>NC_138724.1:21085881-21708381 GCF_965113295.1 Leuciscus leuciscus | reverse complement strand
CTTCTGGGAACGTTCATGTCACAATATTCCTCATTTAAATCATTCCCGGCCAAGGCACACGCAAAAAAAGGGCCTGGTTGAGTAAGTTAGTAGTGGTTTGAAACTCGTAGTTATGGTAAGAGGTGTTGCATTTCCAAAACACACTCAAAACGGTCAACCTATCACAGCACACTGGTCCAGCCGACCAATCAGAGCACATTGCACTTTTCGGGAGGAGGAGCTTCATAAAGACAGGATCTAAACTTCATGCAACGCTGCACAGACCGATGGGCGTCTTGACTGGTTAGAAATGTGTCTGGCTTGAGACAGCGCCGACGCCACGTCACTGACGTATGGCATCAAAATACCGCGAGAGCGATTCGAGAGCAGACGGCTTGTTCATTCTGCGCAGCTTCTCCACAGCGGCTGCACGGGATCTGATGACGACACAGCTGTTTCACGATTGGCCGGATCAACCGCATGACTACGATTGGCCGGATCAACCGCATGACTACGATCACATGCGTTTCGTGTTTATTCTGACACCTTAAGTTCCGCCAATGCGGAACTTATGTTTTTATAACAGTAAAAGCTCTTTTCATGTAGTCACGATGTTGTAATGTCATGTTTATCTAAAGAAAACTGATAAAAAAAACAGACCCCACTTCAATGGTATTGCAATTGAATAGGCTTATGTTGAACTTTATTCTTGTACGAACAGATGCTGTATTAAGCAGTACATAAAGTATTGAATGAAAACTGTGTATTTGACAAATACTGCATTTAATTCACTTCATCTGTGATAAAGTAGGCAAACACCACACAAGCGTCACTACAGGAAGCAGAAAGTGTCGGACTTCACGTCTCTGTTTTCAGCTCCTCCCCGACTGCAAGCGGCATCTCTCTGCGATCGGTTGCATCCAGCCGAAGTCGAACACACAGAGTGTTACTGACAGACTGGGAAGAGAGGAGCTGCAACCATGTAAAATATGTGAAAATAAATAACATTCAAGCATGAAAACCTATTCTAGCAGCCCCCCCAAAAAAAAAAAAAAATCAAGACTTTGTAAAAGGGCATCATAGGTTCTCTTTAAACATGACAGGAAATGTTAGCTTTTAGTCCGTCAAATGAATGACAAATTGCCTGAGAATTAACAATCTACTTTTTTTTTTTTTTTTGCTGAACATGAACACAAACCTTGTCATATCCTATATATAATTATGTGATTATGTAACTATATGATTGACATTTGATGTCTGTATATGGTGTCTCAGCAGGAGGTACTGGCTATTGAATAGCACACTCACGCATATGTCTGAAACCCCAGACACCTTGAAAAGTGAACCGATTGGCTGGCTGGTGTTGTTTTGCAATCAAACAAATTTGCCACAAGCAAGTCATAAGCTCAGTCCTAACCAGGCGAGACGCAATAAAGCGACAACCAATAAATCCTTTCACTTCCAAGTTAAGGCTTTTGGCCGAACCAGCTGCGACTGGCAAGACATTTGTGACTCTTGCTCGGTTTCTATATCCAGTCCAGAATTCCGCTCCACATCGCTGTACGTTAAACATCAAATATGTTCAGATTGGCTGTGATTTTGTCAGTTTCTGCCCTTTTAGTGAGGACGGAAAAATTATTTGAAGCTTGAAACTCATTGTGCCTGCTTAGGACTTATGTAGAATCATTTAAAAGCAATATGCTACTGTAAATGTTGTTTTTCTGACATAGATTGCATTAATATTGAGCCTAAACTGACATTTGTATCATATTTTTCATTAGCTGTATAGACTCCTGGTTTGAGATCAACCGCTCCTGCCCTGAACATCCTTCAGACTGACCTCCATCATCTACTTCTGCTAACACTGAGAAAGGTGAACCCCATCACACAAATATCCACCCATATGCAAACACGCCTCGATAATCTGATATTTCAAGTAATCATTTTATATTGACATTTTTTACTTTATCAAACTGTAATTAGCAGCACTACCTTATCAATTCAATGCACCACTTTTGAATAGACTTTAGAAAGCATCCTCCAGAGTAGCAACACAAATCTTTTTTGACAAGCTTTTATCGTAAATACGCCTTCACACTTGTCTGGAACATTTTTAGACACGTAGTAAATGTGAAATTAACACCTAAATCCCCCTAATGGTTTCATGACCTATTATGAAGGAACTCAAATTTCTATGCAATGCAAATGAAAGTTTTCACACTTGAGTCCTCAATTAAAAGAAACTGCATTCACAAAGATCTAGAACTCAGACTACTTTTATAGTATAATAATAATAATTTACTGCATATGCAAGTTTTCATACTCGAGTCCTCTATGAAAAATTGCATTCACAAAGATCTACAACTCAGATCACTTTAATAATGTATTGTTAATAATAATAATAAATATAATACCACAAATTATATTTATATGCAAATTAAAGTTTTCACACTTTCACACAATCAATGGCAAACGGTGACGACTTTAACCGGGTGTACTGAAATTGTGCAGCTTTAACTTATAGTTTAATATATCAAATATATATACTTATAGCGTAGCTAATAAATACTTATATCATAAATGTAATTAATTACAATCAACCAAGTTGTAATAATAAAAAATATAAGCATTCTTTAAAAATAAGTTGAAGTAATGCAAATTGATGAAAACGCATATACTATCGAATAATAATCTCGGATAGTTACAGAAGATCTACTTACAGTATATAAATATTATATAAAAATATATTTACCTATAGAGACAATGAAATACTATTCAGTTATGATTCTTTCTTTTTTTTTCATTTGATTTTAGTTTTGTATCAAATACAATGTGATTTTCGGTGATCGAGATCTGGCAGCAACAGCATATTTTTCCGCTTGGGCGAGCGATTCGCGGACAGCTTTCCCTGCGCACGAAATCCAGTCCCCTATTTGCCAGCCAACCAATGAGAATGCAGAACAATGATGACGATGCATAACAAAAGATTATAGGCGCTAGAGCTGTTTGGTGTGTTCAACTTGAAGCGACGTTGTGCAGACCGATCGGTGTATGGCATCAAAGTACCCCGAAAGCGATTATAGAGCAGACGGTTCCGTAGTTTATAGTTTATATTACAGTATACTACGGATAACGTCTCGTTTTCTTGCCCCCTCTACATACTCTGGGCCCTATCTTGCACCCAGCGCAATTGACTTTGTACACCGACGCATGTATCATTCCTATTTTGCACCCGCGCAAAGCGGACTTTTCCCTCCACAGACGCACGTCGGTTAACTAAGAAATACACTTGCGCTCCCTGGGGCGGTTCAGCGCAAAGAGGAGGCGTGTTCCGGCGCAAACGTTCCTTCATGCTATTTTGCAGGTTTAGAAAACAATTGCGCCACTAACCAGGAAAAAATAGTTTAAAGTCAGTGGCGCGTTGCGCATGTTATTCATATGCTATTTTAAGGGCGCATGCTTGGCCATAACCAATGTAGCGTGTGCACAACGCGCACTTTGATTCTCTCACACAGAAGCAGCAGTTTTCATTTTTGCAAATCATACATTATTACGATAGATAGATAGATAGATAGATAGATAGATAGATAGATAGATAGATAGATAGATAGATAGATAGATAGATAGATAGATAGATACATACATCTAACTTACACATTTACCCAAATTATCATACGCCTGTTTAACCGAAGTTAATTTGGGTGGGTTTCTCCATCCCCAATGTCCCTGACGAGAACGTCGGTCTCCTCGGCTGTGAACCGCTGCTGGCGCGCGCCTGGCAAATCCGCCGTTATAATAGGAATCCGCTTTAGAACAAGCGCGCCTGCTCTTAAAGGGAATGTGAGATGACGCTCTGATTGGTTTATTTCACGTTACGCCCAAACCACACCTATGAATAATAAAGCTACTTCAGACCATCCCCTTTTAGATTTGCGCCAGGCGCAAGAGGCATTTATCCCGCCGGGAAAATAGCAACAGCGCCGGAGATCCGCCCACAAAGTTACTTGCGCTTTGCGCTTGACACTTGCGTTTCAGATCGTTAAAATAGGGCCCTCTGTGTTCTTATCGATGTGTGTTCGGTCTGCATTTTGACCCGGTATATGTATGTATGTATATATATATATATATATATATATATATATATATATATATATAGGGATTTTTGGGATGCCCGATATATCGGCCACCATATCGGTTTCGGACAGTATATGTAAAAAAAAATGTTTTATTGGAATCGGCCCGAAAAGATAATTTGACCGATATATTAAAGCCAATAAATAATGGATTATTTAAGCTGATGCACACTGTTCACCATGATGTTTTAGAATTTCTTGAAATATGATTGGAATCACTTTGAAAAGGAAAATCCAATTCAGTGCCTGTGTCTGTTATATAGGCTACATAAAAATATAAGAACATCATTATAATTGTGTGCTTGGGACATGGTGAGACTTTTGTTTTTGTTATCAGGCTCTCAAAAATTATATAAAAAATTGGATTTAGATTTATCTGCCAATATATATCGGTTATCGACTTTCAAATATAAAGAATTATTGTTATTTCATATCGGTGCATCCCTAATATATATATATATATATATATATATATATAGGCTACAGAAAAATTCATTGATGTGGTATTGAAAGGAGGTCTGCTGCCAGTTGCATAAACATAGCCATTATGTTATGACCAACTTGCAATTAGTCAAAGGGCCAAATCAGTTTTCAAATTAGATCAATCCATGTTTTTATTTTTATTTTATATATATATATATATACAAACAAACACACGTTATATGTTACCCACACCACTGACTTAAAAGGTCTGACCATATTCAGACCTGCTCCTTAGACACGTGACATAAAACAAGACCAAGTGTGAAAACACCCTCGGGGTCATTATAATTCTTATATTCCTTCTTTATCTCTTTTTCCTCTCACTGTAGGGCACTTTATGGACCTAAACCTGGATATCCTGACACAAAAATAACCAAATAAATCAATCTACCAACCAATTCGGTCAAACCTACGGAAACGGAAATGTGTCATCGCAAAACTGAACCAAATAAAAGCGTTCATCCAGCCGACACCGTCATTACTACTTGCATCCCAGAATCTCCTATGCGCTGTGCTAGAGAGTGCTAAACTGCTAACCGGATCCCCCACGCCAACCACCAACACCGGATCTCTGGCTTTGGATAACATCTCGTTTTCTTGCCCCCTCTACATGCTCCGTGTGCTTGTCGACGTGTGTTCAGTCTGTAATTTGACCCGGTCCTCTCTCCTTGTGTATGTAATCAGATGGAAGGAAATGGGAAAGAGGGGCGGGGCAACAAAAAGGGCGGAGCGATAAAGGGGCAGGGCACTAGCGGCAAACAAGTAGGAAGTAGAACACCCTTTGCAAACCAATCCAGAGGCCATACCTGTCCTGTCAGTCAAACCATGCTGATTAGAGGAGCCATAAGGGGTGTGGCAGGGGGCGGGGTTTCATAACTGGTTCGTGGGAGGAGTTTCGTGTGCCGGTTCACTAGTTAGTGATGTGTTGGACAGCCGGTGGATGTAGATTTACTTATTCTGTGTGTGCATGTGTGTGATCATGTGTCCACAGGCGGGGAAATGTGTAAATTGTGTTTCCTGTTAGTGCCAGAGGAAGTCCAAGACATCAGTATGTGTGTTGGGATGGGGGTTTACGGTCATAAACGGAGAGAAATACACTCTCAGTCTGTCTTCAAATGTTTACAATTCACAGTAGATGTCTTTCCCCCATGGATTCTGAAACGATAAGAAGCTCAAAGCTATTTTCCTAGTTTCATCTGCAATTTTTGGGCAGTTATTATGAAGCGCTGTCCATAATATTCGGACAATTTCCCTGTAAAAGCCTTGAGTACGTATTCAGTGTGTGTGTGTGTGTGTATGTGTGTGTGATTTCAGCTTCTGTCCATCTTCCCATGTTTTCTGTATATGACCGACCAGCTTGCGTCTGGTAAGCTAATGTTGCTTCACTACTGTATGTAAAACCCAGATAAACTGGTGTGAATCTATTACAAGATCATTTCTATGATCTGCATTTACTTTTTATTTTTGAAAAATCTGTGAGAAACCTCACAAGAAATATATTTAACCTTCAGGATGCCTCCGTCTACTGTGTAAACAGCAAGCACTGTTAGAAAATAATGTTGCAGAAATTGTAAAAAATAATAAAAAATAAAACATTTAAAAAACGAAAGGCGTAAAATGAAAAAGGTAGAAAAAATAACTGCAAGAAAATATTTGACAACCTATTACTTTTTGTGTTGGATAGAAGTAGAGCATTTCTGAGGTTTGTTTTCCTGCTTTGTGCCTGTAAATGAGGGCATACAAACACCATCCATCAAAACAATGGATAACAATTTCGCCTCACCGTGTAAAACAAATCAAACAAATAAACCGAGTCAGGTAGCGTAGTACTATCTTGTGCAGCATGGGCTGCAGAAAGTGACTCGGCACTCTCGAAACCCATCCTTTTCTTATTTTTGCGTTCAAGTCTGTTATTTTGTATGTTTTTCTTTTCTTTTTTTCCAGGGATATGAACGGATGCCTGTTTTTAGGAAGTACAAATAAGTGTCTGATGATTTTGATGTGCAATCTGTGGGACGAGTAATAATGATGATGATCATACATATAATTAAAACAAGATGAAATAAGACCAGATGTTGCTTTCTTTTAACGATCGGTCCATTGCACACACACACAACCAAAGTGTCAAATAAATCCAAAAACTGAATTTTCTAAAAGAACGAGCAGAGACAAAACCATATTATGTGAGCACTTTTTATTTTCTGCATCACATTTAGCTCATCAGATGTTGAGTTCTGCTTCACAGAATCTCTTTCATAAACAATTATATCCATTTCAGTAATAATTATATTCACAGATATGTAGAAGGGGAAATGGCCAGACTAAACACAAGTTTGTCAAGGCACTATGATTTCACATTAATTCATATTTCAGAATGGTGTCAGATTGCCATGGAAAAGCAAAATAAAAGAACTGAATAATAATTTTTCAAGGCTCTTAGAAAATTCTGCCATGTACATTCATAATGTGTTTTCAAAATTATGCTACATAAGAAACGTTGTACTTCTGAATGTTCATGCAGAGAGCTTGAGTGACATGCACCTTTCACAAAGAAAATGCAGATTTTGTAAATCATACAAACCTCTTGAAACAAACCTCATTCTCCTGACCACTAGTGGTCAGAAAGTTTAGTGCAGAGTATAATTTTTAGTGTTCTGTGTTGGTTTGCGGTAATTACAACACCTTTCCAGGATTCATAAGGTTTTTGGGGTCCAGGCTGGCCTTGAGGCCCTGCATAACCTCTATGGCCAACGGACCGACCTCTTCCCTGAGCAGAGCCCGCTTTCCTTGGCCGACCCCATGTTCTCCGGTACAAGTCCCATCCATTGCCAGTGCTCTCCTGCATTGAGAAAGACAACAAAAGAATGAATTAATTCACTGTAATTGTTACTGGCAATAAAATGGACTATTTTAGGCTATTTGGTCTGCATTCATCCAGATACATTTGAACGCTCTTCCAACTGGATCATTTTGAAAATGCTGTTTTCGCGTTGTAGAGTGGATTGTGAAAATGGAGTTATTTGAAAACCATGATGCATGTTTATGTAACGGACGTAGGCCAGTAAGAGCTGTGCGCGTAAACCTCACTCCCCTGGCCTCAAGAGGAACGTTAGCGGCTGCGGTCTTTAGTGTCCGCAACTCCCACGTCGGGTTAGAATCCCGCTCAGAGCAGGTCGAGTAGGAACGGTTACATTTGGTGCCGTGACCCGGATGGGAGTGAGGTTTAGGGGGCTCTCACCAGGCCACAGTGAGAGCTGTGTGTAAACCTCACTCCCCTGCTATGGCGGAATGCTATGTGCAATTCACTAACACAGTGTGGCTAACGATAAATGTACAATCTTCATATAACATTCCTGCAAAGATTCCTCGCAATTGCCGTCCTGTGTCAAAACAGGGCAATTTTAGACCATACATGGAATGGCGATTGAGTGCAATGTGGATGGAGAGCGTTTTGAAATGAAAACGCTGGTTTTAAATGAAGCTGGATTGTAGTCTTAGGGTGAAACCAGAAGCACATCTGGCAGTCTTGATCAGTTGTGCAGCTGAACTGTCTGTCCAGTCATGTTTCGATTCGCAGGTGTTTCCACCTCCACATTCTCCAACTGAATGATGTCGACTGGTCTCGGGTGCTCCCTGGCGCAGCAGAAATCCAACACCTACTCATCTTGTTCATGCAGGTTGTACACACTGTTCGACATGACAAGGTACACCATTGTATTGTATACTCTACCCATAATTCTTGCTGGAATAGAAGTCTAAATCATTTTGTGAGGCAAGCAAAATTATGGAACAAAAGCTGTTGATTGAGCTTAACTTAATGCAGGAATACACTACACGATTTCCCCCATGATTTGCAGTCTGGAGAAGTCAAGGCTAGTTGCCGAAAGTCAGAGCCAGTCTGAAAACGTTGGCCAATTGACAGATTTGACAAAAAATCAAGTGTATAATGGGTACGGTCTCTGATTTTTTTTTAGCTTCAGACTTCGAGTCCATCCAGTCGGAGGAAATCAAACGTGTGATATTTCAAGCCAAACACATTGTTTTTATTTGTCAAGTGCATGTTTCTGTATGAGATTGTTCGGAATGATTTGAAAGTTGTTTAGCGTACGATGCCCAGTTTTTCTCTGTACCTTTTTACAAAGGCGGCAAGTGTGTGATGCCTACTGTTTTAAGATCTGCTCAGATTTTAAAAGTTGTATAGTGTATTCCAGTCTTTAATTGAACCCCACACTTTTCTTTTAAAAGTCAGAAGAATGGTATTGAAGGTACTGGTTTATGGAAGTTAACAGATTAATTAGGCCTGGTCAAGTTCCTCTGAACTTCCAGGTAGACTGTAGTAAAGTTCTCTGATACTAGCTCTCCACACAAGTCCAGCCCGGTAATGTTTCTTCTCCTCTCAGAGTTGCTCTTTCAGTGTGTGAACACTCCTTTTGCAGGTAATAAGTCTATCGTTTTTGCAAACTTGTGCTTTTACAGTAACATCATGTCTGTCATTCACAAAAAGGGCAAGTCCAACTCAATTTGCTCCTATCAGGACAAACTCTTGCGCGTCAGGTCAGCCAGATTTCATTGAACCAAATGAGATTGCGGTGTTTGTCTTCTCTTTGGCTGCTGGTCAGTGCCGATCGCACATCCAATGTACCTGACAGAGACTGCACTTTACCCATAATGACTGAAGGCAGGTAGCCCTTTATTATTTCCAAAGCCAGACACTAGAACCTATGTCTGTCATTGTCAATATACACTCTCCAAATGGCTGAAGACATTCTGAGAAATAATCCTGATATTGATTGGTACACAAAACAAAACTGACAATAGGCACAAAAGGTGCTGCCAGTCCCTCTCAGCCGCCTCAGAAGATCAACGCCGCTGAAAGGAACTAAATAGAAGTACCTGGCCAGTCTCTCAGTGAAGGAGTGAACCCTTTGCACCTCGTCTGGGTCATTAGGATCCAGTACCATTATACAATGGAAATTTCCATCACCTACATGACCTGCAATAGGACCTAGAAAAAAAAAAACATAACCGTATTATATCAGCAGTTTAAAAAACAGTTCTGAACACTAAATGAGAAGATCAAACTAGGCAAGCTACCAGTAAGATTGTTGCTGATTAGATCTTCCTTCGTCTCCACTATAATCTGAGGTAGTCGTGAGATAGGCACGCAGACGTCTGTAGAATATGCCTGCAAGAAAATGAGCACATTTTTGTAAGTTATGTATTCAAATATTTTCTCTTATTTCCCCCCAAATAGTGTAAAACTGTCTGTGGCCGTGTGGTGCTTTCATAACATTGCTCTGTTTGCTAGAGCATTCGGACCAGCCCAGCATAGCAACTGGCTAAGTTTGGGGTTTGGCTGACCTATGGCAGAATGTTTGGGAAACCTGTTGGAAAAAGTCATGATTTTAAGTAAATAGAGATGTATAGTACTGTATGAACAGAATAAGAAATAAAAAAAAAAATATTATTTATATTGTAATTATTTTAGTAGATTATAATATCATTATTATTATTATGTTATTTTAGTACATCTTTGCTAATTAGATCTTCTTTTGTCTAGGCACACATAAATCTGTAGAGAATGCCTGTAAGAAAATGTGTTATTTTTCAGTGTTAAAAAACGTTGTCCAATTCCAACTTAAAATTCATTGACAATTATAATTAAGCCATATTGTTGGCTGGTTTTCCTTAACAAAATGTGTAAAACTGTGTCTCTGGCGCTTTCAAAACATTACTGTTTGTTTGAGCATTCCAACTCCAGCACAGCAACAGTGGCTCAACCAATGGTGTGAGTTTGGGGCAGGGCTATCTGTTTGGTTGACCAATGGCAGAGTGTATGGGAAACCTTTTTGAAAACAGTCATTATTTTTGCAATGCATTATGCACAATCGCACAAAACTTAAATCTTGAGAAAGGACACACGAAAGGACAAAGCAATATTGATCTGATCAACATTTATGCTAAAGGTATTTAGCTTCTGGAACTCATTACTATAGTTTTAAGTTTTAATATAATATACTAAAATGTTATGTCTACTATGGTTAATAATATAATGTACAGTAATATAATATACTATATTATAATATAATATTAGTACACATGCTTCCAATCCTAAAATAAGCAAATATTATGTAAGAATTAAGTATAATAAGCATTCAAGCTTCAATATGATAAACAAGTCTATATGTCAGTCTCAAGTATAAAGTATGTATTCTAAGTTACAAGGAAATAAACTGCACTTGTCTGAGTCAGAATCAAGTCATGCAGTAAATGTCCCCACCTTACATCCAGGCCTCAGGGCCAGGGCAGCGTACCATGCATCATGACGGGCTTTCCACAGCCGGCTGCGGGTCTCCTCATCTTCCGCCCAGGCAAAGTCTGACCCTCCGTTATCACGCGTGATCTCCTCTAAACACAGAACATAATGCTTTTGCAGATGACACATTCTTTCACATATATTATCTGGTTATAAAAAAGTATGTTCAATATAGTATGAATGAAATCCGAACGTTTGTCGTGTTGTTATTGTCATGTGACCTACAGTGTCGTTAGCAACTCTTCTCCCATGGCCTTGTGGTATAGTAAATTATCCACTGGATGCACACTTCAGAATCTCATTAGAAGTAGTATCATGTGAGCCGAGTATTATGTCCAAACTGCATTCTTTATAGTAGGTACTATTTGGTTTGAAACATAGTTTGTGACTATTAAAAAATGTTTGATCTACATAGTATGAATGTGTGTAGTATGAATGGAATTTGGACGTACTACTTCCGCCATGTTGTCATAATCATGTGACCTATGGCATCAGTTGCGTCGCTTCACTTCCATTCACTAATCCTTTCCCGTGGCCTCATGGGATAGTAAAGTGTCCATCGTATGCGCACTTCAATGTCTCACCAGAAGTAGTACATCATACGGGTACTTTTCACTTACTGTTTTATGAAAACTATGAATTCGGACATACTACTCAGCTCACATACTGTTTTTCGCCTACTATATAGTATGGAAGTAGGCATATTCTCGAGCCATAGGCAAGGCTACTATCACTACCTAGTGTACTATAATCAAAGCTCACCTAGTGCACACTAAAAACCCTCTAAATGGCATTGTTTTGCATTTGTAAAATACAGTTTTTGTACACATTTATTTTTTGGTTTTATCCACAAATACCTGTGATGGACACTTGCTCTTCCATGCTCTTGGAGCTCCCATGGAACTCCAGGAAGAGAGTGGGCGTTACGGCATAGGACAGGTTGTTGAAGAGATTGCAGGCGTTTATCATCACATCATCCAAGAACTCTGCGAACGAAACATATCAGCACCAATTAAGTTGTGTGAGGCCTTTGTGGGTAGAAAGTCCAGGGTTAAAAAAAAATGTATGCCTCACTGCAGCCTCGATTTAAAAATCGAAGAGACCGGTCATGCCTGATTACTCATAAATTGGATGGAGCTACTGGTGGAATATTTTCCCTGAGTGGACTGCAAAAGAAGAAACACTTTGTGGTTCTGAGAACCAAGCAATTCATTAAACCCTTGACTGCGCTCAGTGTTGACTATGTATAAGGACGGTGTTTCCTTCTGAATTAATGTTTATGTTATTGCAAGAGCCTTTAATGAATAGATTAAAATGAAATGAATAGAGTTCTGGACTAAATCGCACAGCTAGGCATGCATGTAGTTTCGAGTGCCACAGTCTGTGATTTTACAAGAATACAACACAAGAGACCAACTGTTCTTTTGTTACGTTAAATGCCAATGGCGGCAGCACACCAAGCACACTGCGACCATGTTCTTCAACCTTCACTCACCTATGCGGGCGATGGGCACTCCAGCTTGCAGAATCTGAACGGTGCTGTCCACCGCTGATTGGACAGATGGAAAGGAGCAGACAGCTGACACCATACTTTCAGGAATACCATACAATCGAAGTGTGGCTTTGGTAATGATACCCAAAGTTCCCTCAGAGCCCACAAAAAGGTTTGTCAAGTTGTAACCAGCAGCTGTCTTTCTGAAAGGGCATTGCATTGTGAAAGTCCATCAAGTGTAGACAACAGTAGGTTTAGTTCAACTCGAAAGATGCTTCGAGTTTGCAGTCATACCTTGGACGACGCCCCCTGCCTGCTGTGTGGAGGACTGCTCCATCTGCTAGAACCACCTCCAGGTTCAGGACGTTCTCGCGCATTGTGCCATAACGGACGGCGTTTGTGCCTGATGCGCTAGTTGCAGCCATGCCGCAGAGAGATGCGTCGGCACCTGGATCTGTGGAAATATATTCCTTAACCATTATTCATTTCCAAACGTATAACACAAAAATAAAACCAAGTTAAAGTTTAAATTAAGGCCCGTTCACACATAGGACGATAAATCTATAACTAAACTACACAGTAATCATCCCAATTCCATGAGAAAAGTGAAGTCCACATCACAACTATAACAATAACGATATAGGAATATCAGGAATGATATAATTTTTTTCAGCTGATGAAGGTTGGCAACCAATCAGAATCCATCCTGCTTTAAAAAGCTTGAGCTTCTAATGCGGCAGGCAACAAAACTGCAGCGCTCGCTTATAATAAACAGAACAATATTGTGTGTTGGTGTGGATGTGTAACCCCTCAGGTCCTACTCGCCCCGCTCTGTGCGGGCCTCTGTAAGACTGAAGAAACTGGAAGAACTTTCCCTTCACCCCTTTCCCCCCCCCATCTCTTCTCTCTCTCATGCGGAGGTCACCTGAAATTCACCCACAAATCTATATGGTTTAATTAATATGGTGAACAATTATCATACAACACTATACATGTTTGGTATAATTTGAATGAAATGTCTCAGTGCGACTGGTACAAAGGTCTCAAAGGTAATAAAAGTTTTTAAATGTTTAGAGATATCTTGCTTACAGAGGAGGATGAATTTTTCATGCAAATGACATCCTGCCCTCAAGAGGTGTAAACTCTGGAGACTGTGATTAATGCAAATTCCCGTTGTTAGCACATTCTTCCATTTGAAAGAGGTTTCTGTCTTGGTCTGAGTATTTAAAGAAATGTTTCAAGAGGCTCATGGCGATTTGTAAATCAGGTATGCATCTTTTACTCTTAACTTCAGAGCATTTGATGTTATGTATTGATTATCTTTTAATTGATTCTGTAATTGGCATGATACATTTACCTGACTAAATTGTTACATTTGATTTTATTCTGACTTACTCTGAAATGATTGATTCTAGTAGATTACGTTAAGTCCACAACACCAAAAGTATACGCTCAGGTTGGTAACAGACTAAAATACAGCTTAGGTGGGGCAGAGGAGCACAACGCCTGAAGTTTTAGAGATCCGACTAACACATTGGCATTAGTCATGTATACTTTAGAGGCCAAAAATGGGTTTTCCGTTTAGAACAACAGAGTGTTGTTAGACCAATCTAAATAGGGGTGAGCCTCAAACCTCTGATTATTGTATAGTATTATTCTAACTAAGTGGATGTGTAATATACACTATAAGTGTAATATAGTCTTACATTAATTATGTGTGTTTAGATCTATGGGGACTAAATAATATATTCTAAAATGAGCAAGTAGAGTACGGCCGTCTAGACTATTAGTCAATAGCCTCTGTCTAATGACCGAGACTGACAAGCTTGTGGTTATGAGATCATATACCCAGCCGGTGAGAGACTCAAAGTGTTATAGGAATCCAGATGAACGAGTGTAATTTCAATAAAGAGTTTAATTGAATAATCAAACATTCACCTAAGTTTAATGATCTTTAAACATCATTTAAAACCTTTTTAATTGTTGGAGTCAGATGAAATAAAGAGGTAATTAAATGACTTTGCCCCACTGAAAAGACAGTAACACGCAGAAACCTTCACCCGCTTATCGGAAACTGTCGTTGGACCGTTTGGGCGGGCCTTACACCTCGAACCCGGGTCTCTGGGAGCGCCTCTTGAGATCAGGGGAGTGAGGTTTATACACACAACTCTTACTAGTTGGCCTCCATTACAGATGCAATTATAGACATTGCTATAGTTATCGTTCTTGGTGTAAACGGGCCTTTAGGCTTAACTTAATCTGTGTATTCAGGCATACAATTTATTTTATTTATGTGATCTACTTTGTACTTATAATACAGAAGAATTTGACAGACCAACAGGAAACCAGAGGCCAGTGTCACGCAGGTATGAATTGAGGCCTTTGCGCGTCACACCTGGCTCCACCGTCACGTCAAAATCCTCTTGGTGAAGATCAAGGACCTGGTCCATTTTTCTCAGACTGAAACACACTCCACCCTAACAAACACACACACACTTTTTAAAAAACATTAATAGATGTGTACTTAACCGTAACCTTTTTTCGAAGGTTAGATTTGAAGTCTAAAACTTGCCCTGTCACAGTCAAACTCTTCTTCTGTCTCTTCTCTACTGGACCAACCTGCAGAGCACCAACACCTCCCTCCAGGCCTGTCCCTGTACCAAACGGGATGATGGGTAGTTGGTGGTGGTGACAAATTTTGGCAAGAGCACTGACTTCATCTACAGACCGAGGAAACACCACCACATCTGGTGGTAGACATCTGACATGGCAAGAAAAAAAACAGGAATATGTATATACCAAATCAGTTTTAAATGTTAGATAATTTGTATACTAAATTTTGATGTTTATTTAATTTTGCAATGAAACAGGAGTACGAAGCATCCAATCTTCCATATTGAGACACACATCCATGATTTGATACTCGGTTATTGTCAATGTTGTAAACAGTTGTGCTGCTTAATATTTTTTTGAAACCTGTGATACCTTTTTCAGGATTCATTGATGAATAAAATGTAAAAAAAAGAACAGCATTTATTCAAAATAGAATTATTTTCTAACAATATAAATCTTTACTATCACTTTTTAGCAACACATCTTTGCTGAATAAAAGTATTAATTTCTTCTTTTTTTTTTTACTTTTGAATGGCAGTGTATATTCTTACAAAATATTTCTATTTTACAATAAATGCTGTTGTTGTTTTTTTTGTCTTTTTATTCATCAAAGATTCCTGAAAAAACTATCACAGGTTATAATATATATTAAGTAGCACAACTGTTTCCAACATTGATAATAAATCATCATATTAGAATGATTTCTCAAAGGATCATGTGACACTGAAGACTGGAGTAATGGCTGATGAAAATTCAGCTTTGCATCACAGAAATAAATTATATTTTAAAAGTATATCAAAAATAGAAAACCATTATTTTAAATTGTAATAATATTTCACAATATTATTGTTTTTTCTGTATTTTCGATCAAATAAATGCAGGCTTGATGAGCTAAGAGACTTATTTCAAAAAACATTAAAAATAGTAATGTTATATATACTGAGGATTGATTTATTATGCCTGTGGATCCACGCTGTAGATGATTATTTATGTCTGGGGTGCAGGAGAAAAGGGGGAAATAAAGTTGCATGCTGAACGGACCCACACGACTGTTTAGTGAATCTGTCGCTTGAACTACTTTAAATCATTAACTCGGACGCTACAGTTGGTTTATTTGTTCTTGAGGGTGGACCAACTGCTGCACAGTTTGCATAACATTTAATTGCGGGTGGCACTCACTCAGGTATGGCAGTGAAATCTTACCTGTGCACGGACTCATCCCTGCCGTGCTGTTCTCTGACAGCTGACCCCACAGACACGCCTTCATCCCCGCTAACCGAGCGAAACGATGTGATAGCCCGCTCGACGGCTCCAGTCTTGTTATCAAAGAAAGAAATGCACTGACTGTTTACCTGAATTACTCTTTGGTGACAGGTACGTTAATAATAATTATTATACATTTTATTGTAATGTTTACATTTATTTTTAATTCGTTATTTATAACTTGTGGGGAAAATATTTTTATGTTTCGAGATTTATTATCTGCATAAACAGACTGTCTATTTATTAGAATTATGTTATAGTGAACAGGAATGATGTCAGAGCTTACTTTAGCAGAATATCTCCTGCACCTCCCGTAAGTAAACGGCAGCCGTGGAGAAATTAAGCGTAGGGCTTGTCTGAACGAGTTCATTTCCACTTCTTACAAAATCCGTGCTGATTCTGAAATAACCAAGCTTTAATGCATAACGTCAGTTAAGAGTGTATATGTAAATATTCTTCCGGATCAGCGTAACTGCGTCACGCCTCCTCTGAACCTCAAGCCCCGCCCTGGAGATTTGGCTTTGAAATCTTCAAAGACCTTCACCCTATGCCTTCACTCAGTAGATTTATCTGATTTGCTGAAAGACAGATTATTTATAAATGTTAATTAGCTTGATCATTAATTAGCATTAGTTTCAAGTCACTTTCGTCGCAGCATTGGCGGAGTACCATCTCGTATTTAACAACACAAAATACAGCAAGGTTTTTTTTTTAACATCAAATCTTAAAAAATGAAAAAGATAGACATGTGCATCAGTGAATGTTTTGCTTTTTTATTTTTGTAATTAATTTACGAAGCCACTGTGAAAGTTTATCGTTACATATTATATTGTTACAGACAATGCTATCATATTTTGTGCGATTATTTCATTTTAAATGAAAACCCTGACAATGTCACTGCTAAATACCTAAGTATTATGGAATTCCGCCATGTTTCTAACTGACACGCTCCCAACTCGTAAACTCGGGGCTTAATGAAAATCCCGAGTTTCCCACTCGTAAGCAGGCGCAGCCTAAATAAAATTTTATTTCTAGCACTTTTAACGCAACATTGTACAAAGTGCTTTACACAATAAAACACAATCATTAAAATACATTAATTAAGAGCTATAGTAGCCTACGTAAAGAAACAAAAAAATATCAAAACCCCCATTTAAAAATAAACACACGTTCAGATGATCTAATATCAACTGGCAAACTATTCCATAGTTTTGGAGCCCTCACTGCTAACGCCCTATTCTCTAGTTACAAATCTAGTTCTTGGAACAGCCAGCAGCTTATAGAAAGAAGATTTAAGACATCTCCCTGATTCATAAGGTCTCAGGAGCTCAGTTAAATGTGCCAAACCATTTACAGCTTTATATGTCAACAATAACATTTTAAAATCAATCCTTAAATAAACAGGTAACCAATGTAAAGAAGTTAAAACAGGTGTAATATGATGAAATAACTTTCTTGTCAGTAATCTGGCGGCTGCATTCTGCACTAGCCTAATGTTATCGCGATAAAGTGCGATGGTTCAAAGAAGAGAACAAAGCATTACAACAATCAAGGCGGGAAGAAATAAAAGCATGAATACGTTTCTCTGTATCGTTAAAATTAAAAAACCGCCTCACCTTGGTAATGTTTCTTAATTGATAAAAAATAAGACTGAACCAACTTCTTGACATGAAATTAAACATTTAATTGGAATCAAAACGAACACCCAAATGTATTACTACCTGCTTAAAGGGTTAGTTCACCCAAAAATGAAAATTCTGTCAGTAATTACTCATAATGTTGTTCCAACCCCGTAAGACCTTCGTTCATCTTCGGAACACAAATTAAGATATTTTTGATTAAATCTGAGAGCTGTCTCACTCCTCCATAGGCTTCTAAGACATTATAACTTGCTGGCCCAGAAAATGCATTAAAGACATCATTAATATAGTCCAAGTGACTCCAGTGGCTCAATCTTAAGTTTATAAAGCGACGAGAATACTTTTTGTGCGCAAAAAAAACAAAAATAACGACTTTATTCCACTATTAATTTCATTCTCTCTGGGCCTCGAGTTTTTTCACGTAGTGTAATAGCGCAGCACTTCTGTGTTGTACGTCACACGCATGACACACATGACCAGCGTCGGCCAATAGTGAGCCTACGTGGTGACGTGCAACACAGACGCGCAGCGCTTAAACACTACGTGAAAAAACTCGAGGCCCAGAGAGAAGGAAATATATAGTGGAATAAAGTCGTTATTTTTGTTTGTTTTTGCGCACAAAAAGTATTCTCGTCGCTTTATAAACTTAAGATTGAGCCACTGTAGTCACTTGGACTATATTAACGATGTCTTTAATGCATTTTCTGGGCCAGCAAGTTATAATGTCTTAGAAGCCTATGGAGGAGTGAGACAGCTCTCAGATTGAATCAAAAATATCTTAATTTGTGTTCCGAAGATGAACGAAGGTCTTACGGGGTTGGAACAACATGAGGGTGAGTAATTACTGACAGAATTTTCATTTTTGGGTGAACTAACCCTTTAATATTAGGAAAAACCCCATTAAGAGCAAGCTCAATCTTATTTTTACGTGAGCTCTGACCAATTATCACAACTTCAGTTTTAATATTTACGACTTTCGTTACGACTTTGTGGGGCGTTCAAATCGGTTCATCTCAGTACGATCTTTCCCACATTACTTGAATGCACCGTAATTGCCTTACGTAATTAATCATAAACTAATCTTTATCATAGTAAGATTTGCTGGAGAATACGTTTATTTTCTAGTCTCTGTATGCTTTCAGGCATGATAACTTCCAAGGGAACAGTACTATTTAAAACTATCAAGTTTTAAAGGGATAGTTCACCCAAAAATGAAAAAATTGTCATTCTTTAAAATATCTAATTTTATGTTCAACAGAAGAAAGAAACTCATACAGGTTTGGAACAACTTGAGGGTAAGTAAATGATGAGGGGGGGAAAACATGTTTGGGTGAACTATCCCTTTAATAGTAGGCATAGTTATTAGAGAGCAAGCCACAAGGTGGCAATATTACATCACACAGACAGTCCTCTGTTTTGGCAATTCAATAGACATCAGCATGGACCCACTGTCTTTGAAAAATGACTTTAACATGTGAAATAGTTTAATATATATATGATCAATAATTCGTAAGAATTTCTCAAAATTGACTTCTATATTTCGATACTACTTTTTCCAAAATGGTTTAAACAGTTTGGTCTTCCATTAAATTAATTCTCTGATGTAGCCTAAGCCTACCATTTCATAAACTTGTCAAAATTAAAAACATGTCCCAAGATATCAGGAAACTATTCGTTTTTAAATTAGACTTCTTCATTTATGAAATAAAATAAGCAGAAAAATAGGCCACATGGGATGTTGTCATTGTTCAAACCCGCATTTTGACAGGTAATATAAATCCATAATTATACCCAGATGATGAAATTGTGCAAGCGTAAACTTATATCTCAATGCAGAAATGCCCCTGAGGTACTGTGAGTTGTGTTGAACTAAATCAGTTCAGCTGAGCTGACCTTTATTATTTTGTCAGCATGCGTTTGAATTTACATATTAATACACCCTCATATGCAAGTCTAGATGAAGATCCGGTGGGCTTTGCAACCTGCGTAGATCGAGCTGACAAGTTACGGCATCGGTTCCCATAGTAACCAATGTGTTCTCCGCCATGTACGGACGTCATTTGTTCCCCATGGGGAGAGTCTGTCTTTCTCTCCTCTTAAATAGTTACATTGTGCCTGGGTTGACTAACACGGATGAAAGCGTACACTCATTACAAAGAACTTCAAACTTGATAATCGTCAAACTTGTTTCTAATAAAAACCCCATGGATGTGGTCTGACCAACGTTCTTGACGTAGTTAATATGAAGAGATGAACAATACAAGTATTTTTATATTATCTAAAATTATGGAGGTGCTTGTGCTAGTCATTGTGTAAAAGTGTGTGACTGTCGGATTGTTTAAATGAATCTTTTGTGACAAGGGCATTTCATATTTGGTGTTTTGATGACATCACGGTCTCCTTGACTCCAGTGTTTTGAGGATGTCAGACTCAGTCAGTCAACCTCACAGTTCCAGCGTAGAGAGGAAGTGAGTGCACGGAATCTTGATCAGTTCCTCCAGTGTTCTGGAATCTTAAAAATGTCCTCTGTTCCGACTTGTACATTCACCACTATTAACACGCACGGTCTGTTGAGACGTCTGGCATCCCAGACATCCCGATGATGTTAAAATAATAGTAGTAATTTCCAAATTAACCTTTAATTTCCCCTTCAGAATCTTTTAATATGCTCCTCTGACCTCATGAAAACCCGTTCAGCAGCTGTTATTGAAGCTTTCTGTTGTATCACACTGTACTTTTGGGGGGTGCACAATGCAAACATGATGAGTTTTCCGTAAAGCTCCATAAATCTACACTGTAAAAATGTTAATTTTAAAGAATGAGGCAAAAAACTGCTTCAGTAAAACCTTTAAGTTACCTTATATAGCACAAAAAAACTTTACATATAAAGTAAATATAAGCAAAAAGTAGGCTATTAATTTGCCTTATTTTTTTATTTTTATTTTTTTTTTTTTTTTATTATTTATGCAAACATATAGACCTGATGAGTTTTCCGTAAAGCTCCATAAATCTACACTGTAAAAATGTTACTAATTTTAAAGTATGAGGCAAAAAACTGCTTCAATAAAACCTTTAAGTTACCTTATATAGCACAAAAAAACTTTACATATAAAGTAAATATAAGCAAAAAGTAGGCTATTAATTTGCCTTATTTATTTTATTTATTTTTTATTATGGGTAACATAGGCTACATAAACAAATATTTACAATAAAATATATATTAGTGTATTATTTTTTATTATTATTATTTTTTAAATTTGGTTCTTTTTAAGTAAAGAGTATGTAGACGTGGTTTTAGATTTTGTTTAAATACACTGAAAATATATATATTTTTAAATGTTTTTGAAAGAGGTTTTTATGCTCACCAAGGCTGCATTTATTTGATCATAATATATAGTAAAGAAATAGAAAAGCATAGAAATACAGTAAAGCTTATGTAATATTGGGAAATATCATTACAATTTGAAATAACTGTTTTCTGTTTTACTTATATTTTACAATGTCATTTATTTATGTGATGCAAAGCTGAATTTTCAGCATCATTACTCATCATTACTGTGCACAAGGTTAATATTTAGCATAAAACACACCAAAATCATTACAGTCTTCAGTCACATGATCCATCAGAAATCATTCTAATATTCTGATTTGCTGCTCAAGAAACATTTCTGATTATTATCAATGTTGAAAATAGTTGTGCTGCTTAATATTTTTGTGGAAACAGTACTTTTTCAGAATTCATTAATGAATAAAGAGTTCAAAAGATCAGCATTTATTAGAAATAGAAGTATTTTGTAACATTATAAATGTCTTTTGATCAATGTAATGCATCCTTGCTGAGTAAAACTATTCATTTCTTTTCTTTTTTTAAATACTGAGATTACTTATTGATCCTAAAACTTTTTAAATGGTAGTGTAGTTAAAGAAATTCTTCTTAATTTAGTAATAATCTAGCCTATTCATTTATGTTGTTTAATTAATATAATAATACGTGTGTGGATCACATTGTGCACAGTGTCTGTTATTATTAACCGCAGATGTGGAGAGGCCAGTTCCAGGTCATTGTGCAGCCTTCCATTGAAGCATATGTTCCTATCAGTTAATAACAAACAGATTTTAATAGCTCATACAGTATAGGCTGGTATAGAAACATTTTACTTTTTAATAGCAAACTTGCAGCAGCATGTTTTTTCTATTGCAAGTCTAACAGAAACTATTTTCAATTCTTAAATTGCTCGTCATATGCCTGTGTTCTATATGCTCATTACAGACCTTGCAAGAATGTTCAGATTGCACAAGTGAGTCAGCTTATTTGCATATACTGTGACATTAAAGTGACCAAAATCGCACATAAATGAGCGGAATGTCAGTCCGAGTGATGTTGTTCCATTCAGTCCCTTCACCTAATTATAGCCAGTTGCATAATAGTCTTCTTGAGACTTAAGAAACATTTCATATGGCCCTGCCTAGTCAACTCACTCGCCCTCACTCACTCAAGTCCGGGTAAGCTGGAATGCATTGACGTCAGAGGAGGGAGAGCGCTCGAGCGCTAGAGCAGAAGTGAGCGCGAGCACTGCGGAGCGACGCGCGCACCACTACATGCCTCGTCCTGGTCGGACAGTGGGCATCATTTATTGATAAAAACAACAGCGAGCAGACGTGTGAAGATATTGGGAAGCGAATATTTTGTTTAGCCTCCAGAAATATACACAAGGGGAAGCTGAGAGTATTTCCAACGGATGCTCGTTTACATAGACGCATGAAACGCTGCCTACCACTTTATATGGTAAGTTATTATAGAAAACAAATGCGTTTTGTGTATTTAACTATTTGTTGAATTGAATGCTGAAATCGCCCGTGAGGATTGATACAGGCCTATGGGATATATATGTAGGGTTTAATTCCATTGAGTTTAATTTGGGATCATTGAGAGCCTGTCAGAGTGTAATAGTTTGATGTTATTGTTTGTGTTATAGTTAATAATGATGATTTTAATTATCTGATGTACTATTGTTTTATTCGTGTCATTTTATGTAGTTGACAGGTTATTAGCTAGTAACTATTAGAAAGACTAAATTATTAAAGGTGACTTAGAGATGTGGTTTGCGGACAAACACTGGGTCGGACTCGGAGGCATTGTGCTGGCCTGCATATCGGTTCTCTCTCTCTCTCTCTCTCTCTCTCTCTCTCTCTCTCTCTCTCTCTCTCTCTCTCTCTCTCTCTTCACACACACACACACACACACACTCAGTATGGTAGTCATATCCTCCAGTCCGCTCTTTGTTATCCTAGGCCTGGAGACATTCAGGGGCATCTAACAGAAGGACACACACAGGTAAGAGAAAGAAAACAAGGCAAAGAGACAGAAAGAAGGGCAGAGAAATTGAGGGTCACATTGCTTTATATATAATATTTAATGAACAACATATTGCTCTGTGTTGGTGCAAAGTCAAAATGCACTGTTCCATAAGTGCATGAATCCTGTGACAATGCAAACTGATAAACAAGAGAGATGCATTTAGGAGCAGTTATTATTGTTGAACTGACAGGTTTTGTGGCAATTAAACTGAATACTTAGTGAGATTCTTAGCAATGCAAAGGATGCTGGCTAAAGTCATTAGACTGATGTCTTTCTGATATATATATAGCCTATATATATATCTATATATATGGTCTTGTATGTTCTGCATTATTGTTGATACTTGAGTGTGAGTATATATATAGCTTGCAGCCATAGTCCTAGACTCAGCAGTGTTTGTTTGTGCACATGTACATGTGTGTGAGCATATGTGCAAGCGTGTGTGCTGGCAAACTACCAAGTTTGTGGGTTTCACAGTGATTCTTTTGTGCCTTGAAAAGAAGAAGTGTGCATGTGTGTGTCAAGTGTTATCACAGTAGTGTCCTAAGACACATCAGCTCCATCACAAGGCTGACCTGAGGGAATCGGGACAAGAGGGGAGTGCAGGTCACCTAGATCAAGTTTCGCCTACATTGTAGAAACCAAATTTCCTCAGACTGACTGATCGTGTCATGTCGCACAGCAGATTTGCGCTCAATGTTGACAGACTAACTTCTTGTCACTGGAAATATACATAGGAGACAATGTCAAATTTAAAGCCAAGTGGAAAGAAAGAGACAAGTAATAAAAAGCTACCTCACTGTCTACTGTCTACATAGGCAGATACCTTCTAAGATAGCATCCTATTAGTCATGCAGCCTCATAAGTGATGAATTTGTAATGTTCTACATAGGTAGTATGAAAAGCAATTGATTTCAATTGAGTTTTTTCCATTAGCATGTTGCAGAACTAAACTTGCGATATTTTAAGCATATCAACTCTCTGCACACAAATACTGGGTGAAGTATGTAATTTTTTATAAATAATTTTCATAATTATATAATAATTATTTTATATAAATAATTATAAATCAGTGGAAAAACACAAGGACTTAAAGGGATAGTTCACCCAAAATTTAAAATTCTGTCGTAAATGATTTAATTTTATAACATTGATATTTACGCTTTCATTTCTACACGCTTGAATTGAGTACCAATATAGAATTTACTTCTTTCCTGAACTAACTTTTTCATGTAAATTACATTGTTTTGTTTTTTCTGTAGTATTTTTTTTTTCAGTGCAGTTCACCCAAAAATGAAAATTCTGTCATCATTTAATCAGCCTTAAGTTGTTCCAAACCTGTATAAATGTCTTTGTTCTGCTGAACACAAAGGAAGATATTGTGAAGACTGTTGGTAACCAAACAGATCTCGGGCCCCATTGACTTCCATTGTAGGAAAAACATACTATGGTAGTCAATGGGGCCCATCAACTGTTTGGTTACCAACAGTCTTCACAATATCTTCCTATGTGTTCAGCAGAACAAAACAATTTATACAAACTTTGAATAATTTGAGAGTGAGTAAACGATGACAGAATTTAAATTTTTTAAGTGAACTATCCCTGTAAATCACGTATGCGCAATGGTCAAATAAATTCATACAGCGCATGCGTACATAGAAAATGGAATGCAAAAAGGCATTCTGTGTGAAGGTATATTAAGTATATTTATATAGTTAACGATTCTCATTTTGTCCGCCATCTTGGAACTTATTGCAATGCATTCTGGGATTGCATGACTCCTGATTTGACACTGCCTATGAATTTGGACTAAATTCTGTTTAGGAGGCAGATAGACCTGGAGTGTGAACTTCAAATTTTCCCTCAGTAGGCACTAGGCACCCAGACAGCAACATAGTGTCGGCCCAGATCCGGGCCACATCTGGTACATGTGGATTCCACAATTACTAGGTTTTGGAACCCTGGGTGTACATTCACGAATATTCGCATAGATTATTTCATATTTGTACGCAGAGGAGAACTTTTTTTTTCGAAAAATAATTCTACCTAATTCACAGCACATGCGTATGCGCATGAATTTATTCTTAACCTCATTCTATTGTTAATGAATTTGGAGTATTCAAAATGACCCACCGTGTGCACAAGGTTAATAGTTTGCATAAAACATGGCAAAACCATCTTTATATAAGGGCTTTTCACACAACCTTTCCACCTTTCCTTATCCTTTACATTATTTCATCCCAGCAAACATTTGACGCTCTCGAAAGATCTCTAAATATCTACATACCAAACAATTTATCTTTTTTTTTTTTTTTTACGTACGTGGTTTCATTTTTCCCCATAAATTTAGAGTAATTTTTAATATTAAAGTTATTGATGTTTGTATGCTGATTTCACTCACAAATTTGTGTGTACGCATACTTAGTGAATGAGACCAACAGTTTGCATTATATGAATTTTACCGATAGACCAGTGGTTTAAATGTTTTACTGTGTGTGTTTGAGTGTACACGTTAATGCACTTCGCACAGCAGGCACGCAAGCTCCCATTGCACCACGCTGACCTCATCACCATGAATATTGCATGATGGGAACATGGGGCGATGAGATCATATCTAAAGGAAACCCCATTATATTCTCCCCAACTCTGCATCTCTTTCACATCTCTTCACTCTGCTCGTCCATCAGCCCTTCAAAAGAGAGAGAGGGATGACTCATCCTTTCACACCTCTCCCCTGGTGCCTCCTGACAGCCCCGCGTACGGGTCTGTGTGTTCCGTATCGGCGTACAAATGAGTCGGGGTCTGTTTTCCTTCTGACTCTCACGCAGCAGGTGACAAAAGACCCCAGCATCTCTCGTTCAGGCAGCAGACATTTTCTCGCAGAAACGCTGAGCTTGCCGAGCCTGCTTCCCTTCTCCTTGACGTGAGTTCCTCGTTTGCAGGAAGTCGAGGAAATGCCATGCCTGCGTGTGTTAGCATGTGTGAGTCTTGTGTAACTGTGAGAGTCATCCCAAATTGCGGATGCTGGGTGTCTGCCTGAGCGCTATCAGGAGGAAGCACCATTTGTGCTCCCTGTAGGAAATACTGCCATGCTTTGTAAATTTATATAGCTGATTCTGAACATGGAAAGGGTGGACAGCCCTATCCTTCCTCAATATAGAGGCCACCCAGCCTTTGTTACATCCTTGTGCTCTGTTTTTGCACTTTCATTTGTCATCTGGTTCTGTTTCTCTTTCGGTCTTACCATTAAATAAATACATCTCACAAAAGGCAACAAAACATCAAAGTTTTGCTCTCCAGGGTGTAAGAAGCAGGAAGTTCTGAATGGAAATAATGATCTTGCAAACACTAAAACAGATCTGATTCTCTTCTGTTAAAGGAATAGCTCACTTTTCATTTGGGGAACGCAAAATATCATTTTATGGAGAATGTTCACACTGCTCTTTTGCATACATTGAACATCCCTTTTTTCTCACATATCATTCAGATGCCCGAATACAATGTGCATGAGGAGTGTAAATATTTGCATAGATGACATATGAATATATCATTACTGAATAATAACATTTTCATGTGTTAGAATTAGATTTAAGTTTTAGTGATTTAATGTGCATTTGTAGTTTTTATTAGTTAACACTTAGATGGGCATCATGGCATTAGTGTCCTTTTCAACCTCTATCATTGGTCATTAAATATTAAGCTCCTTTCATCAAACCACACAAACACACACACACGCACTCTAATAATGATATCGCATTACAGTTATTGATCTACACCATTTGTGCTACACCCCTGTCATCCGACTCCTCTGACGCCAAGTCCCAAAACACTTCTCTCCTCGCACTCCCCTCTTTTTCCACTTATCTCTTTGTATCCCCTCAATCAGAGCATATTTATAAGTTTTATCTGGGTTCCCTCAATTATTTATATGTGAGATTAATGTCAGAATTGTATTTTATTTTATTTTAATGCTGTTGTGTGTCTTTTTAGGCGTTGTTTGTTTTTGTGTTTTGTTTTGTTTTTGTTTTGTTTATTTTATTTGTATTTGTTTGAGGTGCTGTGTGTCTTTTTGGGGCAGTTGTTTGTTTTGTTTTGGTATTTGTTGTGTGTGTATTTTTGAGACAGTTGTTTTGTTTTAGTTTTGTTTTATATTTCTTTTTGGTATTGTTGTTTTGGTTTTTGTTTGATTTTATGTGTCTTTTTGGGATGGTTGTTTTGGTTTTGTTTTATGTGTCTTTTAGGGACGTTGTTTGTTTTGTTTGTTGTTTTGTTTGTTGTTTGTTTGTTTTGGTTTTGCTTGAGTCTTAACTAATCTCCCTTAAGTTTTCATGTGCACCTAATGTTTGAAATACATTTTCTTAATCACATGTCTTGCAACTGCGTGACACAATGATATTACAAAAGATGTGTCTAATACCATAGGGGGGATGTCACAATCAATATAACTTCCTATAGAATTGCACTATTGAATGGGGTTTGTCTTAGCATGCATTATGATGTTACCTCTAGGTATGGCTGAATTTGTAATAGACAGCCATATTCGTGCTTGAACATGTCATTATTGTCACTCCCTATCAGTTTGATAATAGAGGAGTTCTCTGTTAAGTAACTGGGTGGATTTGTTTGAGTTCTTCGTAATAGTAACTACTGTTGCTAAGTAACTGCTGTACTACAAAGTAGGCTCTGTCTGGGTATAATAATATATAATAATAATTGTTTGCTTATGAGACAATTGGTTAATTAGTCAATTATATTTTTCTTCAAAATGTTTTAAGATCAGTGTCTGGCATTCATGCAGGCTAATACCAACAGTATTTCTCTTCTCTTGAGCATACAGTATGCTGTACCTGTATACATAGTGTATACAGTATACCTGTTAGACGGCTTACCCTGAGCTCTCTCCACACACTCATCTTCCTCTGTGAATGTGAAAGTCAAGTGGAGTTTGCCTCTATTTGCAGCACTGTCTATTTCAGCACAAAGAGCACTACATCCCTGCACTTAAAGATTCCTAAAAGGGTTTTCCAGTCTGATGCCACAGAAGAACCTTTTAAAGTTCTGTGCAGCTGCTAGATTGTTCTAAATGGCTGTTGGCACATTGCTTTGTGGTTGCTACGATGTCATGGGTGGTTGCCAGGCTGTTGCTATGCTGTAGCTAAGGTGTTCTGATTGTTTGTTACTTGCTAGGATATTGGTTTGAAGGTTGTTATGATTGGCTTTTGGCATGATGCTATGGGGTTGCCAGGGTGTTACTATGCGATGGCTCAAATTATGAATGGCTGCAAGGGTGTCGCTCAGCTGTTGCCAATGATTTGTGATTGGTTGATGACATGTTGCTACGTGGTTGCTAGGATATTGTAGATGGTTTCTAGGGAGTTGCTGTATGATTACTAACACTGCTCTGGTTGCTAGGCTGTTACTAAGGTATTTTGAGTGGCTGTCGGCACGTTGCTTTGTTGCTGCTAGGGTTTTGCTATTAGGTTGCTAAAGTTATGGATGGTTCTAAGGCCATTGCTCTTGCTAGCATGTTCTGGTTTATGGCATGTTGCTATGCAGTTGCTACAGTTCATTGGGTGGTTTCTAGTATGTTGCTGTGTGGTTACTGACATACTTTATGTTGAGTGATTGTTTGGTATGTGGTATGTGGTTGCTGGTATGTTGCTAGAGTGCTGTGGATGGTTGCCAGGGTGTTGCCTTTCAGTTGCTTGGGTGATCTGAGTGGTTGCTTGCGTGTTGCTCTGCAATTGCTTGGCCTTTCGGGGTTGTTTGGTGGGTAAAGGTTAGGTTTTATCCTATAAGCAAGCATCACTGATTAGATACATTCTCCCCATATATGAGATAAAATTCATTATAACAATTATGTGCAGGGGTTTCGCTGTTTTTGAGTCATTTCCTCACTGTCATTTTCTCTCTTTTGTGTTTCCACAGGTGATGTCTCAGTAGAGTCCCAGTTTCCTTCAGCTCCCTTACGTAAACGAGCCCAGCCCTGCAACTGTACCTCCACTGCTTGATCCAAAATGTCTGCCACCAAAAGCGGTTACGAGGGCAAGATAGCCGGCCTTTATGATCTAGACCGCACACTGGGCAAAGGTCATTTCGCCGTGGTCAAACTAGCCCGTCATGTATTCACGGGCCAACTAGTAGCAGTCAAAGTCATTGACAAGACCAAGCTTGACGATTTAGCAACTGGCCACTTGCTACAAGAAGTCCGTTGCATGAAACTCGTCCAGCACCCCAATGTAGTGCGACTGTATGAGGTCATCGATACACAGACCAAGCTCTACCTCATCCTAGAGCTGGGCGACGGAGGTGACATGTACGATTACATCTTGCGTCACGAAGGCGGGGTGGCCGAAGTCACGGCGAAAGTGCACTTTGCGCAGATTGTACGAGCGATAGCCTACTGCCATCGTCTGCATGTTGTCCACAGAGATCTGAAGCCGGAGAATGTGGTGTTCTTCAGGCAGCAAGGGACGGTGAAGCTAACAGATTTTGGCTTCAGTAACCACTTTAAGCCTGGGACAATGTTGATGACCAGCTGTGGTTCACTAGCATATTCCGCCCCAGAAATACTGCTAGGCGAAGAGTATGATGCTCCTGCAGTGGGTAAGTGATGAAACTTTATTTTTTTGGACATTGCACCTCCCACAAATTCTTGTATCACAGTTTCCCTTCTTCTATCTGTTTCCAAATGTGTTGTTTTATTCAGCCAGTCAATCAGAATGCATTCAGAATCCCTGAAGCAAATTCGCATGAGAGCCACATTCTCAATAAAGTCACTCCAAAGATTGAAAGATTTGTTGATTTTAATAGTGTAAGATTCATAGTTTCAAAGATTCAGAGATTTTAAGATTCCAAAGATTGAAATATTTAACATTCTAAGGATTCATAAGAGATTCGAAGATTCATAGTTTCAAAAGATTTATCTTCTATCTGTTTCCAAGTGTGTTGTTATATTTAGTCAGTCAATTAGATCTCAGCAGATGCTAAATTCTGTCCTGTCGGACTCAGACTTTTCATTTACATGCAGCGCAGTCAAACTAATCCGGCAAGGGATTAAATTGTAGTGGTTCGTGAGCTTGTGCGTTAAACTCATTGTTTGTGTTGCAAGAACGCCGGGTCGCCTAGCTCTCGTCTCGCAGTTGATTTTCCCCTCTCTTCTCCTCACGTGCCACTTCTGGGTTTAATCGCTGTCGTTTGCCGAGCGGAAATCTACTGAATGAACAGCACATCTGTGCCCTGGCAGGGTTCAAGCAAGGAGATTTGAGTCAGGTCAGACCTACACATGACTCAATTGACTGCATTCAGAATCCCTGCAACAAATCTGCATGAGAGCCAAATTCACATTGAATATCCTGAAATTTAACGATAGTGAAATTGGTAACAAACATTGTTTCATTTTTACATTAGCAATATCCATTAAAGAAACCCATATTGTTCAACCACAGAGATGTATAAAATGTTTCTGCTGCCTACGGTACATTTTTCTGTTGTGTCAGGCAGTGCTTTGGTCTGGAACTTTCTCATATTTGCTGTTGTGTCTTGTCTTGGAAAATTGTTTTGAGGATGAATGTGGCTGACTGTGAACTCGCAAACTCTTCCATTATATTGTTCAGACCCAGTCACCTTATTAAGTTCTGGAGATTCAATGTACTGTATGACAAAAAGAGTCGAGGAGAAATGAAAAGAAAAGAAAGCAGATTTAAAGAGAGAGAGAGAGATGAGTATGGAGAGAGAGACTGGGTCAAGCAGGACACTTGAGCTTAACATTGACTCAGACAAGAGGATGAAGAGTAACTGGAATGACAACGAATCATTCTGTCTCTCTGTCTCTTTCTTGTTACTGTCTTGTTTCAGTTAAGTAGAGCTTTCTAGAGCACAGATGTACAGTACTGTTCCATTCCCCTGCTCTGAGATTCTAATGATTCTGAAGGCTCTTTTAAGAATCTGTAGAATCTAAAAGAAATCTTTAGAATCTTAGAATCATTCATTGTAATATTCCAGTTTTTTAACTCTTTCCCTGCCATTGACGGAATTTTCCGTTATTTATGAGACAACGCTTCCCCGCCATTGACTACATTTTCCAGCTTTCCATGTTTTCACTGTTATACGGTAGGGGACGCTATTACGCATCTTCTGAAAGAGTACTGAATCTCTGGATCAAAACACAGGCAAAAAAGAAGCAGAAACAAGCGATAGCATGTAAGAAGATGTATATGTAAAATAATGCGATCATCAACATTAAAACGCAGGATCGAGCTTTGGGGGTGTTGATGGACTCAATCTACTCCATTTATGTTTGGATCATTCTTTCTGAATATGATCCAGACGTTCTGAATTCTGATCTGATCTGATCCTTTTTTCTTTTCTTTTTTAAACGATGATGGGTGTTAAAGAGTTAAGATTCTAAAGGTTTGAAGATTACAAAAATTTAAAAGATTAATCGTTTCAAATAATCAGATGTAAATCAAACAGATTCACAGATTCCAAAAATTCTAATGATTCTAAAGCTTCATGGATTCAATGATTCTAGGGATTCATAGTTTTAAGATTTCAAATTTTAGGATTCCAAAGATGAAAATATTCAGTTTCAAAGATTCTGAAGATTTAAATATTTTAATTATTTTAAAGCTTTATAGATTCAAATTCATAGTTTGATAGATTCACAGATTCTAAACATTCTAAAGGTTATATTCTTAGATTCTAGTTATACATGCAAAACTACACATTTTCAAAACTACTAGTTAGTTTGCCTGAATGATCAGTCGTCTGCTTGATCTTAGGGAAACTGTGAATATTTAGACTGGTTTTGGGTTCCCCTGACCCTGATCTGATGCATTTCCTAGTGTGCGTTCACACAGCTCATGTTCTTGTGTTCAAAAATAGTTGGATGGAGTGCAGTGGAATAGAACAGAATGTAGGGAAATGGAGACGTGTTTTGCAAGTTGAACTATTTTTAACTTGACACACTGTCTTAAAAACTCAAGGCTTATGATGAAAGATGGAACAAAATGTGAGTCACAAAGCTCGACACAATGTACGACGAAGACAGAGAGAGAGAGAGACAGTCTTCAGAGGACACTTGAGCTTAACATTGCTTAGACACTGAACCTGTCTGTCTCTCTTACTGTCTTTCTCTCGTTCCAGTTCACTAGGGCTTTCTAGAGCACAGATGTGTGCTGAGCTGCCATGTGTGCCCTTACGCCCCTCTGCTCTAACATTATTAATATCATATTTATGTTTTTTTTTCTGCCAGAGCGCCATGTGACTGTGGGACAGTAATTCTCACAGAGGCTGCCTGTGCCAGGATTAGATCTGCACAAAGTGGGTCAGCCTCCGCCGAGACCCAACAAAGTGTGCAGAGGAGGCAATACTCACACACATACATGCTAGGACGCTAGAGGCGTGTGAACCTGAGGGCTTGTCTCATCTTTCTCGAAGCGATAGAACTAGAGCAGATAAGAACTGAGTAGTCATGTGTTACTGATGTTTAACTTACTTTATCAGTCAGAATGAAGAGTAAACATGGACATAAAAGCAATGGAGCTGCTTTGCTATAACTGTAGCTTAGCAGTTAGCATATTTGCCTGAATACATTCAATTGTTCAGGTTACACAGGTTCATCTGACTCTCAGTGGTTCCTGATTCTGTATGATTTATGTTTTTTGAAGATGAGGGCATGTCACACAACCCGTCCATGGTAGCATCTGGCTAATTTGGTTAGCTTCTACCAGTTCACAGGGCATTTGCATAAAATAGTGTAAAACTGGATGCATGTTGTAGGGCTGCAAAAGGAATAAAACCAAAATCATGATATGGTTTAGTGCGACTAGCAAATCACAAAGGCTGAAAATAATAATAATTTCTAGTCATATTGATAAATAATCTACTCTACTGGAGTCTGGACCCCGCACATGACTTGCAAAAAAGATTTAATCGTGTGCACGATTTACTATTTTGTTCCTTCAATTTGCTAAATCGTGCGCATGATATAGCAAATCAAGGCAACCAAATAGTAAATCGTGCGCATGATTTATAAATCAAGGGGACAAAATAGTAAATCGTGCAAACAATTTAGCCTACAATTTTTTTTTTCGCATGTCATGTGCGGGGCTCATAATGATCATACATTTTTAGCCAAATTGTGCAGCCCTACAAACCAGCACAGCACGGGGGATAAAAAATAATAAAACAAAAAAAAACACGTTTTAAATCAGAATCAGTTTAAAGTATTTGCAGAAAAATCTCAATTCGATTTTTCCCCCCAAATCATGCAGCCCTAGTAATTTGACATCAACAACAATAGATATGAGAAGTGTTTTAACCTTCCTTTTGATAAGCTTATTTATGTTTATTTATTAAAATGCACATTTATATTGTTAGTTAGCTTACTTTCAACTTTTTTTTTTTAAGATAAAATGCCGGCTAATTACATTTTGCTAGCACAAAAAAACAGACTTAATTAAAAGCACCTGGCTTGCACTTGCATTGTACCTGAATTATGTTACGTTATTGTGCAGTGGGATACATCACATCTGCTAGTCTGTTTATTTTAGCAGCTCTAAACACACGGCAGTGCCTGTCGGCTGACCATGTGGCCCGCTGCCTAGTAGTTTATTCAGCTCCTGAAGTTTGCTGGGCACAGGCTGGCATCTTCCTGTTTAGCTGATGACATTAACCTCTTTAGCAGAGAGAGAGATGAGAAAGTGCAGAATCTGATATTTAAACATGTGATTAGAGAAGGGTTTTTGCACATGTTTTTTTTTAGCGTGAGCCTGATCCTTTGTGTGTGAACGGCTGAATGTCCATTAGCTCTGTCAGAGGTTTTATTCATAGTCTGTAATCAGCTGCTCGACTTTAATCCACTCACAAGAGTTCAGTCACTCAATGCCAGCTCACATGCAGACACACACACACACTTAAGCTCTAATTACCACTTTATTATATTCTACACACAACATATAAGTACAGGTTTTGTGGGGACCAAATTGTTCTCACATGGACATTACAATGTCCTCATGATCTGGCTTACCGTGTATACCGTGTGTGAAGCAGCTCAGTGTCATCAGGATTCAGGTTGTTGACATTGCTGATCTGAGATGTTCTGAGACAGATAAGCTGGGAGAGACTGACTCACACTCTGTAAGATATCACACACACCTTCACAAACTGGCTATCTTACACTGCTTTGTGTGCATTTTTCTTTTCCTTTGAAAGAAACTACTACTTATATCCAACAAGGACACATTAAACTGATCAAAAGTCACGGTAAAGACATTTATCATGTTTGCGAAAGATTTCTATCTCAAATAAATTCTGTTCATTTGAACTGTCTATTCATCAAAAAATTCTGAAAAAAATATATCACGGTTCCCTCAAAAATATTAAGCAGCACAACTGTTTTCAACATTGAAAATAATAAGAAATGTTTCTTGAGCAGCAACTCAGCATATTAGAATGATTTCTTATGGATCATGTGACACTGAAGACTGGAGTAATGATGCTGAAAATTCAGCTTTGCCACAACAGGAATTAAGTACATTTTTAAATGTATTAAAATAGGAAACAGTTATTTTCAATTGTAGTAATATTTCACAACTAATCAAAAAACAGAGCCTTGGTAAGTCTTCTTTCAAAAACATGAAAAAAATCAGCCCCCAGAACGTTTAACAAATTTGGACAATCCCATTTATTAGAAAATTCAAAGATAATAAAGACTTTCAGAGTTTCAGATATAAGGCAGAGTTTCAGAGCTTCCAAACATTATGGCATTTTTAGATTTCAAATAAGATTCTAAGGATTCTAAATATTTTAAGGTTTAAAACAGTGCAAAGTTTCTAATATTCTAAAGATTCTACTATTCTAGAAACTATAATTAGGATCTTTAAAAACCTAGAATCTTTACAAGACCTCAAGTCTGTTGTCACATTATGTAACCTCAACACAGACCCGCTCCTTGTTAGTTACACTGTTTTGTGTAAACTGCAGTCACAGCACTCACACATAGAGGTGTGCTTCAAACCAACCGGTCACACTGGCCCTAGATCATTATAATGAGCTCATTTTGATGATGGAGACATTTGATGCTGAAAAAAATAAAGTTGTCTGGTCACCTCCACACATTCACACTCTTTCTTAAGGCAGATGTTTTCTTACAAAGTTTCTAAGAAACCATTGCATACTGTTGGTTATGTTTGTGATAATTATCATACATTATCTTTAGCATTTATCTAAGGAAACAAGCTGAGTACTTTAACTAAAATAAACTAAGTTTTAGTTATAACATTAATGCACTTGTTTGATCAAGGATACATGATTTTATTATGGAGTTTGAACCTTTGGTGTCATATCTCATCTGATGTCCAACCACATGTATATTTAGAGCATTTGAGTGTGCTAAAAGATAAAATACGTTATATAACATCCTGCATGCACGTGTGTGGCTGTGCGAGATTTGTAGCACTAGTGTCTGTTTGTCTGGATCTGTGGAGGAACACGCAGTACAGAGAGCAGAAGAGAGGAGTTATTGTCAGAGCAGTTAAAGACACTGTTTGGACAATGCTGTCTCTCAGGACTGTCTGTCACGCTGATTCTCTGCTCTGGTTCACACAGTACATGCTCTTTCACACAGAATTCATCCTTATACACACAAATGTTGGGTTTCAGTGTTTAATGTTGATTAAAACTGATGATTATAATGATTTTATACTGTACAAATTGTATATTCTATGGCCTAACTCTAAACCTACCCATAATTAAAAAAACTTTCTGCATTTTTACATAGTCAAAAAACATCACTTAGTTTGATTTACAAGCTATTTTCCTCATGGGACCAAAAATGTCCCCACAAGGCCAGAGATTTCTGGTATTTCCATCATTGTGGGGACATTTTGTCCCCATAGGGTTAACCAGGAACACACACACACAGCACACTGAGACCAGCAGGTCAGATTTGAAGTGGCCGTTTAAATGGGAAAGTTTAAGACGTTGGCACAGGTTAAAAAAAAATATATATATATTTTAACTTTAAAGGCATTTTTGGGTGACCTACTCAAAATTAAAACTAAAACGTAATCCTAAATTTGAATAATTTAGTAGTAGTATTAGTAGTAGTAGTAGTATTAATGATGTTGTTGATGATGATGATGATTAATGATGAACTAAAACTAATATATATATATATATATATATATATATATATATATATATATTATGTCTTGTTATTGTATATGTGTGTGTATATATATATATATATATATATATATATATATATTGACAAAAACACAAAACAAAATGACTAAAACTTTAACTGAAAAATAAAATCTAATTAAAAATATTAACAAAAGCTAAAATAGTATATCAGTGATATTAAAATAACACTGATCCAGGAACAAGTTTAGAATTCCAATCCCATGTTGCAACAACACAGTGGAAATATCCGGTGGATTTAATGTTTGCATTTGTCCTCTGGCCACTTCTGAATTTCTGTATACGCCAAAATGGACCTCCAAGAATACAGCATTTAACTGCCAGTCAGGTCAGCGCACTAGACCAAAACTATGAATGAGCACATTCTCGGTACCCTTTCCTTTAGAAATCGTAGGTTAAATGAAATGTTATGAATATAAAATGAGTGATCTGACTGAAGGAATCTAAACTGATCCTATTATTTTAAAATAATCTCTCTTAACAGAGCAAGGCCTAATCCTTCACCCATATTTGTACTTTTTTTGTGTTCACACGCACACGAGTGAAAAAGTAAAAGAGGAAGCTTGTTTTCTTGGAAGTCCACCGTGGAAAAGTACGCCACCAAAACAAACACGTCTCTTGTGGGACTTACACGCCCTCTCTATTACTTTTCAATCTTTTTTATGTCCCGTTCACCATGGTCTTGGTTCATGATGTTCTGTAAGACTTCCTGGGATCCTTAGTTTGCACAGAGTTGGATGGGAAAACAATGTCAGGGATATTTTAGTCAGAAAATCATGCCTATAGGCATTAAGCTTAAGTTAGTTCAGTATTGTCTGAGGACGTACAGTGAGAGTATTTAGAATTGCTGGAGAGGTTAAGGCTCTGTTTTATTTGTGTTTAGTTTATTTGTGTGTATTGGTTGGTTTTGATAGTGTGAGCATGTGTCACATGTGGGCACTTCTTTGTTGGATAAAGCCCTTGACATGTTTCTTCCTCTTTCCTGCACAAATCCAGTTACGCTTCTCTCTAGAGATGTAAATATTTACTCTGACAACAGTTTGATTTTTAAAAATTCTGATATGAATTTCCCAAATTGCGATATTTAAAACCAATAAATGTGGAAAATAGATTTAAGATTAAGTCTGTTATTGTCTGTCTTCCAGATATCTGGTCACTGGGTGTAATCCTCTATATGCTAGTGTGTGGACAACCACCCTTTCAGGAGGCCAACGACAGCGAGACCCTCATCATGATCATGGACTGTCGTTACACTGTGCCCAACCACGTCTCTCCAGAATGCAAAGAGTACGTATGTCATCTGAGCTTGCACACATGAACTAATACTGTATACAGCTTTCTCTGATTTAATCCAGAAGGCTGGAGCTTATTGTGTATTTGTACAAAGCTTACTAAATTTATGCTTAAAACAAGAAAAAACTATTTGCCAAATGGGCTTAGAACATTTTTTATTTAAGGCGTATTCTTCGAAAAGAAGTTAGAACAATGTTATCTTGGGAATTTCACTGGAAAACATGACAGAAATACAACTCCAGAAACTCATCATGATAGTAGTAGGCCATTATGTAACAAGTCTTGTATTATTCAGGGTCAGTTGATTTCATAGATCAATAGTCTTTTCTTCCCAAGCTGGTGCTGAAGAGTTCACTCTTTCTGAAAAAACAATATTAACAAGAACATGACCCTGGTAATACCCTTTCCAATAAGAGTTTCCATGCTGATCTGATCCGTGCCCACAAAAACAAGTTTGATTTAAAATAACGAGTTTTAAGATGTCATTGACACCTTTGTGCCACTGGAACACAGAGTTGCGTTCTGTTGTGTTTTCCCCCTGAGAAGTGTCAGGCACTCCCTCTCACTCCAGTTTGTACCACTTTCATGCCAAACTTCATACCTATGTGTAGACCAAAGCCCATATGAACATTCTGTACTTCATCTGTTTACACCTGCTTGGACCAGCCAATCACAGTTTGTGGCTCTTTAAATGACGCAAATGTTCCTGGAGGTTAGCTTTAGGAGCAAGTTATGACAGACACACATAAATTGCATCCTTGGGCCAGCTGATGATGGATACTGAGAGTAACAGGTCAAGACAACGCCCTAATTTTGTCTCATGAGGGCTTTAACTAGATATTCCGGTTGGATTAGATATGCTTGATCGAGCCACAGGAATGCTTTGAAACAATACATAATTACATGATTCATTTTGACTAATTATGACTATTTGTAACTTAATAATAATAATATATTTTTAATGATCATTTTTTTATTTAAAATGTGTAAATATATATTTCTATAGGTGCCACTCTAATGTTTCTTTAAATATATTTTCTGTAACAAAATGAAATGTATTATTAAAAACACCTTTCTTTTCATTTCATTTGTATGTACAAATTCTGCGTCCTATTAGACACCATACAGTATTTCACATTCAGGAACTTAATTATAAATCACAAACCAATCTCAATTCACTTCTGAAAGGTGCACAAGCCTGCTTTTAAGTGTGTTCACCGCAGCTTTAAAGTGACCAGATCTTTACACAAGGCTGCCCTTTGTTGGAGTTATTTTTAAGTGGGTTTATTCCAGGCTATTTGTAGTCAGAACATCCCCAAAGCAACAGCTCTCAGGCTTGAGTTTAGGTCTGAATCAGGCAATTGTGCAAGAGTGTGCTTACAAGTTTGTGTTAGACATCTGGGCTTGACTGCATAGCCAAACATAGTGACTGGGTCACATGATCTCCACCACAATCAAAAGCCTCCTTTAATGTGAAGAGGAGAACACTTGTGTCTTTAGGCAGACTTTCATCTTGCTGTTTATCTGTAGTTTGCTTTTTTCCACCCTTCTTCCTCACGGCTATTTAAGGTCTTGAGGTTAAACACATCAAGAGACTCCACTGATGTTCAAGGGCAATAGAGCATGTGGGATTATAAACACACACAAAAAAACACTTTGAAAGGGGAAACATCTCCCCCTGCTGGTCAGCTATGTGAGATGCAGGAACGTGTGCCAGTACCGCAGTGAAATAAAACACTCAAATGCCCTGAATAAACAAGCTGGATGCAGTGCATTCACACATACACAAGCAAGCTTGGATCGCAAGTGTTCCAACCAATACCGTATTCTTTCAGTTCGCCTCACTGAAGCACCAATTCTCTGCAGGTGCTCATGAATATTAATCAGCAGAAAGATAAGCACTTCCTTTTCATTCCGTCTCCTCTGATGGCAAGATGCGCCTGTGCAATCATCGTCTGTCAGCCAGGCAGAGAATATTTATTAAGATTGCTAGAAAAGGAAAGTACTAAAATTGCAAGTAGAGTGAGACTGAAATGAAGTGAGATGGAGGCAAGTGTGATGAAGGGTGACAAAATCAAGCCTATTTGAGATGATGGGATTTTTCTTATTTCGTTTTTTTTCCCCTACAGAAGGTCATGTCTGCTGTTCTCGTTCTGCTTTGGTAAAAAAAGGAATAACAATCTCTCATCCTTCTCTCCCTCTTATTTTCTTTTTTTCCTTTCAGTTTGATTTCACGAATGCTGCAGAGGGATCCTGCTAAGCGGGCGTCTCTCACAGAGATAGAGGGCCACCCTTGGTTGCAAGGTGTTGACCCTTCGCCTACCGGATACACAGCCGCCCCGCTTACCTCTCACCGCAGTTTGTTACCCGAAGAGCATGAGTTCATACTCCAGGCCATGACCAGTGGCAGCATCGCTGACCGAGATGCCATTCAGGAGTGGGTATCTCTTTATTCTTCTTGGATATTTTCTTTTGGTCGTAGAATACAGTTATGTAAGTTAATCGTACAAATACATTTTTGTGATAGAGCTTTGGAGGCTGACCAATATAACCACATCACAGCCACGTACTACTTGCTGGGAGAGCGACTCCTTCGAGAAAAGCAAGAGCAGTCAAGTGTCAGTCCTGAACAAAGACATACACAGTAAGTCCCAGTATTCTTAAACATATTTTGGATAATTTTGGTTCTGAAAGTCTTTTATCTTCTTATGTGGTGGATCTAATCTTACCACGTAACCCTTGGAACCTAAAGGTTCTTAATACATTGTACTGAGTACTGTTATTTCCTCCCGCTACAGGAGACCCATGTCGGAACCACTGGACTTAGTGAGCCAAGTGCCCCGGACTGATACAATAAGAGGAGCACCCATGGGTCCCTTAGCGCCTCTTGGCTCTCTGTCTTCCGGCTATGTGCGACGTGGTGTGAGTGAGTCTGGGGACCTGCTGGCTCCAAAACCCAACCGTCATGACAACTCATTCAGTGACTTTTGCAGCACAGCTCCATGCTTGAGCCTCAATTTGCGCCCTCCACCTCCAGACCAACCTACTGTCAAGAGCCTTGGAGCCTTACAGCAGATCTGTGAGGAAGAAGAGGATGAGGATGATGATGAAAAGGAGCAGAACAAAGATGAGGTGAAGCTTGAGGTGGCACCTGGTAAACTGGGTCCGTTTCCTTCAACAGATCTATCATTGAAACCTTCTAGAATATCTTTGCAATCAGAGACTCAGAGCAGAACAGGGATGCCGTCAAGTAAGGTGATGGGAAACTGTGAACCTGTGGCCGAGGAGGAGGAACTTGATGAAGGATCGGAATTCACAGAAGAGCAGAATAAGCCTTCAGAATTAGCCTCTAACGTCTCTTCTGGCACCATAGAACATCAGGTAGAGATGCCCTCGAAGACTGAAGCCCATGTGGAGTTCAACCACACAGAACAACCAGGTAGAGGAAGGGGCAAGGAAGTTTTCACCCAACCTAGCTTGTCTTTAGATGAGCAAAAGGGAGAACAGATTCAAGATCCAAATATAGACGGACCTCCGCCAGCTCCCACATTAGATGTTGTACAGTGCTGCTGGGGACAGCGAGAACCTTCGAAGGACACACTAGAAAATAACAATAATACCCTAGCCAAATCTCGACTGCTCGAGGTTGGGGTGGTGTCAACACCTTGTGGTTCCCCGAGGTCCCTGCCAAGGAACCACTGTGTGGACCTGGGTCCCGATGGGGTGGAGATGCGTAAGACTGCGGCTGAAGTCGAGAAAACTGAGGAGGTACAACCTAAACCTCAGACAGGCCTCCAGGAAACCAGGGACACAAGTACTGACTCTGCTATTCGGGCCGATCCCAGCAAGGTCAAGAACGTGAACTTGCGAGAACGTCTGCTACAGTTCCCGCTCTGTGAGAAAGCCTTGTCCTTCAACATCCAGCCCACCTCTAAAGAGAAGCTTCTACCATTTGCACAGTACAACTGCTGCCATGTCTTGTAGAGATTGGATCCTGAGATCAAAGAACAAACTGGCATGAGAAGCCCTCAAATATCTGCAACTTACTGACACTAAAAAATAAGTGTGTTCTCACCTCATACTGTAACCTCAGAGGTGCTTTCCCACACAATCTACTAATTGTATATTATTATTTTCTTTCCCTACCCAGCATTCATTGCTGCTTTCCTGTAAGACAGTTAACCTTTTGGCAATGCTGTGTATATGAACACCTGTATCTACTGACACTGCTCACTATATTCTGTGCTATCTCAGAGAATTTTATTAGAAGTAGCATATGTCTTGCTAGCGTAGAAGCTTTAATTCAATAACTTGTCATTTTGCACTGTAATATCTTAACCACATTAAGAGTACCACAGAGTTTACTGATATCACTAAACGAGTGACTGAAGACCATTCTTCACAGTGACACAGAAAAAGGCTACACAATAAGAGTCCATTTAGGCTCAAGGACTAGCCACTTAGTCAGTACAGTAGTCCTAACAAGTTTTTAGTCATTCATTTGGGTTGTTTTTGCCGGTGACTGTGAGGCAACGTTCTTTACTCGCAGAACTTTGAAGAAGTTGCATGCCGAGGCATTGATGAAGTTGCTAATTCTCGTGCTAGCATGTTAGCTTGCATCTTCGCTGTCAGGCAGTGGGACAGGAAGCGGAACAGTTTGCCACATTGATACAGTGAACAGTGACAGTTTGGGAGCATGGTTATGAAAGCATGCTAAATGAGAACAGCTTAGCATAACATTAGCATTTTGTGAGCTGGGGGACTGACCAGGGAAAGATGCTAAGTATATCTGTGATATATTTTCAAAAAAACAAGAGAGGGCTCAAACAGAGATTATTCTGAGAGATTATAGCTAGAGACTTTTTGTGAAATGGACATAATGTTACACAAAAACAGAAGACTGGTCTTCCTGGAGCTGTATTTTGGAGTTTGTTTTAAAACTGCTAATTCTTGGAAATATTATGAAGCTTTTATCAAATATTAGAGAGTTATCAAGAGTTTTTTGGAAAGATGGTGACAAAGACATCATATCTTTTTTGTTTCCTTTTTTTACATGAGGAGATATGTGAGGGAGATTAATTACATAACATTGAACATCTATTTTTGTTTAATCATTTGCCTTTGGGTACATTTTTAACATATGTTGTATGGGTATAAGCTCTTTGAAATATCCATAATGTACAGTGTGTATATATTTTTTGAACGTTATGCTATTGGTATGATGTTGTATTTTGACCCTTGCACCGTATCCATACAAACAATTCAATCCCTCCATTTTAGATCGTATTCAATGAACGTAGCGACTTTTATGACACTAGTTTGATGATCGACAAAGATCATATAGTTTCTCGTGTCATAGTTGTAAATACATTTGAAGAGCTGTATGCTACCTTAAAGCTAAATTGCGTAGCTGAGCTTAAAATGTACATTGAGAAAATCCAGCCTTCGTATGTTGCAATGGCATGAGTAAAGCTAGCGGTTACTGTTGTTTTTACCTCCTAAACAGCCTAAACACGATCACATAAACATTTAGATAGCAGGTGTGACTGTGGTTACTGTTACTTTGGTACTCTAAAGGACGTCAAAGTTATTCAGTCACTTCACATGTTCATAAGTTTCTGTGCTATACATAGTACACCTGTCACTGAATTAATGAATTCATTATTTTTTGTCATACTGTAGTCAATGTTAATGCAAATGTCGAATCCACTTTCTTCTTTTTTTTTTTTTTTTTTTTTTGCAATATCTTGGACCACGAATAAGCTTGACCAAATGCACAAGAATAGATGTAATAATGTAAAAGGTGCTTTGGGGAGAGATATCGAGGGTTAAATTACATCTATGTAATGTGAAATTGAATTTTCATTCCCATACAAAGTTTAAACTAGGAACAACCATCCTGACCTGCGATGTTTTGTAAGTACAACCTTCTGAACCAATCGGATGGCAGAGCGATACAAAAACCAGACGTGCACTATATTTTCGTAATCAGCATTTTATTTCTTATAATTTTTTATGTTACTCATTTGACATGGGTTTCCATCCTTCAAAGCATCTGTAATCACTTCACAACAGTTGTATTTTGGTTTGTCTATAGTCCCATTGACCCTTACTAAAACTATGACTGTCTCAATGAGATTAATTTATTTTTATATTTATTTATTAAAACTGATTAAACTGCCCTTGTGTCGTTGTTTTTTTGTTTTTGTTTTCAAAGAATTAGTGCACAAGACCACAGTGATACATGACGTGGCTTTCTCTGTTTAAAGCCATTTGAATACTTATTATTAGTTTTCTTCAAGGCCATTTACATCACTATACATTCATATGACATATTCAGTGAAGCAAGCATTGTGTGGTTATTTATACCGGTTGTAAATACAATCCGTTTTGATGAAATGTAAAACACAACTGAGGGTAAAAAGTAAAAATTGTCACAATATATTTACAAAAAAATGAGTAAAAGCAAATATACAAAACGAACCGCAACCGTAAAAATACTATACCGTAGTGATTGTGGTGAACTAATCTAAAATCATTAATACCGCACATTATGGGTCTATGTTAACCCACTATCATAATTTTTATCTTCCTTGACCTTAATCATCTCTTTTCAGTAGTTTTCAAAAAGGTACCACTGACGCAAACAATTATTAACTGTGGCTTAAACCCTGTAAACTGTAGAAGTTATCTTTGGTAAACTGTGCCATATGGTATATTAGCAAGCTAAGTATACAGTGGCTAAGTGATGTGACTGCATGGCCAAGCACCTCCTTTTTTGTGATTGTCTCCACGGAAATAGTCCATGGTCACTCTCCCATTTTGGCCTTCAGAGGGAGTTTATCATCCACACGAGAGCTCTTGATCCTCTGAGGGAGAAAAAGTGAATGAATTTTTTTTTGGTTACGTAAACAGTCCATAACATACATTAGATTTTAAAATAATTGTTTGGTTAATCGCATGATGCCTTTAGTCTTCAGCCATGAAGAGCCATGAGAAACGAGATTAAATTGAGTCATAAAGTAATGAAGACAGATAACATTAGCGTTCTGTCAGATTTATTAACTAATACTGGGGAAAAGATTGCTGAAAATGACAGGCATGATTGTAATAACTTACAGCTAACACTTTGTTCTCACCTTTGAATGTAGACAAAAACAATGTAGTAATATACATTGTTAAACAATGTAGCAGAATGCTAACATGCTAACAGTTAGCAAAAGTGGTACCTGTTTCTTGAGCGCTTGCATGGAGTGATACTCGATTTGCTCTCTCTTGATTCGGACCCAATCCGGTTCATCAGGGATCATGAAGGCCAAAATCATCTTCACCATGATCAAGACGTGCTAGAACAAAACAGCAAAATAAAACAATCAAGACACAACATTCATTCACAAACAGAGCTTGTGAAAACAGCAGCCAGCTAATTCACTTCAGATAAGTGCTTTCAAGCCCTTCTGGGAAGTTCGTATTTACAATTTGGCAAGTCGTAAACACGAGTCAAATCACTTTGATCAGAGCATGTTGATGTACCTTTTCTACATTAAAAAATTATGTCTTGCACATCAGGTGCGTTTTTGCTTTTTTGTGTTTTTATTTAATTCATGAAGGTGCTGTAAACTGAATCTTTATAAATCTTATATTGTAATTGTACAATACGGTTGTATTATATACATGCAACTTATTGTAAATGAAAAACATTTTTTTTTTATTAATTTTAAAAAAATTACTGTAAACTACAGACGCTGCATCCATATCTATAGCATCCGCCATGTTTTCTCACAGCACAGCTCCAATTCGAAGTCCGGGTTCATAGAAAATCCAGAGTTTCTCACTCATAATTATGACTTTGTGTTGGCGTTCATGTGTGTCTAACTCGTAAATGCGATCTTTCCAACATGACTTGAACGTACCCTTAATCAAATTCCTTTAAAGGAATAGTTCGCCCAAAAATGAAAATTTTGTCACTTTTAACCCTCAGGTTATTCCAACCCCATATGTGGTAGACAAAAGGCAAATTTTGACATTGTCAAAGAAATCTGAACTTTTTTTGTACTTTTTGGAGCTTGTGGTCACTATTTTCATTTTTTAGGGTTGTACCGAGGCTGTACCAAAATCTCCTCTAACCTCCACAATGACGGCAATGACTAGAACTTGGCTGCTGCTGAGGCCGGCTTCCTGTGTGAGTTCCTTCACACGTGGGGACAGAAGCAACAGCCAGCAGTTAGACACGACCGAGATGAAGCTCAGCACCTCAAACGCCAGCTGTAAACAAGACAAAGACGTACATTAGGGCTTATATAATCATGAACGCATTTAAAACATCCTTAAATGAAGTACAGATTTCTGACCTGCCATACTCCCATGTTGGCCACGGGGGCAGAGAAGGGCTTGTTGAAGAGCTTGCAGAGCTTGTAGGCATCTGTGCGGATCTCTGTGAGGTTGTTGAGCAGTAACAGAGGGGCAGTGAGAGGATAGACGCAAGAGAAAAGACTCAAGTAGCCAAACTGAACAAGCAGCTCGATGTACTCAGCAAACAGCCCCTTAAGAGGAAAAAGATTGAAAATTTAAGAAAAATACAATTCTTGTATTCTTGATATTTGAGAATATTTGATTGCTACTCACTGGGAAAGCTGGCAGGCTGCCTTGAGCCTGGAGATGGTCCACCTCTGGATCATCTTCCTTCAGGTTCCTGTCTGCAGATGTGAGGAAACGGTCCACCAGGAAGGGAACCACCACCTCAGTGCACTGATTCACTACCTGGGTCACGATCAGAAGAGAGGCCAGTCTCTGTGGACCAAATCAAGAGGATTGTGTTAAGAAGATTGTTGTTAAGATTATATGCGAGAGTAAGGAAATTCTCACCTTGCGCAGTAGAGGCATGTCCTCTTTGAAGAAGGCAATGTGGAACAACACAGCAAAGTTATTGAAAAAGGTGAACTGAATGAGAAAGAGAGACAGACAAGACAAATGGGACATTTTCATTTAGTCCTACAGAAAATTCTGGTCTTTGAGGTATAACATCTGCAATGATGAATAGACTACATCTCAGAGATGGAAGGAAATAAAGATGGGGAGTTGGAAAAAAGAAGATCAGATGGATATGACAGAACTATACTCACCACAAGTACTTTGGTCGTATGATGATAGTCAAAAGATGATTCTTCCCTATGATTTTCTGAAAGTAGAGAGAGTTAGTTAAGTTTTGTGTTTCTCAACATTAAAATCCGTTTTCCTGTCCTTTTCCATAATCCTGATTACCTGATTCTGTTAACTGCAGGGCCACGTTACGATATATATTCCCCAGCACATTGGTGTAGACTATATGGGCTATAGAAGGGATATATAGCAAGGGTACAGTGAAGTATGATCCAGATCCTTTGTGCCAGTTTGAGACCAGGCGCTCACAGAAATAGAAACCTGCCATCCCCATGACCACCAGACCCAAAAACACCCCAACCACGGGAACTGAGACCAGACCCATCCTAAGCCTCCTCTTCCAATCGGGAAACAGCGGCTCCAGTCTGCCTGTGACCGGATTGGTGCCGAGTTCTCCATGGAAACCCGGTCGGGGCTCTTGGAATTGTTCGGCTAAATTGAAAGTGCCCCAGCGATAGGATAAGGCCGAACTCCTCCTCTTCCACAACTCCATGAATATCGTGGACCACAGCATGCTGAAGACTGCCTGCACCATGTAGGAGCTAACTGAAGGCTGGTCATCGTCGTCCTTCAGTGCTGTCGGCTCACCGTTGGATTTATTTCCACTGGAAAAGTTTGCACTTGGGAGGAAAAAGGTGATGAAGAGGCCCAGAATGGCTGGAGGGAACAACGACAAAGTGTAGTAGTCCAAGAAGCTGAAATAATAGGCTATAGTGCCACCAAAGTAAGCATGGATGGAGTCTGTAGAGAGAGAGAGAGTGAATTATTAGTGTTATTATAATAAATATAAACTAATATATATGTAGAGTCCATCGTTTGGTGATTATCTGTGTTAGTAAAGTCTACACGCATCATGATGTTCCTTAACAAAAAACTGATTCATTCTTGTTTCCAAAAAGAACAGAAGCAAAAAAAAGACACGGTATAAAAACCATGTGCTTCCATAGCTGATCACACAGGAAGTATATATTATATAACATATTTTTTAAATATAAATATGGATTAAAATACAATATTAAGTTAACTGCAACCAAAGCTACAATTAAGAAGCTTAAGTTAATCTAAGCATCCCATGGCTTTGCACCATTACAGGGTATGTAAATACATGCACATATGACGCAGTGTCACACACGCACACACACATATAACATTATTACTTCATTTTTATATTTTCATATTCATTGGTATGTATATAATTATATAATACATTTATGAGTTTCAGTCAAATGACTTCATAAAGTTTTATTATGCCCATTAAATTGGATGAAATGGTCCTGAACAAAAGATAATTGTGTATTATTTAAAGTAACACTGGATGGGTAGAAAAAGAATGCATACTAAATGAATGATTAGTTATGTGAAGTGAATGTGTGTGTTTGTACCTAAAGGCTGCCCCCACAGACTCTTCTGAGAGTACCACTGCTTCCCCAGAGCCGTCAGAAGCTTCTGATCATGAAGAGGAGTGACGTTACGGATTACGCCTGCTTTCTCCAGCTTCTGTACTACAGCACAGAGAGAGAAAGGGATGAACGGACGGACAGACAGACAGATAGATGACAGACGGACGGACGGACGGACGGACGGACGGACAGACAGACTGACAGACAGACAGATAGATAGATAGATCTGCATGCAGTGACTAAGCAGTTCAGAGAGAGAGGAGAGTGGAGCCTGATGGCGACTCATGGAACTGCATGTTATGAATAGAAAACTAACACATGCTGTTTTATAAAAGTACAGTGTGCAAAACAATATGCGAGCTTAAATGTTCAAATGAAGTCGTTGGATATAAAAAGAGTTAATTCAATCCTATTTTGTGTAAGAATGTTGCAATTTTTAGCAGTCCGATCAAATAATGAGCCAATCACAGGCTGCATCTGAAATAACATACTTCCTTACTATATAGTAGGCGAAAAACAGAATGTGACAGAAGTAGTCCGAATTCACAGTACTCGTAAAAGAGTAGGCAAAAATTACCCGGATGACCTACTACTTTCGGAAAGATTCTTTACTATCCCATGAGGCCACGGGAGATGATTTGTGAATGACGGTGAAGCGACGCAACTGTCGCTGTTAGGTCACGCGAAAATTATATAATTTTTTTAACTTGTTTTACTATACATTCAACATTCATACTATATATATAACACTTTTTTAGTGCTCACCAAGTAAGTACTTAACAAGTACAGAGAGTATGCGATTTCAGACGCAGTTGTGTGCACTGCATTGTGGGATGTTGTATACTACACAGACACACTCTTCTACAGAAAACATGCATACTGTACACAGTATACGGCAGGCAGCAAAAATGATTATGATATTATGCTAATCGGAACACCGCCAGTTGAAAACAAATGTGATTATCTTTACATTTTTAATCGTATTTTATGCACAAATGTCTAAGCCAACATGTTGTCATTCCAAGAAGGTGAAAAATATACATGCACATGCACATACTCACAGATGCTCACTCTGGCTTTCAGCTTCCCCTTGGGTGTTGGGATTCCTGGGATTCGCTGGTCCTCCATGGCTCTCATGGAATCCAATTCATATTTGACTATGTACTGCCTCTCTGCCAGCGTCAGGAACTTCTGCATGTCATCTGCAGAAAGAGTGAAATTTTTGGTATTATAACATTAGCCAGATGCTAATGTTTACATGCCAATGCAGACACTAAAATGTTATCAAAATAAAATACATAGTTAAAAGTATTCACCAGTGAAGAACATACTTTTAATGCATAGTAGAAAATTGAGATGGAGGCAATGTCAGAGCAAGCACAATCTTGAGTGTATTATTTTATTTATTGTCCTCACCAATGTTGCAAAAGTTGTCGCGGTCATCAAAGGAGAAGGCCGTCATGTTTCCATCTTGATAGGTTTTGCAGAGGCCAAGGTCCTCAGTCACCCTAAGAAGGGTACATCGAGGGGCAGCCACAACTATCATGTCCCCTTTCATGTCCTCTCCGGGGTGAACTAACAGTTGAGCCCCTAAACAACAAGGAAGAAGGTTGAGCTATAAAAGTTATTTTTATATATATTTTGTATTATTAGAGTAGGCTGAGTAGCCTATAGCCTATGAGGAATAATCAACGAAGGGCCGCTGAATTCCAGGCAAACACAGAACGTTCCCCTAACGTTAGTATCAGGTTCACATTTGGTTATTTTTTGAGAACCATAAAACAACTTTCCCAGAACGCGTTATAATGATCAGATAAATCCAACTTTATGGCTAAAATATTAAGCCAGGGTTAAGCATAGTGTGAAAAGGACAGAACGCATACATTTGTGGGGGGTGTTGTATTTTCATTTAGCCTACTGATCCACGCGCTTTCTCCTGCACGCGCTTTCTCCTGTCTTCCACAGAAAACCGCGCGCTCGCGTAATTTAACGGTCGTTTCGTTTTAGTGCCTGACTGACTGACAGTCGTTTATCGATCTTGACACCCTTATCGAAGGGAACGGACCAAAAGAAGCATGTCCCGTTAAACTGTAGCCTACAGTTCAGTGGTAAGAAATAAATACTGATATCCTAATTAAAGTTAAATAATTGTTTATTTGTTTTTAATGTCTGTGAATATTTTCATATTTTTAAAAACCATAGATTGTGTTGAAGTCATTGTTATTTGGTGCTGAAGAAAATTCTGCCTACCCCGTGAAATAGCCTATAGTAAATCTTACATATTAATGGACCAAATTCATTTGATTTAATTTTCCATATGATGTTTGGTGTGCTCGGATTATTTCTATTAATTAAACAATAGATAAATAGCCTACAAGATATATGGTTTATAGGCTACTGTTTAGGCTATAATGCATACCATAATGTGGTTGTGAATCGTTTGTCTTTTTCTTCTTTTTTTTTTCTTAAAACGCTCATGTTTATAATTTCTTAAAGGACAAGTTCGGTATTTTACTCTTAAAGCCCTGTTTACAGATCGTATCTGATGAAATAGAACGGTTAAGATTAAAATTTGGACACATGCTGCTGTCCCGAGAATTTTAGGTTTATTTCGCTTCCCCCACCCACCCCCACAATTGTCTATGTGCACTGGAAGATTCCGTCCTAAAAACACATTAAACTTTCGTTTACAAAGACGTGAAACTCACCGAGTGGTCAGGGGTGTTCACTGATATGTTCACTCAAAAATCGCTGAAAAAGATGCATTCCAACAGGTTTTATCGTAGTTTTTGTCCAACTCCATTGACTTAATAGGACGTGCTGTGAGACCGCAGCACCTTTACGGTATTACTCCGCCGCTTCTTCTTCTGCTTCTTCTGTGTATTCAATGAAATGCCCGTGGTTTGCTTGCAATTGGCAAAGGTGCATTATCGCCACCAACTGGGCTGGAGTGTCTATTATTCAAGCTCTCAACGGATGAATCACGGGTGTGACGCGTTTGGCAAAATAGGTCCACAAAAGCGAAATAAAATTCTCGGGACAGGAGCATGTGTCCAAATTTTAATCTTAGCCGTTCTATTTCATCAGATACGATCTGTAAACAGGGCTTTAAGTGTAAAATACCGAACTTGTCCTTTAAGCATCTTGTCCCATGCCTCCATAGCTAATTCCAAAACGTAACTTTTGAGCTTGTAACGGAGGTTTGAGCCCCTGTCCACTGATATGCAGTTATTTGAGATTGATTGATCGATTGATTGAGTCTGTGTGTCTCTCAACATTGTTGGGCATCAGCGTCTCTACTTAGCTAAGTTAAGTTTAACTGCTTCAAAAAGAGTGATGTTACCACCTCGATACTGAGAAATATCATGTTTTGCAGATGTGAAACAGGTTTCTGTGCCGTGTGAATAAGAAAAAGTGTTCTTTTCACCTCCAGCCTTCACAGGTGCAGATATCATGGACATGATCCACTGTTTGGTGATGGGCTGGACACTCTCAGCTAGCTGGATCAGAACCAAAGGCTCTATGTGGCTGGAGATACAGCAGGGACAACTGACCCGGGACCAGGAGCTGGGCCCTGTCACCTTGGTCAGGGTTGAAGATTCCCCTTGAGGTTCCTTCTGGGACGTCATGGTGTCCCTGTGGAACTGTAACCAATGAGAGAGTATGTCTGTTTTTATTTTTATTTTCAAAGTATCTCACTGTGTTGTGTTCTCCATTTTACTGTATATTAGTCGGCATTTTCCAAGAGGCGAGCACAAAAAAGAGCCTGAAACTTTATTATTATTATTACAATAAATTATAATATTATTATTAAAACGATATAAACTACAATATTATTATTAAATATTATATTAGTAAATATAACAATGTATATGTATTTTAAAATAATATATTATATAATAGATATAAATATTTGTTTGTTGAGAACAGTTTGCTGAGTGTGAACGTTTGTTTTCAAAAACTGGGTCTAAATATTTACAAACTCTGATTTGAGTGAATTTGCTATTTAATAAACATTACATTTATAATGTTTGAATTTATTATATTTAAATGTATTTTTTTTATTATATTTAAAATGTATAATATATTGTAATAAATAAAAATACATTTATTATATTTAAAATATATAAATTAAAAAAATAATTAAAAATCAATATTGAGTCATAAAAATAAATAAAAATATTTTTATATATATTAAAGTATATATTTATAAAATAATCTGAAAAAGTATGACATAGTTGTCTGATTTTAATTGTTAGATATAGTTAAAAAGGTCAAGACCTCTGAGGACAAAATCTAAATTTTAAGGGGGTATACCGACATTTGCAAGAGATACTTTTCATGTTATGTTAATTTATATCATATTATAGTTAATCAAATATTTCTAATAGTTTTGTCGCTCTAATGCTTTAAAAACATCTTGAGCCATTCGTGGAAAGTGCTTATAAAGAATGTCTATAAAGATTAAACAATTATTACAACTGAGCCAAGAGATTAAAGCTATAACAGTCTAATAAAGAGGCATACATCTACAGTTCATTCAAATCACCTCCAGTAAATGCAAACACGTGAGAGTGCATGAGCTAGCAGATATCTGGCTTCCTGAAAGCCTGGACAACAGACAAGCTTAAACAAAACAAAACATATTTTTACAGTGTCATGTACTAAACTACATAATTCTATACTAATAGAGAGAAAAGTAGCTTTACTTAAGGACTGAATGCTCCAAGTACTGTCAAATGAGGCCATTATCCTCTGTCTGCAGCCTTTGTTTACAATGCCAAAATGGCAAAAGTTGTAAGTTCAAACTCAGATGAGAGTGAAACTAAAAAATAAACAGGAAGAGAGCAAGTTATACAGAGTGAGAGAGGGTACGGAAAAGCAAATGGAAAGGAGACAGTTATGCAGGATACCTGTCAACGGCAGGACCTTCTCTCGGAGCACTTGTGTGTGTTGTTGATGTTCACACCCCCAACAATGTCCTGTATAAAACCAACTGAAGTGAGAAAACTCACACACAGACACTGAAACACTACAAGGATGGGTTGTTGACCACACTCACGCTGTTCACAGCCAATCCATTCGCTGGTTTACTAGGAGAGAACAGGAATGCATGCAGAACGCTTCTCACTTTCTCCTCCCAGCCTTTAGGGTGTGGAGGGACATTTTCATTTTTTTCTGATGGTGACTGCATTTCTGCTGTCCGTGTGCACATCTGGGTCCTATTGCCTGCCATGTTTGTTTTTGAAAATAGCATGTTGCTAGTTGCTAGTGCTAGTTTAAATGTATAGGGTGTCGTAGAAAATATGACCAATGCACAGTGTATTATATGAGCATGAGCAGTGGACTACAAGGAGTAATTTAGTTTCTAATGTTTCTAATTTATCTTTCTAATTTGTAATACATTATAGATATACTATTATAACTTAATAGGCTATATATATTATAATTCACTATCTACTGTATGTAGCAAAATTAAAATTAATTTTTGGTAATTTTCTATTTAATTTTACTTACATCTTTCAGTCTTTTTTGTTTTAGTATTTTATAACTATTATAAAATAACGAATTTAACTGATATCATTTAAATGTTTTTAAAATATACATTATTGTCACATGTGTCTGTCCTTGGACTTTTATGTTGAAGAGTTTCCTGTGCTTTATTTTGTACTTGTACTACTTATGTTATTAATTTTTGGTCATTTTCTATTTAATTTTTGTTTTCATTAACACTGGTGACTGACTACTAGCACGTTTCTTTCTCCAGAACTGCTTTATAGTCAACTTTACACAGTCATTGAACTGAACTAAATTAATACTGAACTGACGTCAGCTGAACAATAACACTTGTCTTTTTAGAGCTGCTTTATAGCAGAATTGAATTCTGTTTGCACAATTGATCATTATTTTCCTTTTTATTACGGTGATTAATATCTTCATTAATTCACTTTGATTTCAAAGCAAAAGTTAACCAAATGACACAGTAGTGACATGACAAAATGATTGCACTATCCTGGAAATGCATGTGCATTTACAGTAGTAGCTACTTTTTCAAGTATCAGGCAGTGTTCATTGTTATTACACTACTAAAACCACAGAGTGGGTGGAGACATAAGACTGGATGAACAGGATTGTTGGCTTTGTAAATAGATTCATGCAAATGATCAGTACAGCGAACAGTCGGCAACTCTTTCTGTTCATATAATGAATGAACAATGCTGTATATGGGCGTGCTCAGTGGGTAAAGGTCACTGGTTCGAGTCTCGGCTGAGCCAAGAGGCCTTTCTGTGTGGAGTTTGCATGTTCTCCCTTCCCTGTCTTATTGAGTTTCCTCCGGTTTCCCCCACAATCCAAAAACATGCAGTAGGTGCGTTGGAGTCGCTAAATTGTCTGTAGGAGTGAATACGTGTGTGTGTGTGTGTGTGTGTGTGTGTGTGTGTGTGTGTGTGTGTGTGTGTGTGTGTGTGTGTGTGTGTGTGTGTGTGTGTGTGTGTGTGTGTGTGTGTGTGTGTGTGTGTGAGTCCCAAGCCATGTAATGGGGAGGGTTGGGGGAAGACCTGGCGGATAATCATCAGCAACAAAACTCATGGACAGCGTATGGCGTGAGATGGCCCATAGAATCACCAAGATATACACACACACACACACACACACACACACACACACACACAAAAGATTGGGATTCAGTAAGTAAAAAAAAAAAAGGGGGGGGGAAAAGGCTTTTAGTTCAGCAAGCTTAAATAGATCAAAAGTTACAGTAAAAACATGTTACAAAAATTCCATTTCAAATAAATGCTGTTCTTTTGAACTTAATATTCATTAAACAATCCTCAAAAATAGATCACAGCTCGTGCAAATATATTAAGCAGCTCAACATTGTATGGAAATGTTTATTTTCTTGAGCATCAAATCAGCATATTAGAATGATTTCTGAAGGATGATGTGACACGTGAAGACTGGAGTAAAATTGGACGACTGAAAATTCTAAATTACAATACTTTAAAATACAAAACATCTATTTTAAATTGTAAAAAGATTATTATATTACTGTTTTACTGTATTTTTGATCAAATAAATGCAGCCTTGGTGAGCAGAAGAGACTTCGTTCAAAAACATTACAAATCAACTCCAAACTTTTAAATAGTAGTGTATATGTACATTTAATATAACGCATTTTTAGTTTCAGGATATTACATTGAACATAACTTTGACATTATGTTTTTTGTGCATGTTTTCCTCCTCTAAAAAAAAAATTTAATGGCTAATAAAAAACAATTCAAGTAAAAACACCACCAGATTTCCTCAGAAATATACATACGTTTATTTACAAATACAAATGCATTTGCATAGACATTTAAAAATCCCAAATAAAAATACATAGTAGTAAACAGATTTATTAGAGGCATTTGTTTCTAAAACAATTTGTCTGAATTAAAAGCTCCCACTGTGATTACAAGTCAACAGATAAATATATATCTCTGCTAACGTGCTTCAACTGAAAGCATTCTCCTATGACATGGGATCTGTCCATGTAAGTTCAGGAGGGCGTCACAGTTACAAAATCCAAATTCATTACAATGGCCATTTGTATTTTATTAGTTTCGTAGTGCCATTCAACCGCGGTATGAAGAAAAGCCCTGTTCAAATGTCCTTCCATGACTTTTGGCTGAAACGTCAAACCAATTATGCGATCTAATTGGTTAGGAAGGAGAAGGAAGGTAGGGAAGGCACATCGGGATCATTTTTCCTTAAATATATCATATATTTAATCTTTATCTTCATATATAAATTCAAGAACAAACCAGGATAAGGTGGCCTCTTACCAAGAAATTAGGAAATCGATGAACGTACCATCACTGAAACATTAATTATGCTCAAAATGACTGTGTGAAGATGAGATAAATGTGGCAACAGCTTTTTCTGGGAAATGTCCCATTATTCCAACATCATTAAACAGTATCAAGACAAAGGCAGGGGTTTAAACAAGCAGGGAAACAATACAAAACTGTGCGAAATCTGCCGTGTGAACGGATGAGAGATCAGCCGAGGATGTTCTCGCTCTCCTGACGCCTGGTCAGATGCAACAGATCGTCACACCAGATGGAATGGTTGCGCCGGCTAGATCTACAATGACGACAGAGGATTTCTATAGACCCTCCACCCTATAACAGCTACGTACGGCTGGCAACCCTCACCGACAGGAGAGGCCCGTGCACCCCGCTTCATGCCCTCACCACCAGTTCAAAGTGCCTAATCGCCCCCATGTGTTAGTCAAGAGAACCAAAAGCCAACTTCAATCCTCCAATAACTTAATATCTCACTGGATATGTAACATATTATTCGAGGAGCAACTACTTGAGACATCCTCAAGATCCAATATTAGTGAGTCAATTGGCAAAAAAACACCTCAAAGTGGGTGAGACGAGACAGAAAAGCAAGATCACCAGAGCAGCATGAAACATCATAATGAGGGCGGAGCCAAAGGTTTGACAGACAGCTGGGGGAAACATCAACACTGAGAAGAATTAAAGCATCTGAGACTTTCCTGAGTTTTCCTTAATGGCAATGGCTCATGTGGCCACCTAAAGGACTTCCTTCTGCTTGCCTTCAGCGTCTTAACACTACAACTAAGAATTAATTTCCACTCGCACCTTCACACACCGTCCCACACTTACCGGTCCCTGTCTATACCTCTCCTAACATACATGGATGGGCAAAAACGGAGTTTGATATTGTGGTGCCTCTAATAAAAGACATTTACAGATCTCATCCAACTCTTGATTCATCAGTACATTCATACACATTATATAAATATTTATATAGCTTGACATTCTGTGATTCTCTATGTTTCAGGCTTCCCCTTCTCGGAAAATTGATGATGATGATGAAGAACATAAGACTATGGCTGGTAGCAGCAGCAGGGTAAGACACTGTATCTAACACGGTGACAGAAGGAGAATGCAGAAGGGGGAGGCTTATGGGAGTCTGTTGGGGGCATTTTGATTTGGTCATTGTGGCAAAAAAGGGATCTTCTAAAACGTCTGCTCTGGGATGACTGTGTTGAAGGGGTGGTCCCAGAATCTGGTGGTGATTCCAAAACCTGGAGAAAATTCAGAATAAATAGAAGCTTTTAAAAAGGAGATAAATCAGTTAAAAAAGCAGGTTAAACGTAATAAATAAATAAAATTACATTTTTTAAAATATTAAATGTTATATATTAATATTAAATATTATAGAACAAATATTAACTCTTTCCCAGCCAGCGTTTAAAAAAAAGAAAAATATTCTATACTCTTTCAGAAGATGCACAATAGCGCCCCCTACTGTATAACAGTTGAAACATGGAAAGTCGTCACTGGCGGGGAAAGAGTTAATCTATTTATAAATATTAAATGTCATAGCCCTGAGGACTTCTGAACCTTTTTTTACAAACAACCTGAAAGGCTTACTTGAAATCTTATAAGGAAATATAACTTTTATTAAAAAAAAGAATATGTTTGAAATTGTATATATATATATATATATATATATATATATACACACACGCACACAATTAGTTTCTGTGACAACAATATAGTTTTTCTGTGCCGTTATCGTTATAGCTGTGGTGTGAACTCTGCTATTCTTTAATACTGAGAGCGATTTTTAGAACTAAATCTTTGTCGTTATCTTTATAGTTATCGTCCTTGGTGTGAACAGGCCTTTAACATTTAAAATGTAAACGTGTTATTTAATATGTATTTAATATAACTGGTCTTAACTTCCATAAAATACAGCCACTTTATCCACTATTTTGTAGAGAGATGCTCTGATGCCTCAAAATATTACGTCCTCACCTGCCCTTTGGTGTTCAAAGTGGTGTTTGACATGGTACGCTTTCAGCCCATACAAGTAGGAGTCTTTCTGTGGCGAGCCGTAGTGCAGGTAGTAGTGGATCATGTCGTAGACCACGTATCCACACATACCCCCAACAAACAGGGAGGTTCCCAATCCCTTAGACATCACCTGCATGAGTATCAGATAAAATACGCCAGCGGCGATGGCGGCCAGACTCGGAGGAAACACCAGACGAGAGCCGTCAAACGGAGACTGATGGGTAAGAAAAGAGAGTTTGGTTGGTTTCATCAATATCCCCTTTCACACATACAGCCTTTACTGGTAAATTACCAGTAAGAGATCATGTGTGAACAGGACCTTTTCAGAAGATACCAGTAAAGTTGTAACATTACCAGTAAATTACCGTTATGATGCTGTGAGTAAAAAAAAGAATGAAGATTACCGGTATGAGCAAGTACGAAGTCAGAATCCACTGGCAGTCTGCTTTGGCCAATCATAAAGTTCTTATGGCGATGACACGGTTACTCCGTGTTGTTTACAGTAAGCTCCGCTGCTTTTTAATAGTTTTTCTACAGTATGTCAATATGCGCTAGATGGATATCTTTGAGCAAAAAAGCATTCTGTGTAATCATCATCTTACACCTGTCACTCAGAAGTCAAAAAACATTTGTCAAACTGAATAGATAGTGAAGCTAAAGCGCTTCTCCTCGTGCAGGCGAATGAAGACAACGGCTCAGCGTTTAAAGATCACTTCTGATGACAGACATCACAGAATTTACCGGTATTTTGGTGCTAGTGTGTGAATGGTCGGTAAAAAGCCATGTGTGAACAGCATATTTGTTTATTTACCGGTTAATTAATTCTGGTAATTTTAACGGTAATTTACTGGCATTACTGCTCAATGAATTTGAAATGAATCTCAGGTATTGAAAAAATGAACACACCTTGTGGTGCTGACCGTGCAACAGGAAGTGCAGCGTGATGAGGTAATAATTGTGGGCGGGTGGGCGCATGTGGAAGACGAAGCGATGGATGCAGTACTCGACAAACGACCACAGAAACATGCCAAGCATGAAGATGAACGGAAAGCTGTACTTGTGGACCAGAATGGAGTAGTCTAAAAATAATAAATAAAAGTATAAAACATACATTAGGACATTTCGGGCAAAATAACAATCCTTCACTGTGAAATTGTACTTTATGCAAAGTGTTACATATATCAATATAATGTCAACTAAAACGGAACTCTTCAAAATTGTGATTACACTTTTTTTCGATAGTCAACTTTAGACATTCTACTAGCTATAAATAACTTTGCAAAGAGTATTAGTAGACTGTTAGGTTAGGGTTAGTACAATAGTTGACTCGTAGCTGCAAAGTTAGTAGAATGACGGTTGTCTGTTAGAGAACCATCAAAATAAAGAGTTAGCAGATATTAATCAGACAGTCTAATACTCTAATGAGAGTTAGTTGACATGTAGTTGCAAAGTTACTTATGAATGTCTAAAGTAGACTATCAAAACAAAGTGTTTTTGTTAAGTGAAATAAGGCTTAAATAAAATTGATTAAAAACCTAAACCTAATCATATTTATTCAGTTATTTGCAAAGGCAAAACTTTAGGTCCAAAATCACTAAATCTTAAACTGAAATCTAAATTAATTAAAGCTATATAGAAATATTTTACAATATTTTATAATAAAAACTATTCTATAATAGTATATAAATAATACTTCTGTGAGTAAATTAACTAAGTGTGTCTTAAAACACATTTCCACACACCTGATGTAATAAACAGTCTTGTCGTCTCTTGTGCCAATAGCGTGTAGCAGTACCAGCTCAGATAGATAACCATAGGCATCCATACAATTGGCACCATGTACCTGCAAACACACAAACACACATTTGTCAGTTAACCAGCACACACATGGCGTAGCAGCTCAACGCTCCCTATAGGACAAGCACACAGATGTGATAAATCCTGTTATTTGATCTCTCTTACCATGAAGTCTTTGTGTTGGCTTCGAAAAAGTCATTTTCGAACAGTCTGATTGGTCTGTCCACGGGCTGATGGACCCATGTGTCATATTTCTCTCTGAGGTATCCGACCTGCCAGGCCAGTGGCTTCCGCCAGTCCACCAGATCCTGAATGGACAATGAAATAAATCCAGTTATTATTTCATTTGATAACAGTGCTATATTAGTATTATTTATATACTGTTATAATATGGTGAACGTGATTTCACAGAGTACAACATGTTCCTGGATCAACATCTTTGTTGATTCTGGAACAACATTCCAACATTCTACATTCTTATCCGTTTTACTTTTAGAAATTTTAGTCCTTAAGCTTATTTATTACAAGTTGCCAAGCAACATTTCTAATTCAACATTTCTAATCTAATGTTTTACTGATTGATGGTAATAAAACTAAATTAACTAGATTTCATCTTATTAGTCATTTGTAATATCAGTTGTTGTTTTTTTTACTGTAATGTTTATCTGTGTTTTTAATTGGTTTGTGAAAATGACAGAAATCAGAATATCAACAAATTTTAGCATTTTTAATTGATTTAATAATAATTACATAATTTTGCCATATCAATTAACCTCATACTGACATCTTTATGCAAGTTAACTAGCATAGCAATTACTAACTTTACACTTTATTACCATTCATTAAGGAGTCCTGTTCATTTTTCTGCCGTTATGTAAATAACCACTTTTGCACACTTCTATCAAAATAAAACAAGATTTTCTGGAAGTTCATAATACAGAAGGTATTTGCGAAGCAGGAATGTTGGCTATCAATGATGTATGTTAGTTTGCTGAATAATTTGACTTGCTTGTTTATGGTGCAGATTTTGACCAGATGCTTTTCCTACTTTCTCCACTAGGGGTCCCTATAACATTACAAAGTGTGTCTAAAACGCCGTATTCGCCAAAGAAAACCTATAGGGAGCGGCAACTCACCAAGATTCAAACAAAGACAGGACACAGAGGCCTTGAACTCAAGGACTGAACCTGAAGTGATAGACGCCCATTTATGCATCTTTCTATAAATGTACGTTATAAAACAGTATAGGCTAACATTACTCATACAGTAGTCATGTGCATATTAACAACTCTCCAGTGTAATACAGGATCACGCTAGGTGTTCAACTAGTCACAAAGTACAAAAGGTCATCGCATTTCAATGACATTATCTAGGGGCTGCTTAAAAAATAGCTTTATCATAGCTCTGGTTCAGTCAGTGTCAATTCTAGTTATTGCGTGACAGAATACCAAGTAAGACTTCACATAACCACCCACTTTATTTACTGACTATTTAGGCTACTGCTTGCTTTGAGAAATGAGGACAGACAAGTATTCAGGTTTAGTTCTAAGAAAAATCTGTCACACCATCAATAGGTGCACACGCTAGGACAAATTAACACCCTTTCCTTCATAGCAACGCTGGAATGAATGAGAGTGCAGCAATAAACCTGAGCCGAAACCACATGATTCCTGTTATAATGAACCCAGAAATCTGGTCTGGACTGGTTGCCTATCCTGTCTGATTTATAAGTTTCATTACGCCATTAATTATGGTTTTGGTTGTTATGCCTAAGCCTGATGCACAGGTTAACGTTTGGTACATTAGTGTAACAGCTGAGGCTGAAGAATGAGTAAGCAAGAATACATACACTTACAATACAATATAATTAACAGGTGAATCTCACTAAGAAATGTTCAGGTGGGTCACATTTTACTGTGTATGTGTGTGTGTATTTATAAAATTGTAAAAAATGTATCAATTTATATACAATTTATATAAAATTGTAAAAACTTATCGTAAAACTGAATCTTAAAACAATAAAATCTCATTCTCATTGCTGTAATTAATGAGGAAAAAAGAACATTTGTGAAATATAGCTCATGTATAAGTCATGGCAAATATATAAATAAATAAACTTTTATATAAATATAAAATATATTTTAATACATTTTTATTATTTTTATTTTTAATATATCCTTTTCCTTCATTTCTTTGAGCTCAATTTATTTTCTTTTTTTCAGATTTTCTGAATACCAGTGAATAAGGAAACGATTCTCCATAAGCACTGTTCACACATATGCAGGTATTTATAACTACAAGTTGTAGTGAATGGTACAGCATGGTTCTGCAAAGGGGGTTAGTGTTCTCTTGATCGCTGACCCCATCTGTCACACTCAGGGGGGTTGGACCAAACAATCGATGCTTGTGAAAGTCCTGCATGCCTCTGATAGAGGACACAGGACATTCACACACAAACAGAGAGAGTGAGGGAAGTACATACACTGTAGCATTTTAACATATCATTTCATTGTCAGAAAAGTACATAAGTGTTCTTGCTTTCATCCGCCTTGCAGCATCGTTCAAACAAAGAAGAAGGATGCCTTCAAGGGATAGTTCACCCAAAAATGTAAATGATCCCATGATTTACTCACCCTAAAGCCATTCTAGGTGTATATGACCATCTTCTTTGAGACGAACACAATCGGAGATATATTTTAAAATATCCTGGCTCTTCCTAAATTTTGAAGGGCAAAAAAATTCACCCATCCATCATAACAGTAATCCATACGGCTCCAAGGGGTTTACCAAGGCCTTCTGAAGCGAAGCCATGTGTTTGTGTAAGAAAAAAAATATCCATATTTAAAACATTATTAGCTATAATAACTAGCTTCCGGCAGATAACCGTATGCATACTGTGCAAGTCAACTTCCGCAACAAGAGTAACCTTTGACGCGATGTAGGATGTAGGAGTATAGGCCTTTCGCGGTTTAAACAAATAGGGGTGTGCAACAAACTCAAGCTCCTCTTCTCTTATATATCGAAATCCTCTGACATTTCTCTTTAAAATTTCTCATTTTAGACTTCTAATTCGTGACCCGTTTTGTTTTGCTCCATCCTCTGCGCTTCCATGTTCATTATTGCGTCGGGTCAGAGTTCACTCTTCCACCGCAGATCGCTGTGTGCGGCCTTCTGCCAATAAAGTTGTAAATATGGATATTCATCCAAAAACCCATCGCTTCGCTTCAGAAGGCCTTTATTAACCTCCTGGAGCCGTATGGATTATTTTTTATGATGGATGGATGCATTTTTTGGCCTTCAAAATCTCACAACCATTTTAAAGCTTGGGACGAGCCAGGATATTTTTTTTTATATAACTCCGATTGTGTTTGTCTGAAAGAAGATAGTCATATCCACCTTGGATGGCTTGAGGATGAGTAAATCATGGTATAATTTTCATTTTTTGGTGAACTAACCCTTTAAGGAGGATAATCGCTGTACAAGAAAGAGAGCAAAAGAAAGTCACCTGCTCTTTTAGTGTTTCACACTGTTGGTGCAAGAGAAAAGAGGAATGGATGTTTGTGGTTTCCTGTCATATGATCTAAAGCTTCACTTCCAGATGTCAAGCAGACAAAAAAGTGCGTGGTACAGTGATTAAACGACTGTTGAAGGGAATATTCTGGGTTTAATACAAGTTCAGCTCACTCACTAGTCTCTGTGGCATGTTGTTGATCACTACGGAAAGTCATTTTGAGCCTATGAATGTGTAAATCTATGCTTTCATTATGTTTTAAGGAAGTCCTGTACATTCAGACTGGTTTAGCATCATGTCGGTCACACATCGATCAGATGTGTTTCCTATGGCCTGTTCAAACAGGATGTGTTGCAGTGCAAAATATTAACAAGGCTAAAACTAAAGTAAGAAAACAAAAATCTAGATAACCTTAGCTGTGCCTTAACTTAGAGCTTGTATTTTAATCAGTAATATGCCAGGTTGCATTTCACTTTTGAATACCGTTTCTTCGTCGACTTTGCTGCATTTATTGATGGCTGAGGTTTCTTCTTCTGTGGTGCTTTCTGGGATCTTCTTCCTCGGTCTCAGAGTCTAGAACAGAAGAACAGAAACATTTCAGATGAACTCTAATGATCATGTTAAATGAGATGAGATTCATCCATGTTCAATTTGTGTTGTTAGGCATTTGTTTGTATTCCTATATATTTGATTCATGGCCTGACTCTGAGATAAAACAACCTGTCTGACAACAGATGGAAATGACGAGTTGATGCAAGTGGCATTCGACTGGTCATGTGACCTCAACATGGCGGCCACCACAAAGTGACCTGCTTCATGTAAAAGAAAATAACTTTTATTAGGCTACTGATATGACTTTAATTATCAAGCACACCTTTAACGTTAATAATAAGTGATCAAATCTCTCACTGCTGTTAATTTACTTCTTTGTTCATTATTACGGACTTACTTGAATAACTATTTGAAAAGCTTACTTGAAGACTTCATACTATTGTTTTAATTGAATGCCAATAAATATATCAATAATTAACGTTTTAAATGAAGTGTGTTCAGTTCAAAAGCAATAACAGTTTTAAAAAACGAATCATTTTTAATGTGGTATCAAAATTGCAAAATATTTCTTGTACAAGTTGACAAATTCTATAGTATAGTCAGACCTGCTGTTATTGAAATATATTAATCAATAAAATGAATTCCAGCAAAAACAAAACATGAAATAAAATAAAATGTACCAATCAGAGACAGCGTACTATAATCAGGCTGTCTAATCATGGTCTTGATCCTTCATCCCCAAGTAGCTACAGGCCTATTTCGAACCTCTCTTTTCTCTCTAAGATATTAGAAAAACTTGTTTCCTCTCAGTTACAGGCCTATTTAACAGCACATAACCTCTATGAGGCTTTCCAGTCTGGCTTTTGTCCGTTACACAGTACTGAAACAGCCCTGGTTAAGGTTCTTAACTATCTCCTCCAAGCTTCTGATTCTGTTCTGATTCTCCTCCTGTTAGACCTCAGCTCAGCTTTTGACACTGTTAAGGCCCTTGCACACTGAGTCCAAAATTCGCATCCGAAATTTTCGCACGTTAAAAAATAAATACGACCTCACGTTGTGTCAATCATGCTTGCACACTGCCTCCAAAACTATGTTATTTGTTTGAAACACTCTTTGCATATATCTCTAACCTAACTTTGTAAGCGACCTCTGTATATTGCTTTGGTTATATATAATATATGGTTCTGTTCCTTAAACCTATCTTTGTAAAGCGACCTTGGGTGTTGGAAAGGCGCTATATAAATAAAAATGATTATTATAAAACATGCAATACTACAGTAAAGTCCCTTATAAGTTGGATCTGCTATTTTTCAGAGAACTAAATCAATCAAGAGACGTTGTACTACAATAAGACATTCAAATGTGACAATATGAATTTCAACAATATGGCAGACGTGATAGACTTTTTTTTTTTTTTTTTTTACAGATAAAACAAACACCAACCCTCACTGTCACTGTCATCATACCACCACAAAAAGTACACCACGCCTTATTCACGTGGTGCACACATCACAGCACACATTACGTCATGCCTCAACCCACAGGACACAAGGGCTACTCGTTTCTCCATAGGGTCACAAACACACTGGAACACACCCTTCACAGATGGCTAGGATGGTGGGACAGGTGAAATATTAAACAGGTCTCGCATAGAACCATACCATTCTAATGTTAAAGAGGTAATTAACCCTGCCCTCCTTCACACCTGCTTACACACACACACACACGTTTTATTAGGACTCTCCATAGATATAATGATTTTATACTGTACTAACTTTCCATTCTATCCCCTAACCCTTACAGAAAACATTCTGCATTTTTTTTACATTTTCATAAAACAATTTAGAATGTTTTATAAGATGTTTTCCTCATGAAAACCGAAAGTTTGTCCCCCAGAATATCAAAAAGACCTGGACCATACACACACACACACACACACACACGTTGGGATTCCATGTTTTATGGGGACTCCCCATAGACATACTGTACAAACTGTATATTCCATCCCCTAAACCTACCCATCACAGAAAGCTTCCTGCATTTTCACTTTTTCAAAAAACATAATTTAGTATGATTTCTCATGGGGACCAAAAAATTTCCCCCACACGGACATTTTGTCCCCAGAACATTGGGATTCCCAGGACCACACACATCTCCATGGCAACCTAACACCTAACCCAAGCCATATGATCTGCCATACTACCGTACCAGAAGGTGCTCAACATGCCATAGAAGTTGATGGTTGAAGTGTTGCTGTTTGTGAAATTGAGCGTGACTAAGGCCTCCTGGGTTTGTACAATTTAAGCAGCACAAACTTACTCAGAGGTTACATGGTATTGGAGGATATTTATGCAGTTGTACTCAGACCTGCATGAAATTTCAATACGTTTCGTACAATTCGTTTATAAAATATGCTAACGTTTTGATGCGGTTTTCAGCTACCAGTAAGAACATTACAATTTACTCTGATTTATTCTTAATATTGGAAACTGTCACAATAAATGTGAAAATTGGTGTGAAATTTTAAAATGTATTCTGTCACTAAAATGATTGATTCATTAGATTTGAGCGCTGTGGCATGGACAATCTCCATCAGTGACTTCACTTTACAGGGTCAGGTGCTTTGATGGAGTAATTGTGCAGTTTAATGTGCTTGAGAGATGTTTTTCCCCAGTGCAGTACTTATTTTATTGATGTAGTCTTATCTGGCAATATTGTAAATACAAAGTCATTCGGGAATTTCTATTTTGCAAAACACCTTGTCCTAACAGCAAGTGATATTTTTTAAATATTGTAAAGATTTGAATCACTAGCACAAGTAATGATATTTGTATTAGAACTAAAAGTTTAGGGTTGGTAAGATTTGTTGCTGTTTTTAACATTTATATGGGCATTTATTTGACCAAACATGAAGTGAAAACGTTAATATTAGGAAATATTATTGCAATTAAAAAATAACTGTTTTCTATTTCACTATATTATAAAACGTAATTTATTCCTGTGATGCAAAACTGAATTTTCAGCATCCTTACTCCAGTCACATGACAATGTCACATGATCCTTCAGAAATCATTCTAATATGCTGATTTGCTGCTAAAAAACATTTTTTTTTTATTATCAACGTTGAAAACATTGTTGTGCTGCTTAATATTTTTGAGGAAACCATGATACTTTTTTCAGGATTTTTTGATGAATAGAAAGTTCAAAACCTTATAAATGTCTTTACTGTCACTGTTGATTAATTAATTAATGTGTCCTTGCTGAAAAAAAGGTTTAATTTAAAAGTAAAAGTACTTATTTTTAATAAAAATAAATAATTTAAAGAAATTGTAGTTTTGAACAGTAGTCCACACACATACACACATATTGAAAGGGAGTTCCTTGCAGATACAAACTAAGTCACATTCTTCTCATGGTGAGCAAAGCATAACTTTTGAAAACAGATGCGCCTGACCAGATATTCCAGATGACTGTCGGTCCAAACATCACAAACACAAACATGCAAACTCGTCTTTGCACACCTCAATGCATTTTTGTTGACACTGACATGCGCTAAAGCTTACTCAGAATCAGTCCATTTTGTTATTGTCACACGTCATTCACTTTACTGCTTAACTTACATCCTAAGAAAACTCTTATACAACAATTTTATAAAAATACAGCACCATATCACGTAGAAATTTAGTTTTATTACACCCTATAGACACACTTACTGTAGCACACAGTGTGCATACGTGCCTGCTGGTGTGTTTTACTGTTTACAAAGAGCCACGCCAATCATTAGTCTAGAAATACACACAAACCAAATGCAAAAAGAGGAAAGGGGAATTTTACCACTTGAGGGATTAAACTCCATCAGTTGTCATAGTGACTAAATTAAGGGACATGTAGAAACCAAATATGTAAAATGACATTTATGTGATTTTGTTTTACACCCCGAAGAAACATTCACACACACACAGAAATTAACACTTAACCAGTGCCTATAGGACAACACACAAGGGATCGTATCCAGAAAACAAACAATTGTCGTTATAGATACAGTCACTATCGTAGCACTGAAGTCACTGAAAAAACTTGCAAGACAGGCAATACAAACCAGATTAGAAAACAATTTAATCTGGCATGCACATGCATGTTGACATCTTGATCACAAGCTTTCAAGTGAACAATACATAAACATCCAAGTTCCAAACTTAGAAACTATCAAAAAGACAATATTATCTGGTCTTTATCAACTCTATGACTAAGGCAGGTTTTCTGTGAACACGACTCTCATTTACACTTTACGTGCCGATTTTGAGTTCATGGTCAAAGAGGCACCGCAAATTGACTGTGAATGACAGCAAATCATTTGCTTTTATAGCTCAAAAACAGTTTTGTATTAGTGGGTGTGATACGAGATGTGTGCTGCCCTTTTGTTGAGGTGCTGAAGCGAGAACTGGGTAAAGAAGCGTTTAGGAAAAGCAGGGCAAGATGTATTTTGGAAAAGTGCAAAAGTCCTTAAGAAGGGCAAACAAATGGAGAGTTATCTCAGGGTTATGAGGAAGGAAATTAAAATGAAACTGGAAAAGCTTGGGTAGGGTAAGGCCGATTAGGTCCTAGTTACAAAGTATGAGACTTGGAATATATGGTTAGAGCAAGTTGCAAATGTTCAGAGGAGAGGGCAGCTGTAGGGTTGGTTAAGGTTAATGGTCCCATAACTCAGATGGCTGGTTGGGGGGTCTATCAAAGTTCTCTGATCTGTGGTGCAGAAGATGGTTTGAGCTCAACAGGACTGCAGGGTAAAGAACCTTCAAAGGGATTGTCTATAAGATCATTCTGCGAAACTCTGCTTCCAAGGATAAGATTGGTATTGGACTCCAAATAAACACAGTAGCTGACACAGCATGTCCATGGTCGATTTCAATCAACATTAAGATTTTAGCTTGAAATGTATGTGAAATTTTATGAAAAGTGTGCATATTTTATAACTATTTTTAAACATTCCATTACTAAATCATTGTAAAAAGTCCTGTGACATGAATTTTAAAGGGATAGTTCACTTTGAAATAAATTTTTGGTATGTTTTAGCTTACCTCAAGGGCATCCAAGATGTAGGTGTCTTTTTTTCCGCAGTAGTTTCAATTTTGATATCTTTAGGTCAAACCGTTCTTGTCTGTCGGTCATATAATGCAGGTCTATGGGCACCACCTCAAAGAGCATGCACAGAGTCCAAATCCGAAACGAGCGGTTTGTGTGAGAAAACGAACAGTATTTATATCGTTTTTACCTCTTATACACAGCCATGTCCAAGTGATCTGATCTGACGTGTACGCAGACTGGTGCATAGATATATACACCAGATGTCGCCTTAAAGACATTCGTTCCAATGAACTGCCATAGACAAGGCGACATCTAGTGTATATATCTATGCACCAGTCTGCGTACACGTCAGATCAGATCACTTGGACATGGCTGTGTATAAGAGGTAAAAACGATATAAATAATGTTCGTTTTCTCACACAAACCGCTCGTTTCGTGTCTTAGGCCATCAATGTGTACTTACGATGGGGAATTGTTTAATTTGGACGACGGGGAATTGTTTTAATTTGGACTCTGTGCATGCTCTTTGAGGTGGTGCCCATAGACCTGCATTATATGACTGACAGACAAGAACGGTTTGACCTAAAAATATCAAAATTGAAACTACTGCGGAAAAAAAGACACCTACATCTTGGATGCCCTTGAGGTAAGCTAAAACATAACAAAAATGAATTTCAAAGTGAACTATCCCTTTAAATGAATAAAATAAAAAATAATTATATAATTAGCTAAATGCTTTATACATGCTTCTCATTTTTACTGGATAGAAGGTTACATTGTGTCCAAGTGGGTGAATATGGCTTAGCGTGTGGATAAGTATTAAGTATTAGTAAGCAATGCCTGGAAAAGTTGTTAAAGACGATCCACGGTCATAGGACTGGAATGGATAAACCTAAAGTTGGCCATCCATGTATCCCGAAGGTTGTTTTGTCTTTATATTTCGTCAGACCACTTTATCCATACATCAAAACCACAACAGAGACTCCCCTCACCATGGAAATTCTGAGAGAAAAAAAAAAGATCACCACAAAAATTCACCACTTCCTATTTCCATTTCATTTCCATTTTTATGGTCTATTCCTTTGTAATATTTCTTCACAGTTAATTAAACAAACAAATCTGCAATCAAATCACGCGTGCATGATCCCCTCTTGGTAAAAGCACACAAAGCAACCCACCACCTATTGTGTGTGTACCATTCTACATTATATCTTATTACTTGTAAAAGGGTGCTTATACAGAAGAGAGACTTTCCAATTGTTGGAAAACGGGGACATTGAGAGAAATTTGGATGAGGTTAGTGTTCCTTTGTAGTGGTTTTTAAATGGTCAATGTGGATGTCTAGAGTCTAGACTCTAGACAGCAAAAAAAAATTCAACATTCAGTGAAAGCACTGTGTGACTATGTCTGAAGCTCTGCCTGATGACCAACAGAGTGGAATGTATGAAAATATAGACATAAGTCATTACACCTAGACGGTATCATTTTCCGGTGTGGTATGCAAATATCTAATTGACTTAAGTTACGACAGCTGCACTGGTAGATATAAAATCAAGTGACAGCGTAGTTTACATAGTTTTCAGGGTTACCCTATATTTGGGCTTGGCCGACCATGGAGCATGGAGTTCTTTCAAAGCCAATCTATCCAAACGTATCCAAATATAACGCATCAACAGGATTCCATGGATTCCATATCATTCTATGTTTTTGGGTGAGATTCGAAACTAGATGTGTTGCAAATCAAGTCATTTGAGACAGTGGTGAAATGCAGAAATTGCGTGTTAAGGGCAAGAAGGAGAGTGGCGTGGTAGACTGGCATGTGGGCTAAAAGAATTCCTCTGGGAGAACAATAAGGCTTCTTTATTGAGCAGTAAGGATCCGGGACACTGAATGAGAGAGACGCACATACATACAGAAAGAGTTACGAGAACAAAAGCGAAAAGGACAGAGGAAGAGGGCTCAGGCTGGCACAATCCGAACAGTGGCAGTGTGTGGAATGGTGTTGGGGCGGCTGCAAGAGCACGTTGGGGGTTGAGAGCCTCAGATACATACATTCAAAAGGGCACCCAGGCCATCCGAATCGCCTAGCCAAACCCTAATTAGCTTAACCCTGTACTGAGTCACTCCCAGTCAATAGTAATTCTTATCAATTTGCAAACCCACCACATTCCCCAGATAGAGATGTACTATAGGAACAAATGTGACCACATACCAACTAATGAAAAAGCACACCCATTTTGGTCTCGGTAAGTGAACAGGAGCAAACTGCATACATTTGGAATGGTTAAAAATCAGTTTAGCATTAACAAAGGTGTGGGAAGAGAGAATGTTTGGTATTGAATCATTGTAAAAGCATAAATGCTACTTTTGGATACTTCCACCTGACTGATTGTTCCTCTAATGCTTGTACAAACGAGATGTTTGCTTAAGTATCATTGACTGGCTAAGTCTGTGTTTTTCCCAGAGAAGGGTTTCCAGTAGAATAAAGTGCTACGGTCAAAATTCACAATGACATCGACTGACATTTTTGGGGTCTATTTAGAGCAGGGTTGTCCAATCCTGCTCCTGGAGGGCCACTGCCCTGCTGAGTTTAGCTCCAAACCTAATTAAACATAGCTCTTAAAGCTTTTCAGAGTAGCTAAACTTCCAGACAGGTATGTTGGGGCAGATTGGAACTATACTCTGAGGCGTTGGCCCTCCAGAAGGATTGGACACCCCTGAACTGCAAAAAAAAAAATATTATTTGGTTCTAGTGCTCATGCAACTTAATCTCAGAAGAATCGTAATGCAATCTTATCAGGCATCATTCTGGAATTTCTTACAAAATGAGTGGTTCTTCAGAAAGAAAAATGATGCTAACTTAAAATAAGCTACGCTGCATTACCTCACCTATTTCAACAGTGTTCAGGGCAAGAGGGTCACATGACCCATGAAGATTCTTTTAAGTTAATAATTAACCATTATCCAATCAGTGCCAGGATACACAGTTGGACGAACTGATCTTGATAAGAGGCAGAAACTGATGGACTATTCCAAGCTGTCGAAAACATCAGCCATGTGAAGTGTCACTGATTTGGGGCAGATGTAAAACATTTGGCTTGTGTTATTCAGAGGAACACTTATGTAAATTTGCAGGCAGAAGTCCCTCGACAACCTGTCCAATTCCCAAAGCATCTCTCTCTAAACACACACTGGTTGATTGTATAAATGAATATTTGCTGATTCTCCAGCAAAATCTGATGCTCAGGTTTTAATTCAAGTACAGTTGAAAGCAATGATGTGAGGTTGTCAAAGGTGAAGCATGGGAAAGTCTTATGATACAAGCAGAAGAGGCAGGCTTTTACAAGCTTACACATATGTAAATGACTAAACAAAAGAACATGTTAATGCAAATGCCCTGAACAAGTTTGGTTGTAGTATTTCACTTTTGGCCATACAATAAAACTATAAATTACAACTCACCTCTTGCTCTTAAAAATAGAAAAAAAAATAGTTTACAATGAGGTACTTACAATGGAAGTGAAGGGGGGAAATTATTAAGGATTGCAAAGCAGAAATGTGAAGTTTGTGAAATTGTGAAACTATAAGCCATCTTGTATACTATTGTAACAGTGAGTATTTTAAAATGGACAAATCAGCCCCATTTATTTCCATTTTAAGTGTCTCACAATAACCCAAATTTATGCTTTTTCAAAGAAAGGAGGGACAAGCAGAAATATTTTTTTTTCAATCATCATAAAGCCACAAATGCCGTTGATTGAGCTTAATGTACTGAACCCAGAATATCTCTTTAATATTTAGAATTCTTAGTTATTTGAAGCCATTCAAATCAATGCCTCTTTCCTCGTGCTTTCCTCTCTAAAGCGTCACTCTACAGCTGGTCCAGGATCTGCTTTTTAAACGCTCATCTTTGCTCAAAAAAGACACTAGTCCAAAGTCGGAACCGATCCCAGACCTGTGGATCTGGAATTTTAAGTGGTAGGCAGGGTCAAGACCCGTCTACTCTCACCATAAACAGGGATGTTGTTGGTGAGTAAGCTGCATCACCCAGAGAACTGGTGGAACCTGCTAGGGCAGATACTGGGAGCATTTTCTCACTCTCTTTTCCTTAATTCCTTTCCTCGTTTACCAAGCCAAATTTAACATCAACGGTCAGCTTCATTATCCTGGATTTGGCAGATACAGTATAAGAAAGTTTAGATGTCTGGGCAAGGGTGGGTATTGTCAAGCAAAGGTTGCTGTGACTATTCTGCATTATCTGGTCAAATACCAGTCAATTCTCATCTGATGATGACTTTTTTCAAATATATATATATATTACTTAACCAGTTGTGTGTATTTGCATAGTGCAGGTTAAAAAAAAAAACATGAAAAGGGTAAACGTGAAGGCTGTCCGCTTGCCCAACCCTACATGCAATAACAGAATTTTTTTCAGTTCCCTCCCTTCAAACAAATCATTTGCAGGTCTGCACACATGAGCTTGTCCTATCGTTCAGAGTTCAGCGAACAAGAGCAGCCTCACATGTAAAGACCTTCAATCCAGGAAGAGCATCAGCGAGGAGATTAGAAATATGTGCAACAGGATTAGCATATCTGAAGTTCACAGATTCAAAACTCACTATCATTTTGCTACGTGTGTACCCTGGGCACTTCTTTTCCAATTTTGAGATTATTTGTGTGTTAAAGGATGAAGTCATGCCTGTAAGGATGTCAAAATTGTGGGACTTTGGTACAAAGTGCGATGTTTGTTTGTTTTTAAAAGTGTAACAATACCACTGTTTTTTTATTAATATTTAACTTTTTATACACAAATGAGTTTAATCGCATATTTGCTTTTGCTATGAAATTTGTTTAAAAAAAAAAAAATTTAAATAGTGTAGTTGCTACCAACGACTACTGAAAATGTGGTAGTGACACCCCTGCATGCCTGTAGTTTAAAGTTTAATACTTAACCTTACCAAATATTCCCCAAGCATACAGGGCCGCGGGAAGTGGGGGTGCTGGGGGTGCTGCAGCACCCCCTGTTTTCTCAGAATTGTAAATGCAACGCATATGTTTGTTCATTAAAATGTATATTTTTTTAGCATTTAGTCATTTATTTGTAATAAACACTTTAAGTGGGCTATTTAAAAAATTTTATTTATATGTTAAATTATCTTTTTAAAACATAAGCGCAGAGTGTTACGTAATATTGTGTGTGTGTGTGTGTGTGTCGAAAGAATTTGCCCGCAGCTGCTAAAAAAAAAAAAAAAAAAAAAAAAAAAAAAACCTTCAAAAACCCCACTGTCAGTGTTTTGTAAGGAACAGGCAAATATGTAAAATATAGCAGGAGACATTTTAATTGTTTACTAATAAAACAGTTATTTTTTATGTCAGTGTCGGCTAGACAGATGAAGTTGACGACTCGCGATCTTCGCAGCGCCAGAGAGAAATGCACATTTCATACATTTCATTACATAAGCAGCGCAGTCTGTTTTCTTTCGTTTTGAATTGTTCTGCTTAAAAGTAGACATTTCAAGCTATCTATATGTCTCAGGTCTGTGAGGCAATAGGCTACCTTATAGGCCCACGGTGAGTTTCATTATGAGACGAGCTCCAGGTTCGCCAGCGCCTCCGTATCCTGATTATTTATTTTCTAATAGCCTATATTTAGGCTACTTCTTATTAAATCCAGACAATTTGTTGATGAAACATCGATTAAAATTAAGATACAATTAATACAAAACGAAATTAAATTTAAAGACAGGCTTTGTGCTTTCAGTTTGAGGTCTCTGTGAAAGTTTTAAAACATTTTTTAAAAAGTGTCAGTTTTAAAAAAGCGCTCACGTCCGTAACGGAGAACTGTCTGTAACATTTTTTTTATTTATTTTTTGTGAAATAAATTTCTAAAAAAATGCGACTTAGTCCAGTGCGACTTAGGCTATAGATGTTTTTTCTTCCCCGTGGCGCATTTTGTGACTGATATGCGACTCCGGAGCAATAAAATAAAAGGGACTCCGGAATAAAAGCAGAATCAATAAAGTCAAAAATGTGATGTGCAGTCAGGTTTGAGAGTGTGCGCGTTTTTTGAGGAGTTTTATAGTCTTGATATTGTTTCTTATTCAAAAGTGGTGACGCCCCTATTCCCCCCCCCCCCCCCCCCCAAAAATTATAATAATCAGCACCCCCAACCTAAAACCTCTTCCCGCGGCCCTGCAAGCATACAAAAAAGGGTCTGCCTTTAAGTCAAAAGAGGAATATCTCAGCTTCCTGTTCTCTACAAAGAACAATTATATAATCCAGTTATGTATCTCATGAGATAAGGTGGCCTAAAATCAATAATCATATCATGGAAAAAGCATTTGAAAAGTTAGAGGACTGGTGTGGGGAAATGCACATCATACAGAACCAATGACCTAAAACACAATTTTCCAACATTGATGTGTCATTTCTCCTTCCGTACCTCTCCTGAAGAGAGTTCAACAGGTTTAACAAATGAGGTTATTCTCAACTGGCTGAACCTGTTAGAAACTTCATCAGCACATTGAAAACACTGAAGTCGTAGAAATAGAAACTACAAAAGAATGATACCACCTGATAGTTCAAAAATGTATAACCTTCACTGGTCAAACTTGTTTTAGATAGTGTCTTAGTATCTTTAAGAAGCTTTGTTTTATCACATTGTTCAGATTTCAACTTTCAAGCTGTGAGATCTGTCAGTTGCAATGGGAGTTCAAATAGATGATCAACATATAGATGGAGAAACTGGTTATTCAGATGCTTATTCAAAATATTATGTACAATTTACAACATCAATATTATGTCAATATTACACGTAGGCCTTTTTTTTGGCATTTTCCAGCAAATCAACATTAAAATGTGTAAGTTGGTTCTGCTGAACTTCCATGGTGTCAGCTTTGGAACAATACACCCTTTTTCTTTGCGAAGCCACAATTCGGACATGGTTTATATGAATCACACTGATTCAGTTCACACAATGAATCTCTATGCATTGTATTAAGCAGTTCAATTAGTCTGCATGAGACTAAACCATGTGTGCGGCTCATTGGAGAGTCGGAATGAACTTTGACACAGTCAAGCAATCGTACGATAGCTTCCTTTCTGAATACCTTTTAAGTTTAAGCACTGATTTCCCTCTTTTACATCAACTGACAAAGTTACGGAAAAGAGTTAGTTGGTTTTCGGGAAGCATTTAAAACCAACCAATAGTCATATAGTATGTTTTGCTACATTAGCCATTGAGAGATTCTGGGTCCCAGGGATCCACTCAGAACCAAGGCAACAGGTGTCTCCTGGTGACGCCAGGCTTATGACTCTTGTACCCAGCATGCTCCTCTCCTGGGGCCCGTCCGGTACCTTGATGCAATTAATGAGCAAGCAAACCTTTATTACTTTAGGGACCGATGGTGGCCGAACCGTCTGTCTATAATCTATCAGTGACCTACGTTATAAATTTATCAGTGAGAACTTCTGAGCATGTCCTATGATTGGACCATTGGCTCCCAAATGCCTCGCGCTCCCAAGGTGCAATTCACCAGTCTGACACGGTCTCCTTGGGGAAAGAGAATGGAGGGTTACAAAGTGAAGTGGTTTGATGACACTGGAGGAGCTAAGTACTGAGGCCTTCCCTGTCGGCATAGCAGCCCACAGTAAACAGTTCTCACACCAGAGGATACCTATTCATCCTAAAGTCCTGTGGTTATTGGCGTACTTACAATATAGCACAAACTACACTGCTCCAATATGAGGTCCCATCACAACCACGAGACTTTGTGAAAGGAATTTCAGGGAATTTCACTGTATTGAGCATTCACAACCAAGATGGCCCTTGTTAAAGGTTGGCATGCTGCTGAAGCCATGGAAAACAAAAAGGCTATTGAAGGAGAAATGAGAGTCATATCCTCAGAAAGGAAACATTCCAGAGATTCAAGCCTCTGCCATGTACGATCCTCTCAAAAAAATCAGCAGGCAACTAACCCGGATCACTCTGACCAAATGTTCCAATTGGTCCTAGAACAGCTGTAAAAATGAGTGAAATGTATCAGTCGATATTTGATATTTAATTGAAAATATAGGGGAAAAGAGCATGTGCATTTGCATTTTACAACCTGTCATCATCTAACACTTAAAATATAATATAATCCAATATAAATTATTTAGTCCTGTAAAGTGGAATATCTCTGTAATGGAAAACAAAATAAACCTTAAGCCTAAAAACAGCCATTAATCACCACCACTAAGTGTGACACCACCACTACGTGACACAAAACCCGGTGCTAAATAAATGTGCTAAGGGAGCCTTTGTCCTTTCACCTGTGTACAGAGTTGAGTTAAAGCGATACCATGTTTTACAATGACCATTATGATCTTACCATTCTAGTTACAAGGTAACTCGCAGCCAGACCAGTTGTTTCATAAAGGACAATCATATATATAAACCTAACAACTATTTACCTAGACATTCATGCATCACTTTATTCATCCTTTTATCTCATTCTCCTCATTCAAATTCATGCTTGCTCAAGAAGTGGAACCGCCTGGTACCATTTTGTCATTACATCACTGGCAACATGCCCATAACAGGTCATCGCCTTGTCATACCCTCACTAGATATGAGCAAATGGACAACAGCCCCTGCACCTAGTGAACAGGCCAGCTGGTTTCATGAGCGATCAATAAGCAAGAGAGACAGACAACCCCCCCAGTTTTCCTGGACGTTTGTTTTTGGTACTGGACTAAGGCCTTTGAGTTTGCTCTTGCAATGTCATAACCATTAATACTACGAATACTTCCAAGTTATAAAAATGTATAGCAGGTCTAGCCAGTTTTTCAGAATTAAATAGGAAAATGTGACTAATAACATGAGTCACTCTTGTCTTTTAGTGGGAACAAACAGCAAACAATGGGTTCAAGATCTCAAGGAGGGGCTTGTTTGAAAAGCAGTGCGTAATAAATATGATCAAAAAATGATAAGAATGATCAAACTTTGCACATGTGACAAGATATGAAAATTAGAATAATAATACATAAACCTGGAACTGGAAGCTACGATATTACCTGGTCCCACCACCACCCACCCCCACTTGTTCCTTAGGGATTGACACTGGTTTAGTGCTGTCTTTTGTTTGATAATGCGATTCAAATGTGAGGCGGAAATGTATAGGAATCTCATAAGTTCCATTAAGAAATCCAGGGCTCAACAGTGCAAGCATTTCACTCGCATTTGTGACAAAAAAAACATGTGTAGACAAACTGTAAAATATATTTAGAAGCACGTATGTGAATTAAAAAAGTTCCCGCTCATCTTTAAAGTCTAAAAATATTCAGGTCTGGTTTCACAGAAAGGGCTTAGATTAAGCCAGGATTAGGCCTTAGTTCAATTAGGACATTTAAGTAGCTTTTATAAACAAGCCTAAGAAAAAACATTACTGGTGTGCATCTTGAGAAAAAACAATGGCACTGACATATTTTAAGATTTGTCAGTGCAAGTTTCTTTCAGGTAAAACAGCTCAAGCCTGCATTTTAGACTGGGACTAGCTTAAGCCTTGTCTGTGAAACCGGGGGAAAGGTCTTAAATATCTTAAATGTGATAACGAACGTATTGATAACCATTTTAAGAGGTCTTAAATTTGGGGGTGGAGAACCAAAAGTCGGGTACAGGCTAATGTGATTATTAAAGTTCAAAAGGTTATGATTTCATTAAATAAATGTGAGTGCTGAATGTTCAAAGTCAAAATATAGAGAATATATACACAACCATGCAAAAGTTTGTGGTCAAAATGATTTTTTTTTATGTTTTTGAAAACAGTTACTTATACTCACCAAGGCTGAATTTATTTGATCAAAAAATGACTAATATACCGTAAAACGGTGATATTGTGAAATATTATGTGATTAATATTACAATTTAAAATAACAAATAGTTTTCTCACAATCATATGATGAATAGAAAGTTCGAAAGAACAGCAATTATTTGTAATAGAAATCTCTTATTATAAATGTCTTTACTGTCACTTTTCATCTATTTAATGTGTACTTGCTAAAAGTACACATTAAGAGTAAAAGCATTCATCCCCCCCCCCCCCCCCCCACAAAAAAAAACTAAAATAACCCCAAACTTTTGACCAATAGTGTATGTGTTTGTGTGTGTATATATATATATATATATATATATATATATATATATATATATCAGATACCAAATGTCTGAATGCCTTGAGAATTTATTTTTTTTGCATTTATCTTTTGATATTTTGCAATGAAATAATCAAAAATAAAAACAACTGGGACTGAAAGAAAAATACTCGATAGCCACTGGTAGCTCTCTATAATGGGGATTTTGCATTTAAATTTGTATGTCATACTCCGATATCAGATATCAGAGATCTAATAAAAATAGCAAATCACCTGAGATAATCCCATCAGACACACTCCCTTTTACTCTTGGGAGAAAATTGATTTTGATATTTTGCATAAAAAAAATAAAAAAAACCTGTGACACAATCACACAACCATTGGTAACTCAATAACCTTTAGCTGATTTTTTAGATAGATCTCCTTGAGATAATTCTCCTTATGGCTCATTAAAAAATGTAAGAATCTTCTGAGGGTGTTAAAACATGTTTGTGAAACTATGTGGAAATAGATTAGCGATATCTCAGGCCGGGCCCTTGTGTTGGGTGGTGGGGAGTCAAGTACTCACACTATTTAAAGGATCAGACTCTTTACACTGCAATCATAGCTGCTAAGAAAGGACTTTAACAAAGCCACGAAGTTAAATTCAGCATCAAATGTGGGCAATGTGGCTCAAATCCGCGCAGTCCTCACAAATACACACACTCGTTCAATATATCACATACAAACACACTCCTACTTAACAACAAACATGCTAAATGATTACAGCAATGAGGATTTAGCAATAATCAATGACGTCATCTGTTCTTCAAACAAAAATCCTCGAGTTCCTAGACTATGACATTTTTTTAATTGCATGACGTTTCTGGTTGTTGGAGATTACTATAAAGATTTTAAAAATATCTTAGAGATCCATTGCAAACAAAGCTGTTTCTATCTTAGCGGAACTAGAACTTTATCCCCCGGTTTAACAGAGAAGGCTTAAGCCTAGTCCCAGTCTAAAATGCATGTTTGAGCTGTTTTAACTGAAAGCAACAAATCATTAATTTGTCTCAAGATGCACATCACCAGTAATGCTTTTTCTAAAACCCATTTCTAAAAGCTACTTAAATTTCCTAATTGAACTAAGGCCTAATCCTGGCTTAATCTAAACTCTGTCTGTGAACCAGGCCTAAATATTCACTACAAAACATGCCATGACTTTTAGAAAAAATTTTTATTGCCATGACTTTTCCAGACCTGGGAAAATTCAGATTTATTCCTTAATTTGTTTTCGTCAAGGATATTTACAGGTTATGAATGCACTGTATGCATTTTCTAACCAATCACAACAATGTACAATGCAACTTTTAACACTCCCTTATGTACATGTACAGTTGAAATGGTCCAAGATGCCAGAAAATAAGTGAAGCTCCATTTCATATAGAAACGCATGTAGTAAAGTGACCATTAATTACAACAAAACTTCATGTGAACCCTCTCAAATGCTGACAGTACTCTGTGAAACCTGAAGTGGCGTGGAAATTTTCCTCCTCAGCTATTGTGTTGTGGGTCATGTCTGAGCAGACAAGACAGACCGGTTTAATTGTCACACACACTTGTTTACACCTCCTGAATTCTGAAATATCCACCCTTCATATCCCAAAAATATCAATATTTTTATTACAGGCATAGTGACAATAAAAGATTGGCAATACCTAACAGTTCTTTCATATGACAAGATATGAAAATTAGAATAATAATACATAAACCTGGAACTGGAAGTTGTGATACTACCTGGTACCACCACCACCACCACCCACACCCACCCCCATCCCCATTTGTTCTTTAGGGATTGCCATAAGAAAGGCAAGCAGAGACAGAAGGCTTGTTTATCTAATTAGAGCCCTCAATGGAATATCCAACCTGCTGACACGACGCACAAATATCACGACTATGATCATCGAGATGGCTTTTATCCAATGGCTTTCAAACATTTTATATTTGCGCAATTTAAAAATAAAATAAAAATCGTTACCATAAATTTGCTGCACAGGTTAAAAAAATGTATATGTTGATTACTTTACGCACTGACGTTAATTGCGTCATCACGTGTTCCTTGCATAACGGCGTGCCATGCGATTTGTTCTAAAATGTGCATAAAGTCATGTAGCAAATATAGTACTTTTATTCGTTTTTTTTCGGCTAAACCTTATTAATAATAATGTTTTGTAATATTATGAGACCCAAATTAGTTTGTTTGGTCTTTCAGAACATAAACATAATTTGCATTACTGCACAACTGTCAAATTCAGCAAAAAACCCAATTATAATTTTTTTACAAATGTTTTACCTGTTTTCATAAAATATTATTTAAAAATAAATAAATAAATCCTGTTCCGTATGATAAACGGTCATATTTCCAGTAGCTTTATGTTTTTTTCTCAGTTCAGTCAGTTCATGACTCGAGAACTCCAATTCAGTTCGAACTTTTTCCACAGATTCATTGAAAAGATCCGACTCAAAAGAAAGTTTCTCGAATCTGACATCGCTATAAAAAAAAAAAAAATCTTAACGGACCAAATTGTCTTCTTAAGTCACTTGTATGGCTTGTTTGTGTGGAGTAAAGTTCCTGAACTAAAGCGTGACATCTGAAGATGTGACTTCTGGTTGAGTTAAACTTCCTCAAGTGAGTGACTTTCTGTTGCTATTTCGTGACTTACCTCCGTATTTTCCTCTGTGCTGTCTCTGTCGAGTTCACCGATGTAGTACTGCTCCATCCACCTTCGGGCGTTATCCGAGTGCCGGTGTGGGGGTCCTTCGATCTCCCGGCTGATGTCCTTGCCGGACCGGCGGAGAATGAGCGCCTCTCCGCCCGGGTGCATTCGGAGGAACCCTGTCACATCGTACACGCGCGTCCCTAACAACACCCAGCACGAATCCTTAGTGCAATGTTTGGCTACCTCCTTTTCAGAAAAAAAGCGAGGGGACACCGAAGGCGACATTTTTGTTAATTATTTTAGGGGTGTCCACAAGAGGATAGAGAAAGGTAGGCACACAGGTGGGACCCCCACTGACTTTCTGCAGCGATTGTGTTTAACAACTACTGACTATCGACTTGGAGCCTGAGCAGAGTTCATAGCCGGCCCGCTCATTATGCAACTCATGAATAATTCATGACGCAAGTCACTGCTGATCCAAGCACCTGTCGCGCGTGCAGCAAAGTTTGGCACACGTTGTAAATTACTGTGTCTGGGTCGTTTTTTCTAGTGCATTTTTCACAAGAAATGTTTTATTTTGTTGTTGTTGTTTTATTTTACTCTAATTTACATTTATGTCAAAAGTTGACTAATGTAAACAATCGATACTTGACCATTGTACTTCCTCCTTGTGGGCGTTGTTAGTGTCATTACACTGCTGTACGTTCTGTTTGCACAGAGGGCGCGACTTTAGATAGGCTGTAAAATCAATAGTGTTTTATGGCATTGTGTGACGTGACCTGAACAGTGAGACATTTTTTACGTTTTTTATTTAACTTGAGCTGACACACACACACACACACAAACAAAAACGCGCTACTGTTTTCCCATCCTGGTCATCCGGCTGTCAGATAGATAAACCAGCTAAGACCAGTTATTTTTTCCCCCTAATTTTCTGTTATTTTACCTATGACAATATGCAATTCGTTTTGGTCTTTTAAATATGATTGTTTATTTGTAATGGCATCCACGAGCCACTTTCAATAGCGTTGTGACGCCACGCGCACACATCAGTTGAACAATAAAAGATAAATGATCACAGACATTTACTAAAAATGAAATTAAAAACGAACATACATACATACATACAAACAGTGATTGATTAACGAAAGCCAATCTGGTCACACTGTTCTACTCAGATTTTGAATAATAATTTAGTTTTTGCCATCAGTGCCATACATAATGAAGGTTTTTATTTTTTTTATTTTTTTATTTTTTATTTTACTGTCTATTTCACCTCTTCAGTTTTTGGGCCCAGTTTAAGTTTCATTGTTGGGAATTACAGTTTCGTCTCAGGGTGGCAGTATTGCAAAGTAAATAAATAGGTTTCACAAACATGCTCAATGGGGTTTTTTTTACCCCAGAAAGGATATAGTAAATTACAATTAAATTGACTAATTATAAATAAAATGATAATATGCTTATATTTGGAATGAAAAGTTCTTCATGAATTCCACATGAATTTGACATGTGGAGTAAGGTAGGGAGATGTCAGTGGTGATAGTCTATGTAATGTAGGGTGACATCATAATGGGAGGAACAAGAAAACAGGAAAGACATTTATAGGCTTTTGAAATTTGCACGGTTACTAAGAGATTTATTGCAGCTCAATATTTTATGCCACTGAACCATACAAATGTATAGCATGCGAGGAGATAAAGAGAAGAAGAGAGTTCAGAGAACTTTATTCCATTTTGTTTGATCAAATAATGTACAAAAATAATGCCTATTGCTTTTCCAAACAATTATTAGTTTTTCTAGTGAATTTATTTAAGATTAGGGTAGGGTCGGAAATATTATAATGATCAGTTCTGAATAATTCAACAATACCTTTCACTCACATTTGATGGTTGCAGATCTAACAAAACATTTATAGGTTTGAATAGGCTACTTGAAAGTTGCTTCTGGTTTTTGTGTGACCGGCTACATCGTGCAAAGCTGATAAGGCCTGTCTTGAGGTTTTTGGTTTTCATGAGATAACAGAAGTTATCTGGTTTTCGAAGCTGTGGTTGTCAAATGTATGCCAGCACATGTGGTGTGAGTTTGTGATGATGTCAATTTAGATCATTAACTGAGTTTTAAGTCTTATAAAAACAGTTTCTAAGACATTTTCAGTGGTGGATGCTGATGTACTGGTATGATTCACTGAAGAAGGCTGATTGCCGAAACGTTTGATCTTGATCTACACTCACCTAAAGGATTATTAGGAACACCTGTTCAATTTCTCATTAATGCAATTATCTAATCAACCAATCACATGGCAGTTGCTTCAATGCATGTAGGGGTGTGGTCCTGGTCAAGACAATCTCCTGAACTCCAAACTTAATGTCAGAATGGGAAAGAAAGGTATTTCACAATCTGCTCAGTTACTGGGATTTTCACGCACAACCACACTTTAGGCCCCTTAGTGCCAATTGGGCATCGTTTAAATGCCACGGCCTACCTGAGCATTGTTTCTGACCATGTCCATCCCTTTTTGACCACCATGTACCCATCCTCTGATGGCTACTTCCAGCAGGATAATGCACCATGTCACAAAGCTCGAATCATTTCAAATTGGTTTCTTGAACATGACAATGAGTTCACTGTACTAAAATGGCCCCCACAGTCACCACATCTCAACCCAATAGAGCATCTTTGGGATGTGGTGGAACGGGAGCTTCGTGCCCTGGATGTGCATCCCACAAATCTCCATCAACTGCAAGATGCTATCCTATCAATATGGGCCAACATTTCTAAAGAATGCTTTCAGCACCTTGTTGAATCAGTGCCACGTAGAATTAAGGCAGTTCTGAAGGCGAAAGGGGGTCAAACACAGTATTAGTATGGTGTTCCTAATAATCCTTTAGGTGAGTGTATATGTGCTTTGTTACATAATAAAAAACTAATAATTCATTAAGAAGACACAAGCAAGTCCGGATATTTCGTTCTTTATTTCAGTGTTGGATGTTAAGAAATGTATTCATGAATCCACATTACACATTTGAATTTGTTGCCATATAAGAATTGATTTTAAGGTCCTTTTAATGGTTTTAAAAGTACTAAATGCACTAATACTAATACATTTCTGACTGTCATTCAAAATGTGATCACATTTTCAAGTTATTTATTTATTTATTAAACAATACAATTTAAAGAATCACACTGTAAGCAGGTGAACCTGCTTTTCAAAAAGCCTTGATGACCCAAAATTCTGTAAAATGTCATACAAATTAAAAATTAGACAAGCTCAAAATATTCAAATTTTAAAAAGATTCTAATGTTTTTTTTTATTAATATAGTCCTGCTTTATGCCATTGTATTTTTTGTCATTTTTATTTGCTTTTCCATGTATTTTCTTTTTTATGTAATCTAATTCATTCATTCATTCATTCATTCATTCATTTTAGCACCATACCATATAAAGAATCTGAACACGTAAACCTACTTTTCAAAAAGGCATAAAAAATGTCCCAAAAATCTGTCAAATTTCACCCAATTAAAATGTCTGAAGATCTTTCTTTTAGCTTTTCATTGTATTCACTTTTATTTGCTTTTCCATTTAATTGCGTTTTGACAGTTCAAATGTAATCAAATTATTTTTTTTATAAAATGTATAATTTATAAATATATGTGTAATAGCCTATGTTTATCATATTTATATTTTTTTATTTTTTTATTTTTTTATTTATTCATTTTTTGTTTGTTTGTTCTATTTTTATTTGCCTTTTTAATTTCTAAAATGTTCAAAAGATAAAGTTTTTTTAATCAATTAATTCCATTTGCTTTTCCAATTATTTACACTGTCAAAATGTGATTAAAATCATAGTTTTCAATGTATGTATTTATTGTTTGTTCCATTTTTGGGGGCTTTCCAATATTTCTAGTTTATTTTAATTAATTATTTTAATTAATTTTATAATTGATTATTATATCGTAATATACGTAATCCATGACCCACTGTCATTCTATAGCAGCCTCATTGTCAGTAAAGCATGAGCTGCTTTAATTTATGTTTGTGGGCTACACAAAGCTTCTCTCCCAGGAGCACGTCGCCCAGTTCACAACACCCTTTGTTCTTAGAATGGTTCTTTGTTCCCTCCTACGAGATTCTAAATTTACCCACCAGAGACAAAAGGTAGCGTGATAATTAACTGCATGTCACCACTGCTGAGGACCTGAAACGCGAGACACCCTCTGCCCATTGTTGTGTCCAGTTCAGGGCAGTGGCGGAGTGACATCACTTGGTGATGTCAGGTTCCGAGGGGCGGAACTGGACCGCCAGGGCCCCTGTGATTGGTCACATCTTGTGGCACCTGGGAAGAGAAAAGGTATAAAAGATCTGTGCTCAGTCAAAGCAAGCAAAATTTTAAGCATAATTCTGCAGCATCTCTAGGACGACCTGATCTGAGTTGGTTACCATGGCAACTGTTGTACCGGTGAGTACTTGGAGAACAAGAATGCTTTTTTCAAGTTTAGATGAGTTGATTATTCACTTCAATAACAGATGGTCCAGATAGAAGAAACAATCTCTTAGAGAAACTTAGGGCTCATGTTGCACACCAAAAAGTATTTGTTTTATTTTATTTTTTATTTTTTATTATGTTTATTTTATTTTATTTATTTACCAATTTTGATATTGTTATGGTGATATTTAAACGGTAGATTTTCATTTTAGACACATTTATGACTTACATGTTCAGCTTGTTTGTTGTGAAGAGGGTTAGAAGAGGTTGAGAATTTAAAAATGGATTGCTATTTAATACAATAGTGTCTGTGGTGGTGATACCAGTGAAATAAAAGACATGCACTAGATCACTTAACTTATTCTCAGTTCGGTTAGTTTGAGTTTTCTTTGTTCTTGGCTGGGTCATGTTCTGTCAGCACTATTGGTGTGGATGTATCATGTCTGTGCTCTGGGCCGATCAGGTGTCAAGTAAAAGAATCTGTGTGTCTTCAAGTTTATTGTATAGAGTCGTGTGTGTGTGTGTGTGTGTGTGTGTGTGTGTGTGTGTGTGTGTGTGTGTGTGTGTGTGTGTCAGGGCTTTGGTTTCTTAGGATGTAGTTAATTAATCGTGTCCTTGATGTTAAGCCAGTACCTTGTCGAATGATTTTCTTATCAACGGTTTAATTCATAGAAAAGGTCTCCAAGTCCCGATTTCATGCAACATAATTCTATATCTTTGTTCTTGTTGTTTTTTCAGTTTGCATCCTGCTATGGCAGCAGCAGCGTTCAGCTCTTTGGGAGGGGGGCTGGTGGTGATTACATGTCCCTTTTCAGTTACAGAGGGCCAAGAGGGGCTCCTCGCCCAAGTCTGACGTGCCACGCTCCGAAGATGACACTGCGTCAGATTTGTCGCATGTTGCGTATAATGCGGCAGCTGCGCAATAAAGAAGCAGCGGCCGCTGCTGCAGCAGCCAGGTGAGGCTTACATTCCCAAACACTCATAATCTCTCAAAAGAATAGTTCACCCAAATATCTCAATTCAATCATCATCTTCTGTTATCTTCATGTAGTTCCAAACCCATATGACCTTCTTTCATCTGTCAAAAACACACACACAAAAAAGAGTTGTTTTGCAGAAAATGTAAAGTGAATGGTGACTATGGTCCAACAATTATTAAACATAAATGTTAATATATAAATAAATAATATAGTGGAAATATTTATAAATATAATAATGTAAATTTTTTGCATTTGCAATTGATGATTAAAGACTTTTTATTTGTGGGTGAACAATACAAATGTTATGTATAATTTAATTTAGTATATAATTGCATATATATATATATATATATCATTGAACTGCTCTGTTAAAAATGTATTAGTAATTATTACATTTATACATTCAATTTGTTTTATACAATAATTTATAATAAATTTTAACTTAATTTACTGCATAATTTGCCAGTTACTTTGTTAATTTTTAATTCACCTGTGAAATTAGTTCCAAACGAAGCCACTTCAGTTAACAGTTGTGTGTTTCTGAGCAACACAATGCAAAGAACGAATTGTTCTTTGTCTGTGGAAGAATTGACTAATTGTGTGATTCAGACACGCCATGGACTCCTGTCCTGTTACAATGTAAATTCATCCGTGATGGTCCTCGAGGGTCACTTCCAAGTCGGATGATCTCAAGTCCGGTGCTTGCAGCGCTTGCAAGTTTCGTGGTCCCAGGTCCATCGTCTCCAGAGCCAGGCCAGATTCTCCAGCCGTTAATGTCGCCACGCCAGATTCTCCAGCCCTTACGGCCGCCACGCCAGATTCTCCGGCTATCACTGCCGCCACGCCAGATTCTCCAGCCGTCACTGCCGCCACGCCAGATTATCCAGCCGTCACTGTCGCCACGCCAGATTCTCCAGCTGTCACTGCCGCCACGCCAGATTCTCCAGCCGTCACTGTCGCCACGCCAGATTCTCCAGCTGTCACTGCCGCCACGCCAGATTCTCCAGCCGTCACTGTCGCCACGCCAGATTCTCCACCTGTCACTGCCGCCACGCCAGATTCTCCAGCCGTCACTGTCGCTACGCAAGATTCTCCAGCCGAAATGTTACAAAGCCAGATTCTCCAGCCGTCACTGCCGCCACGCCGGATTCTCCAGCCGTCACTGCCGCCACGCCAGATTCTCCAGCCGTCACTACCGCCATGGCAGATTCTCCAGCTGTCACTGTCCCCACGCCAGATTCTCCAGCCGTCACTGTCCCCACGCCAGATTCTCCAGCCGTCACTGTCCCCATGCCAGATTCTCCAGCCGTCACTGTAGCCATGCCAGATTCTCCAGCTGTCACTGTCGCTACGCCAGATTCTCCAGCCGTCACTGCCGACACACCGGATTCTCCGGCCGTAACTGCCGCCACACCAGATTCTCCAGCCGTCACTGCCGCAACGCCAGATTCTCCAGCACTCACGGCCGCAACGCCAGATTCTCCAGCACTCACTGCCGCCACGCAAGATTCTCCAGCACTCACTGCCGCCACACAAGATTCTCCAGCCCTCACAGCCGCCACGCCAGATTCTCCAGCCGTCACGCAAGATTCTCCAGCCGTCACTGTCGCAACGCCAGATTCTCCAGCCCTCACGGCCGCCACGCCAGATTCTCCAGCCGCCACGCTAGATTCTCCAGCCGTCACTGTCCCCAAGCCAGATTCTCCAGCCGTCACTGTCGCAACGCCAGATTCTCCAGCACTCACGGCCGCCACGTCAGATTCTCCAGCCGTCACTTTCGCAAAGCCAGATTCTCCAGCCGTCACTGCCGCCACGCCAGATTCTCCAGCCGTCACGCCAGATTCTCCAGCCGTCACTGTCGCAACGCCAGACTCTCCAGCACTCACGGCCGCTACGCCAGATTCTCTAGCCGTCACTGTCGCAAAGCCAGATTCTCCAGCCGTCATTGCCGCCACGCCAGATTCTCCAGCCGTCACTGCTCCCACGCCAGATTCTCCAGCACTCACGGCCGCTGTACCTGAAGCAACTAAGGCTGCCCCAAGGCGTTTCGAAACTAGCTTCCAGTGTAGGGGACCCACCACTGATGGGGACCCACCAACATCGTCCCTAAGTCCAGCACACCTGAGTCTGGAGGTCTCAGAGGTTCTTCCACCGTCAGCTGCACTTCCTGTCTTGCCATCTTGTGTATTTGTGCCTAACCTAACCCTACCCCACACTTGGCGGCAGTGTCCACTCCAGCTCCTCCCAAGGCGGCAGAACCTCCCGAGGCAGCAGTGCCTGCTTGTGAACTCTCTTTTTGCCCTTACATGCCCATGGAGGTCGTCCCTGAACTCCCTGTCTTCTCTGACATGACCACAGAGTTTATCCCCGAACTTCCTGTCTACCCTAACACAATGATGGAGGTCTCCCCTGAACTCGCTGCCTACCCTGACACGGCCACAAAGGCTGTATGTGAACTCTCTGCCTGCTCTGAATTGGCAAAGGAGGCCTTTTCTAAATCCTGTGTGTTCCCTGTCTTGGCCAAAGAGACGTTTCTGACTTCTCTGTGCTCTCTGTTACAGTCCCGCCTGCTCCAACTTGGTGGGCTTCTGCCCTGCTGTGGTGGATTCTATCCCTGCCGGATCTGCTTCGGTGGTCTCCAGTTCCGCCTGATCAGCCTTGGTGGTTATTAGTCCCATCTGCTCGGCTGTGGTGGTCATCTGCTCAGCCATGGTGCTCTCCAGCTTCGCTGAGATGGTCTTCAGTCGCGTCAGCTCCGCCCTGGCCACCTGATCCGCCGGTTCCACCTCCGCTCCACCTCCCTCCTGGACTTTTTGTTGTCTTGTTGAAGAGCATCTGGAATCCACTCTTTAAATGAGGGGTTCTGTCATGATTGCTGTCTTGTGTGGACTTTTATGTTATTTCCTGTTTTGCGCCATGTTTTGTAGTCCTTGGTAGTTTTTCTTGTTGAGTAGTTCTTTGATTGTTCCCAGGAGTGTTTTGTTTGCCAAATACCGTTTGTGTATATATAACCTAGTGTTTCTCATATTCCTTGTCTGGTGTTGTCCTCTATGGATGTGTCGTGCATATTTGTTTCAGTTTCTGGATTTTCCTGTGTTTGTATTATTTTGTTCTTTGCCCGGTTTCTTGTTATACTTTGCCTGGATTTACTTAAATTTTTTTTGTTTAATAAATATTAAACTGCATCTGGATCTAACGCCCTGTCCTTACTGTAACAGTCACGTTACAGTTCCTGAATTAATCTGTTTTGTACGAATTAAAGGCTGCATCGGAAATCACATACTCACTTGAGTAGGTACTTATTTTAAAATAAGCAATTATTCACGATTGCTAAAAAGTATGTTCTATATAGTATAATATAGATCCGCACATAATCCGTCATGTTGTTACTGTCAGTTGACCTACCAGCGTCAGTTGTGTCACTTCACTGCCATTAACAAATCCTCTCCCGTGGCCTCATGGGATAGTAAACTGACCATTGTATGCACACTTTAGAATCTCACCGATAGTAAGTCATCTGGTAATTTTGCTTACTCTTATATGAGGACTATGAATTCGGACATGCTTCTTTTCTCAAATAAGCTGATTTCTGTAAAATGAATGCAAAACGAAATGTATCTTGTGGTACAGGGTGAATTCAGTATGTACATTAACGACGATTTGAGACAAATATAATGCCAATTTAATATAAAACTATGTAAATGGTGCTCTGTGGTGACGCAGGATTTTGAACAGGGTTCTGTGCCGAACCATGGATGAGGAACGGTGCGGTTTTGAAGTTGAGAACCCTAATAAAGACCGATACCTGTCGCCACCTACTGGCGTAACTTCCAGTCTGTCAGGAACTTGCACAGACAAGCAGAGAGATGAAAACACTAAAAAGACCCTGTGCTGTTTGTTCTCATCAGAAACTGTAAAATAAAATAAAATGTAAAATAAAATGTATGAATCAATTGATTATAATATATTTGATAATTAACTTCTGTGTTTCTGTTTTACAGAAAACAGGCCTCTCCTCCCAGCTCACCTACAATCAAATCGGAGAAGCGATGCTTACCTGCCTGTTTTCGACGTAGACGTAGTAACAATATCAAAAGAGTGAGTTAAGCGTCCAGCATCTCCAAAACCTCCCAACAACTTCAGCCCTGTGGGAGTTTACAAATTGGGGAAATGGAGCCAGACCTCACTCTACACAGAAGACTGAAAGTGAGGGACCAAGACATCACGTTCTACAATCTTGTTGGATTCTTTAGTTGGGAGGATTTGACATGCAGCAAATCTGGTTTTAAAGGGAAGAAGTCAAGCAGATCTTTAGGTGCCCTGAGTGCTGGAACTCTATCTTACATAATGACAAGAGTTTTTTATATGTTTTTTTGTTTTTGTTTTTTGGACTAGTTTGCACTCATAGAACTCGAATTGTGCAAATCTATGAAATTCCAGTAGGGTCAAACAGTTTTGCGTGCTTCTATCTGTAATTAAACCAGCGGAAAGTCCTCATCAGGGTTGAAATACGACACAGCTATTTGTTTGTTTATTTATTAATCTGTTTGTTGGTTTCTGTGTGGGACAGGGGGCCCAAACTTCCTTCTATCTCAAAGAGGTGTGATGGAAACTTAGAACGGTGTGCATTACTGTGTTGAAACTAAAACTGCCACACTGTACACAACTTGTGTGTGACAAAATTGTGAATTTACTGATTTCCTATTTATCTGCCTTAGATTAACCTTTCAATAACAAAACACCTACATGATTTCAAAAGATGAGTGACATTCACGTGATTGAGCACAAATAATCATTAACTCAACTTCAGATTACATGCACAAAATTTCGAGATTAGCCGTAAACGCTTTGAAGTTTCCAGTATAAATTTTATTTGAAAATGTTTTCTGGGCTATTTTTAACACTTAAATAATTAGCACATCATGACTGATTTTAGAGCATCAGAAATGTTTGTGAATAAATAACTGAATGAATGATTCGATGTACACTGAAGAAATGATTGAACCCCTCATGTAATATTGCTCAGAAACTTCAGTAAACATTTTATTTGAATTCAAGTCGTCATTCATCATTACTGCATGCTAAGAAGAAAAGACAAAGAGTTTTATACCGTTAACACTTTTGGGAATGCTCAAATGTTTGAACATTTCTGCATAGTCTTTTATGAACAGCACAATAACAATGCTACCACTTCACCACATAAAATAACTTTTGAACAGCTAAGAATAGTTTAGATAGCAGAAATTAATACTTAAAAATTTAGACAAAAATGTTTGGTGTAAATATTGCATAAATAGAAATCTTGTTATAGATTAATTTAATATACTGTAAATTACAATCTAAATCTAAATGACAAGATACCTGAACAGACAAATAAACAAAATAAAGTATTGGCATATTAAAAAGTAAAGTCATATGACTCTCGTTCTTCTGTGGAAAAGAAAAGGAGAAATTTATTGCAGAAAGCTCAAGCTGCTTTATTTCAGTCACCTTTATTTATTTACTACTGGCCAACAGCTAATGTTCACAACTGTTCCTTTTTAGAAAGAAATGGCATCCATTCAGGATTTCTAGTCAGGATTTAGACCGTATCATAGTACTGAGACTGCTCTCATTAGTTGCAAATAATTTGCTCTTATCATCTGATCCTGGTTGTATCTCTCTGTTAGTGTTACTGGATCTTAGTGCTGCATTTGATACCATTGAACACAAAATTCTTTTGAATGGACTCGACAATGATGTTGTCATTAGTGGAATTGCATTTGCAAGGTTCTAATTATCTGACAGGTCTCGTCACTGCGACACTGAAAAGGTGTCGTATCGATCCCAAGTTCAGTATGGAGTACCACAGGGCTCAGTACTAGGACTGTTGCTTTTCACCCTGTACATGCTACCATTGGGAGATATAATTAGGAATCATAGCATTAGTTTTTACTGTTACGCTGATGATACTCAGCTGTATATTTATTCAGCTAACAAAATATACCTATGTAAGAAATGTACAAAATTCTATACAATGAAAGTGAATGGTGACCACAGCGGTCTGAGTAAAAAAACTTACATTTCAGCCTGTTCCCCACAGAAAGCTATCATATGGCTTCAGAAGACTAGTAATATAGTGCAAAAGTTGCATGAACCATGAAGAATTTATGGTTCTTTTGGAGCTTGAAATCACCTGGTATGAAAGAACATAACATGAACATTCTTCAAAACATTTTCTTTCGTATTCCACAGAAGAAAAAAAGCTATATGGGTTTGAAACAATGTGAAAGGGAATCAATAATGACAGAAATTTTATTTGGGGTGAAATGTTCCTTTCAAGAGGTTGAGCTCACCTCATGGTTCCGCTGCTTATGAATTACAATGGCTTTCCAATGACAAAGGGCAGGTGAGGTCATCATCATCATTCACCGCTGACTGGACATCACAGACTGTGGTACAAACAGGCCGTGCTGAAAATTTCATGCGGAAGATGTTTTCTGAACGTGAGCTGCTGGGGAGTCAGGTTGTAGGACATGAAGCCGGGGATCAGGTGTCCTTTTTGAGCAGGAAGTTTATCTTGAGATCTCAATCTTACATTAGATGTTGGCCTGTAGTCTAAGGCAAACAAACTGATGCTATAAATAAACACATCTGAAAAACAGTCAAGTTTGAGTTTTAAAAATATGCACACTATGGCAACCACTTACCTAAATCACAAGCTCTGATCTGATTGGCTGGCCTCATGCAACTTTTAAGAGTCAGTGTACATTTTGTACTAGTCTGCCTGGAAACAAAGTTGTGTTTACTAGGTACTGGGCCACAAAATGTAATTTTAAAGAAAATGTCCTCTTTTGAGAAAAATCGATATTGAAGGTCTCTGCAAGCTTTGTGCCAGCAACAAATGGTCAAAAGATATTCAGAAGCTGTCTCATTTTGGTCACATTTCTCTACATGGAAATATAATCCTAACCATATCCCTACCCCTAAACCTAACCCTACCCATAACTTATCCTAAAATCAGAAGGAAATAACACTGATGTAGAAGCATCTAACCCTGGTTGTAAGCCTAAACTTGACATAAACTGTAAACGTGTCCCTCAAATCTGATTGGTTGATTGGAATGTTAATCAAGGAGCATTCTTGAACTTGGTAACCCCCCCCCCCCCCCCCCCCCCCCCCCACCCCCACTGGTTAGTTTCATGTTTTGCATATCGGTCAGATGATCTCTTCCTGTTTAACCATATGGTACTTAGCCGGAATAATATTTCAAGTGGATCACAATGTCAATAATCAAAAGTCTGATTGCATGAGACTAATGACAAAATAATTCCAGAAAACACACAAAGTTTAAGTGCAAATTGTCAGCTTTATAACAGTAGTATTTCCGTGTAAGGTTTTGATAGCGCAGCTGCAGCTACACACCAGGAAACAGGTTTGGAGATGTATCTCAATCAATCTTACTAGGAAATCAATCCTTCTGTTTTCTCAAGCAAGATATCCTATTACTGAGTCATCTTGTAAAAATGTGGTCACCAAACCAAAAGTATGTTTGGACAGTGTCAGATAAGATAACGTTTCTGGCATTTCTCAGTTCATTTCAACCTCACACCACAATGAAATATGAAACTCTTCCAATATTGGCATCAGTCCTTTAATTTCTCAAAATGATTCCTCTTATTACCTTTAAAGGGATAGTTTAACCTATAAAAATTACCCCTCATGACGTTCCAAAGCTGCTTTCTTTCGTCCTAGAATATAGATATTTTGTATCCACGCAATGATTTTTGGACCCCATTGACTTTCATTGCGTGGACCTCAAAATATCTTTTTTTTTTTTTTTTTTTTTGCAGAATAAAGTGTTGGAAGAACATGAGGGTAAATAAATTATGACAGACTTATAGGTTTTTGGGTGAACTATCCCTTCACATGACTTTATAATTTGTTTACCCAACCACCCACTCATCAGCGTAATTGGTGGATGTGGTTTACGTTAACCATTTTGCCAAGTGTTCCTTTCACCGCCGAGTGACCATTATGTGTGGCAGAAGTTACGTAAGGACATTATCCAAGTCACTTTATCAAATGTTGGAACATGAAGGTAATGATGTGGCAGGTAATGTGTATAAACCTCATTTTATTTTCACTTTGGACAACCAACACAACAATTATTCTGTCAAGACGTTGACAAGCAGGAACCCAAAATGGCTCTACAGGTTTTTGGACTTGAAATATGTAATTCTCCTCATTATTTTTTGTTTTCAAAACAAAAGCAGATGTATTTGAAGTCCTGCAAGACTTGTGCTCGACTTGCACTCGACTAAGGCAACAATCTGACGCACGATTCACTCAGAAATATTCATGTCGGAGTCATGCGTGGGGATCTGTTGGTCAAGGTCAGGGTCACGGAGGGCAGAAGTAAGCACACGAGGCCCAGACATGAATAATGATGAGTCTCTCTGTTTAACACTGAAACTGAGAAGAGGGTTAAAAAAAGAACTAAACACAAGTAAACAATGACCTGTGGAGGTAGGCCGGACCGCTGTGGACTGCACTAACCAAGGAGGTCTCGGAGAAATCGAGTCATCCCATGAGCCAACAGTGGACACTTGAGCCCTTGGTGTCACAAAGGGCCGCTATCGAGACGCGTCCCAAAGCGCACTCACGTGGTGTTGAGTCGCTCACACATAAGATTGGCATATAAAATTGCACCTTGGTAAAAGCTATCCTTTCTTTTGTGTTTCATAAAGGGCAAAGTGTTTTGGGAGATTAGAGTCTATAAAAACATCTAATTATTTAATCCCTCTGAGGAAAAAAAAAGGTTTAATTTTGATAGGCCTTATTTTAAGCACAACATCTCTTGAATACAAAAGACCTGTTATAATGACACAGAAGGGCGTGGGTGGGAGGGAGCCAGAGCCAATTAATTAACCTGGCTGGCAAAAGGCATATCACATAGCCAAAATATTGCTAAACATTAGAGATGAAGTGATCATGTTTCACACAACATGAAGCTCTAACCTGGTCTCAAGCACCAGTCAACACTGAACCATAGAACATGAGGATTTTGTTTTACAAAGCTAACACAACGAGGTTTGCCTTTCGAAGTGGCACAGGAAATGTACACTTTAAAAATAGATTTATTTCCTGAAGAAAATTTCATATTTTCTTTAATATCCGTTTTCTTTTTAGGAAAATATCTTTAAATTTGTGTAAGTTTAACTTGTCTAAAACGTTTTCGTCGAATGTAATATTTTAGTATTTATTTAAGTTCAAAATTAATGATATATTCAAACATTTTAAAGATTAAAAGACATTTAACAAAAACATGTGAAACCCTGATTTCCTAGAATAACGTGTACAGTATTGTTTTTTATTCTTTTTATAACATTCTTGCTGTTTTAGCGTGTTGATATCGGTTGATATGCAACGTGACTTGTCTTTTACACGATCTGACCTATGGATCTGACTAGCACGTAACTTGACGTTCAATTGAGCATTTACGTCATGTACGGAAGAGGTAGGCCTAAGTGATATTACGTTTATGTTATGTACAGTATCCATCTGATTAATCTCATACAACCAGGGATGTTTCGGTTTGTTAATTAACCCGGACGTTTACCGATGTTTTCAAGCAGATCACAACATACTTGGTAGATTGAGTACTGTTAGCTTGTTTCGTTTTTTTTTTCCTTCCGTTATATTTTCGCCAACGGTGTGTTTTATTTTTTTGGTGGCTTATTTTTTTTAGTGGTTTATTAAAATTACAAATCTTAAATGGATAGTTCACTTAAAAAAAAAAATTCTGTCATATTTACCCTCATGTCGCTCCAAACCTGGATGACTTACTTTCTTCTGTGGTACATAAAAGAAGATCTTTAGAAATATGTTCAGTGTTCTTTTTCTTCATTCAATGAAACTCAATGGGCTCAGATGTTGTTTGGACCCCAGTGTCCTTCAGAATATCTTCTGTTGTTTTGTGAAGAAAAAGTCATACAAGTTTGGAATGGCATGAGGGTGGGTAAAATAAATAATGACACTTTAATTTTAGGGTAGACTATCCCTTTAAGTTATGAAAACACCACAAATAAGTACACATTTAATTAAAACCCAAATCCCATCAACAGACAACGAGGCACATAAATCTAAATAAAAATCATTTATTTTCATTAATATAGTAATCAATCTACCTAGAGCAAAGAAATAAAGGTCCACCATGCCACTTTATTACTACAGTATGTGGAGGCTGCGCCAAGGTCTGAATACTGAACAGACAGACACACAGACCAATAAGGAGAGAGGGGGCGGGGTTCATTCTGGTCTTCATTCTCCATGCCTAGATTAAGGTGGGAGGGGCCAGTGTACTTGGGGGTGGAGTCGAGGATAAATTCCTTTCATCTAAAACTTGGGAGGGAAAGCTTTGAAATCTTCAAGCTAGAGGAACAGACCTGTTATAGAGGGGCAGACCAATCTTGATGGACACGGAAAAGTTGAAATGTCTGTGTCAGTGTGAGTGTATACGAGTGTGCGTGTGTGTGTCCGAGAGACGAGGTGTAACAGGTGCTGCTTAGATCCAACTTTCACTTGAAGAGGTTTCAGACACAAGGGATAAAAAATTGAGGTAACAAACGCCTTTTCCGATTCCTGAAAAAAACAAAAAAGGCACATTTCAATTTCAGACTCAATTAAAAAAAATCTGAATGGTGGATTAATTCACTTGATATTGGAATTCATGATTATTATAATTTTTTTTAGATGCATCAATATTAAAATACTGATTGATACTAATAAGCTGATATTAAAATCTCCCGATAAATGGGAGATTTTAAAAATTCTGAACTATTTTGTCTAATTAAATTACAAATAAAACTTCACAACATTACATATTAACAGCAGTGTCATTATTACTATTAAAAATTATTTTAATTTAATGTACGTTAATTGAAATAAAATAAAATATAAATATCAGACACTTTTTTTTAACTTAAACTTAGAAATGTTGCAATAGCAACTAACCGAAAATAAAGTTCTTTCAAGATGAAGTACTAAAATTACAAAAACTGAAATAAAAATAAATTAAATAATAATAATATAAATAATACTAAAATAAAACTGATGTACAGTATGAAATAGATACTTATTTTGAGAGTTGCTAAAGAGTACATTTATCAGTGTTATTACATTTTTATTGTTTTTACAATTGTGTAATATAAATGTAAAAATAAGCATGTAGAAATAAATATCGATTGAACTGCTACAATAAAGCTTTTATTTTTGATAAAAGCTTTGTTGTAAATAAAAATATTTATTTTTGAGAAGATTTAATCAAGAGAATTCACATTAAAATAATGGTTCATATGCACATCCAAAAAACTGAAAATGCGTTACAATTATGGAGAAACATCTGAGTATACACTGATGAAATATTGACACCTGCTCTCATCGGGGTGTGTTGGTTCCACTTGACACTATGGTGCCATCTGTATTAGTGTGAGACTGCTCCTTCACCACTGGATCTAAAGAATTTGTAAGAATTTTAGACTCTTTGTTGTGTCAATATAAGTGTCAGGAATGAGGTAAGCAAACTCACAGAAATAAGGGTGCTCCATGGCCTCGGTGGCGGTCAGTCTCTGCTGATGGTCGTAGCGTAGCAGCTTGTCGAGAAGGTCCAGAGCCTCTTGGCTGACCAAATGCTGGTTCTCCGTCTGCACAAACTGTTCCCAGCGCTTCCGTGTTTGCCTGTAGGATACGGCAGGGGAGTTTCAATAACTGGACAAACTAACACAGTAGATTATATCACACTTGGTATTTGATCATCCATGTACTGACCACTCAAGCTCGGTCAGATGTCATTAATGATTAGGGTTTCGAATCAAAAATCGATTCCAATTCGGGAATCGGATACTTAAAGCTACACTGTGTAATTTTTTTAGTTGATTCTTAGCAAAAAACACTTAGTTCTTTCAAAAATATATGTGCTCATTAATGTATATTTACTTCTTTCAAGTAATAAAGTATTCTCGTAAGTTTATAATCTGCCATTGAAAGTACATACGGGTGAGGGGTTCGAATGCCGGTCGCCATGTTGCCCCTCCATCTTGAAACTACATTAGCCAAAGAGGGACATACCTGTAAATTCAAGCTTCGCCTTTCGCGCTTTACACTCAGTGACACAGAGACGAATGCGAGGGGGAGATTACTCGCGACTGCCGGTAGATTTGAAAGATTGCTGAAGATGGAGGATCACGCCTATTTCCGAGGACATGTAGCAGAGTCGCCAAGGAAGCGAAAGAGAGAATTAAAACGTCAACGCGACAGGCAAATCAGCAAGACCAAAGTCAATACTGGAGTAACTTTTCCTAGATGGAAAGAGCTCATGAGGAGCAAAGATTTTAAAACGGACGCCGAAGTTGCCTGCTTTCTTCTCGACAGTTACGTTAAAACGCCCTCGAAATTGAAAGGAACAGAAACTAATATTCACTGGGTAGTCATATACAATTTCACCGCTAGATGGGGGGAAATATCACACAGTGTAGCTTTAAGGTCGATTCCTGTGTGTGCATTTTAATGTGATTACAAAACATTTTCAACTACAAAAAGAACTCAATTTGGTACTCGCGCCACACGCTGTTTTCTTAGCGCACACATCAATCTCCACAGACAACCGCCTCTCATATAGTGAGCGATACTGAATTGAGTTCTCGTACGCGTCTTCTTGCGCTTGAACGCACAAATACACACAAAACGATGTCAAAATATCCTTGTAAACACAGTTGGTTTTGTCTTAAGTGAGCGTAAACTGTTGAGAATGAAGCATGTGTAATAGTATATTGGATCCTGCGTGAGGTCTTAAAGTGACAGCAGCCTAATAAACCTGCTGCAGTCTGTGCCATTAACATTAATCAAAGAACAAAAGAAAAACTTAATCACTCGCTGATCTTGACTGAATAACTTATGTAACTTTAATAAGGATTAATCTATATTTTATTTATAAAAAGAAAACTATGCAGTGTTATTTAACATTTGATCATTTCTGTACCTGACATTTGTTCAGTTGTATTTATATGTGCTATAGCTAATTTGTTTATTTGTTCTTATTTTATTACGGTTTACTAATTTTTAATAATGTTTGAAATTTATATTAGTTAGTCCAGTTGTTTTTGCTGTGGTATTTTCATTAAGACCATAGGAAAAAAAATGGTGTTCTTTGGAAATCAGTTACAACAAAACGTTTTGCTAAAAGACACAGAATAAATATGTTTGATATAAATGTTTTTACCTTACTGGAATCCACACTGAATATCAAAAAGAATAAAATACAAACGGCACCCAACCTTATTAATAAGGCTGCACGATTAATAGAAATTAAACAGCATGGGATTTGGCAAAGGCTTTATTAATGATACAAATTTCCTTATGTAAAAAGTCATCGAACTCAGTAGAAAGCCTTGGAATGACCGAATTTTGGTTTATGAATAAACTTTAGATAAATATTAATTATGATAAAATTAAGTTTATAATTAATATAAATATAAATAAATATAATATATTATAATAAACAAATAGTATTTTATTTGCTAATAAAGGATATCAAATATAATAAAACAAGTTATATAAAACAAATTCTATGCTTGTGATGTTGTTGTTATTGTTTAATAAAAAGTTTTCAGATTTTTTTTGTTGTGGTTTTTTTTGGACATCCTCGGCTGGTACTCACTGGCCGAGCAGGTCTTTGAATCGTGGATCCAGTTCAATGTGGTATTTGCGCAGGTAGCCAAATAACTCATCTGTTCCGAGAACTTTTGCAATCCGCACCAACTAGGGAACGAGGAAGTCGAATGAAATCATGATCACATGGTGTTTAGCTAGTAGTGTTAAATGCATAATAATAATAATATTTTGAAATATATTCATAATTCTTTTTTTAACTCTCTAATCACCTGATCGTAGTTGTCTTGGCCATGGAAGAAGGGCTCTTTCTGAAAGATCATACTGGCCAGCATGCAGCCGAGACTCCACATGTCCAGACTGTAATCGTACATCTGCTCACACAATATAACACACATTAAACCCAATAACCACACGCAACCTAAAAAGAAAACCGCAATATGTGACAAAAACCTTTATTGATTATTATTCAATTGTGCTAAGATTTATCTGATCATAAAAATGACTAAGTACATGCGTAAGGACACATTTTTACATGCATAATTATTATACTGCGTGTGATTCAGAGCATTTTACCTGATAATCCACCAACAGTTCTGGACCCTTGAAATAGCGTGAAGCCACTCTGACATTGTACTCCTGTGCAGGGTGGTAGAACTCAGCAAGACCCCAGTCTATCAACCTCAGCTGGATCAAACACATACAAACATGATTCAGAACATAATATCTGAAATAACACCCTGTTTTTCCCAATAGAAACCAGTACTCTGACGCCCTCTTCTGGTGTATAATTCAATTACTACATGACGGAGGGAACATTACCACTCTTCTTTCTCTAAAAGTCTCTATGAATTGTATTCTGAATGTCTTAGATGCAGTTCAAGATGAAGAATTAACAATAACTGCTTCATTACCTTCCTTAACTGGTGATCGATCATAACATTGTGGGGTTTGACATCGCGGTGCATGATCCCCATACTGTGGCAGTAGTCCAGAGCCTGCCCGTAAAAAATTAATTAAACAAACCTTAGAAATTCACAGAAGCCTCCGAAACAAGCCACTCAAGCACACGCTTACTTACCTTTAGTAGTTCATACATGTAAAAACGTATATCATAATCTGTTAACTTTTGATACAGCTCCTAAACAGAAAGGAAACAAAATATATTACATTTCAGCGAAGGATTTCATTTGAAATGCAACTTCGATATAAGGTCAAATAAGCTCTGAAATCATTTTAATTATTACACAGTTCCTTGAATTCTGATTAGACAGTTGGCAGTAAAATATTTTTGAAAAATAGCTAATCACTTTAAATATATATACAGATATAGACAGACAGACAGACAGACTGACATACAGAGATAGATAGATAGATAGATAGATACACAAACATAAATAGATAGATTGATAGATAGATAGATAGATAGACAGACAGACAGACATAGAGATAGATAGATAGACAGACAGACAGACATAGAGATAGACAGACAGACAGACAGACAGACATAGAGATAGATAGATAGATAGATAGACAGACAGACAGACAGACAGACAGACAGACAGACAGACATAGAGATAGATAGACAGACAGACAGACAGACAGACAGACAGATAGATAGACAGACAGATAGACAGAGATAGATAGATAGACAGACAGATAGATAGACAGATAGATAGATAGACAGACAGACAGACATAGAGATAGATAGACAGACAGATAGATAGACAGATAGACAGAGATAGATAGACATAGAGATAGACAGACAGACAGACAGACAGACAGACAGACATAGAGATAGATAGATAGATAGATAGACAGACAGACATAGAGATAGATAGATAGACAGACAGATAGATAGACAGATAGATAGATAGATAGATAGACATAGATAGATAGATAGATAGATAGATAGATAGACAGACAGATAGATAGACAGATAGATAGATAGATAGATAGATAGATAGATAGATAGATAGATAGATAGATAGATAGATAGATAGATAGATAGACAAACATAAATAGACAGACAGATTGATTGACAAAGATGGATAGATAGATAGATAGACAGATAGATAGATAGATAGATAGATAGATAGATAGATAGATAGACAGACAGACAGACAGACAGAGATAGATAGACAGAGAGATAGATAGACATAGAGATAGATAGATAGACAGACAGACAGACAGACAGACAGACAGACAGACATAGAGATAGATAGACAGACAGACAGACAGACAGACAGACAGACAGACAGACAGAGATAGATAGACATAGAGATAGACAGACAGACAGACAGACAGACAGACAGACATAGAGATAGATAGATAGATAGATAGATAGATAGATAGATAGATAGATAGATAGACAGACAGACATAGAGATAGATAGATAGACAGACAGATAGATAGACAGATAGATAGATAGATAGATAGATAGACATAGATAGATAGATAGATAGATAGACAGACAGATAGATAGACAGATAGATAGATAGATAGATAGATAGATAGACAAACATAAATAGACAGACAGATTGATTGACAAAGATGGATAGATAGATAGACAGATAGATAGATAGATAGATAGACAGACAGACAGACAGAGATAGATAGACAGAGAGATAGATAGATAGACAGACAGACAGACAGACAGACAGACAGACATAGAGATAGATAGACAGACAGACAGACAGACAGACAGACAGATAGATAGATAGATAGATAGATAGATAGATAGATAGATAGATAGATAGATAGATAGATAGATAGATAGATAGATAGATAGATAGATAGATAGATAGATAGATAACCTTAATTAGAATATACCTTAAAATCTGTGTTATTGATGCATTCAAAGACAAGCGCAGGTGTTCGAGACTGCAGAAAGATTGGGGATAAACCGAGAGAAATAAACAGAAAAAGAGAGATGAACAATTTGGAAAAGGAAGTCCTTCAAATAAAGAAGTCCATAAATCAACAATAGTAAGCATTAACAGACACCATCAAGCATTCATTGAGATCGCAATCAAAAGTAAAACAGAAGAACATGGATTACAAAAGCATAAAGATTGGCTGCAAGTCTTTGTTCCGATGTAAAATCTAATTTGCTATTTCAATAATCATCACTACGCTTCGCAGTAATTTTCGTATGATCTCATTTGTGTCCAGATAATCTCGTTGAATCACTCAATATTTTTTTTTTCACTGACAATTTTGAGACAGAGAAACTTCTTAAAACCAATTCCGGCCTAAAACCAAATTTAGTCCTGTAAACTAGAAAAAGCAATTTGTCTCAAATGTGGTCTGCCCACAATCTTTAAGAGAGAGAGAGAGAAAATCAAAGTCCTCCATGGACAAACTGAACCCCGATTTGACAAGTATCGCCAATGGAAGGGGAGAGATATGGAGAACATACCACAGGGTCCTTTACTGTGTCCATTAGTTGAATGATGTTGGTTCCTCCTCGTAGGTTCTCCAGGATCTTGATCTCCCTCTTGATCTTCTTTTTCTTGACAGGCTATTTTAGAAAACAATGATATAACAATTTAAAAACGTACTCATCATTAAAGATCAATAGCCTTTAGCTTATATCAAAGCCGTAACACATAATTTGCTATTCCTAGTGAGAATAACAAGGGAAGGGAAATTCTCATTCTAGAAAGCATTTGATTGGACAAAACACCGGGCATGCCCAAGATGAGTCATCAATATTTTTTGACTATTTTTTCAGAATAGAAAAAAATGTATATGTTAAATGCATATGTCTACATATACGCATCTATAACATATGTCTTTTTTAAATGTATGCTATCATACACTATCATTCAAAAGTTTTTTTAGAGAAATGTATAATTTTATTCAGCATGGATGTTGATAAAAAATGAGAGTAAAGACATTCATAATGTTACAAAAGATTCAAATAAATCCTGTTCTTTTGAGCTTTCCATTTAGCAAAGAATCTGAAAAAAATGGATCATGTTTACACAAAAATAATATGCAGTTTTGATGAAATTGAAGATAATAAAAAAAATTATAATCTTGAGCAGCAAATCAGCATATTAGAATGATTTCTGGAGGATCATGTGACACTGAAGACTGGAGTAATGATGCTGAAAATTCAGCTTTGCCATCAGAGGAATGCATTACATTTTAAAATACATTAAAATAGAAAACAGTTATTTTAAAGGGATAGTTCACCCAAAATACAGGTTTGGAACAACTTGAGGGTGAGTAAGTTTAATTTTTCTACTAACTAAATTGTAGTAATACTTCACAATATTACTGTTTTTAATGTATTTTTGTTCAAATAAATGCAGCCTTGGTGAGCATAAAAAATAAATCACAAAATATACAACTATTTACAATGAAATTTCATCAAGCTAATAAAATCATATTAAACAAACTATCGGGTTTGGAATAAATCTACATTAAATGTACCTCCGAGAAACCACAACATTTCAGCTAATGACAACATTCTGTAGCCCTAAATAGGTAGTTGACAAGGGTCATATTGATTATGCGCACAAACTCTCACCTTGAGGATTTTGACCACAACCTTCTCATTATTGTTGATGTTGATGGCTTCGAAGACCTCGCTGTATTTGCCCCTCCCGAGCTTCCGTACCAGCTGGTAATCCTCCTGGTTACTGCAGGTGGTACACAGATTCACATGCCAGTCAGATAGAGGATCTACAGCAGAAACCAACATCCCCAGCCCAGAACGCAAACACACGGCTTCTGCTAGCAAGAAGGGGGCTGAAACAGTCAACCATCTGTGAAAATGACCAAGCCCATCATTTCCCCTGTCAGCTGAGGGCTGACTGACGTCTCTACCGAGGGACGGAGCCAAAGACGACATTTTAAGCAATGGTCTGCTGTATGAAACTCTTAACTATAATAATGAGGCAAATGCCACTATTCTTACAGAGCTTTGTACATTCAGAATCATATTTTTATCTGTGTAGCAAATCAAAATGGCTTAACATGAAGAACTATGTTACAAATACAGTTGGGCATATGCATTACAATGTACTATCTAGGCTATAGGTTTAAAAGAAAAAAGTCAGCTGGATCCAACAGTTTTATTTTAGTAGCCTATTATTTATATATTTTAAATAAGCTTTAATTTTTATATTTTCAGTTTTCATTTGAATATCAGTTTAAATTTCAGTATTTTTTTAAATTTCGATTTAGCTTTATTTTTATTTCACTTTTAGTTTTAGTACTTCAACTTAGTTAATTCTCAAGGCAACATTTCGTTTTCATTAAAGGGTTTTAAATTTAATCTAATTTATATGTATTAATTTAGTTAACAATAACAATACTACCATCAAAATAACTCACCAATGCCATACATAATAGACGCTTGGCCACATTAAGTTATAAGTACACATCTAAAACATTATAGCCCACTAAAGACTAATTGATTGGTTTAAAGGGGACATATTACGCCCCTTTTTACAAGATGTAATATAAGTCTCTGGTGTCTCCAGAATGTGTCTGTGAAGTTTCAGCTCAAAATACCCCACAGATCATTTATTATACCATGTTGTAAATGCCCAGGCCATTTTTGATTGGAAAGAAAAACATGCTGTTTTCGTGCATGTCTCTTTAAATGCAAATGAGCTGCTGCTCCCACCCCACTTTCCAGAAGAGGGCGGAGCCTGTACAGCTTGTGCCTTGGATATTCTGCCAAAAACTAACAAAACATCTGTTTTGTTTTGGTTATCATCTCTATCGCGGTCACACTCAAGTGAAATTGGAGTTATTCGTCATGAAAATGTATTATCCGCATGCGTTATAAAGCCATATCAGTCTAAACTTCTGATATGTTTTCTCGCACAGAAAGCTTGATGTCAGACGGTGCGTCCCGTGAGTATTAAACAAAGTTCTCTTTCATGTCTTACTGCGTTTAAACGGTCAAATACACACAATGTTATGTCAAAAACACACAAAGTTCAAATAAACACAGTCGGTTATGTCTGAACATCAACGGCAAGAAACCACATGTGTATAATTGGATCTGTGTATTAAAGTGAAAGCATGAATCAAACCACAAAAAAAAGAAAGAAAATGAAAATCACTCACTGCTTTTGATTGAATAACTTAGTAGCTTTAATAAGAATACATTTCTTACTTAAATGCAGCTGTTAAATGTTTTAGTGAGGAGATAAACATAGCGGACTGGGCAGGGTCTATGCTAATAGGGCAGAGTCAATCGGTAATTATGGGCGGGGCCTAATCATTTGTGACGTCACAAAATATTTAAGGGGCTTTTAAAAAAGAGTGGGTAGATTGTTACTATTGTAGGGTGGTTGTGTACACGCTGCCGACACACATTTATGTTCAAACGCAATGTAAAAGTGAATTTTTTCATAACAGGTCCTCTTTAAAGAATTGGTTTTAATTGAATTTTATTGTTATTTTTCTGTGGAATTCAAATGGAACATTTTTTATACAGCTTTCTGTTTCATGCAACAGTTTAAATGTTAAAAAAGAATGAAAACAGCATAAAAAGCTAAAGTCTCAAATGTATTTTTCCATTCTGCATATTCAAACTGGAAGTCACATTTAATAATGACTTAACTTTGACTCTTTAAACAAAAATATTTGCTCAAAAATGTTTTTGAGGAGTTTGACAGTCATTTACCCGTTACGTTGTATGGAAAAGAGCTGGCATGAAGATTGCTAAGACAAATTCTCCTTTTGTGTTCCACAGAAAAGAATAACCAAAATAAATAAATAAATAAATAAATAAGACAGCACAATTATATATGTGCACTGTGCAAAACAGAAACACATTAACTGCTCCAGAGGAATCTAACCATTAAAACCACTAAATGTTCTATTAGTGCGCTGGTTTAGAATGGTAATTACTGGATGTGAATTGCACACTTGAGGGAATCGGTGCATTTGCATAAAATCTGTGGATGCTGAAGAGGACACACACTGCTCTCTAACGCTGCATCTGTAAATCCGTTCATGTCATCCTCTCATCACCAGCTCTCAAACAGGGGCTGCTCGATCACGCAGATTGATGACTTTCCCAGCACGATCGATACCGAGCCTACAATGTGAACCACTGCGCAAAGAAAACCAGCAGATACATGCACAAAATGATGCACGTGAACGCGCCTAGGTAGGCAGCTCACTAGGCTTTTTGAAACACAACATCAGATGATGATGCACTTTTATAGCTTTAAATATCTCACCTCCAGGTGGGCACATGCGCCTCGTAGTCCCAATATTCCCTGCTCTTCAAAGTGTTGACATCGGCATACACCCGAGATTTACTACCGGCCACCGGGCCGGGCATGGCGCGCGACGGGGCTCAGGGTGTAGGAGAAATCCGATCGCCAAATCCAACCCAAAACACACAGACGGAGGACCACTGATCAGATGTAGACCAGCCCGGGGGGGTCTGATGGTATCCGGTTCGGGCGTGTAATATCTGATATCAGCGGCGTAAAAGATGGAGCGCGGTGGCCGCTGAGCACCACTCGTTCCCCGGTTTGTCGGCGGTGTTTAGACCGCCTGGAAATCCGAGGGTGAAAATGAATTGTGGATAGAGTGTGAAATGCTCTGGCAGTGCTAATATCGCATACAAAGATGCGAATATGAAGTCTATAAGGTCTATTTTGGACCTGTATGTGTGAAGTTTTGTGAAAAGTTATTTGGTTTAAAAATAGACTGAGTCCTAGGCGGGGGGGTTTGTTTAGATCTAATTATTGTGGGTTAAACCCCCCCACCACCCCAAAGGGGCCTCAAATCCCTAGATCCAAAGCATAAAGATCCGAGAAAAAAAGCCAAGATGTGTGTTCCCTCAGTCTTCAATCTGTAGCAATGGATGTTGGAAAATACAGTCCACCGTAAGTGAGTAGAATATAACTAATCAGTTCCTGAGCTTCAGGATATTGACTGGATAGAAAGAGAGGGAGAGGCGGTGGACTACAGATCGATGTTCTACCCGACCCCTGTGAAAAACCGTGTCGCCGTGACGTCGCTTGCGTAAAGTCGTTGTGCAAAAATCGCGAAAACCGCTTATAATCCCGTGCAGCGTTCTGCTTGTGATCGGGGTTCGGGTTTTCCGGACCAATCCCCCCGTGCTGCTGCAGGAAAAACGGACTGGAACGATTTGAGCCGGAAGCGTAAGATAGCTTTATCAATTAGCATCGAAAATCCGGAAGTACAAGTTTGTCATGGCCATAGATTTCGATAGATATCTATACGTAGACACCACATGCGCCAGCTCCAAACTCGTCGACGCTACCGCCATCTTGGAACGGTCAACATGACGCTGTTTATCACTCGCACTAACAAATAAATACATTTCCATCGATAAAGATACAGTATTGTGCAGCATATGGTTGTAAAAACCGCCGACATACATTCCATACGAAATGTACTAACCTTTCAGAGGTAAGAATGTGTTTGTTTTTGTTTTTATAACTCAATATGTAATATCCACATACAGAATTGCGCAACATTAATGATAAACAAAATTCTATGAAAATCATCTTCTAATCTTTCTGTTGAAGATATAGATATTAGTAAATGTGATTAACTACGGTTGTAGACGCACAGTCAACTTGCTCTCGAGTGTTTACGGACCGGTTTTGACCGTTCCAATATGGCGGACGGGTTACAGCCGCTAATGAGGCATCTGTATGTATGTATTATCTATGGTCATGGCCACTGGGCATGTCCTTCCGTTGCTATGCGCCCATATTTGACTTCCGTTTGATGTCTAACAGACATTTTGAGGAAATGTGTGGCTGGCTGTGTTCATCGTTTCATTCACTGCTATAAAGAGGGTTTAATTTCAAAAGCATTGTCATAAATTTCTGTTCAACTTGTTTACCGTAATAAACTATTATACTATACATTTCGGGGAAATATAAATCTGTATGTAGATGGCAAATGTAAATCTGCCACTGAAATAAATCATGTATAAATATCCTTATAAGAGAACTGTTTTAAATAATAAATAATCATTCTGATGTTCTTTTTTTATTTTAATGTCTTTCATAATTATGGTGGACATTATCTGATAGGCTACAATCTGACCCTAAATTAAAATTCATATTAAAAACGTGCTTATTTTTAATATACGTTTTTCATAGAGTATCACAACAATGGATAATGAATTTATGTGTTTATTGATTAATAGTCTACCAATAATTTATTAAGGGCGAAACAAACGCGCGCACGAAACCATGGCAACAAGCAGCCATGGCAGCTACGACAGAGCACAGTAAAACTGACACGGATCAAAACCAACTTGTTGAACTTGTAAAGGACTTAAAGTAAGTCATAAAAGCTTTTTTCTATTTAAAATGTTGACTTAATCTTGCAGTCATGTTTGGCAAAAAAAGAAAAGAAAAAAAAGCGTTGCAATGCTCTTATTTAGCTGGCTAATAACCAGTAGGACCAGCCGCATTTTAACTGAACGTAGTTTCTTATAACGTTTTATTTCTGGTTGCATCAGCAAATACTTTTGCATTTTATATGATTTTTAACATGTAAACACAACTCATTTTTATTTCCCTACATTTAAGACGCTCCAATGCAGCGCTACAAGCAGAGATCGGTATATGTGAGCAATATATTAGTCGACTGGACCTTCAGACTCAATCGGAGGTAACAGCATCACGGAAGGAAATGGCAACGGTATATATATATATATATATATATATATATATATATATATATATATATATATATATATAATGCTTTTTAAATAGCATATATTTGTATTTAATAAAGTAAACAAGTGCATACAGTTCTGATGTAATGTTTAGTGCTCGTGAGTCGTGACGTCTCTATCGTTATGCTTTCACTCTCAAGTTTTGAGGTAAAACCTTACAGTCTATGGGTGAAACATGACTGTGCTTGTAAATCTTGTAATATAATAAGTTTTACGTTGTTATTTCTGTGTTCTTTAATCCTGTAAATCCTGACATATTGAAATACATTAATCATTGAGATCTTTATAACAGTATAGACTACTTACATAAAATGCATAGAAATTGTCACTGTGACACTAAAACGGGGCTTAGATTAAACCAGGATTAGCCCTTAAAGGAACACTCCACCGTTTTTTGAAATAGGGCTTATTCACTTTCTTTCCTACATTTAGATAGGTGGGCAAATGTATTTTTGTCTCAGTGCATGCATTGTTTTAGTTTGACAGGGTCGGCGCTAGCTTAGCTTAGCACAATGAATGGAATCCTTTGTTGCCAGCTAGCATGTCCTGAGTAAAAGTGATATAAAAATTTTTAAAAACCCACCTAATTACTTCTTGTGGCCTGCGTATTCACAACAACTACAAATAGTGATGCAGATTAACACTAGGCGATTTCCTAGGCAGATATTGACTTATATATTAAGGACTATATTAGGGGGAAGCACAGGCGAAGCACTACTACTTGGGCGTGATATCTCTGCGCCCAAGTAGCAGTGCTTCACCTGTGCTTCCCCCTAATATAGTCCTTAATATATAAATCAATATCTGCCTAGGAAATCGCCTAGTGTTAATCTGCATCGCTATTTGTACTTGTTGTGAATACGCAGGCCACAAGAAGTAATTAGGTGGTTTTTTTTTTTTTTTTATCACTTTTACTCAGGACATGCTAGCTGGCAACAAAGGATTCCATTCATTATGCTAAGCTAAGCTAGCGCCGACCCTGTCCAACTAAAACAATGCATGCACTGAGACAAAAATGCATTTGCCCACCTATCTAAATGTAGGAAAGAAGGTGAATAAGCCCTATTTCAAAAAACGGTGGAGTGTTCCTTTAATTCAATTAAGACATTTAAGTCGTATTTTAAACGAGTTTTAGAAAAAAACATTAGTGTGCATCTTGAGACAAAAACAATGGCACTGACTGACATATTTTAAGATATCTCAGTGCAAGTTGCTTTCAGTTAAAACAGCTCAAACATGCATTTTAGTCTGGGACTAGCTTAAGCCTCGTCTGTGAAACCGTGGGTAGATCTTCCGATAATATGTTTTAGTAAGATAATATTTAAATTCTAAGTTTTGTGATCAAAGCTCCATAGTTTTTTATTGTGGGGGACAAAACATATGATGCAGTGCAATACAACGACCGACGACGATTGAGAGATTTAGAAATAAACGTTTGATGCATCATATTTCATACATTTTAACATGATTTTTTCATACTCAAGTAAACCTAAGTTACTTCAGTTCAGGAAGTGTTCATCTTGAAATATTACTAGCAATATAAAAGTTATTCTTATGTTTAATTTATAAAAATCTGAAGGAGGACTTTTTTTTTACAGTTATATTAAAAGGCCTTTTACTTGCTAAAAAAGTATAAAATTATCAATCAGATGACAGAAGGCATTTAATAGATTGTGTACAACAGTTTTTTTTAGCAAAGTTTTGATCAAGAAATGTGTGCATCAAAACATGATATAAATAATATCATATTATAAATAATAATTAACAATAAAAAAAAACCATGCATGATGTTCATTCATTCATTCATTGTCCATGTTTTGATTCCAGAGTCCAGGAAGGAAAACTAAAGTTCGCACTCCAGAGAGACAACAGCTCCTGACACTGGAACAGAAATGTGATGTCGCCCAAAGCGTGCTTAAACAGATGACTGAGGATGTGAAGAGAGCCAAAGACCATTCAAAAAGAGAGCTGGAAAATTACAAGGTCATTAGTCAAGAGAGGGAACAAGCTCATAAAGCTTTGTCACAAATATATTACACACGCTTATATAATTGATTCTACCCTCTTTAGGCAACTCTGGAAGAAGCTGATATCCACTTGGCGGAGGTTAAAAAAGAACGTTGCCAGTTTGATCGCGACATCTGTAAAGCACTGCAGGACAAAAAGTGTTTGACGATGAGTGCTGAGAAGGTCATCAGATACATTGAGGACAGAATAAGGGCCAAGGTAAAAGAAAACTTCAAGTCGCAGGTTTATTCTGACAAAAGTTGTGATTTAAATTCCCAATAAAGTGCCATTTTTCCAGGAGAACTTGATCGAGAAGTTGCATCAGAAGAATACAGCACTCGTCGCACACAAGAAAAAACTACAGGTCCAGCTAAAGCAACAGAAGGAGATGGGTGAGGGACTGACGGCGGTGGACTTTGAGCTGCTCAAGTCTGAGAACGTCAAAACTCGTAAACGACTGGATGAGCAAAACCTTGAACATTTGGATCTCAAACTGCTTGCAGGGAATGCCTTGCAGGCCTTGAATTCTAATAAGGTGATTCTTGGTTAAACATAGAAACTATCTGAAGATATCATCTATTTGTTGAGCCACACGCCACACAGTATTAGGACAGGTCTTGCAATGGTCATTATTACTATAGGGAACTGTTGGCCTTGTGTTGACCTAAAAGTGTGGGCACTGTAAAGGCCTGTTCACAACAAGAATGATAACTACAAAGATAACTATAATAGCGTCCACACCAGCGGACGATATAGTTCTGTTTATTCTAAGCACACGCTGCAGTTTTGTCATCTGTCGCTTTAAATGCTCAAGCTTTTTAAAATAGGATGGATTCTGATTGGCTGTCAATGTTTTTATCAGCTAGAAAAAATCATTCTGATTGTTTCTCTGTGCCCTTGTGCTGTGGACTCTGTTATTCTTTAATATTTAGAACTATATCATTATAGTTATCATCCTTAAGTGTCTAAAGATTTTTTTTCAATGTCCCCTTCTTGCAGAAGAAGCTTCAGACCTTGACACTCGAGTCAGATGTGCTGAACAGTGACATTGCTTTACGGAGGAAGTTACTGGTTAAGATTGAGGAGGAGATCAAGCAAGCGGAGGAGGTCAGAATAATGACATTCGTTCTATGTACTTGTTGAACTTACTGATCCGTAGGAAGACCACCATAAAGCTCCTCGAGAGCTTTGAGTATCTGATCCAGATACCAACATCATGACAGGAAATAACCAAATATTTACACTTTAAAAATCAACGCTTTTGTGGCTAAACCAACTAAAAGGTATTTGTACTAGTTGGAATGATACTCAACTGGCCAAAAGCCATAATATTGATTTTATTTTTCCTGACAGGAACGAAACAAAGCAGAGGCTCTGAACAGGAAGTTGAAGGGCCAGTTGGCCGACTATCATGTACCACATGTCCTAGAATACATCGAGGTTAAAGAGTCCCACGGCCAGCTGCAGAAGAGTGTTAAGGAATGGGAACGCAAGGTGGAGATTGCAGAGGTGAGGATTATTATTCTTTATTTTTTTTATTTTTTTTAAAGACATGGTCATAATAAGACACTTCTAGAATTAATAATCTTTTTATGGTTTTTAATTGTCTGTTTTTTTTATATTTCCAGATGGCATTAAAAACATTCAGGAAATCTTGGGACAAGCTTAGGATCGCTGCTGGAGCCAGACCAGTTCCTGCACGACATGCAGCCACAGATTCTGGATTGTATGGGTTCTGACATAAGAGCTACCAGGTCCTAAATAACCTCAATGCCCAAGAAGATGCCCATACATTTAGCATCTTCTGCTGAATTTCATCTTAAAACACAAAATGCATCAATATAAAGAAAATAAATGCACATAAAAATGACACACAACAATGCATTATTAATGAAAAGGTTTATTAGTTAGTGCTGTGTATATTAAATGCTACATACAGATATTTCAGCATGAATGTCACATCAACCGCCACATGAACTTCTTTTACTAGCTCATTCACAATCTACAATTTGAAAAAAAGCTAAGGATAAGTACGTGCGCTTGGATGCGCAGATACTTGGAACAGATTACAGGAACTAACACAGCAGGCATGCACGGGGTGGAGAGGTCTCAAAACCATAGAGGAAGGTCATCGATCGAAGGTTGACGTTCCCCTGTGATCCTGACACGTCTGCCAAGAATATAGAGATTTATAGAGATTTTAAACAATATTAATAAAAAAATTAATATACAAACATGAAAACATAAAAAAACAACATACTTATGAAATCCAACTGCTCTTTCATTCTTAATGCCTATGGTTTAAAAAAAGCCCCTTGCATAAATAGATCCTATAAAGGGGAAACAAATTGGAGGCCAAGGGCTCTGCGGAGAAACTAGACGCCCCTGCTTAAGGCCAAAGTGTCATCATCACCACTAACCCCGCAGTACAGGAACAGGCGAAACCTAACTGCAAGAGGGAGATGTTCCTCAAGGGCCAGTAATCAACATATAATACTGCATAAGCAACAGAGCCAAGAATGTCATTTTGCCCCATGTAGGATGATGGGAAATTGCGATGGGGTGGGAGGGGTAAAGTCAAATAAAAAAAATAAAAAGGTAGGCAAATCGAGATTTGAACAGTTCTATTAAAATTCAGCTTTGTGGACCATTACAAAAAGTGGTAGATTCTTCTAAAATTAAAACAAGCAGAGCATGTGATTCAAAAAGCCATAGATTACTCTTGTATGAGTACCACTCAAATATGTCTATGTTTAAATATATACACATATTTTGGGATATATGTCAATTTTAAAAAAAATCTCAAAAGAACATACTGGTTATCGTTGGATGAGTATGCAACACAGACGTTCACTAATAAAAACATCTGAATGCAAGGCCTTAGAGGCCCAAAACAATTACTTTCCCTCCTGGATCCTGGGGGAAGCCGAAAATACATTTTGAAAGTCTTTGATTATAGTTTTTATAAAATAAAATAACAGGGAAACAAAGACTCACCGTCATGTTGCAAAAGGCAAATGACTATAGGCAAGACATGGAGTTGGCAGATTAAAGATCAAACACATGGATAAATCTATACAGTAGACATAAAATGACACTAAGGGTACTGTACAACAAGTACACAAGTCCTGTAAAGGTGGGGGGAGGGGCAAAAACCTTTATAAAAACAGACTAAACTTTCACACAACCTTGAATACACCAATTACAATCCCAACCACATCTACAAAGAGGCTAAATTTAACTTTAAAAAGGCAAATCAGAAACAAAACGTAAAGAATGTATGAATCAGAACATGAAAAGCTACTTATAACTGGTGCAGCTTAAGAAAGACAATGCAATATCTAATGACAGGACTGTTAAACAAGTTGAATACATACTAACTATATACATACAGTAATACAGGAAAGCCTTTTCAGGTTTTTAAGCAATTTTTAGGACAGCTGTACTGATTCTGGTGGTAATATGAACTGTTTGTATGCAAGTTTACATTTCTATATAGATTCTATATATTTACGTATAATCTCAGTGAAATGTAGAGACCGTCTGAGGTCATTATACTTCTGCTGGTTAACGATCTGTCCCGTTTAGGGTGTGGTACAGTACAATGATGGTTTTTGGTACATACCATTAGTTGCCACGAGGAGAACGTCAACATTGACTTAAACAGACAGTTTCAACAGTTTATAACAGCACAACTTTTTCACCCTTTTTCTTTTGTCTTCAGTTGTGGGGTGAACTAAATGCGCACAGGAGGTGCTCCCAATGTGCATACAATGTACTCAAATTGGAGCAAGGCTAGAGATCCAAGTAGAGTTCTTTTGTAGAGGCAAACAGTAAGCAGTATCTCAACCATACTAGGTACTACAATGTGATACCAAAAATCGATAGCTGATTCTATATGATGGTTCAAGACTGAACAAATAGTTGCAGACCAAATCGTTTTTGCCTTGTGCTCTAAAGATCTTGAAGAAGGGCATTGTGAGCCACGTCTGGCCAAGGAGCCATGAAGCAGGGCAAATGCCGCCCTACTGTCCTAGGATCACAGTGCTTTCTGGGATAGAGTTCGAAGATCTGTTTCCATCCTCCCAGGATTCATATATAAACCAACAACCAATAATTCATCTTTGTTTGCCAATCATACCCAATTAAAAGATGCCTCAAGACATCAGAAAGGGAATAACTACTTGAGTATATGCATGTTTAGAACAAAATGAGGTATTATGAGGTTACTGGGCCTTGTAAAAATTCATTTGACTGGGGTAGTTTGCTGAGATTCCTAAAACCTCTGTGAATGTAATCGGGGACACAAGTTACTGAATGAGAGAAGACACAGGGTACCCTCCACCTTCAGCCGTGTGCTGGACAGTATGCTCTTGAAGGGCTCCTAGATCAGCGAAACGCTCTCCGCACCATACACATTTAAACTGGGCATCTCTCGCATGCACGCTTTGATGCTTGGCCAGGTGTTCACGCTGCTTGAAACCCTTGTCGCAACTGGCGCACTTGTAGGGCTTCTCTCCGGTGTGGACGCGCCTGTGTCGCTGCATCTCCGAGGAGTACTTGAAGCGCTTCTCGCAGTCAGGACACTTCAAGGGCTTCTCACGGGATGGGTCGCATCGGTGCTGCACGAACTCCGAGGAGGACAGGAAACGGCGGTCACACAGCGAGCATTTGAGAGGCTTCTCGGTGCAGTGGGAATTCTGATGGCGCTGGAGCGTGGTGGCCTTCTTGTAAGCCTTTCCGCACACGTCACATTTGTAGGGCTTGTCTGGATTTGTGGGTGTTGAGGAGGCCTCACCACATTTGTGACGTAGCAGCTCCCCAGACTGACTGAAGCCCTTGCCGCAGGAGGCGCACTTGAAGAGGTTGTCCATGCCATGAACGTGCTGGTGGTATAACAGGTGGGACGGCTGTAGGAAGCCCTTGTCGCACAGGTTGCATTTGAAGGGGCGGTCGGCGGAGGCCTTGTGTGTGCGTCGGTGGCGCACCAGGGCGTACTGTTGTTTAAAGCTCATCTGGCAGTCTTCACAGTGAAACGGGCGTTCCTCCGAGTGGGTGCGTTCATGCTGTCTCAGGTCGGACGGACGCTTGAAGCCCTTCCCACATGTGGCGCAGCGAAAAGGCCGAGCACCTTGCGGCTGACACTGGTGGTGGAGGAGCTCCGAAGACTCTTTGAAGTGCAACTCGCAGAGGTTGCACTTAAAAAGGTGCTCACCCGAGTGGGCATACATGTGACGGACTAGGTGGGAGCGGTGTTTGAAGCTCTTCTCGCACACCGCACACTTGAATGGTCGTTCGGAGCTGTGGGTACGCTGGTGGTGGGCTAGATGAGAAGACTGGCTGAAGCTTTTGTCGCATGTTTCACATTTAAACGGCTTCTCGCCTGTGTGGACGCGTTCGTGACGTGTGAGCTCGGATAAGTGACGGAAGCCCTTGGAGCACACCGAACACTTGTACGGCCTGTCAGGTTGCGAAGGCTCGAACGTAGGCTGGCCTGATGTCCCGACGGCAGCGCTGCCACTAGACGATGCTTCGTCGTTGGATGGTTGCCCTGGGTTGGCCGTTGACGAAGTTGGTGTGGCATTTCCAGAACCCGGTCGATACGTTTTTTCACAAATGGAGCACTTCATGGGGTTTCCGCTGTTATGGGCAGTGTGATGCTGCGCTAGAGAAGTTAGCAGCGAAAAGCCCATCTTGCACACCCCGCACACAAAAGGTTTCTGCTCCACTTGCACACACTGGTGCTCCAACAGGTCGGTGGCTTGGTGGAAGATTTTCAGACACTGCGTGCACTGAAACGAACGATCTTGGCTCACCATGCACTGGTGCTCATGTGGATTAGCCAGATGGGAGATGTCATGGCCACATGCACCACACTTGTGTCCTCCCTCGCTCCCTACATGCAAGGAGGACTGCTGCGCTTGTGCCGGATGCTGCTGCTGACTGTGATGCTGCTGCTGCTGCTGTTGTTGTTGCTGCTGCTGTTGCTGGGATTGTTGCAATGCCGCGTCCGGCTGGAGGACAATGCCGTAGACGGTGCAGCCCAGTGTGTCCGCCCCTGGTGGGATGGTGTGCACGACTGGAGGCGGGGCAACAGCATGCTGCTGCCACGCCTCCGTCATACGTGCTCGGGTGTATGGATTCAGCTTTGAGCCGTAGTTGGACCGCTTTCTGGATGAATTCAGGGGGAAGGGATTGTTGGACTGCCCCGGATGGGAAAGGAAAAAAAGTAGCTAATGCTTTCAGGAACACGTTTTGGCTTGATATAAACAGAGAACTGACATGGATGTGAGCATCAAGTGCAAAGGACCTTGACCTTCTTCATCACCTTGATACAGCCCTATAAGAAAAAACAAAAACAAGAAATCTGGATGAAAAACACAGCCAACAAACATCTTTAGGGGCATTTACACTGCAGTGCTGGATGGCCTGTGAAAGAGTTTTGGGCCAATTCAACTATCACTTGCCTCATACATTTGTTGATGACTTAATTTAAAATAATATTACATTTAATATTGTTGCTGCATATTGTGCTGCTTTAAATTTTACAGAGGTAACATTCTATAACTGGCTGACATAACGCGTTTTTACGCAGCCAACTTAAGGCTGCTCTCTGCCTGACAAAAATTCTGTGTAAAGATGCAATGCCAGATAAAAACCATGCTAAATTATGGCTGCTCTGACCCACCTATAGACAGCATATAAACAGCTGGTGTAAAGACACCTAAACACCACTTAAGTAGCTACCTTATGCCCCACCTTTGCAGAGTAATATAATTTTGCAATATTTAAGAGTTAATTAAAACGGCAATGAAGACTTAGATTAACGTTCTATTAAAATATGTACTCATCTGGTATATAAAAAAACATTGCTAAATTTAAAATGTGTGTTTCCAGTCGGCAAGACAAATAAAAAATCTGAACTACTGGTCCAACTGGTACAGAATAAAATAACCCTATTGTACAATAAGCCCTAAAACTAACAGCAGCTTGCAGCATAAAACTGACTAGAAGTCATCAATGAGTTACAGTGACTGTTGGCAAGGCATCAAAGTGGGCTTTATGAAAAAAAAAATGAAAAAAAAACATAGTGGCGCTCACATGTTAACCACTTCTTGATATAGTTGGTTACATAAGGAATGACCTCTATCAATTTAAGCATTGTAAACGTGAAAGCCCCGTTAACCTTTACTGCAACATCTGGATTTGAGTCTTGGCTAGCTGGGTAAGGAGATCTACATAATGTCCACCAATGCACTCCAAATCATACAAAGTCAAACCTATAAACGTATCTGAGCACTTGATACACCAAGGAGAAATGAAATGAACAATGAAATCTGACAGATCGCAGACCACTTTATCCCAGTGATAATAACACAGGTACGAGTATCTGTCTGGTACACCTCAAGTCTCGTGCTGGATAGCGAGACTGACTTGCCCACCAACCTATAGCATTGTTGGGGCATCACAGAACGTGCATACGATGCCCAAAATACGCGCATAATAGTGGCACACTAGTTTTTGAGACACAGTCTATTGCATCACATTTTTAATCACCTGTGTGTATAAAAGTGGTACAGCTGTTCCAAAGCATGCATGCATGGTTAAGAAAATGTAATAATACATAAAGATAACGACTGACGCTTCTGTTCGCTGCGCATTTGTTTACACACAATTCTATCGCGGCGAATAAAAGCCGGTAACAGAATTGAAACGTTAAGCAGAATTAATATTTAAGTACAAAACAGTAACCAATAGCCTATGAACAAGGCGATGTTTAAGACACCTGGATAAAAACACAAAAACGTAGCTTTGCAAAATGGCTAACGAATATTTGCAAGCTGGCTAGCAGGCTAACAGTAGCTTTGCAACACCACACACAAACACACATCCTTGTAAAATATGTTAAGATATGCATATTACCTTTTTTTCAGAAGTGGATTCCACCCATGTTTATTATCATGGATAGAAGTTCAATCAAGAAACGGCTTGTATTTTCTGAAGGCCGTAAATCCTCCGATCGTTCCGCGGTCTCTGCTAGGCCGCACCCCTGGCCAGTGCCTGCAAAAACGCATGAAAACCATGCAATCTCTCCGGATTTCGGTTGGGTTGCTCCATAAAACCCCGATAACAGTCTTTTCGGCTTTTGCAGCGCATTTAGGGGAGCTGACTGGCGAGGAATGGTCGACCCATAGTGCGTTTTATTTCGGGCTTAGATCGCTGACCACCGAAACCCCCGACAGCCGCACGGGAACCTGAATAACACAGAATTGGCATCCTCACAAAACATACCGGAACTTCATTAATTTGATTCAAAAACGGCATTTATATATTAATAGTCGTTCTAAAAACGCTATTATTACCACGGAAAATGTGTCTATCACTGTTTTAGGGTTAGTGTGAGTGGTTATTTTATTAGAACGCTTTTGGGGAATTATTGTAGTGACAGGATAATAGGTAGTATGAAGCTTTAATAAGACAATAAACGTCAACATTTTGTTTGTATAAACGTTTAGTGTTTATTGTCATTGCTGAAATTCAATGTTGACTGCAGCTGCGCTTTTTCCCCCCCTTTTTTTTTTTTTTTTTTTTTTTTTGTAAGGGCGGAATGCAAAAGAGTCGGAACCATATGAATTAATATTTGCTGTAGTGGGACGCTGTGATGAAGCACCGTTTGTTTTCTTGTGATTAGGGGTCCGAATCATTCTCTGAATCGGTTCTTTCAAACGGTTAATTTCAAAGAACCGGTTCTTACGCACTTACACAAAAGTATCCATGATTTGAATAAAACCATCTAGGAAAATGTATTTAAAATATTTAATACTTAAATTCACAGTAATCTCTCGGCTGAGAAAAAATAACAATAAATATTCGGTCACACAACTTTTAACGCCGTACAAAGAAACGCAATCACACGCTAGGTTGTGATGTGAACCCGTTTAACGGTTGCATTGTAAAAGATCCGACTCAAAATAATGATTCGTTAAGGAATCCCATTGTTTGTTGTAGTCGGTTGTAGTGGGACTCTGTGAAGAAGCAGAACCATCGGAAGCGCTTTGCGCATGACAATAAGAGTGTCGTCACGTATCTGAGATGGTATTTTGAATCCTCTGTTGCCGTTTTTAAGATTTTTCTGCCTTAGCATGATTGTCAATTACAGTAGTAGCAGTTCTGAAGATGAAACTGAAAACTCTTCAAAAAATGATTCCTCACCTTCAAGGAAAAGAGGAAAACTTGACATTGAAAGCAGGTTTGGTGCGTTTGATCTTATGTTGTTTAGTTTTATTTTGATTTGCATTTCTAGGGCTCTAAATTCCTCTTTTACATGAATAGCAACAGTGAACCTTTGGATCATGGATCTGTTAAAAGCAAAGCAGGCAAATCAGCCCACTTGACACCTCGACTGCCTCTACCCGAGAGTGTAAGGGAGATGTTCGGAGAATCAGAAGAAAAGTGGACCGATAAAAGAGATGAGCATGGAGGGCGAATGCGGTCCTTCCAGCACGAGCGGGGCAACTGGGCTACATACATGTTCTTTCCTTGTAAGCATTTTGCCTGAGTGTATTTAGATCAATACTGTAATTTGTCTCTGAATGACCTTTAACCCTTTTTAGATGATCCTGAGGAGTCCTTTCTGGAGGTACTAAATGAAATGATGGTGGTTGCGGCAACTCACGGCATCCCTCTGGCCCTATCTGAAGAGTTTCACCTCAGTCTCTCAAAGACAGTGGTTCTGCGGCATCACTGGATTCAACCGTTCATCCAGTCCATTCGGACTGGTGTGACACATTTCCAGAAGTCTGTGCTATATAATCAACACTTAATTGTTTCATTATAACATATGTCAGTAGCTGGGTGTCTAAGTCAGATTGTTTCCTCAGGTTTTTCTGCTTGGCTGATAAACTGATGGTGTATTCTAATGCTGAAAAGACTAGGTATTTCATTACTCTCGCTGTTAATTACCTAACTAGGCTGTGTATTAATTATTTCTTCATTTCAATGCACTGTTTTAATGGCATAAAGTTAATGCAGGACATTCCTTGGTTTGGAAATCTCCACTGGAAAAACTCAGTTGCTTGAGCTCAGCAAAATACTGGATCAAACCATGAAAGAATTCAACCTCAGCACCTTTTATAAGGTACAAACAAGGCATTGGTATCATATTTGTGAACATAGATTCAAATACAATCAAATTTAGATAAAATTTAATGTAACAGCCTCCTCTATTTCACATAGGATCCTTCTTTCCACATAAGCCTTGCTTGGTGTGTGGGTGACCACACGGAAAGCCTAAAAAAGGCATGTTTATCAGAATTGCAGGTAGGAACCCAAGTAGATCTGTATCACAAACTAAACGGATAAGTACTGATTAAAGGCAAAGGTCGAAGAGTTGGTGTGTTTTTGGCATTGCAATCTGAATTCTAATAACCTATTATTTTACTTTTCACAGAGTCTTATTGGCGCTCATGAAGATGGGCCTTTTCACATACGGCTCAACTGCACAGAGCTTCGTTGCAAAACGGGAAATAAAGTATTTATTTTTTCCCTCCAATGATTGTGAAACTATGGAAGCTTCTTTCTTCCACAGAATAAAAATATAAAAAAGGTAATTGCGACTTTCTCACAATTGACTTTTTTTCCTTGTTTATATCTCAATTCGAACAAGATATAAACTCACAATTCTCAGAAAAAGTCCAAATTGTGAGATTTGCAACTATGAGAAAAAATCTGAATTGTGCGATAGTCACAATAAGCTTCTTTTTTTTTTATTCTGTAAAATAAGCTTCCATATGAAACACTGTTTTGTAGTGATGTGGATTTTGAGGTTTGCAGAATATAATAAAAGATTTGAACTAATGATGTTATAATAATGTTATTACAATTTTGGTAAAGAGCATTTTATTGTACATTACTGCAACATGGTGATTTTTCACTAACTCATGGCATGTATGCAACTGTCTGTTGTTTGAGAAACAAAAAGTCACACCCTGGTTTAGCATTGCAGTTTCACCATCAGACTTGAGGTTTTTTTTTTTTTTTTGGAGCAACACAAAGATTAAGTTTCACTTTCCACAGCTGGGCCTGGTTTCACAAACATGGCTTAGATTAAGCAAAGATTAGGCCTTAGTTCAATTAGGACATCTTTGCAGCTTTTACAAATGTGCCTTGAAAAAAAACCCATTACTGGTGGTGTGCATCTTGAGGCAAAACAATGGCACTGACATATTTTAAGATATGCCAGCGCAAGTTACTTTCAGTTAAAACAGCTAAAACATGCATTTTAGTCCAGGAATAGACTTAAGCCTTGTCTGTGAAACCAGGACTGCTTGTCTGTTGTACTGTTAAAATACAGTTTTTATTATAGAACTTAGTCTTACAACCTCAATAATAAAAAGCGACAAATAACGTGCTTCACAAATCATTGTTCATTATATTCAACAGCAGACTTTGTTCACATGTAACATGAGTTAACCCATCCTGAGCCGTGGCACAAATGCAGTCTAGAGGTTAAGCTGATGTACAGTATATTGAGCAACAGTGAGATATCCAGCCGTTAGGCACATTCTACATTCAAGAACATCTGACAAAAATACATAAATCAATACTGATCACAGACTGCCAGATAAATAGCCACTTGCTTGTTAGTAGGATCAACAGAGATACTGCAGTGTCAGTACAATTTGGATAGAAACATTTCAAAAGAACACTAGATAAAATCTGCAGATTAAAGAAGTTGTGGGTATAAGAGGTTAAAGTTAAAAAAGGTTAAGAAACAGACAATATTTAAAAAAGGATTAACAGCAGACAATTGCCATTTTTACATTTAACAAGTGGAAATTACATTTTACTATGTGCTGTAAAATCTATATGTTAACATTTTAGATCGGAATTGAGTAAAAAAAAAATTCAAGAATCATTTCTGTAAATGCTGATTGTGCCCAACAAAAGATGACTATTTATCATTGATGTCCTGATAAACCTCAACTCCACAAAAAGGAACTCCGACAACCAATTACGGTAAGGAAACTAGCATCCACCCAAAAAGCAGAACCAAGTCCTGAAAGTTAAAGCCTGTGTAAAGCCACAATGCTGTCAAGGTGTAAACAGCACATTCTTGATGTAGTTGACCGTGGTTATGTTCAACAGCATGGCCACGTGCTCGTTCCCGGGCAGCTCGAACATTTGGACAGGCTGTGTCTGCTGGCTCTTCCAGCGTTTGCATTGTGTGGAGCTCAACAGGTTGACTGTTCCGTCTCCGTCCCCGTTGATGACGGTGGGGTCTACATCTGGGAAGTTTGTGTAATTGAAGCCCTGAGCAGTGGGAATGCCGCTGCCATAAAGACAGTGGACAGGAACGCCCGGAGGCTGAAGTGCACTGACCAGCGGTTCCGTGTCCTTCCTCATGGCCCAGCCGTCCTCATAGTCAATATCTTTGAAGAAGCGCTGATAGTCTTGGACTGTGTAGCTGGTGTTTGGGGTGGAAACCAGGACCATGTCTTTGGGCCAGGAGTGGGCGTAGGGGAGGAGCCAGACGGTGGAGACGGCCGTTCGCTGCTGGGTGCGGATTTTTACAGGACTGATGACGGGAATGCGGTTGTTGTCGCCTGTGATGGAACCAAAATCAAATGATCAAACCAGTGATCGTAAATGGGTTTTAAAGTAAAATCAAAATGGACGTTTCAGTTTTTATTTTATTTGTATGGAATATTGCAGTGCTTATAAATGATTTATACATGGACTTAATTATTTTTTTCAAATTCATTATTTGTGATCTTTATTCAAAATAACTTCCCCTCCCTCTGGCAGCATCATCTTTTCACTTCGTTGTTGACGCGTTTACTGACATGAGATCAACCAATTGTTCTAAAAATCCAGCGCTAAGTTAAATGAAGTTCCACTTTTTTTCTTTTAAAGTGTCTTGCAGGTTTTTATCATTTCACTAAAAAATGTGTTCTGTGTGAACGGCCACTTAGAAACGTTTCATATGGTTTAAAAAAAACTTACCATTTTCAGGGTTTAAATCGTATTGAACAATCATTATTTTCAAAAAAGGTTTATAAATACTTTTCAAAGTAAAAAGTTTAACCAATATAATTAAATATTATTTCAATCATTAAAGCTGCTTTGAAAATCTTTTTCGTATAAAGAATGAAATAAATGTGACTGTGATTGTTTTTGAGTCACCACATGACACGTGCTTTTAAAATATTAATACGTTTTGTTAATGAAATGATTATTAAATAATATAATTGTTATTAAATAATATTATTTCCAAAAAATAGCAATACAAGATTGTGCCAAACTACTTGGTTTTCTTTTCAAGATTTTTTATCTTCATTATGATGTCAAGACTGTTGTATCACCATGACAGTTTTGACTTTAAATTTATTTTGACATTTTTGAGGGCATAATTCAGAAATTAAAGGTGTATTCACACCACTGTATGTGAATTGCATTGACGTACAAAAGCTTGCCATAGATAACTGATCAAATTTAAAGGTGCAGTACGTATTATTGACAGTTAACCGTTGAAATGCCGCGCAACTGGCAATTGGAAAGCAATTTATACTGCAAGTTGATCAGCTAATGCATTCGTTTGCAATGTTTTTACTGACGAGGCTTTTTAAGTCGGGTAGAATCTGCGATCTCTGACCCAGTTCGTTTGCTGGCTTCCATGGCTACAATACGCAGTGTTTTCCACCATCTGGCAACCCAAGGTTGACAAAATACTACTGGGTAAACTGGGAGTAGGTGGGATTCACACAGACCAACACAAAAACAATAATTCCGACACAGAACGCACATTTTAGAGTAGAATAACTGGCTGTAGCTTTGTTTTTTGGAGAAACAAGTATCCTAAATCTTAGCAAACATTCTATGATATTTTTATGCTTTAGTACAGTCAAACAAAATTACACACAGAACCGTTAATTCAGCAAAGGCTTGGTTTCACAGAAAGGTCTTAGATTAAGCCAGGATTATGCCTTAGTTCAATTAGGAAATTTAATTCGCTTTTATAAACGAGTCTTGGAAAAAAACATTACTGGTGGTGTGCATCTTGAGACAAAACAATGGCACTGTTATATTTTAGGATATGCCAGTGCAAGTTGCTTTCAGTTAAAACAGCTCAAACATGCATTTTAGTCTGGGACTAGCTCAAGCCTTGTCTGTGAAACCAGGGGTAAATCTCCTTCTACAACATATTTTGCCTGTACCTGTTGCCATAACTCTAAGAGTTTTGGCCACTCCAGCCCATGGAGGCCCTAGAGAAACAAATGCCTTGATGTACCGGTCCTTCCAAGCTTGTGGTTGGTGATTAAGGAAATAGAGCGTGTACATGTTCCCCATACTGTGTGCGATGAGGACCACAGGACCTCCAGCCTTATTAGCCATCTCCTCAATCATCTGCTGCAGACGCAAGAAGTACTCCTTATTGTCATCTGCAGGTACAGATCAGGGAACAAAAATGTCCAATTTAGACATCAAGACAAGACTCAACCGATTCCCATAACTTTGTTTTGGTGCATAAATAGAAGAAGAAGAAGATACACACTGGGGGCTTTACGCCAGTCATAGGGAGCACCTCGAACATCGTCGTCTCTGGTATACCCCCAATCAACCAGTGCTTGTACTATAGTGAAGAAGTACATCCCTGAAACAGACAAAACAGTTATCAATCGACAAATTAACAGAATGAGATAAACTTCCACAGAATTTCCACTCACCCACACTCCGTTTACTTGGATCCAGATATTCCAAACTATACGTCTTCCCAAACCCAGGCACTCTGACATCCACCCCCGGAGGAGCTTCAGTGAGGTGGGTTGAGCGATTGTACAGTAGCCTTTAAACAAAACAGATGCTGATGACGTATTTGCATATTTAAACCAGGCGACATGAAATCAAAAGAAGCAAAAGGCGTGCTTTCTAATTTCCCATTCAATAGAGTACATTTGGAACTGCCCTTTTTTTTTTAAAGAATCAATATAGCTCACAGTAGGTCTGTTTTTAAAGGTTTATAAATGATTGTTAATCACTATGGAGAAAATGAATTGAGTTTTTAATTGTGAAACCTGACTGTTGCACTCAATAAAGTTTGTTGCAGAAGAAGGAAACTTGTTTTACAAAATGTTATGGATGTCATATGCCAGCGATACATCCACAACTTCTGGTTTCAGTTGTTCTTTTGCCCTTTACCTCATGTTATCAATCCAGCAGTCAATGGCCACCGGCACCAGCAGCTCCAGGTTGAGCCATAGCGTGAAGTAGTCATTGGTCTTCTTGTAGCAGATGTAGTGCACTACACTAGGTTTGTCCAGTTTCGCTTCAAGCTGATTCCCAAGATCTCCTGGAACTATGGACAAACCATTTATAATCTTTTGAATGATAAATCACTTAGAATCAATATTCATAAAAAAATTTAGAATTTTAAATTTTATGATGACTTATGTTGTCACAGGAAACTCCATCAGAAGCACTTCACAAACTACTTCAGATATGATTAAAGAATCACTGATTAAAAACTTGACACTATCACCATTCAAAAAAAGATTACCTACTTATCTTATCACCTACTGATTAAACATCTCTATCATCACTAATGTCTGCCGGTTAGGTCTAGTTTGACCCTCCACTATGTTTCCAAGTAGACCTATAGTTTCCTGCAAAGTTTGCGTGTCTTTATTGTCAGTCACCACATTCACAAAATACTCCTACTATCAGGTGCCATGTAAATATTGGCTAGTCAAATAGTGTACTTAAAAGTGTGCATTAGATATTATTGTACAAAAAAATTATTTAAGCTATCTTTTATTGCTGAATAATGATCTAGTGTAAATTTAGACATTAAGACAAACCATTTTCTATAGCAAGTAGCCTACCTGATGTAAAATCCAGTCTCCACTGGTAGGTGTGTTTTGGAGCATTTTATATGGTTTCTAACTCGTACAAGCTCAAGGAGGTGAAAATGGTTCACATTAAAACCATCCTGGATCAACTAAAATCCTGCGATCATGTTCCAAAACACAGATACTAACTTTAGTGACTTTAGCAACAGTGATGGTAAGATATGGTAATACATTGTACCATTACATATTAAGATATTTCAAAGTATCTTATACTATTATGATATCACACAGACACACACACACAAAGGGTATTACGACAACCCCATGGTACTTCAATAATAAAGTCTGAAAAAGCACGTATTTTCACAATTTATGAAATTTGCGCATACATTTCGTAATTTGCCAATAAGGGATGAAAATATACCAAATAAGTGTTGTTTTCTTGTTTAACTACGACCGGTTTCGCAATCAGTGACATTGAATAAGTGATTTTCTTCCTCAAGTCATATGATCGCGTCATATGAGAAACCGTCAAAGCGAAAACAAACAGATACAAAGAAGAAAATGGCAGAAAAAAAGACAGTATAAACACAACACAAATGCAATATATAAAAGTCAATCGCTTTTACATGTTGGATTTGTGTTGTGTTTTGGTTTTGCTTTCTTCGACAGCTCTCCTGGAAAAGTACACATAGCTAACGCTCGCAGCTGTTTGTTTGGTCACGTGCATTAACTGTTATCCAAAATATCAACAGCTTTCAAGCTGCGTTAAGCCACTAGATTTAGGTCTGATTATAAATACATTAATATATTGAATACTCTATATAATACTATAACAAGCATGGATATGAGGTTAAAACACACTATCTGTACATCCTGTACTAGTGGTTGTATTATATAACAAAATCTAATGTTAATGCAAACGCTATCACAATAATGTAGGCATCACGACATTTGAGCATGTGAGCTACCTGGACATTGTAAGTGTTGCCTAGGTAGGGGGTCACTGGGTTGACACACAGACACATGACAGTTCATCATGAGACAAGTAAACAACTGTGTCTGGTGTCAAGAACAAAAAAACGCAACAGGACATTACATCAAAAAGGATGTGCTGCAATAAAATAACTTACTGAGAACAACAGGCGGTCGGACCGGGTCCGAGCCCGAGCACACTTTCCCCGGCGAGCATTTCAAACTTCTGCGCATTTCAAACTTCTGCTGTCGGTAAAAGACACCAACAACAACAAACACAGCTGGAGAATCGCGAGGTTCAACCGATGACAGGGAAGCATCTCTTTCAGTGGCTCACACCTCTGCTGGCTTACAGGATCAAGGGTGCATTTGTGTTCATCTATCCATCGTGAGGTCTAGGAGTGGTCTGAGAAGTGTCTCTTCTGGTTCTGAGCGACAGTGACTGTGAAGAATACAATGTAGCTATCATGTAATAGGTGTTTTTAAAGCAGCTAGACGCGAATAAACAATGGCAGAACACATCGAGTCGGTGGGCGGAGCTTTGAAACACAGTTCGATTTTAGCAAGGCTGCAATAATTGATTTTATTTTCTGCACTATATATTACACATATACATACATACCTCAAATGTGAATTTTGAAATCCTTGTGTGCTTTAAAAATCTAAGATGCTAATTAAGGATTACAACTACTACAAGAACTGTCTGTATGTAGTTTCAGAATAAAATACATAAACCAAATTAGCCTACAAAATTGATCCTGCCTGAACAACAGTTGTACTTTTACAGATTATCTGAATAATATAATTTGTATTAGAATAAATGTATGTATTAAATTACTGAAATCTCTTTCTCAAAACAATTTAATAAATTGTATTTTTAGAATAAAAAAAAAAAAAATAGCCCTGATCATCAATGCTAACTGGTCAATTCCAGCCATGCTAAATTAGTATTATTTATGAAAATGTGTTTATTGTGTCGTAAGCATTAAAATGTATTAATAAAATAAATCAAAATTATTAAATCAAAATGTATAAACAAAAACAATTCAAATTTCGCTATAGTCACGGCTGGAGGGGATGATCATGGAATCATTGTCAAATTGCACATGTAGCCAGGTTGCTTTGCTTCACTCTGTGTGAGGATGATGTTCAAAGATCATAGAGATTTGAGGAAAAAAAGATACGACCAAAACGAGTTACTGATTAAAGGAATCCTATTCTGCCAAAATATCTATTTTTCAAAGGAAACGATCAATTATTTTTTTTCCAACTAAGCAAGGAAAGATTTCCTGGCAAAATGACTGCCCGTTTCTGCGTGAACTCTGAACCTTTGTCTAACGTATTTTAATTTGTTTGCAAAAAAAGTTGCTGTTTATCAGACTTAGAACTTCTAAACCAGTTCAAAGGTTACAGAGTTCAACAAATATTATCAGTGCAGTGTACAGACAGATGTACAAATAACAAGGACAAATAATATGGTTAAACATATTTTTATATTTATAGTAAGCAGCAGTTTAACTAGTAGTTTAAAAATATCACAGCCTAAAAAAATATAATTTTTAGATATGAACTGTGATTAACATATTACAGTTGCATAGACAGTTTAAGTTATGCTATGCTACATAAACATCCAGTACATTTTATACTTTAAGAGCTATGGTGTCTGCAATCTTTAATGTACAGATTAAATACATTTGATAAATTCTTTATAATACAAATACAGTTCTAGACTGTAAAAAAGAAAAAAATGACTATATCATGCCTATTAATATATTATAAACCAATACAAATAGATCATTAAGACATACGGTGTGTTCACGCCATGTCGGAATTCCTGTAATTATGAGTTTCCGACTCATACAGAAAAACACGTCCTTGTAGAACTCGTAATTACAACTTGTATCAAGTGACTTGCGGATTCATTTTGGTGTTGAGAGTGTTGCCATATAAATGCATAATTCTCAGTCTGAGGACGTAGAACATCACGGGTTGCCATCTCGTGATTACGGTAATTATAACATGGCGTGAATCCAGCATTATACATGATACCAGTGTTGCAGTGCACTTATAATGTAGTTGTGAATACGTCACACAAAACTAAGAGATGGAGGCTGTTCAAAGCTGACATGCTTTTCCTCATGGTACTTTCCCTCCAGAATTCTCTGGATTGCTGTCAGCACCTTGTGATTAAAGACCATGTCCAAATGAGCCATGCCTCTGAACTCTGTCACATGCACGGCCTGTTCCTGCTTCCCTATCCACCGCTTACAGAGACTCATGCTGCGGCTGTCGACGGTGTCATCGCCGTCATCGTAAAGGATATCAACGGGGTCGGAGTTTGGAAACCCCTCGTCGTACACGTAGGTCACGGGAGTTGGGAGTCCCACCCCGTAGAAGCAGTAGACCTCGACTCCAGGTGTGGGCAGGCCGGCTGTGAGGTTTCTGGTGTCCTCCCACATGTACCAGCCATCCTCAAAGTCAATGTCTTTAAAGAACTTCCGGTAGTCCTGATTGGTGTAGTTGAAAAAGGGGGTGGAGATGAAGGTGTGGTCTTTGGGCCAAGCCTCTTCAGAAGGGATCATCCACGGGTTTGTGGTCGTCATCCGTTGTTCTTCGCGGATTTTTATATTGGACACGAAGGGTATGCCATCATTTTCACCTAATTAAGGCATAAAATAAAGACCAAAACTCATTTAAAGAGTCTTAATTTTGGTTTTGGGCTCTACTAGATGTTAAAAAACACATTATTTTTCACATATCTGACATCTCTTCCCAGTCTGTCAGGTACACTCTGTTTAGTTCCTGCTTCTATGAAGCCCCTCCTTCTGAAAAGTCCAATGTGCTCTGATTGGTCGACTGGACTAGTGTGCTGTGATTGGTCAACCACTTCGAGTGTGTTTTGGAAATATTACCACACCCCTTACCATAACCATGAGTTTCAACACACTGCTAACTTACTCAACCTGGCCTCATCCCTTTTTTTTTGCGTGTGCCTTGAGCGTGAATTATGTAAATGAAAAATTTTGTAATGTGTAATTCAGTAAGGGTGCTTTAAATAATAAATCAAATAAACTAATTAAATAAATTACTATAAAGCTAATTAGAAAATCACACAAAATAATAAAAAACTAAAATACAATTTAAAAAAAACCAAACTAAAAACTAATTAAAAAAATGCATAAATACTATAAGCAAGGATGCTTTAAATGATCAAAAGTGACAGTAAAGACATTTATCATATAAAATATTTATATTAATTAAAAAAATTGCATAAACAAATATATGACAGTTTCCACAAAAAATATTAACGATTTTTAACAAGTTTTTGAGCAGCATTTCAGCATATTAGAAAGATTTCTGAAGGATCATGTGACACTGAAGACTGGAGTGATGCTGCTGAAAATTCAGCTTTGATCACAGGAATAAATAACATTGTAAAATAGAAAACAGTTCTCTTAAATTTCTTCTCTGTACCTGATGCTAAGACTCGGAGGGGCTTCACAGCGCCTGCCCAAGGTGCTCCCAGAGAGATGAAGCCCTTAATGTAATGGTCTTTCCAGTCCTGAGTCTGCTGGTTGAGGAAGTACAGGATGTAGTTGTTGCCCATGCTATGGCCCAGAAGGTAGACTGGCTGCTTGTACTCATCGTGCATCTCTTCCACCAAGCCTTTCAGACGTGAAAAATACTCCTCCTGCTCATCTATGTGGTACCAAACATAAACGTTCACAGATTGTTATTGGGACACAGAATGAAAGTACAGTGTGAATGGTTGCCAGGGTGTTGCTATGGCGTTGCCAGGGTGTTTGGGGTGGTTTCTAAGTAGTTTCTGTGTGGTTGATAAGAATCTGGTTCCTCCAAAATGTGTAACATTATCAATTATTAATGTTGTTATTTTATTGTATGTGTATACTGTATATATTATTGATTTATTACTGTAGTGTATACAATGTCAATTATGTAGAATAAGAATCTTCAACTGTCCTACACAGTTTGACTCTAAGCCTAAACAAACATACCCGCCTGTCATGTTCATGTAATCCTGAAGACCTTGATTCGCTTGTTTGTGTATATTTGATTTAAGTTGGAGCTCTACAGTTGAATAGTCCTGACACAGAGGCTACCGTCAACTATTTGTTTTGTACTATGGTGAAATGATTTTTGTTGTCCGTCACTGTGATTTAACTTACTTGGAGCGATTCTCCAGTCATACGGAGCACCACGGACAGTCTCATTTCGCACATATCCAAAGCTGACCAACTGTTGAACCATGGTATGAAGGTAACCTATAAAATAAAAAGACCATCACAGATGAAAATGAGGATGTTGTGATGTAAGAGGTCAAATTACTTAGTGTTATACTCACCAGTCAGCTTGTTTATGTCAAGAAACTCTATAGGGTGCGTCTGTCCAAATCCAGGGACCCTGACCTCCACCCCGGGTGCGTTCGATGTCTTGCGACTTGTCCTGTTGTACACAATTCTGCGCAAAAAGATGCAGCTGTTAAATTCATATCAAGTTCGAGCCAAAGCAAAACAAGAAGTTGTATTTTAAATGTATTCCTAAAAGGTTGCAAAAGCAGGGAGGCTTTAGTTCAAATATATCACAGCTTCTGATAATAAAAACAGTTAGGACAGTAGATTTGCTACTAATATTGATTATGATACATTGGCCTGTCCTTATGACATCAGCCTTCGAGAACCCTCCAAAAGCAATAGACAAAAGGTCAATGACCTGAAATACAGAACTGATGATGATTAGGAAAAAGAGGTACCTAGAAAGGGTTGCTCTGTTCATTCGTGAACTAAACAAGCAGTGTAAATATTAAGTAAAACTACATTTTAAGCATATATATATATATATATATATATATACACAAACACTACACTCAAAAGTTTGGGGTCAGTAAGATTTTCTTTATTAAAAATGTCTTCATTAAAGTTTTCAAAAGTGACAGTAAACTATAACGTTACAAAAGATTTCTTGTTAAAGTTTGTTCTCATAGTCGGTTACCTTATATTATCAATCCAGCAATCAATTCCAATGGGCATGAACATGTTCAGGTCCATCCAGAGAGGAAACCAGTCCTCAGATTTCTTGTAACACATCCAGTGCACCAGTGTGGGCTTGTCTATTTTGGCCTCCAGGCGATTACCCAAATTTCCAGGTACTGTTTCAAAGGGGTAAAAAAGTATTATTATTTTTTATTATTAGTTGCCAAAGATGGACCTTACAACAAACTTCACAATATATGAATTTGAACTTGTCTAAAAGTGAGGTCACTCTGTTATCTTGTCTAGGTTGCCTTATGTAGGCACAATTGTATAATTGTATAATTGTAAACAAAATCCCTCAATTTAAATATCCAAACTGTGAATGTAAAATCGCTTACCAATGATAAGAGGAGGAGTGCTATTGTTTACGACGCGAGGTTTGGCTGTCGGAGGGAAGATAACGTTAAATAACCAGAATCCAGAGGTCTGGTGCAGTGCAATCAGAAGAAATGCAATGCATCGGAAGGAAGGCGAATATCCCATTGTGTTTGTGTCTGTGTTCTTCTGGCTGACTCTCACTCCAGCGCTATCTATTAATGCGTTCGTCGCGAGGGGGCGGTGAGTGTATCACCAGACCGTGAGCCCCTACTGTGTGTGATGATTACATTATAAGGATATATTCCAATGACAATAACCCCTTCATCCCCCCCCCCACACATTTTTTTTCTTCATTTTTTTATTTATTCTTTATATATATATATATATATATATATATATATATATATATATATATATATATATATATATATATATATGACAGTACAATAATAAAACATGGGGCATAAAAACAGACTACACATACAAAAAATAAAATAAAAAGAAGAAAGCGAAATAGTTTTTGAATGCAGCAGGATCTTTAGTAAGTTGTTTTATTGTATGAATAATATATTTTAAAGATTAACCATTTTTTTATTCTGTTTTATTATCATTCTTACTTATATTTATAAATATAACATTTTAAAATTAATAAAAATAATAAAAAAGTTTATAAAAATGCAAGAACATCTGTCCCTGGATTATAACGTCAGCGAACCCTCGCTATGGAAACCAAATTGTGCGACGTAAACAAGCAGCAGGCTTTTACGTTACTGCCAACGGTTTGATCTTCGCTTTAAAAAAAATAATTTAAGAACGAACGGGGAAGAGATTAATTGAACTGTAAGTATACTGCCATCCACATTAACTGTAAAATAACGAATATACATTACTCATTTTTCGTTTAGAAGTTGTTTGTATAACTTATCTCTCAGTATGTGTAACTTTATGACTTGTTTTAGATGGAGGTGTTACCGGAGGCAGATTGTGAAGAGGACGCTACTATAACAGATGATGAAGAGGGTGTTCGAGAGTTGAAGAGCAGGCTGTCAAACATACGAACAACCCCCACAGTTACACACATGTGAGGTTATTAAAGTTCAAAAACATGTGGTAAACTCTTGTTAAAGCAATGAGCAGTGTTTCTCCATAGGAGTTCCTCCCACATGAACACGGTGGATGTTTACAACGGCCTTAATCATTAGCCACAAACATGGGTGGTAACTTTATATTATCGGGTCACGCATGTGGGGTAGTAGACCAAGGTCAATTTTTTACTTTTACAAAACTATAGGGTACATTAGTGTACAGAGTAAGTTGATGTTAAAACCCACCTACCACGGCCTCAATCTATAGTGGACTGTATTAACCTTATAAGGAAGAATGTCATGAAGCTGGTCAAGAAAAGGTCCGGGTCAGGGTTATTATAGCTAACTAAATCTGAAACCATAAAAACATTTTTGCTTCTTGAAATAAAATAACCATTAACTCAAATTAAATAAATTATTTTAAAAAACATCCCAACCTTGAACTTATTTTATTTCAGCCAGTTGCAAACATTTCTCATTTTCATTTAATTTAACTTGATGTACTAAAATACAAAACACCTTAAACTTTTTATCAAGTTCCTCAAACCATTCCTGAACAATGTCTGCTGTGGCCACTGCAAGAGGCCACTTCCACCAGGGAACACCATTGTCATGAAGGGGTGTACCTGGTCTGCAACAATGTTTAGGTAGGTGACACGTCAAATTCGCATCCACATGAATGGCCGGACCCAAGGTATTCCAGCAGAACATTTCCCAGAGCATCAGTTCAGTTCTCCACCGGCTTTTCGGCATCACTTCCCCAGGTAAACGGCACACATGTACGGCCATCCACATGATGTTAAAGGAAACAGGACTCATAGGACCAGGTGACCTTCTTCCACTGCTGCACAGTCCGGTTCTGACTCTCTATTGTCGGCACTTTTGACGGTGGACAGTGGTCATCATAGGCACTCTGATTGGTCTGCAGCTACTCAGCCCCATACGCAGCAGGGTGTGATTCACTGTGTGTTGTGACACATACTTCCCATAACCACTATTAAAATTTAGTGTGACTGTGTGCCACAGTAGACCTTATGTTGGCTAGGACCAGGCGGGATAGCCTTCGTTGCCCTTATGCATGGATGAGCCTTGGGCGCCCAACCTGTCGCCGGTTTGTGCCATAAAAATGTCAAAGTCACTCAGGGGTCTTTATTCCATTTCTCCAGCATCCAACACTGATTACGAAAACTGATTGTTTGCTTACCATCTAATCTACCCAGACCTTAATATGTGGCCTTGTTAGGAGATGATGATATATTACATGCAAGTGATACTCATAATTCTAAGAGTAAAACAACAATGAAACATCTTTCTATACATTGGTCTTTATTCTTTACTGTTTCAGAGCAAAGCCAAGACCTCAAGTGGACCTTTCCAAATGTCCATCCTCATATAAGGAGAACTCCCCACAGGAGAAGCTCATGCTTGCGATGGCTGAAAACTTCTGTCAGCAGTATGCTCTTTTATATCCTGATAACAAACCGCTTCTTCTGTGCCCTGTAAATGAGTGCGGCGTTCAGGTGCGTACAGCAAATACGCTTTCCAGACATGGCAACATTACCACAAATGACTTAAATACTCTTTTGTTTTCATGATGTTTTCTTATTTCACTGTACATCAACAGAAATTTGTAAGCACCACTTTGCGAAGCACATTGCTGCCATATCCTGAGCTGTATAACTGGGAGGGATGTGCCAGTTTTGTGTCTGATTATCTCTCGTTGGAGCTCTTGGATCCATCATTTGAACTTGTGAGAATTTCCGACTGTTTCCCTATTAATTGCGTTTAGCTTGATCTAACTTGACTTATGAGGGTTGTTTTCGCCTTTTGGACTCGAAAACATGTTTTTTATATCATTTCTGTTCTATCTAGCCCAAGCAGCTGTCATCGCCCACCTGGGTTCTGCAGACTCAGAGAGGCACGTGTTTTGATTTCTCCAGTGTGCTGTGTAGCCTGTTGTTGGGCGCTGGATACAACGCTTACTGCGTCAGTGGGTACGCTACTAAAGAGATGTGTCTTCTCGATCAGTCACGGCAAGAATGTCCCTTACTGCAGACTCCAAAAATCCAAGTAAGTACGGAGTTAAAACCATACACTAGATCACTAAAACAAGTTTTATGGCATGTAAATTTAAACAACTCATCACTCAGTCAGTTTGTTTGATCGTTTATATGTGACGATGACTTTAAAATGGGTTTTCAACCTCTTTTAGGCCCCTTGGCGGATAGATATACAGAGCAGAAACTAAAACCTTAACTGAAATAAAATGAAATAACAAATTTTTTCAGATAGTTGCCAATGCAACATTTATCATTTTATTTCATTTGAACTTGATGTTCTAAATAACTAAAAATAAAATAAAATAAAAACACTATATTAAAAAAAAAACGTTGTTTTCGTCCAAAAACAACAAAATTACTAAAACTTTAAAATGAAAATGGAAAATATACAAAGATTATACAATATAAAAAAATTCTACAAAATATTAATAAAACGTATAATAATATCTCAATGATACTAAAATAAATAACACTGATAGAGAGCAGGAAATTAAATAAAATTGAGAATTGATTTTAAGCCTGACCCGTGACATGCAAATGGTACCATATTAATGTATTTACATGCTTTCTGATGCCTAAATTGCAAAACTGTAATAAATTATATATATAAATGATAAATTATGTTAATAGAAAATCATAAATTATCATACATTTATTCATGTAGTTAGTTTCATAATCTATTGATATAAAATGACCATATATTTGTACATTACTTGATTTTACTTTACTTGTTACATACTTATAAAGTAGGACAATGCAACCTTTAGCTGAACTTTAGCTTTTTTTTTTTTATTAAGGGGTTAAAGGTAATATTTAGGGCCTGAGCACCGATGGTGTGAGGACCCTATTGGAATTGCTCCGTTTATGTACTTTTGTATTTCCACATCTTTTTATATATTTTCACAAAAATTACACTGTAATTTTCAGTTTTGAAAAAATTAAGTTGTCAATAAATCAAAGATTTTCGGAGTACGTTTTATAAGGAAATACCATTTCAGTCTTCCTTCTTCAAAATTTCACATTTTATTTAAAGGTGCAAACACACCCCACCCTTCATTGCTCGAGCCCCGAAATGCAGGAAACTGCAATGCAAGGAGGGATGTCTCTTTATCATAGCTGAAGCTAAGCAAAATAATGCTTTGCGGAAAAATAAAGCGGAGACTTTCAACAGCGTTTCTTAGAAATTACTGCACCTTTAATGTTACTTGCAGTTACTTAGTGAAATTAATTATTTTCTAATAATAAAAAAATGTAAGTAAAAATGTTTACAGTGTAGTCTGAGCCGGCTCTCTGAAGTATGTCCATAGATACCTTAGAGGTTGTAGACCATTTGTTGATGACCACAGATTTAACACCAATTCCCTTGAGCGGTCATATTGAAATCAGTTACTTCTGAAAACCTAAACTGGATGAATTCATGTTATGGATTATTTTGTATGATCTGCTCAGGGGAAAACAGAGGAACCGGAGAAGACAATGAGGAAATACTCTGTGAAACCCCCACGCGACTTGCACAGCTCCTTTGAAAAGCTTCAAGAGGAGAAACGGCACACAGAAGCTAAAGAAGCTGCACTGAAGGAGCAACTGGAAGATGAGAGACTTCAGAAGGTTGGACAGAAAACGTTTCAGTGAAATTCAGTAGTTTTTGTTTAGCATTTTCACCGGTTCTTTTTAAACAGGAGAAAGAACGTCCACCACCCGACCCTCTTCTGGGCTTGAGAGTTCACAGCTGGGTTCTGGTGCTCTCAGGGAACCGGGAGGAACCTGAGAACTTCTTCATTGACCCTCTGACAGGCAAGCGCTACTCCACCACCAATGAGAACTTTCTGGGCATAGAGAGCGTCTGGAACCATCAAAACTACTGGGTCAACAAGCAAGACTGCGCTTTCGGTTGTGGGGTCAGTGTCTCTTAGTGTGGATGTGCTATTAATGTGAGGATGACAAGCATTGGAGAGTTCACCGAGTCTGTTTGTGTCTGCAGGAGATGACCTTTGACATGGGCGATCTATCAAAGTGGGAGTATATGCTGTGTGGCCTAACTAGCCAATCTATATCAAACATTTCTGAGCCAATGACACTCCAAGAGTCAGAAGATGAGGAAGAAGTACAGAAAAACTGTTCTTTATTTCAAATTTTTCATTTAGTTTTGATCCCATTATTGATTTAAAGAGATAGTTCACCCAAAAATGAAAAATCTGTCATCATTTACTCACCCTCATGTTGTTCCAAACCTGTATAAATGTCTTTGTTCTGTTGAACTCAAATGAAGATATTTTGAAGAATATTTATAACCAAACAGTTGTTATGCACCATTGACTTCCATAGTCTAAAGATATCAAAATATCTTCCTTTGTGTTCAACAGAACAAAGAAATGTATACAGGTTTGGAACAACTTGAGGGTAAGTAAATGATGACAGATTTTCATTTTTGGGGGAACTATCCCTTTAACTGTTGAAGTTAAACACACACTAAACCTGCTAAGAATCTATTACATCAGATGTAACCACCTATTATTTTTTCTTCTCAAGGAGGAAATGGATGAGCTGAAAGTGTTTGAAATGCCTCAATCTTGGGTGACTAAAATAGATATTTCAGCCCCAGGTCAAATTCTCACTCTTACACATAGCCTTTCATCCCTTATCCACTATCTCTTGAGGTGAATTAATCATCAATGTTCTGTTTTTATTTTGTATCTGTATAGATATGGAAATGCGTTTTCCAGGCGGTATGAAGGTTGTCCAGTACAGGAAAGCCAAGCTGGAGAAGTTTGCCCCTTACTTTCTGAAAGATGGTCTTGTGACCAAACTCACCATTTATAAAGACCTTGATTGTAAGACCTTTGCAGATGTTTTTGTTTTCAACATATAAAACATACCTCGTCATGTTGATCATTAACATGATTTTTTTGTTCATTTAAATGTACAAGGCATAGTTCACCCAAAATAAAGATAATGCCTAAATAAATAAAATTGATTAATAATACTTTATTATTATTAATGATTATTATTTAAATATAATTAACAATAATTAAAAATATAATTTTTAATTTATTATTTATAAGCATGTTCATTTAGTGTTAGTTCATTAATTTTGTGTTGGCATGTTATGTATATATTCTCACTTTGTCACTTTCATAAATAAATATTATGCATATTAAAATATAAATATTCTGAATAAATATTATTTATTTATTTATTTACATGTTATTTTAGCATTTAGCTTGTGTGTTGACACTCTTTTTTTTTTATCAGGCACACAACCCAGCACTATTAAGGAATGGTTCAGTTACCGAAGTGACTGTCTTGACGAGAGAGAACTTCACACAGACAGCAATGTGACATCTGAGCATTTCAGGCCTGGAAGAAGGGATGCTCTCAGATGTAATCTAACATACATTTTCTATATATTACTGATGTCAGTAAGCATGACTCGTTACATTACTAATGACTCGTCAACTTCAATAATACCAGTTTTGCTCAAATTGTGTCAGGGCTCTTGGGTATGGGGGTACTGCTCAACAAAAATTTGGTTAATTAGAAAACGGATTATTTTCAATTTAAATGAAATCTCATTGCATTTTTTCCTATGTGGGTTTGTTTGGTAACCAAATAAGTTGAAACATCAGTTCACAAAAAACAAGCCTGGCATTTTAAAAGTTTAATTTTGTTTAGGCTACAGGTACGTCACTTTAGTTCCTGAGACGGAGCGTCAGATGGACTTTTATAGTCATACTCGCACCGACGGTCTAGCCAGAAGAATCGAGAAGCCTTTCGAAATGACAGAAACCTTTGAAGATCGGACGGACTTCCTCTTTTATCGACATGTTGTTTATGGAAAGCAAGTCAAAGTGATTTGGGCTGGAGAGGCTTTTGATCAACGGCCTCTAAGGGTAATGCTCTCTCAACAAACAGGCCTGACTTTTAATCTTTAAGCAGTTTAACCTTATATTATCTTGCTGGTATAACATTAACCAACAGTATACTAAAAGCTACATATTTTGCTTCTAGTGGCCTTGCTAACAATAAACAAAAATGGTCATGGAAATTTTGTTTGGGGTCTCCAACAGAGGGTGGAGGAGCGGTTCCACAGAGATCCTTCTAAGCCGGCAAGTAAAGATGTGGCTGAACGGGTCTTTATGATGTCTGACAGACGGATCCAGGTGACCTATCACCTAGAGGACGACAGGATCATCCCAGCTTGGCTCAACTTCATGAAACCCAAAGAACCAGCAGACTCGCAAAAAGCACAAGCTTTTACTCCACAGATGGTTTCTGGCTTTCAGGTCTGATGTCACACATAAAGAATTACTTTTGTCAGTTCCATGATCAAAGTAATACAACAGTGTTTTATTGGCGCCTTAAAAAAATAAAATAATAAAAAACAGATCATAAAAAACATATAAGAAACAAATACAATGCTTTGAGAAAAATCTCAATAGGCCTTTTCATGATAAAGTCAACGTTTTGAGAATAAAATCAAAACGTTACAAAAATAAAGTGGTCATATTTTATGAGAATAAAGTTAAAATTACGAGAGTGAGTCATAGCGATATGAGACTAAAATCGTAATGAGAAATGAATAGAAAACAGATATGTAGAAAATGGAAAAGCGACAAGACATTTCTATTTCTGTCGAGTCACAATGTATAACTCCACCCACAGTAAAATCTCATTGGTCCAAACTGACTCTAAATAACTGAATTGTATAGAAATATTTGACTCCAAATTCTGTTCACTGAAGAAAAAGTTAAAAAAAAAGAGTAAATTATAGAATTGTAATTTTTGGGTGAACTGTCCAACGCAATGACAATTCTTAACTATTTGACGCTGGCTGGTGAAAATTCATATGATCTCATTTATACAGTCTCGTTTTGTATGATCTCGTTTATACGTTTTCGTATGACCTGCTAAGTTATCACTGAGAGTTAGATTTAGGGGTGTGGTTTATTACAAATAGTATGCTTTTCTACGAATCCAAGTATATGAATTTGTATGAACTTTGTAAAATACTTACATTTTCTCTTGTGATCAGGCTGGAACTGTCTTTTTAAGCATAACATATGTTCTGATTTGCTGTGAATTTGTCATGTCACAGCATTTTCGCAGCAAATGGAAAGATTATCATGAGAACTTCAATATCAATATTATGGTTCATATTTTGTTGTCTTTGTGTTTACGGCTTGTTTCTTTTTGCATGTTCAGGTGGATCGTTCTGCGAAACCCTACAAGAACTTGCAGTTGTATGAAATGCTTGTGGAATTGATGAAAGACGAGGAGAACGTTGAACTTCAGATCAGAGATTCGGAAAAAGCGGTACAGTTCACAAAGCACCACAACAAATGTTTTTGTTTAGCCGATCATATTGACGTTAGCGTGTGTGTTTCAGGTAAGGTCCATTCTTTCTTCGAGAAAAAATGAGGAAAGTAATACTGATCTGCTGATCTCTATATACAACACTATGAGGAACGAGATGGCCCATCGGCACACGGAAGAAAAGGTGAATCAAGGCTTTAAACGGTCAACCACTTTCATCGCACTGATCCAAACTACCACCTACCTCTGGTTCCTTTCGTTCCTCAGGAACGTATGGCGAAAGAAAAGAAGCAGCGGCAGGAAGAGAAAGAGCTGGACCTGTTGGCTCATTTCCAGGCCCAACTGGGACAACCAGAAGCCTGTCTGACTGAGTTTAAACAGCTGCTTGATAACAAAACCAGCCGTAGCCAGAGCAGAATCAAAAAGGCAAGCTAGTTCAGTTTTAGCACCTTCTTAAAATACTGCATAAATTCATAATTGCATACGAACATAAAACAGCTAGCTAGCCGGTTTAATCTGATTGGCTGAATTTGAATGATGTTTTTTATGTTGAATAGATTAATCGCCACTTAAAGGGATGGAAACACTGTTCACAGTTCTTTCTGGTTAAGCGGGCCAGAATACACTTCTTAGTGAATTGAAATCATCTCAAACTTCTTTGTTCAGGAGGAAGAGGAGTTGCAGAAGAGCCAGCTCACCTTGACCGCTGAGGACGAGGACGACTCGCCTACTGCTGCTCTGAAGCCAAGTTCAGGATCCACATCCTCAAAATGAGACTCAGTCGGTACACATCTCAAATCATTTGCTGAATTCTGTTATGACAACAACTTTTTGGAGTATCTCATCTTGTTTTTGAAAACGGTACAACTGTATCCAAATTAACCAATTGTAGCTAATTAATTTGGAGGCGTATGGGCAGATCTTCGCCTTGTTCATTGGCTTGCGAACAAGCATGTTGGTACATTTTGCTTTAATAACAGTAAATCTGTATGTTGTTTTTGTAGACACAAGGAGAGGGAACCTCAGAAGAATCTGGCCCTGGAGGAGAATCTAAAAAGACATCCAAAGTTGGCCAGTCACTCACTGTGACACAAGACAAGTGCATCCTAGCGGTCTACCACACAATCTACACAATTCTATTACTATCTGGAACGCTCTATCTTTCAGGACATATCTCTAACCGTCACATATGAGCTCAATAAAATGCTCTGTTGCAGCATTTGAGAGGTTATTTTCCTTTTGACAAATGTCAAGACACAATAACTGATAAACAATCAGTTGTTCAATGTCAAGTGGCTAAGTCACAATTATGCATTACTGTTCAAAAGTTTGGGGTCAATAAGATTTTTTTTTATGTTTTTGAAATAAGTCTCTTGTGCTCACCAAGGCTGCATTTGTTTGATCAAAAATACAGTAAAAAATAATTTTGAGATATTTAAAGGGGTGGTATAATGCCCCTTTTTGCAAGATGTCAAATAAATCTCTGTTCTCCCAAGAGTGTGTATGTTAAGTCTTAGCTCAAAATACCCCACAGATAATTTTTTACAGCATGTTAAAATTGTCCCTTTTTGAGGGTCAGTAAAAACACGTCCTTTCATGTGTGTCCCTTTAAATGCAAATGAGCTGCTGCTCCCGGCACAGAGTGCGGAGCTTCAAGAGCTTGTGTGTGATAGCAGGTCGGACAATGATGGACAGACTCAAGAAGTGTCAACATGTAGAATGCAACAGGACGTTTCTGAATGGTTAGTTGATCAATTTATGTTGCTGATGTGGATTTAACTATCTTCAAGGCTTTGATTAGCATATTCTGTCATGATAATCTATAAAATCACTCGTGTGGGAACTGTTGTAAGATGCCTACAGAGTGACATCCTATTGCATTTGTGTTACGCACTGTATTGCATGTGAAAAGACGGATGCGACAGCTTGAGCAGACTCTACTACAACAACTCTTCCTCTTCTCAACATGGACTGCATGTTCCCAGGGGTGGGTTTATGTCAATTTTGGGGTTAGTGATGCCACAATATATAATGATATAATCAAACATCAACATTACAAACAAACTTAACTAAAGTTAGAAAAGAAATAATTTTAATATGCTGCTCAAGAATTCTCAATGTTGAAAACAGTTGTGCTGCTTAATATTTGAGGAAACCATGATAAACTTCCTAGTCAAAGAATCCTTGGAGAAAAAAACAAAAAAGTAAAAGAACCAGTTATTTGAAAAAGTAATGCAACAATGTGAATGTCTTGTCGCTATTGATCATTTTAATGCACCCTTGCTGAATGAATTTTATTTTTTCAATCTTTTAGGGCTGTGCAATAAAATACTATTCACTATAGACTGCTTTACATAAATCTATATTGTAAAAGTATGGTGGATTGCATAGCCCTACATAGTCTTTTGAAGAAAAAATTCAGAAGAAAATCATTGTATAGTTTGTTAAATTATATAAAAAAATCTTTATTGCCATTTTCACTATAGATTATACACTTAAACTTAATAGCAACACTTCAACACTAATCCCAGTTGGATAATAAAAAAACAAAACAATGCATCAATAACCAACATTCTACTGAGTGCAAAATGTTGGGAATATTATTCAAAGAAAAACTGAATTAACAGCCTTTAGTAATGCAAACTTTATTTACATAAAAAGAAAGATCCAGTACTTCATGCCATGCTCCTTAAAAGAAAGGAATCAATCCTTCAAAAGTTGAGCATCAGACGAGAGAGAGAGAGAGAGAGAGAGAGAGAGAGAGAGAGAGAGAGAGAGAGAGAGAGAGAGAGAGAGAGAGAGAGAGAGAGAGAGAGAGAGAGAGAGAGAGAGAGAGAGAGAGAGAGAGAGAGAGAGAGAACAGCAAAAATGGCAAACAGTGTTGAACGGATAGGAGTTGAGACCAAGTGAAAGCGACATTAATTTAGATTTCTCTAAAATGTCTATTTAAAAACCAAAACAAGCTTCAGTTACACATTACAGCATTCTGCACAAGAAAGCTGTACACTGAAAACCCTAAATGACACGTAAAAGCCTGGTAAGGTTAGCCGACATATGTACAAAAACAACTGTGCACAATACTAACATACAGAAAATGTTTACTTAATATTATACAATGTAGACAGACCGAGTTATTTATTTTTCATCCTATTTGGCATAACCGTAATCTATGCACGCGTTTACCCTGAAAGACGTTGGGATGGAGTTTAGGGGGAGTCGGCTGACTATCTAGTGTGTTAGCGTAAAATGAAGTAGTATGACCATGGCTGGTCTACTGCCGGTTGCTCTTTATCCTCTCCAGCCTCTTTTTGAGGTCGTCCAGGTTGGAGGCGGGGGAGGACGAGCGGGTGGGGCTGTGAGAGTGGGACTGCTCCTGCTGGAAGTGCTCGCGGGACTCCTTCAGCTGGGACAGTTTGCTGTGGAGCATGTCTGTGGAGGAGGCCACCGATGGTCTCAGGGAGCTGAGAGGAGGTCGCTCTTCCTCCGGCTGCAGGAGAACACCGTTTTATTTACAACATATAAAAAGGATTTGCAAATAATTGTATTCGAAAATCTAAGTTGTTAAAGTAGCAATACGTCAAATATTGTCAACATAAAAAAACAACTGTATATTGAAATATTACTATTACTAATTAAAAATGAATCAAAATTAAAAAGTAGTTATTTATACATCAATAAGAAAAACACTTCTGATTTACTGTAATTGGTTAACAGACAAGAACATTGTTATCAAGAACAATTACCGAAAATCTAAATTTTTATACTCACTGATATTTAATATATTAACAATACTTTTTTGACTTATAATTAATAAAAATATGAATAAGTTCTAAAATGTGTAAGGTATTGTTAATAAATAAAAAAAGATTCTGTAATTTTAACATTATACTAATGGTTAATCAATATTTTTTATTTTATTAATTAATAATAAATTAAATTAATCTAAATTTAATGCATTAATGCCTTACCAAATTTTAGGACTTAGTAATTAATAATAATAAAAATAATCGTGCAACAACTGACTAATATTTCTCACCAATAATTAAAGCAAATATCAATAAGAACAAAAATATTTTTAATTTAATGTATTATTGTACTTTAATAATTCAATAACTAAATTATTTTAAATTCTACAATTTAGTTAAGAATTTGTTAAATTAGTTAAATTATGTCAAATAGTTAACAATAAAAAAAATTGATTTACATTAATTGTTAGCTATTAAAACGACTTATTCTATAAATCCTATAATTGTTAAAGAATTGATGCATAAATTATCAATATTTTTAGATTCACTGTAATTTGTTATTTTTTTATTAAAACATATTACAATAAATCATGAAATTAAGTATTAAGTCTTATTGTCAAGTAATAAAAGAAAAATACTGTTTTACTGATAAATTAAAGAATGCTTTCAAAATAGAATCTAAAGCTGGGTGCCACAAGTCAAAAAAATTTAACTTCGTATTGGATTCACATAAATCAGCTCATTTGCATATAATATCAGTTTCATTACCTAAAGATTGTAGCAATATGACGATGAAATAAGTCGAGACACTGTTGACTACAGTTATTGACTCAAGTTAATAAGAGACAAACCGTTGAGTTCTCAAGGCCGCGGCGCTGCCGTAAGATCTTCAGTCTCTCGTAGTAAGCGGCGGCGTTCAGATCTTCTCCGTTACTGCTGATGGGCACAGCGCTGGAGCTCGGCAGATACGAGTCTGTGCTGTGCTGAGGGATGACTGAGAGACAACATCAGTGAGAGGCGGAGCCTATGACAACAACAAAACTTGAAGAGGTTTCGTAAAGGTTGGTGTGGTTCACCTGTGGAAGTCTGGATTCGGCCCTTTCCTTCACGCTCGGACTCGATCATGCGAAGTCCTCGCTCCACGTAGCTCTGGAAGAACTGGGACGTGTTCCTCAAGAAGGGCTCGAGGTCTGCGTCCGAGTACTTCTGCTTATACTCATACAGCTCCGTCAGACCCTGACAAACAACATGCTCGTTTGAATAACGTATCAAGTAGACAATGGCAAATGATTCTGGTTATTTCCTAGGGCTGGGCATTGACATTTCACGATTTCGATTCACAAGCTCACGATTGGATATGATAAAGTTTAATTTGGATATACAGTATATCAGATACAGTAAATGCCAATGCTCAGCCCTATTATTTCCCTCAACATTTTTTTCCCAAGCTGCAGTGTTACCTCTTTAGTGTTCTCCTTGGAGCCAATCTTTTTAAAGATCTCAGACAGGATGTCACTCACTTTGGCCTTGATCACTTTGTCATCCTATTCAAATTGAAATACAATTGAAGAAACCAGATGAACCACTGAAATTTTCATAAGATGAATGTTTCAGTTGAGACTCATACCGATCTGAGGGCGCCCTTCTCTGTGTTCTTGTCAGACTTGAGTCCCGACAGGTTTACAGAATGCTTGACCACCCGCCTCAGGTGCGCCTCCAGTTCCGACTCATTGCGGTTCTCAATCATGGACATGTGATCTAATATCTGAGAGAGACATTGACGGATCACTTTCAGCAAAAGCAAAAGTTTCATGGAGAACTTCCAGGCTCTATTAGGGTCTCAAGCGTACCTTGGATCCGGTGAGCCTGCAGAGCGTGTGCAACAGTGTCTTCAGTGTCCGGTGGGGAACGTCACTCTTGAGCTGTTTGAGCTTCTCTTTGGGGAAAACCTTCATGAAGTTGTGCACGTCCAGCAGGATGCGGTCCAGATTAATACTGTTGATGGTCTGAGGCAGGAAACGGATCATTCTCCAGAGACACTGCAGAGAAAGGTCATGTTTGAAGAACATACGAAAGCAAAACAATTCAAGAACTTTTTTGTATTACATTATTTGTAAATTGTATTATGCATGTAGTATATTTTAGCATTATGTATACAATGTATATAATCAATATTTTATTTTTATAGCTTTTTTATGTAGCTTTAATGCATTTTATTTCAGGTTTTAGTAAATTTAATAAAATAATTGTTGCCTTGGCAAAAAAACAAAACTATTTGATATTGTATTTGTCGTATTTCTGTTTTGCATAAAACTGAAGAATATTCGGTACATCCTATACTGTATTCTAAAATGATCTGATATTAACTTTTGCATGGATTTATTGAAAAGAGCTTAGGCTCATGTAACCAGAAGTTAAGATATATGAATATGCTTTTAAGTTTTTCTTGCCTCATGGGTTTACATTATCTTAACACATAATGAACACAATATACACAGTCATTGACTAAACATATTTGGGTTCGGTGTAAGCACTGAAAACATATCACAACATAGTGCAGATCAAATACATTATAAAACATTGCAAATATCTTGAAACTTGCATTTTCCAGGCATCACGTTTCCACGGTTTCAGACTATTTTTGCAATGTTTCACGGTGTGTCTGAAACGTTGAGGTTTCGAAATCGTAGTAGTTTCGTGCGCGCGTGAACGTCATGGCAACGTACAAAAAGTACCTCACGCGGGAAACACTTAACGTAACGCGTAAATGTGCGTAACTAACGTAAATCAAGCAAGCTAGTGTGCGTAGGCCACGAAGTGTTGGCGAAATAACATTAGCGGACTGGAGAGAATATGGATTTTTTTTAAATATTTTTTTTTAGAAAAATAGCACACAATAAATTCAAGCACTTTCAAGGACCTGTATCCATGTATGTTTTTTTCCCCCAAAAACTTTCCAAGGCCTTGAATTTTTTTTTTTTTTCAGATTCACAAACTTTCAAGGACCTGTGGGAACCTATTTAAAATAACAGAAAATATTTTTTTATAATTACATTCTTTTACAATAACACTGACTTGGAGACTAATAATAATTATAAATAATTAGTGCTGCCTATTTTGTGGATGAATATAGATGTGAATTGGTGTTTTTTAATGTCTAAAAACAAAAGCCTATCAGCAAATAAAAAAGCAGAAGAAATGTGTGTTGAAGTAACTTAACTGTTCAAGCTGTTGCCAATTTTGTTTACATAATGTCACAGAAGTCAACTGGGAGCATTCATAAAGGTGCAACTGAGTTTCAAAATTATGGTAATGGTTTTTACTAGTCAGAAAAGTGCAATTAAGATAAAATGACATGATGCAGCATTACTGCGTAGGATTCATCGGTGCACGCCATGCAACCATGTTTAAATGTTATTTTCTCTACCTCTGAAATGACCTGTCTGGGTGTGTGAGTGGAATCAAGCATATTGAACCAATTTCTTTTAATGATTCAAATTAAAACAAAAGATAAAATTAAGGTCCCACCTAAATATTTCCCACTTAATTGACATGACTTCTGGGTGTGTAATAAAATTCTACAAAAAGTAATGGCTAATTAAATCATTTTAGCCATCATGATTTGACTGAAGCGTGGAAAGTGAAGTGTTTATGGGGGAAAAAGTCTAGAGTTCTGCTTACAATATGACTCAATATACACAGATGCACAAACAAAGTGATAGTTGTACCTTCATGACAAGTTCGGAGAACATGGGGGAGCCTGCGGTGCTGATAAGACTGTCCTGCAGCAGCACCAGCAAAGCACTGGAAAGAAAACCATGACCTTTAATCTACAACCATCGATTACAGTCTGTTTTGTGTACCATGCTGTAAAAACACTGAAGGTTGGAGGTGGCCTGTGTCCCAGCAGAGCCGCACTGCTAACCTTAAAATGTTGGTCTGGTCGGATTTCTCCAGCACCCGAACCACAAGCAGATTGACGGAGCGAATGAGCTGTTGTCCGTCCTCGATGTCCTCCACTCTGGAGTCCAACATCAGCGTGATCAGACCATGCATCAGGTCCTTCAGGACGCCCATGGAGGCTTCCCGTGCTAGACTCTCCATCGAGAACAGCTGGAAACAGACACACAGTGACTCAGCACACCGATGAACAGTGACTTTTGTTCGCTTTGCAGACACTCAATGCATTTTAATGCGTAAATGATTTTCTGCAAACAAAAGCCGATTGTTTCTGGCAATACAATACGAGGTGTTCAGAAATTCCTCTATGCAGAGTTTCTCTTCCCAAACTAAAAGTAAAGCAGCACTCACAGAGAGCATGTTTCCGATGATGCAGCTGTAGAGTTTGAAGATGTCCTTCTTGTCCAGCCGATCGTCGGCCATGTGCGTGTTGTAAATGAGCCGCAGCTGCATGAAGGTGGCGATGAGGAACTGGTCGATGTGTCCAGACATGGCTTCCGCTTTGTCCGCCTGTCTCAAGACCTCATCAATCTGCAGGACGTCACAGGGAAATGTCTTACGCATATTCACTTGGCCAAAATCCCTTCATTCTAGAACCATTGTCCCTGGCTATAACATGGTGTAACTAAAAGCATTTAAATTCTATGAACATGAATGTGGGATATCTAAAACATTGAAGCAAGACACCCACCTGTGCCAAGGCCTGGATACTAGTGTTAATGTCCCCACTGGCCACCTGTGAGATGACGAAGTTGATGGTGGAGGCAGTACTATTGTGAATGTCGTCGAAATGAGGAGAGACCGGACGAATCCTGAAAACACCACAAATAGGATTTAAACCATTTAACAAGAGTGATTCACCACAGCATTTCAGAAGGCATTTAACTAGCACAATAGAGGTCTTGTTTTGAGTCGAACTCTTACTTGCGCTCAGGAATCATGACTGGCTCCAGAACTTCATCCAGTTTGTGCTGCACCAGGTCAGGGATATCACTGGCACATGTGTGGTTGTTCTCGAACACGTCCAGATCCAGCTGAAACTCTTTAGGGATGGATGGAGACGACTGCTCCAAGTGAGCGTTCTGTGCCCGAGCTTGACTGTTGAAAACGGAGGAAAACGTCACTTCTGCTGCATTTTTTTTATTATCCCCCCAAATTCCGATTCAATACCAGCAAAAAAGAAAGTATTAAAGCGTATATCCACTTACAATGATTTTTTGTTTGTTTGATCCCTTTGTAAAGTTCAAACTGCGTTTCAATTAAACGATTTAAAACTGGTTCAGTGATTCATTTGTGCCCTCGCTCAACATTTTATAAGTATATGCATGTTTACATTGCAGAAATGCTGTTGATTTGAACTTTCTATTCAAAGAATCATGAAAAAAGCAGCACAACCGTTTTCAACATTGATAACATGAAATGTTTCTTGAGCAGCAAATCGGGATCTTAGAATATTAATGGTTGCTGAAAATTCAGCTGTGCATCACAGGAATAAATCACATTTTAAAATAGAAAACAATGTTTTATATTAAATAAAAAGCAGCCTTGCGAGCATGAGATTTTCCTTTACCAAACTAAATATATTTCACTAGTATATTGGTGCATAAATATAGTATTTCACAATTATATAGTGCATAAATGTAATATTTTTCATTATTCATTTTATGAATCACTGTGAAAACGTGCTTTGCTTTAAATCTATTTGTACTGCATTTTACTCCTTACATTATAAAAATCACAAATATCAAATTAACCGTATAATTTAATAATATCCCTTATATTTCAGTCCAGTTTTTTTTTTGGTGTTCTCTAGACCTCCAGGATGTCAGATGCCTTGTGAGCAGTGGCTACAGCATTACGGCAGTACTTACATCCTGTAAGTGCGATACATTATTCTGTCCATGGAGGGCAGCGAAGAAAAGAAAGGAATAGTAAGAGAAGAGGAGAAAGGCTCAGGATTAAGAAACTACATGCAATGACACAAGAGGAAAGAATGAGACTGAGACAGAATTAGATCATAGAAAGTATTACACATGGGTCAAGATTTCCCATTTTAGCAAACTTGCCCATATAATACCCTTGCATTTCAAATGATCATTTAAGAGTGCATGACTTGATGAAAAGTATGAAGACCTGACGGTACATACTTGAGCTTGTTGGGCACTTCCTCTTGAGCAGGCTTGCGGAGGAAGGTTGCATTAGGATTGGTGGGTTGCTCTCTCTGGGGTCGCTCCTGTTTGGTTGAGGGCGCGGGCGTCTTCTTGGCCGAACGCTTGATTCTCTCCTCAAGCATGCTCATTTCTTTCTCGGAGAGCTTGACAATAAAGTTGAGTTTAGCACAAAATCACATCCAACATGAACCTTTCACTTTTATTACAGGTGCCGAAAGTGAAATATTCCTAAATAAAAAGCCGATATTATTTTTTTTAATCGGCCAATATGTTTATCCATTTCCCCAATGCGCCAGAAACGGGACCTTTATTTTGACAGCACAGAGAGAGCTAGTACCTGACGGTCAGAGCTCTTATTCTCTTTAACAATTTCTTTTTGTGAAAAATTGAGAAATATAGATAGCAGCTTCATGATTCTGTAATCCTATAAATGTATAAATTGTAACACTTTCCATTTGTTAACATTAATTTATTAGTTAAACTTACAATGAAAATAAATTCTAAAGCATTTATTAATCTTAATTTCAACATTTACTAATACATTAAAATAATAAGTTGTATCTTAATATTTTTTATTTGACCTGAGCTGACAAACAAACAATGAACAATTTTTATTTTAACATTTTAACAATTTAAAATTGTAACAAATTTACTGCTCACTATTAATGATAGTCTTTTTTAATATAAATCATTTTCAAATAATTTTGTATTTGTAATTGAGTTAATTTTAATATAAATATACATTTATTTCAGCAATTGTTATGCATGTGTTTCTTTAAATTAAACAGTGCAATCACACATATATTGGCTACCCATACATTTAAAAAAAAACATCCATCCATCCATCCATCCATCCATCCATCCATCCCAGTCGACCACTATTCATTACTGTCTGATCATCATGTCTGAGGGTAACTGGCGTCTTACATTGCCGATGAGTTTGAAGACCTGTTCTCCACAGGTGTTGTAGACAGCCACGACCGTATTGAGAGCAGCATTGCGGACCGTAGTGTCACGGTCTCCGATGTGAATGGCGATTTCTTTAAGAGCCTTGGCCGGAGTCGGCTGGCACACATTCATACCAAAGTTCTCAATCAGGCATCCGAGCTCCTCAAGACATTCTAAAGAACAAATAAAAGTCATGAAGACACTCTACTGTAAAATGGCTGTTTTTATGTTTATGTTTGAGAAATCAAATCCATGGGCATTTACCAGATCTCTGCTTGGAGTTCTTTGATTTGGTTCCATCCATAAGGAAGGGGAAGACTTTACTGGCTGCGTAGACTTTACACAGCATCGTCAGAATAGCGCGGACGTCTTTGCGCACCACATCTTTTGATTCTCCAACCTGCGTAGAGGACAGGACACCGAAAAGGACAATGTTAGGCAGCGTTTCAACCATAGACAGTATAAAAAAATAAAATAAAAAAAAGTGTCACAGCACAGGGCCTAAAGTGACAGCTGACTTGATGTAAAGCCAATAGAGTTCAATAGAGCAAATAAAGTTCATGTTTTTACCCTTCGAAATACTATAATAATAATAATAAAAGACATAGCTAAAAGTGAGATGCATTTATGCAGTAACTTCAAATATTGATCTGAGCGTGTGTGTGTGAGAGAGAGTGATTCATGCGCATACATGTCAGTCAGCATGGCATCGCATGTCAAGTTCGTAGAGACTAGAGCTTTAGTCTGTCCATTTTAACCATAGACATTACCTGAAATAAATGCTTTGGAAATCCACGCTCATTCCAGGATGTGCATTTATTGCATGGACGGAGAAAGCACAGACACCTGCAGGATTTCATTTGACGGTACTTTTTATTTAACCCTTTCACACGTAAGTTTAAAATATTCTGGCTGACCCCCCAGCGTGAGTTTTTCAAGGCGACCGTTATTTAGAATGTGTCACTTTATGGTTTCCGTGGTGACACACCGCAGCAACAACAGAGCTGAATGAATGATGATCTGCTTTTATGTCATTTTTCCTTTATTCAAAATATTCACAAATTTGTTAGATATGGCATGAAATATCTGATATTCCGGTTGTCAAATATATGCAAGTGGAAGGGTTTTGTTGTTTAAACACATTTATAACGATCGCGTTAGTTCAGCTGTATTCACGATGGGCGCCGCCATCTTAGTTTGTGCCGCAGACGCAGTTCAGAGAATCGGATCTGTTGGATTTGCAACATGTTAATTCATCCACTTCTCCCGAAATACATACAAGTAAGTGGCAGGTGAACTGGGAGAAGAATAGAGTAAACTTTAAAGTTACTTACACAATGTGTATCTGATATGAATAAAACTAATTATAATGGAAAGGATTATTAATGCCTCTTCCTTTGACATCAGTGTGTATTTTACGAACTCTAATGTATTGTTTTTTTAGTACTTATATGTCTGGAACCTAAAATAAACATTATGTGGTTGAAAACACTGAAAAGTTGTGATTTATGACAGCTCTGAGCGCGCCTGTCTCTGGCTCAGCGCCAGCCAACGCGCGAAAGCACATTTTAATTTAGCAGTTGATCACGTCATGCACTGACCGTTCTAATCACACCGGTGTGATCGTACGCTCCAGGGACCAGCCTAGACTGATCACACCGGTTTGATCGTACGTGCGAAAGGGTTAACACTGAAAAGTTAAATATGCATATTCGTATCTGTTCCGTGAGAGCAACGGTACCGCAGAACGAGTGTTGCCTCTATATCTATAGACATTTTTAAATCTGAAAACTCCAAAAAGCAACCAAATTGTCAGACATCCATGAATGCATGTTCACAGAGGAAAACAACTGAAAAACAGCACTGGTTGTTTTCTCGATACACGACAAATCATTTTAACATGGGGATATATGGAATAGGCTCCCTTTTGGAGCCAGTTTCTAGCGGCCAGTCAATGAATTACAGTTTAAGTCACTTCCGTATTGGCTTCACGAGAGAGACTAGAAGGTTGTCGCTCGGTTTCAACTAATTAGATGTCGTCGCTGTCCAAAGATAATGATAATGGATAAAGACCCACCTTGAGGATCAGGTAGGGGATGAAGGACGAGGCCTCATAGTCGCTGAGCTGGTAGTTCTTCCTGCTTAGCATGGTGAAGAGCAGCTTGAGGAACTCCAGAACTTTCATCAGCACACTGGTGTTGGTGTCAAAGAACCGCAAGGTGAACCACTTCAACACCAGGTCCAGACAGCTAATCACTGCGTCACACTCCGGCTCCATGTGCTGAAAAATATAAAAGTTATAAGTCTAGCACAATTTGATATGATTGTAGACTCGCCAATTGCTACGACGTGACTAACCTCGATCATGACTCCAATAGCTTTTACATGGCGCTGAAAGTCAAAGTGGAAGAGTTCATCTTGGAGCCACTTGGGGAGACATGTCGACATTTGAGTCTTCAGCTGCTCCACATACTCGTCACGAGGAGTCATGAAGTTCCACTTCAGAATCTAGAGAAGAGTTGGGATTTGGTAACCAAACACACAGACGAGCCTAACGGCACTACTCAATATTACAGACAAATGTTGTTCACGAGGACAGTTCAAAAGCTGCTCACCTTTAACCCCTTCTCTTCCTTGATTCTCTGCTCTTTAGCATTGGGAATGAGGATAAAGATGGGACCAGATCTGTCCTCCTCATCCTTAGCCCCAGCTTTAACTGGAGGTTTCTTACTCACAACACCCTAAAGTAACAGGAAAACAGTTGTTACACTGAACCACCGAAGTCTCAAGTTCTGGTACTTCATGTGGACAAGTTTTATAGTAGGGATGCTCATAATGCCGTTAACCGACAGTAAGAATTTTGACAAATTAATATTATTGGTTAAACGGTTTAAAAATGGATTTTAAGTAATTTTGAAAACTTTTCTGCATGGTTAAATACACTACACAATTTTTGTTTGAGAGAAAAAAAAAAAAGAAAAAAAAAGTTGCGAACAAGTCACAATTTGCTGCTCAAGAGTAAACTAAAAAAAAAATGACTAGCCAATGGCGATTCTACTGCCAAGGTGTGCATAGAGGGGGTTGGGAAGGTTATGAATCAGTTTACATTACATGCAGTGCTTCCCCACCAAAACGTGCCACCTCACACCAGCTCCACTGGTGCTCTATAGGAGATACTAATACCTTCTCACTGCTAGATGTCCTGTTTTGTTTAGAATTATCTTTCTCTCCTTTCACCTTGAGCTCCATGCTCTCTCTCTAGTGCACAAAATGACACTTTAGAGAGCAACACATTTAAAAAGCTAAAATACAGAACCCAATTCATCTTAACACTTAAGAAAACTTTCAGGAGGCTTTTTTTGAACCATGTAAAAAACAAAACAATCATTGTCTTCCCATGACCAGTCCCTTCTGTATTATGGACCTGGTGTTCCAGATCACAGATTGGACAAGGTTTTAAATTGTTCATGAGCAGCAACTCCCTACAAAAGCAGACAAAACAGAAACACTGAAATGTGCCACACCTTTTTAGCTGCAGGGCCGGCTGGTTTAGATTTCTTAGTGTCTGGTTTGGGTTCTGGTTCACTGAAGTCTTCACTGGGACTTTGGTTCCTGGCTGGAGCTGTAAAATAAAAGACATTCAAGCTGAGTCCTGCATCTTTAATAGGTCTCAAATCTGAGTTTCTAATTTACATGTTCAGAATTCCTGATTTTACATCACAAATATGATTCAAAAGCAGGGCTGGGAAAATCTGGCCCTTGAAATCCAATGTCCTTTCTGCAGGAAAGTGGATCTTGAGGGCCAGTTGCCCACCCCTGTTTAAAATAGCTCAACCCAGCCAGGCAGAGGTGGTCATATTAGCTGTGGTCAAAGGGAAAATGAGTGAACCTGAAGCTTGTTTGGCAGCAGGAGCACTGGAGGTGGGTTTGGAAGCTGCAGCTTTGCCAGGAGCTGCAGGCTTGGCTGGCATCAAGGCCCTGGCCTTTTCCAGCATGCCCACCACCTGGTCCTTTGAAGCCGGCTGTAGAAAGACGAGAGGGCCAAGAGTGACGTTACACAACTGCTTTTTCTCAGGTCAAAGGTTGAGCCTGGTCTTATTAACCATATAAATTATCATTCATTAGTTTAGGGTCACTAAGATCTTTTATTTAACAGTTCTATTCAAAAAGGACACATTAAATTGATCAAAAGTGACAGTAAAAATAATGTAAAAAAACAGGATTCTCTGAATAGAAAGTTCAAAAGATCAGCATTTATTTGATCATTGTTTCCATACAAATATTATGCAGCAGAATAATTTTCATTATTGATAAACTTTTCTTGAGCACCAAATTAGCATGTGACCCGTGCTGGCAAAATGAGTCGCAATGATAATTTTTTTTTAAATGGAGTTAATTATTTTCATATTCTCGACAACTTTTAGTTTGTTTTGTTTTTCGACACATTTTTTATTTGTCCCATTCAGACTCATTTTGCCAGAATGGGTCACATTATTAGAATGATTTCTGAAGGATCATGTGACATTGATTATTCATGGATTTCATCAGGTCCCTTTCCACAGGTGTATTAATCAAGCACAATGCAGTCTGCATTCATAATCTAGGTGCTTGATTTTATACACCTGTGGAAAGGGACCTGATGAAACCTATGAATTGGAGTAATGGCTGCACCCAGCTCCAAGGTTAGGGCATCTCCCACTTGCCTTCAGTTTGCCGGTAGCCTTGACCATCTTCTCGTAGCCCAGGTGCATCATGAAGGTGGGAAGGGCATCCTGAGCTTTCTTGCGCACGTCGCCGCTGCGGTCCTCCAGACAGGCGTACAGGTTAGGCAGACACAGCATGAGGTCTGAGGGCACCGTACGTAGGGTGGGCAGCTTCTCAGCCAGCCAGCCCAACAACTATAGAATTTAAGCAGGATTTTAGCTTGCGATCATTGATCAAATAAAACGGATAAAAATAACATTTCAAAAAGAGTTGCTTGTGGCTTTTTGACCATGACCATGCTTTAATGCCATTTATTTGTTAGAACAAACAAATACTTCCCAGATCTGAAATTAGCCCTATAAAGCCTATTGTATCATATCTGATACACAAAATAAGGCCTCTAAATTAAAGGGATAGTTCACTCAAAAATTAATGATTGTCAATTTACTCAACCTCATTTTGTTTCAAACCTGTATGAATTTCTTCTGTTGAACACAGAAGAACATATTTTAAAGAATGTTGGGAACCAGACATTTGCTGGTCCACATTGACTTATAGTATATATTTTTTTCCTACAATGGAAGTCAATGGCTGCCGCTACAGTCAAGTGTTTGATTACCAACATTCTTTAAAATATCTTCTTTTGTGTTCAACAAAGAAACTCAAACAGGTTTGGAACAAATTGAGGGTGAGTACATGACAATTTTCATTTGAGTGAACTATGCTATAACATGACCAAAGCTTTGCTGAAAAACAATCTACAAAATGCCTTCTGTCATCTGATTGATAGTTTATACTACTTTAGCAAGTAAAAGGTCCTTGATATAATTATAGTATAAAAACCATCCTCCTTCAGGCCGTAGTACACGCATGTAAGAATAACTTTTATATTATACATTTAATTTGTACATCCCTCAATCATTGTATTGCATTGTATTTCTCCCTTACAGTAAAAGCTACAGAACTTTGATAAAACTAAGCATAAATAAGATTCATTATTCATTATTATAAAAAGACATTATTGGGAGATATAGTGAAAATGATTTTTAAAGCATTTCATGCAATAATTTAATATTTTTATAAAAAAAAAAACAGGGCTTTACAGGGTTAAACGTGAGTGATGTACCTCCTGTCTTAGGAAGGGGTTTTCCTTCTTGAGCTCCTCTGATAGGTCCTCTCCTTCAAGCCACTCCTTCATTCCAGTCTGCTCCACCCAAGCGTTCAGCGTCGTCATGGCAGCAGCACGGACGTTAGCCTGAAAGAGTCAAATTTCAAGCAAATTAGAAACCTCAAACTAGAGCATTAAATAGTTATCTGAACAGCCAGACAAGTAGCACAAGCTTGTGTGACTCCACACCACAAGTGTAACAAACAGACCCCCAAACAGTGCATACAGCGTTTCATACCTTGCTGTCACCAAGAACAGTAATGACTGGAATTCCCAGATTCCTGACGTGCTGCTTGAGTGATGGACCCATGGCAGTGGCTATTTGTTGCAGAATATTGAGAGTCTGCTGGACCTACGGACACATTTGATGACATTACAGCCATGCCTTTAATACAATGCTACAACTGAAATGCCTGAGTGGCAATAGGCAACAAAAAAATAAATACATGTGATAAATGCTTAACAAGATTCAAATATTTCATTTCTGATATTAGTTTAAAACGAATTTTACGTTACCAGTAGTTTGTTGGAGTCATTGAGACGGCCCTTCAGTGCCAACGGTAGCTCGCCGATGCTTGGCTGGATGAATTTGGCCTCAGAAATGATGGCCGCCACCTCATCAAGGCCCTCCTTTCTGACCTTCCAGTTCTTATCGCTGATCTTTGACACCATGTCATATGTGATTTTATCACTGCGAATAAAAAAAAAAAAAAAAAATTCAATCTCTTAACCGGATCCTTTTTATTCCTACTAGCATCCAAAAGATGCCTGATGGATCCAATAATTGAAAAGAAAAGGTTTTTGAAGCACTGCCACACTCACTGACCTGATATCAGTTCTAGGCAGCAGGTCCATGATGTCTCCGGGTCCACCGTCCACCTCCTCTTCTTCAGCCGCGTCTCCCTCCTCCTCAGCTCCTGCTTTTTTGGCACCACGGAATGGGGCGGGAGGAGACTGACCCTGCATCTATGAAAGATAGCATGATAAGGTGAAAAGTCAGATTTAACAAGAAAAACTAAAATAAATAAGGATTTTAAACATTAGCAACAGTGCTCTATAAAAGTCAGCATGAATTCAAAATCAGTCCCATTTCATTTATTATGTGGTCTTAAAATGAATGACAGCAGCGGAAAAAGCTAAATATAAAACAAACTATAACAGATTTCAATTTTAATTTTACTTGTTTCTTTACTCTTTGATTTCCAATGTTCAATGAATCAACGCTTTTGGAAAATTTGTTGCAAATACATCAATTGTTTCCCAATCTTATTTTTACACCATCTGCTTTGATAAACTCAGTGTTACTGTTTTGTGCAAACATAGGCATTACAAACAATGAAGCAGTAAAAATACACAAACACACCCCTATAAAGGTACTTGGCATAAGCTAGATAGGGAGAGACTGGCATTGCCAGAATAAAACAATGAATAAACAGGTGTGGTTCACTTGATTGTGTCCATAAAGCAGGTTTAAATGTGAGCTAAAACCCACTGATGGTCAAGTCAACTCTTTGAAAGGGTCACTTCAATTACTGTATTTCAAAAGGCCATATTTACCTTCTCAAACTCAGCATTTATTTGTTGAAGGAGGGCTGGTTTTTCATCTTCAAAAAACATGCGCAGGGGAGCGCCCATGTACAGGTACATGACTCCCAAAAGAGCGATTGCTGATGTCCTCACAGCCTGAATTTAACATGAACACAAGCTCATTACGCACAATTACATCTGACAATGGATTTGAAGATCATTATGAACAAAGGACAATTTAATATTGTAATATTCCAGGAAACTTGTTTATTAATCACTATTAGCAAGTGTTGCACATAGAAGTAACATTAAACATATCATTCCACTTGAAAGGCCCAAAGTATGATTATGTATACTGAAACCATGACTCACAGGATTTGTGGCACCCAGAGCAGTTTTGACATTGTTGATGAATGCCTTGACATTTATTCTGGATTATGGGGAATAAGATTCAGATTTAGGAATGAGGAAAAGATTAACTGCATGAAGAATAAAACTAAAATAAATAAAAGCCCAGGTATATAGCGCTTACCCTGCAAAGCCAAACTCCTTCATGGCATTGGCCAACCAGTTCAACGTCTCTGCCTGGTTTTTAGGATTCTTCTGAGCGAAAGCCAGAGAGACAACCTGAAAATTGAGAAACAAAGAGAGCAATTATAAATAAATAAAAATATTAGTATAAAATGTCACAATATTAATAATCAATTTAATAACGGTTAGACAAGTTTAAATAATTTGTATTTATTATTATAATAAATAAAATGACATCTATAATTAATATATATATAAAAAAATCTTTAATCAAAATAATCAATTGTTAGACAAGTTTAACTACTACACTAAACTATGGTTTAGTTTACTAAACTATAAATATAAAATACTATAAGAATACCATTTTTATAACTTAACATGTAATATTATAATAAAATAAAATCCAAAAAGTAGTCAAACTGAATCATTTACTAATTTCTGCTAGTTTAAAAAATATATAAATAAATTAAGAAGCCATTCTATATCACAAACACCAACCTGTTCAGCAATCCACGGCAGAGAACAGGCCTCCCCAATCGCAGTGAGCCCCTCTTTAGCGTTACTTCCACACTTCACGTCACCAACCTTATCAACCAGGCCATCCAGAACCACAAGCGCGGATGTCTTGGAGAACAAACCTTTTTGTGCAATTAGACCCACAACGTGGAGCTTCATTTGCATCACCTACAGAAGTAAAACATTGAAACACTGAAAACTAGCACCTGATCGAATGCCAAACCCTGAGAACTTAAGAGCCTTACATGCTAAAGAGGACTACCTGAAAGTTGGTCTCTTTCCATCCAGGTTTCTTAGCCAGCATCCTGACTAAAGCCTGGCATGGCATTTCAGATTTGTCCATCTGCTCCACAGCCTGAGCAGAATGCAATCAAGCCAAGTTTAAACATGTTCCTCAAGTTGAAATCATTACAAAAGAGCTTAAAATTGCACAAAAAGTGGACACAAAATCCACAAGTCACCCTCTGAAACTCCTCCATGCTGGCAAGTCTCTCCTTCCAGTTGCCGCTGTCCAGCAGCTGCATACAGGAGGCTGGGAGCACAGCAGCCGCCTTCTCCTCACACACTTCCAGCTGACAACACACAAATTCAATTACTTGACAATTTTGCAAAACAATAATTTTTTGGTCAAGCCATCAGTTCAATGAAAACATTTAATGTGTCGATGCAAGATTGGAGACATACAGATAACTCAGTCTCGACAAATTCCTTAGCATCTGGACCTTTCTTGGACTTCGCACTTGGGGCAGAGGCAGGTTTGCCCTTCTTGGGAGGTCCTGCAGCCTGTTCGTGAAGAACATGACAAAAAAAATAAAAATCAGTTAAGTCTTTTTTCCTCATAAAAAAAAAAATATATATAACAAAATGATAAAATGAAAAGTGATACCTTTGCTGGAGGAGCTTTCTTAGGAGGCCCGGATGGTTTGGCAGGTGCTTCAACAGAAGGAGCTTTTGCAGCAGGTTTCTCTTTCTTCTCTCCTCCACCACCACCTCCTTTCTTGCCAACAATCTCCACTTTCTCAGCACATTCTTTTATCTATTTATGCAGAACACATGAAAGGAAGAGCCATGAACTTCTGCACTAGCTCCACCCACAGTTCGTTCACCAACCGTCAAGTGCGTGCAAAACCAGGGGAAGAAAGCTATTCGATTGATTTATGCAATTTCAGGAAATTTACAGGCGAACAGGTTGACACAAAAACATGCCCAATAAATATAATTTTTATTATTTAAAAAAAAAGTGAGTTATTTAATTTAGTCAGCCAATATTGGATATGTGCATGTCAAGTTCCACAATTTTAAGATTGTATATAACTAATCTCCACAAATCTTTAGCAAATTTCAAAACGAATATCCATTTTTTCATACTCTAAATTAAGTGTAGTATTTAAGATGATTGATGTGTTCTATTTTAAATTTCAGACAAAACTAGTATAGAAATCTACAGAAATGTATAGAAAGTAAAGAAAACAATTATCAGTTGTTGGCATCCACCAGAATTTAATATTGGTGTATCACTGAGAATTCAACCTAAATGCAAAGCTAAAACATGTTCTAACCTTGTCCAACTTGAGTTTGTCCACATCAGTTAAGAATGGGTTGACTGCTTTCTCCCCTACCACCTTCATGGCTGTCCCTAAAGCCTCAAAAGCAGCATCTCTGACCTCCGGAGCAGAATCATTCACTTGCTGCACCAAAAAAGAGACAACTTACTAAACAAGACCAAGAATGCAGTTACCGGCATTCAGAAAGAGTTAACGCACTGACAGGAGAGGAATCTGTACCTTGAGGAACGCTGCACAGAAGGGCTTCAGAACGCTTTTTGGCAAAGTGCTTGGGGTGCAGCGACAGAAGCTTCTGGCGAGGAACAGTGACGCCTGTTGCTTGATGGAGGGGTTCTTGTTGTCCATCACTGACAGAACATCCTCACTGATGTTCTGCAAGGTTGTCTGCAATACAGTTATACCGAGTTAATCATCAAGTTATCGTCTGCCATTTGCCACCACGCGTTTTGAATACTCACAGTAAGGAAGACTGCATCAATGGCCTCCTGCAAGGCCTGGACCACCTGAGGTTTCTTCTCCTTGAACTTCTCCAAGATAGTTGGCACCACCTTGAAAAGATTCAGAGGAAAAAAAAAAAATCATCCAATGAAACAGCAGTCCGTATACGCTAAACGCCTCGACAAAAGAGACGGCAAAACGAATCGTGACAGGGTTTGTGACCATTTAAGTCATGAAGAGCACTTACAAGACCTGCATATGTTCCAAACTTCTTCCTCAGTCCTGCTGCCAGTGCAGCCAAGCACTTGGCTGCCATGGCCACTAGCATCACATTGGCATCTTTCCCAATGACCTAAATAAAATTAAAAAAAGGAAGTGGTTATGACCTTGCTCACAGAGATGATCCCATTACCCAGAATTCCAGTAGAACTTCTACCTTTTTTAATGCTCGGACTAGGTCCCCAAAGTCTCCATTCTCAAGTTTTGGGTTCTTAGTCAAAGTTTCCACGGCCTCTAACGCTTCCTTCCTCTCCTGCCATTTTTTTGCTTCCTGTGACAAGGAGGTGAAATGACAAATTAAATTGACGCGGCACACAATGATGATTAATACACTGACATTGATGTCCTGACTTACGATTTTTTCATAGAAGTCTTTAGGAAGTTTTGAAAGGATCTCGACGGCTTCCAAGAGCTCATAAGGATCCACCTGAGCAACTTCAGTCTCCTCATTGTCCCCTATGGCCAGAAATTAAAATTTATATTAATGAAGGCATATTTATAAATCAAAACTAAAATGAATTAAAATAAATTGTAACAAATATTAAAATGAAATGAATAAATATTATATACATATTTGTATTATGTATCATTATAATACAATATATATTACAACTAGAGTACATTTTTAGTACTTTGTCCTCTCTGTTCTACACTGACAGCTACCCTGTTGTTAAAGAAAGTCTCTTGGTTTTGTGCTAGCAACCAATTCATTCACTATGGCAACTGATGTAGATATACCAGTCAGATACGGACTACAGGGTCTGAACAAACAGATCTGATTTCATTACATACAAAATGGTGGTGCAGACAGTCAATTATAAAGACTGGATTTGAAAAACAAATCTGAAGAATTATAAAAACAATATCAATATTAAGCATGTTTACATTCACTGATAACTATAAAAAAAATCAGTTTATTGAAATAACCCAATTTACCCGTTTACATGCAAATCAATATACCAGCAATGCAAGTAAACCACGTTTACAAGACTGTATTAAAAAAACATTGCCCGTCTGTGACTTCTAACCGTAAATATTCATGTATTTTACTGTTTATTGTGTGAAATTAAAAACCCCAGAGTATTTCAAAATGTCAACGAGACTAATTCTCTTGGATTTGAAGTTCAAAATTCTCTTGCACTTGTCCTTAGACTGCACGAGATGAGAAAACATTTATATTTCTTGGGTCAAGAAAAAGGCGGACTTTGCAAAATATTCCTCCTCCCCTAGCGCGAAACACTCGCTGTGGCTGGATGCGCTTAAATCTGCTGTACAAGGACTCTTTCCTGTCACATATCACACACTTCAATAAGCCGACAGAACGCAGGTTAAGGTGTTTACATGCCGGTTGAAATCAGGGCAATTGGCAAAAATCAAGCTGTGTCAATCGGTGATAAAGGTAAATGGTTTAATGCGTTTACATGACCACACATACGTTGTCAGCTTAAGCATTATCGGTTTAAGAATGAGTGCGTTTACATGCATTGTTTTGATGATAGGGCTTAAATTGAATGCTGAATTTTCACTACTGCCTTCTCTCTGGCATAAACCATAGACTACAGTGCTATAGTCTCACCGTCCGCCTCATCTCCTCCTGCAGCTTGATGCTGCTCAAACTTGGCCTTCAGGTCCTGTTGAGAGCGCAAGAACCTGGTCTGCTTAGGAGCTGTAGTTGGGAGTTTCACCCATTCTTCCTCCAAATCTTTCAACTAAAAGAAAAGGGTCAAATGAGTAATATTACAACTTGCATTAACAAGCCGGAATAAAATAAAATAACTATGCCAATTTCAAGAGAACTATGAACGCTCAAGTACAACAGCTGCTACAGACTCATATTTTAAAGTGAAAATTTTGCATTTGAAAACTTAATGGAGAATAGCAGTATCACCTGTACGGAATTAATATTCTGTAGAGGAGCTCGCAGAGCATCGCGGATCCACCTATAGATCTCCACCGCAAGCAATTTGGCCTCGTCTCGAACTGCCTTTTCTCGAGACTCAAACTGTTTTGGCAACACTTTCACTACAGGTTTGAGCGTTATGATCTTTGATCCAAATTCACTGAAAAAGGACAAATAAACAAGTTTTTTGTGCTGAATAAGTGCCGGCAAGTACAGTGATGGTTAACAGGTTTAAAAATTGCCTACTCACCAAAGTGCCTTCCTTAGCGTCTCAAGGCAAGTAACAACAATCTTGGGGTTCTTGTTATCCAGTCCTTTGATCAGCTCATCCTGGACCACTTCTGCTTTCTCAATCTCTATGTACATGAGGCAGATATCACTCCCCAGTTCCTTGGCTCGCGCTTTGGGCTGGTTGAACACTTTGCAGACTACTCCAGAAACCACTTCCCCTGTTGTCCTGCAAGATAAGACTCATTTCCATTAGATCCCATTAAGACATAATGGATACTAAGCCTAACAAATCAACATTTAGCAGCAAATTCGTCGAATTGTGCCAAGTATGTTCCTTATTAGCGCACCAACTTGAAGACCATTCTGGTAGCACAAATATCTAAAGAAAAACACAAGACAATATTCTTGTTTTTAGGCGTTATCTGATGATTAGTTATCTAATTATCCCTAAAGCAAACTGAGCAAATCACCAAAACACAAACATCATGGAAGGGAAGTTACTCGTTTTCACATCACTCCTTTATCAAAACTGCATTAAACAATCAATCAATACTCTATGAAAGAGTTTATCATACCATTAACAATGACTAAATGACTCCATCTGGTTTTAGACAGTCAGTCATAAAGACACCAACTCAATAGGCCTAATGAAAAGCGATGGAGGGAGCAGCACAAATGTAGGCCTTTTCTTAAATGCTTGTTTAAAAATAAGGAATTTCTGTCATCCTCATGAAGATCGGAATATGGCTCAACTGAGGAAAATCATTTATATTTCCATGGTTTTCTAAATGGGTTAAAGACTATAGCTACTGCTGCGTTCCTACTTTGCCTGATGACTCTCCCTCGATCCAAAAATAGACTTTCACCAGGCATCACATTTCTGCTTTGTTCCAAAACTCAGTTGTGAACAAAGTTCTTACAAAATGTTATCCCATATAAAACATTTCAGAGGAAAAGAAAGAGCTGCCCAGGGATCGAGAGAAAAGCAAACGTTCTTTAGTCATCCAAGAAAACAAAATCAGCGGTCCATGAAACTCGTTTAAAACGTAGCGCCATGTTCAAAGATTTCGGTTGCGACTTGTTTTTTGTCCAAAAAGCACCATAAAAGTAAAGCTACTTACTTTCCAGCCACGTGTGCATTCTCGATAAAAACAAGTGCTGCCTCCAGTCCTTTGAGTTGGGCTACAGCATTGGAATCTGTTACGAATCTCTTGACAAGTCCAAGGTATTTGCCCCATTCCGGGCTCTTCTCGTCTTCTATCCTCTGGAAGAGCTTCAATGCTTCCTCGTATCCATTTAATCTTGCTTTCCAAATCTAAGGGAAACCAGAAGATGAATAATGACAACAAAAAAATTTAATAAAATAAATGAGCTCGTGACTTGAGGTAACCAACTGGCCCACTTTCCTTAGAGGCCGACGTACGTTTAACAGCCATTATTTATAATCGACATGAACTCTTCAACAACACAACATGCTTTATCATTTATGTCACAATGTGCAGTACATGCATAAAACTCAGGTTGATAAAACAAAGCACCAACTACTAAACTGAAATTTTATCATAAAACTCAAGCAAAAGATGTGACCAATCAATGTATCAATTTACTAATGTCAAAAAAAAGGGCACAGTCTCACAGACAGATCTTAGATTAAGCCAGGATTAGGCCTTGGTTCAAGTAGGGCATTTAAGGGGTTAAGCTTTTATAAACGTGCCTTAGGAAAAAAAAAAACATTAGTGGTGGTGTGCATCTTAAGACAAAGCAGTGGCACTGACATATTTTAGGATATGTCAGTGCAAGTTGCTTTCAGTTAAAACATTTTAGTCTAGGACTAGGCTAAGCCTGGTCTGTGAAAACAGGGGTAGATGTTTCAAACGAAAGTGCTGCACACTACTCTTACCCCTGATCATCCCACCCCTTAAATACAAGTATCAGCAAAAAAAAAAAAAATTAATGAACATCAAAAGGCATGTTGAAAGATGCCTTGCAACTGGCTGAAATAAAGTCTCGTGTAATCGTCCAATCAGTTTAAACTGCGGGAAGACGTTATATGTAAACAACATGTCACCTAAGATAACATTCACGATTCACCTCAGGAAAGTTATCCAATGTCCATAGTTATTTTTTAATCATTTTTAATAATGGGTTTACAATGTCCAAAATTTAAATACATCTTAGCAGTGGTTTGGAGTATAAACATCATATCACTGATTTTTTTACACTTTTCACTTATTGACATAAGAAAAAGAAAAACATATAGGCTAGTTAGGTTAAACCATTTAGCTAAGTAGCTGCAAACCTAAATGTAAATGAGATTCGTTGCATCAAGGTATAATATTTCCATAAAGAATGTTCCCATTTATTTCACTGCTTTGCATGCATTCATCTCTAAACAATTAGGCAGAGCAAAGTGCTGACAGTTTGGTTATTCTGACACAAGCTGGTCTTCCAACACTGTCAGGGGATTTTTGATGGGCCAAAATTTGAAAGTAGCCTGGATCGCTCACCTTGTGTTCACATTTCTGGTCGATGGGTAACTTCATCCATTCACTGTCATCCCCCATGGCTGTTTTCTGTCGGTCTGATCTATTCAACTAAACAAAAGAAGGGGAAACTTTGGTTGCTCACACTCCATCCATACAAAGCAGAACAAAAAGCAAATCAAACCAACTTTTACACACACAAAAAAAAAAAAAACCATATGCTAAATAAGGATACAGTTTAAGAACAGATTTTCAGATAACTTCAGGTTCAATATTAAATGGACATGTTTGAGCTCATCTGACGCATGCAACAAACATCTCAACCATAAGCATTAACAAATATAATTAACATGGCATGGTAAACTAGACTAGCTTGTCACAGTAAATAAAGTTCAGTGCACTTTGCAATATCCACATGCATTTCAACAAAAATCTCCAGCCAGACAGAAGAAATGCCTCGATTCACTTCACAGCAAATGCACACATCGCCCAGATCTGCAGCCAAAGCAGAGCAACATCCACTAATGCATCTCTCAGAAGAGCCTAGTTTCATATTACATATATCGATCTAAGCCTAAATTGTAAATACTTAAATACAAAGCCCAGGCTTTAAGTGAGGAAAACACAATTTAAAAGCTTATAGGCTATCATGCCAAAGAAACGTGTGCATGCAGAAAGCGCCGCCAATTCAGCCCGCCCAAAACAAACATAAAAGCAAACAATGAGTGTTTAGAGCAATGGCAACCGTCTAAATTATTTATTAGTCAAGAAAATTACAAATAAAGAAGTGTGAGGCATTTAAAAACGTTAGAGTGGTTTGCAGCGCATCACATGTGAAAACACTATCGGGGTGCAGCAGAGCCGTTAGTGACCCGCAACCACTGTCGCTCGGCCCGTATCATTTTGCAGATTAAGACGTTCAAATATGGTCTTAATTCAAAAAGGACACTGCAATTGTAATCCTCACGGCTTAATAAAACAACTCCCGTGTATGGTTTGTTTAGTTTCAAGGTGTAAATATGGCTAAATTTAAATATACCGGTTAGCTGTTAGCACATACGCGGCCCTGACTGACTGTCTGTTAGTCCTGCAACAGCTTAAACCATCACGAGATTCAAACAAATATCGCCATTTTCATAGCTTTCCACAACGACTAAAATGTCAACATTTATCCTCATCATCTCATCTAACCTGACATGTGACAGTAAAATGAAAACCCCGACTCACACTATTGTTTGTCACAGATATAAAAGCGGCTTGATATAATTCAGTCCGTCACTAAAACCGAGGCCCTCAAATAAAACGCAGCAACGTATAATGAAGCCGAAGACGCTTCAAACGGCTTTAGTGTAAAAATCTCCGATCACAATTTCATATATCTGTTTTATTTACCTGCTTTTAGAGAGGGAAGACAGGGCGATCTTCATCAGCTGGGACCGATATTTGGTCATTACTCTCCGGGCTTTGAAACGCCTCCGAGGGCGGGGAGAGACAGAGGGAGGAGACGCCTAGTTTTCATTCAAACGCCCAATTCATTTGTTATAGGCTGCAAAGTGCATTTTGTGGTTTATACAGGTTTTATTGAATATTTTGTGTTTTAATGTTAAAGTGAAGTGAGCATGCAATTACAGAATCAATTGTCTTATCACGTTTTCAGTAGAATATACTTTTGGTTTTGGAACCAAACTTTGGGACATTGACAAACAAAATAAAAAGCAATTATATATATATATATATATATATATATATATATATATATATGTGTGTGTGTGTGTGTGTGTGTGTGTGTGTGTGTGTGTGTGTGTGCGCGCAATTGTTAACAGTTTTGCATTATATAACATTACATATCTATTACAAATAAAATCTAGGTATTTTATGAACAAAATATTGCTACTTCTTTCGCGTGCATTTGAGTAACGTTAGGTATTGTGTATATATTTTCCTAGTTTGTGGCAGATCTAAATGGTAAAATGTCTATCAGGATCCTTAATTCTTATATGGATTTCAGTGCTTTTGGAATTGATATGTGTGCGAACTGTTGCAGCACAAAAATACAGATCCTCATCCTCGTGGATTAGTATTTAAATGGAAAGCCATATGGGCGCAGAAAACAGCTGTGCTGCGCATGCGCGGGTTTCCATAGCCGCGCTGCATCAACAAAAACTGACGAAACACAGCCGAGCATTTTTCAAAAACGAGAGTAGACTCCACCCAGCGCTCACTTCCGCGTTGTGTCATGTGCTGCTCGACCGCGTCGTCTATTGGTTGTTTTATATCCCTGGATGAATTTGAGCTAAGATACTGTGGTAATGACTCAAATTCGAAATAAATATTCCTGGAAAACACGCAAATATCGAATTCCAGTGATCCTATATTTTTTAAATAAGATAATAAAATGTATTTAAATAGAGTAATATAAAGGTTTACCTTTAATTTTAGCACGGAGTCCTAAGAAACTGTGCGCATGAATCCTTACTAGCCTATTTGATGCGCTTTAGTCAGTGTCGTCAGTGCAGAGTGGGCACACTGACCGCTGAAGCATCTTTAAGGACATTCTGAATGGGCTACCAGGAGAGTCATGAACCGCATCTGCATCCCAGCAAACCATAAAAAATCATGAAAATGAATACGGATCGTTTCAGCCTCACTGTTGACGAGTATTTAGGTAGGCTATGTTACGGTTGTCCCTTGTGTGGTTGTTTTGTTGGTGCGCAGACTGATAAGTTGCAGTCGGTTCCAAGATGCCTGCTTTGCAGAATGATTGACAGTTGCATTAAAAAGTATAAACACAGACACTGTCATGACATCGCCTTTTCTTTTTTACTTTCCAGCTGAAACGAATGTCCTCTTCTATCTCAATGATGCAGTCACACAGCTACTTGAACACAAAGAGGAATACACTCAATTTGGTGTGGTCCGATATTTTGCAGAATAGTAAGTTATTATAAATAATTATTATCATGGTACTCCATGATACTAAAGCTAATAGAGATACTACCATGGTACATGTCCCAAAGTATAACATAATCGAATAATAATTTTGCAGTTTTGCTAGTGTGAAGAATGGGAATCATGTGCTCTTCAGGGAATTCAGTTACATCAAAGCAACACCTCATAACAGAGAGTCTTTCATCCATATCTTCTGGAAATGCTTCCGACAGATTGGAAAGAATGGGGGTAAGCAGAGGCAAATACGCCATTTGTCATGCCACTACACTTTACTTCAGTTGTTTGCATTGTTGTGTGACATCGAACAAATGCAGCTGTTTCTTTTTGCAGATCTGTTGGCAATGTCAGAATACAGTTCACTTTTACAGCTGTTATGCCCTGACTTTCCCACGGAGATGGTACAAAACACAGCCAGGTAATTTAGTATTTGCTGTTTGATGATTCTTTGACGTTTCCCTCCTTTCACATTGATATTTAACTGAATAACTTTAATGTTTTCTTTCTTTCGCAGGATTGTCCTGATAGATGATGCCACTGACTGTCTGTCATTCTCCGATTTTATTTATTCATTCCAAATCCAGTTCTATTATGAAGGTATTATGAACTAATAATATAATATATAAACTAGACTATAATAAAATATACTATAATATTAAGCTGCACTTTGCTTATGTCGTCTGTATGTCTGTACATCACATAACCCATAGACATCATATAGTCTCTATATAATATCTATGACATAACCTACTTTATGATAAACATATTAAGTGAATTCAAAATGTTTAATTGTAACCACTTATAGCAATTAAAAAACATACAATTTTCCTTATACATTCCATTCATATAAAATGAAAAGTAAAATCTTGATGTTAAGAAATTAGATTCAGGTGTTATTTCTTAACCACCCAATCGCAGAAGCACTGGTGATATTTAAAGGTCTTGCTAACACAAAAGCTGCACTTGACCTTGAGATTTGAACAGGTGTAACAAAAGGCCAGTGACATCATCACCACCACGTGTAAGCGTTTCTATGGTTACCCGAGGCTCCTCCTTTCATCAGAATGATCTAATCTTCATCCACTTTCACAGAGTTTGTAGAGAGTGTGTCTGTGATTTACCAAGACCTGTTGTCCGGGAAGAACCCAAACACCGTCATAGTCCCAACCTCCACCTCGGTGGAACAGTTATCCAGCGCAGCCAACGAGGAGCCGGACGCTCAAGAAGGCGTAGACTCCTCCATCTTCTGTGAATGTATAGAGGGACTTTGTGAGAGGTTCAAACACAAGTAAGACATTCATTCATTATTTATATACTATTATAGTATTTATTGTAATAGCTTTTATTTTTATATTTTCAGTTATTTTAAGTAATTTTGTTATGTGGTTTTTTTTTAAATATGTTCTTGGCTTTTATTATTTTTAATACATTTTTTGCTTCAATTTTGTTTCAACTTAAAATTATTTATATCAATTACTTTCCAAGGAAACGTTTTAAATGTAATATTTATATTTTATTGCAATTTTATTTCAATGACAGAAAATTATCTCTAATATTTTTAGTTAACAATCACAACACTAGCTCCATTTAATTCTGCAGAATTACAGCAATTTGTTTCTCAATAAGTATAGAAAATGTGTGCAGATTTATTGTGGACCTATATTATAAGTAACAAATGAATAAGAAAAAAAAATATTATTAAATGATTTAATTTACTAATTAATTTTATTATGTTGTTGCATCTATATTTCAATAAAATTAGAATATAATTTTTGGCTTATATACTAAGTTTTACTCTACAATGGAACCTACTATAACCATCCTCACTAGTGTTTGGGAAAGTTACTTTTAAAAGTAATGCATAGAGACAGAGCGTATTTAGGCCACGCCCACACCCGGGGGGAAAACAATCAAACCGTCTCCATTGACTTTGCATTGCGAGAGGCTGCCTCCTTGTCATTTCTTGCTTCTAACAAAAGACAGACAAATGCCTAAAAGCTGCTGTGTGACAAGGTGTACAGCAAACAAGCTAAAAAACCCAGAAATACGTTTTTATTAGCTCTCGACCTCAAAAAACGAGTGTTTAGTACATAAAAGTGGATACAGGCAGTTGAGACAGAGCGTCACGTGTCTCATTACTCTGAGAACTAACGTACGCCCGCCGGAGGAGACCGTAATCGGCAACACAGGATAGTTTATCTGACAGAAATATAATATATAAAACTGACATTTGGATATTTGACTCACCAGTGACCAAATGTTTAACTTACTGCACACGTAGTGTATTTTAGTGCATACTGAGTGTCAGGATCCCACAATTTACCCATTCGTTCCAGCCTGTATCCACTTTTATGTCCTCAAACGCTCGTTTTTTGGGGTCGACAGCTTATGAAAACGTATTTCTGGGTTTCTTAGCTTGTTTGCTGTACACCTTGTCACATAGCAGCTTTTAGGCATTATTCTGTATTTTGTTAGAAGCAAGAAATGACAAAGAGGCAGCCTCTCGCAATGTAAAGTCAATGGAGACCGTTGGACTGTTTTCCCCCCCGGTGGGCGTGGTCTTAAGATTATGATGCGTTGCGCTCTGTCTCTATTACAAATTGTACAATATTGCGTTATTCCTTTAAAAAGTAACTAATTGCGTTACTTAGTTACATTTTCTGGAAAGTAATGTGTTATGTTACTTTAGCGTTACTTTTTCTCACCATGGCTGGGCTTGCTTGTTTGTTTTTTTATAAATAAATAAATAAAAATTCAGCAACTGTAAAGGCCCTTTCAAGCCAAAAGTGAAATGAATAAGCCTCATGCTGAAGGAAATGCAAATTCACGCCGATACAGTAGAGGGCGCAGCTGCCATTCTGGATTGCAGAAGAAAAGGACCCAGGAGAGGAAAGTTTATTAACACTCTTTACTTCAGTAATAATAATCATAAAAAAGAAACACAAATATGATGTTTAACGGAAGTCATTGGTACGTATTAGTATGGTTGAATTGGTTTATCAACTTTACAAGTTAATAAAAGTAATCTGATTACGTAATTTGCGTTACTTGTAATGTGTTACCCACTAACTCTAGAACATGATATTGATCTCATCTTTTCCCAGGTTTCCCTCCATTGTTGCTATTAAGGAGATATTAAAGAGCAGTCAGCGAGTGTCTTTCTATAGCTTTCTGTTGGCCTTGGCCAAACATGAGGGAATAAACCAAGACATCAGTGAGTATTTGCTAATATAAAATGCTTACTTGTATTTCTGAATACATGTAACTTTTGTTCTTATGATAGTTAGACATGTTAACGGAATGCTTTATCTTCTGTCATATTATCAGGTGCTCTTCCCAATAAATCGGACCTGCTGATTGATCCAGAGATGGACCAGGAGCTGGAGAGACTGTGAGAGAGACGGACTTGCTTCAAAGAGTATATTACAGTCACTTGCTGGTTAACTAAAACGTCTTTTATTAAAAGACGAAGAGCGTGCTAACAATCTTTTTATATTTAACACATTTTATTGAAAGCTAATATGCTAGAGGGTAGATTTGAGATGTAATAGATTTGACACTATGTTTCTGTGAATCTTCCAGCATAGCTCAAGTTGCCATCAGCCCAACGTCCAACAACAGCAGCAGCAGCGCTGCGGGACAGAAGGAGACGTCCAAGAAGGCCTCGCCACGCAAGTCCCTGCACCAACGCAAGAGGATCGAAATGGAGAGCGACGGCTCCACGGAGGAGACAGACTCCTCTGAGAATTAACACACACATACCTGCTTGCTAGCGTCTTTATGATTTTTTTAGACAGCGGTTATGCTGGTTCACTGATTTGATTAGACAAGTGGCGTTCCAACAATGCTGATGCATCTCTCTGCGCTCACTCTTCCATTTCTATGGGCTACACTGTGGTAACCCACTTACTTTCATTGCTGAAACCATAAAATAAACAAATTAGCCATCCATATTGTGTCTGAAATGTCAACTGTTGTATAAAGGAAACTGTAATGGCAGGTGGAGCTGGGGGAGGTGGAGGGTTTCAGAGGAACTCTGATAGCACGCTGCAGGACTAGCTTACAGCACTGAACAACACTGAACCAGACTATTTAAATGTTGAGGAAGCAATCTCATTGGCTGCAGGACTAGCAAAGGCCAATCAGCGTGTGCCATGTGGTAATGATGTGATTGCATGTAAACCTATCAGCCTGCGCCCTCTAGAGTTTCATGACTCATATAATGTTAGTAATAACACACCGGGACAATCCATTTACAAATAGGATTTAATTTTATGGATTCCACAGAACAGTTATGATCATTCAAAAAAACAAAAACAAAACAATGTACAGTGATAACAGATGAAATAGGCACAACTTGTGATTTTGCAGGATCGGTTCGCGAATATTTTTTGCAGACACAAATGGTCACCCCCTTTCAAAATGGCCGTACCAAGCAGAATATCTTCACGCACAGTGAGAAACTGTTCTACAGAACGCCATTTCTGCAGATTATTCAATTAAGACTGCTCATTTTGTGAATATTGCATATTAGGTAAGCGCATGCTGTGAGGATGTGCCATTTTGAAAGGACTGGTCAAGATGGGTCCATTTTAGGCCTTGGCTTTAATAAAACCTTTCCTTTTTTGTATCAGGAAAACAAAAAATGAGCAAGCACAAATTTTTCACTACCAGGCAGCAGTATTCCTCAGCACCATTTATACAGGCCTTTCTGTCATTATGACAGTGTTGCATCCTCTCCTTATATATATTTCAGGTGCCAGAATAATATATACTTTGAGATCTTTCCATTTTGTATAGTAATAAATAGGATATCTAATATAATATGTAAAAAGAAAATAAAATTATTTGGTTTTCACAGCTACATATGCCAGGGATTCTGAGATTGAACCAGAATGCAAAAAGGCCCAGACTATGCTCTGTTTAACAGAGCAACTTATGGGAATCTAAGCACACATAAACATTGAATACGAGAACCAAAAAGAAAAAGCATTCACAGAAGTAAGCATGGATGCTATATTGTATTTGTGAGACTTTGTAGTGCGCAGACAAATGGCAGCAAGTACCCAATTTAACCTAGAACACTTGAAATTGTGGCATTGGAAAACAATGAAAAAGTAGCTTTGTGGAATGGACCAGGGAAAAATGTGGAATGGAATTGATTATGATTGACCTTTTCTAATTTTAGTTTGTGTGTAATGTTGCTGTTTGAGCATAAACAACATCTGTAAAGTTACAACGCTCAAAGTTCAAAGCAAAGGAGATATTTGCTTTTAAAGAAATCGTTTTTTAAGGACTACAACAAACAGCTGGTAGGGACTACTCGGGTTAGTGACATCACCAACCCTTAAATTTACATAAACCCCTCCCCCGGGAACTCATTTATAGATTATCATGACAGAATATGCTAATCAATGACTAGAAGATAGTTAACTCCACATCAGCAACATAAACCCATCAACTAACCATTCAGAAACGTCCTGTTGCATTCTACATGTTGTCACTTCTTCTTGAGTCTCTCCATCATTGTCGGACTCCGGTTTGAACATAAAAGGCAAAACGTTTTTGAAATTTTCAGTGCATGTCCATGTGAGGTAAAAGGACACAAGCTGTTGAAGCTCCGCCCTCTGTGACGGGAAACAGCAGCTCATTTGCATTTAAAGGAACAGACACAAAACAATGCGTTTTTGCTCACCCTCAAAAAGTGAAAATTTTAACATACTATATAAAAATATCTGTTGGTTATTTTGAGCTAAAACTTCACATACACACTCTGGGGACATCAACGACTTATTTTACATCTTGTGAAAAGGGCATTATACCACCCCTTTAATGCTCTAGGGGGCGTTCAGAATACCTTTTTTTCCATTCCACTGCACTACTTTACCATTGTTTTTCAATGTAAAAGCGCTAGACGGATGTTGTTAACCATTGCACTTGCGTCTTGCACATGACATGTCTACCCTGGATGCAACCATTGTCAGCTCGAAGCAGTCCATACTGGACGCGACAAAGCAACCATTGCAAATCCATTTGTCCTTCATATCAGAAGTAGTGCGAACACATGAAGTACATCAGAAATAGAACGGGGCATCAGTTTACTGTCGCGACGCATTCACTGTAGACAGCATCACTGATTATAATGAGTTCTATTTGCTTTTTCGCATCACGTTGTACTGCGGTGTAGACACGACATTTAAAAACATGGCGCTCAAGTTAAAAGTTTGTCAGCTTTTTAAAAAATGCGTCTCTAGACCTTGCGCTTTTTGTTCCACTGACCTGTCTCACACATTTTTAAGAGCAAATACACAATCTGTGTGAACAATCCGTGTGTGAACGATCGTGTTTGACCTTTACACTCGCATCTCACGTTTTTTGCGTTCTCTAAAAACGTGACAGTCAGTCAACGCGTCTCTAGACCTTGCATTTTTTTTCATTCCAATGACATTTTTTACCCTCAAAAATGCGCTCAGGGTGAATTGAAATCAAGTAGCTTTCCGTAGGATTCCTATTGATTTCGACTGAAAATTCGCTAAACAACGATAAATGTGACTGCACTTTAATGCTCTGGATCAGGGATTCATAACCTTGGGTTCAAAGAGTTGCTAATACGATGTGGGAAATGTTGGAAAGTGGTCTTAACCTGTGGTGCAAAGCGGGTCAGGGACACCAGATGGACAAACTGGGCTGAATTCAATTACATGGCTCACATCCGTTCTGAGTGAAGAAGGACGAGCCCCAGTAAAGCTTTGGTTTCTGAGAAAAACTTGATTTTGGATCCAGTCTAGCTTTATGATCTCTTTTCTGTCTTGTGTTGTTTCATCCATCATTAATGCATCAAACATTGTGCTTCGAATTAATTCAAATGAAACCAAACTTCGCACAGAAATGATCTTTACAAGTTACATCGAACATTTTTTTAGTTATTAAACTTCGTAAGGCTTTACACCAGTCAATAATACTCAAGATGTACGAGGTGAAAGTAGTTGCGGTGTGGCCGATATCCGTTTCGATTTTAACATTTGTCTGAAATAGACGTCAACATTATATTATCAACATGACACGTTACAAAGAGGATCAAAACCACCATCATGCAACACCTCATATAGTATGTGATAATGCAAAAATACAAATAGACCGAAGGTCATTCGAGGAAGATGTCTTCTGTCGGACAGGAATATTCCATATTTTCTTTGTAGAATTGCTGAAAAGCTTTCCTGTACAAACAAAGAAAAACTATTTACGTACATATTTATTTTGTGTGTAAATTATATGTTTATATTTTCCCTATGCTTTACTCAGATACAGAACCGAACACAAAAGTGCGTTAGTGCCATACTAGCAGATCGATGTAGGTAAAATGTATGTAAAAATGTATCTTTTTCTGAGAAAATTTATAATTTTACAACATTTTTAGATAATATTATGTTCCTCCGGCTAATATACGACCTTCAAACAACTAACAACTATCAAATCACGCATTTGTATAGGCTACAATTGTATATGTATCTCTAAATATAGTAGTAAGCAAAAAGCAGTATATCAAATAAGTGGATTATGTCTCAAATACATAAGTTAGTGTTTCAAGAGGAAATAAGTCGAGAAAGAAAATCGTGCGTAATCTTGAAGTGACTGGAGAACTCACCCTACAGATTCAGCCAGTTTTGTGGTTGTATCATCTGAGAAGAACACGTGACAGGCGAATCTCTGGTATGCTGGATGTTTCGTTATTAGTCCAAAATACCTGAAAGAAACACACAAGAGTATTTACTGTCAAGTATGTGACTCCATTGTCATTGTTGTGTGTTCTCTTGGTTTCCTGTAGGGGGCGGTGTAGCTAGATAAAAATGGGGTTGTTGTATTTACAGCTTTACATAAGTGACCACGAGCTCTCAGTCCTAGATTAAGAATTTTATATTAGTCACTGCATCTAAACTACCATTCAGATTTTGAAAGAAATGAATACTTTTAAGGATGCATTAAATTGATCAATAATGTTACTTACAATATATTTCTATTTCAAATAAATGCTGTTCTTTTGTATGTTCTATTCATTAAAGAATCCTGAAAAATGGTTTCCACAAAAATATTGATATTTCAACAGTGATAATGATAAGAAATGTTTCTTGAGCAGCAAATCGTGAAATCAAAATGCAATACTATTTCAGAAGGATCATATGTTACTGAAGACTGGAGTGCTGATGCTGAAAATTCAGTTGTGTATATTTTATATTTTAAAATATATTAAAATAGAAAATAGTTGTTTTAAATTGTAATAATTTTTCACAATATTACTGTTGTTAATGTATTTTTGATCAAACAAATTCAGCCTTTGTGAGCATGAGACTTAAAAAAAATATTGCCAACCCCAAACCTTTGAAAGGTAGAGTACGCAAAAAAATCTATTAATTATTTATCAATTTATTACAATTTATTTCAATTATTTTATTAATTTATCTAAGCCCTAATTCACCCTTATTTTTCTAATAAAAGCATGATGAGAAAAACCATGCATTTGTTCAAACTCACTTGTTATTCTTTGGATGGCATCCGCAGAAGGAGATGTTTTTCAATTGGAAAAAGTGAAAGCACTTCTCACCCTGAAAAATATGAAAAGAAAGACTGAGTGGTCTAATCAGCAGCAGGGATTGGAACACATTAGTGTAAGCAGGAAGCACATGATGTCACTGCAGTGTGAGGTCGTCTCAGCCTGCGATTAACATCACTGAGCGCGCTCACAAATTCACTCAGAGGGGCTTAGGGGGCGAGACTCCCCCGCATTCTTAAGACGCTTCATTGCTTAACTGTGGAGCCGTAAATGTTGCATCACAGAGTTCAGATGAGTGGAAGAGCCTTTTGGTGGCCACATCTAGTCACACTAAACTAGACGCCGCCTCCATGGGGTCAAATGTCAAAGTCCATTTCCAAATCACAAATCTACAGGTAATATTGAGAGCGCTTCAAACAGTGCCGTCTGGTTTATGCCTACTATGCTATTTCATGTCATAGTTAATTTTTCAAATATAGAAATAACATTGATTCGTTTTTTCTAATAAATATTATATTATTACATTTATAAATAATTTTGAACAAGAAGTTTTTCTTCTAATGCAAAACTTCAAAACGTTTTATTGAGATTATTCTTTATTAATAATTATTTCACAGGTTTAATCAGTTAATATCACTTTTACTAACAAAAGGCATATCCTTAATGACATCATCTTTCAGGAAGCGACATCATTTTGATAGGACAACAAGAGAATTAACATGAGCAAGTATTTGCAATAGATTTTATGACTTATGTAAGGTTTTGTAGCATTAGTCGGTGTCGCTCAGCTTAAAATATTCCATCCATGGAAAAAATTATAGCAATTGATATCAGAATATTTCAATATCAGATTATTTCAAAGATTTAAAAACATTAAAAACATAAAATACTTAAAATATAAGTTTAAAACATCAAAATTAAATTGACCCCTTAAATCCTTTACTGAATTACTTCCATAAATAATAACACAACATATTAATTTGATAAGGTACTACATGACAGGAACGACCATATGCTTGGCGAGTAATTTTTAGGAAAAATATTATAGTTAATCTGAGGTATACAAACCCTTTCAGAAGTCCGACAGTCATCCTGAACGATGATTTTCACTCCTCGTGTGTTGATTTCCAGAATGCAAGGCGAAGGGGGGCTGAACTGCATTGTTGTTCTTCTGTTTGATGCTATCTGTTGACATAATCAGATTGCGTATGAACATCAGATTACATATGAACAACAACATAACATGAAATTATTATGGAAATATATGGAAATCCAGGGCAGAACTATAATACAGAAATGGATTAGTATACCTTGTGCATGGCGGCACAAAGCACATCGTTCCCTTTGTGATACGGCACTTGAACAGAACCAAGGAATTTCACCCAGAATTTGTCCATCCAGTCACGTTTGACCTCTGAATAAATCACAGCAAACGGACATTATTGCACAATGTACAAAAATGTAAATATGCAAAACGCCATAGCAAAGCCTTGTTACCTTTAACAAGTTCATCCTTTGTCACCTTGACGGCGTAAAATGCAGGAAAGATGCCTCTGGATCCAGTGCGCATGTTGTAGCCCTCACACCACAGATCCTCGGCCTGCAACTCGACCAGTAAGGGGTCATCCGCCTCCAACTCCAACTCATCATCATGGCGAGGAATAAACCTGTGAACGAGCCAAAATTAGGAATGCTCAGGTCAAATGTGGTGTGATTAGGAGAACTCCAAAAAACATTGAGTTTAGGGAACCACGCATGACTAGAGTGTGACTTTGTACAAAATATTTATTTGTATGTATAGATCTGTCCTATTACTCATGTTTTTTGTTTTGTTTTTTTGTGCTGTCATCTTGTTTGGCTGTAGTTGGTTTGTGGGTGAATTTCACTACAAATCAAAAGAATAAACCTGTTTTTAGTACAATTACTTTGCATTGTGATATTTTCATGACAAAATGATACTTAAAATAATAACAACAACAATAATGAAACAAATACAGTAAGGAAACAGTAATACAAAGCATGTTATTATTATACTTGAATTATATTCAATTAAAAAAGTAATTACTGAATACATTAAATGCAGTACATAACTTGATGAATTCTATTCAATTAAAAAAGTAATTACTGAATACATTAAATGCAGTACATAACTTGATGAATTCTATTCAATTAAAAAAGTAATTACTGAATACATTAAATGCAGTACATAACTTGATGAGTGTATTCATCTCTCAACTTAAATATGATACACTTTCTTATAATAAAATGAAGAAAATTAAAAAACACTAATGGTCTTCAAAAAATATGCTCAGTATATGTTTCAATATCCCTTTTAAGTCAATTTTTTGTTGTGCTTTTTAAATGAGATGAGTGCATCTCAGGCTTTGATTGAATCTTTACCTGAACACTGCTCTGTGGCTCTGTTCTCTTTCCTCTCCATTAATAACACAGGAGAAGAATCCAAACTCAGCCCCTAAGTGGGAGAACAAACGTTCATCGTCACTAGAACAACAAGGGAAAGAGACATTTCGGCAGGTAGTGCTTGCTGAATTTCATAGTCTTGCTCCTGGCTTGTGAAAGGCAGGTCTGATATTAGCAAACCAGTTAATGAGGAAAATCTTTGCAATTATTGTATTATGTATTATGGAAGGGGTGCCACAAGGTTCAACCCTTGGACCATTGCCATTCTTGCTAGGCTTTTTCACACCGCACTTGCATTTTTTGGTAAAACCACTTACCAAAAACACATTTACACATTTATTCTCTCTGAATTATATGACATGTTCAACCCTTCTACAGGACAGGTTATGACATAAAGCCATCATCTACTGGGAGTGCATGGTCTTTAGAGCAAATTATTGTAACATATTTGAAGGAATAATAGAGAAGCTTCACAAACTTTTCAATGCCATTATAAATCTGGGAAGAGCCAGGATATTATTTACATAACTCAGATTTTGTTTGGCTGAAAGAAGAAACTCATATACACCCAGGATGGCTTGAGTGTGAGTAAATTATGGGATCATTTTCATTTTTAGGTGAACTATTCCTTTAAGATCTGTGCACATTTGCAACAAACCCCCAAGTGAAAAACTTTTTTTTTAGGAACATGAATTCTAAATGATTAATTTCTGAATTCCAAACTACTTTCTAAGCTCATACTACTCACCAGAGAAACGTGACCGTCCATTCACAAAGACATTCTTGAACTTGCGGGAACGGGGCATGTCTGAGGTGGTGTCTGTGGTGGATTCCGCAGACAAACAGGAAGTGTCTCTCCTCATGCTCGTCGCTCCCGACTCTTCCTCCTCTTCGTCCGCATCCTGATCCTCCTCATCATCGTCGATGGCAGACTCGTAGACTGTATTGTCACTGTCACTTTCGTAACCTTTGTAGCAGTCCTTGATGCTCACTAGCTCAAGCTTAGCGTGCTCATCCACCACCAGGGTGTACTTGACCGAGTCATACGTCAGTCCCGAAGCATCCGTGCTGACCGCCACCGTCTTTAAGGTTCCCTTGTCCTCCTTCACCACTTTGGGCTTGCGGGTTTCAGCCCACTGACTAGCATCCCCCGGGTCGCTGAGGCTGACAGTCCGGCATGGGGGTGTGGGTGGATACACCTCATCCTCCTCGCTAATGGAGGGGTTCGGACAACCCGCCGATGGGTAGTTGTGAAGGGGTGGAATCTCTGTGTCCGAACTAATGGACATGCGATTGCTGTCGCTGCTCTGGGACAGAAACGGTCGCTCCTGCTCCCCGTTAACCGGCGTGAGGTGGATCTCCTCAGTGGCATTTCCTTCGGAAATGCGATAGTCCTTGTTTTTGTCGACCGTCTGGTCACACGTATCTTCATTCTCGACAGGATACTGCACTTGTTCCCGATAGCCATTGACGGTGTGATACCGGGCTTTTTCCTTGCAAATGATCGGGATGTCAAGGACACCCTCTATGAGGGTCACTTCCGTGGATTTTTCCCTCATGACTGCCTTTGTGAGGGGCGCCACCACTTTGGGGTTGTTCAACTTGTCCTGCTGCTTGGTGCGAACGGCTGAGGCTTTATTCGTGGAGGAGGCAGGGCCTCGTGGTTTGGTTTCAGCCCTGGCCTGAACTTTGTCCCCATCGGTCTGGCTAACCTGCTCAGGTTTGGCCGCCGGATCTCCTGTTTCACACACAGAAGATTATACATTAGGCAATAAGCCTAATGGAGGAAAACATTTGAAGGGGGTTATGTAAAAATGTCAGTTAATGCCTCATAAACACAAAATGCTACATTTAAAGGGATACTCCACTTTAAAATGAAAATTCTGTCATCATATACTCACCCTCATGTTGTTTAAATACTTTATGAATTTCTTTCTTCTGCTGAACAGAAAGGAAGATATTTAGAAGAATGTGAGTAACCAGACAGTTTCTGGTCTCATTGACTTCCATAGTAGGAAAAAAATATACTATGGAAGTCAATGAGACCAGAAACTGTCTGGTTACTGATATTCTTCTAAATATCTTCCTTTCTGTTCAGCAGAAGAAAGAAATTCATAAAGGATTGAAACAACATGAGGGTGAGTATATGATGACAGAATTTTCATTTTAAAGTGAACTATCCCTTTAAAACCAGTATAGAAATCCTGTTTCATTAAAATTAATCAACTGAAGAAATTCACCAAGAAATACGACGTCACAACAATTTTTAAATATACGAACCTAAAAGAAAATAAATAATGAATGAAATGGTTAGACTAAGTAGCGACAGATCTTTTCTTCTGTATTATGACGTACATTCGAGTGAAACGGATTATCAAAAAAGAAGAAAAATGTGGGGCGGGTCTTTGTTCAATCCATTGCTTGTTGATTGGATGGAGGCAGATCTGAATACGAGCTTGCAGTTGATTGTAAAAAAGGGCGGGGTTTAAGCAGACTATATGATTGAAGAAGTCCATCATACATCATCAGAGATAAGTGTTGTTTCACTGGAAGACATTAGCCCTATTCCCACGGGATAAGTATTACCTGGTGACCTCTAGTCATTTGTAATAAATGCTGAGTTTGTCTGTGATCTTAATCCCGCGCGAATCGGCCATGTCTGTAATTTGTAATCTTTAAAATTTCAATTTAAAAAGTAAAAATTCCCCCGCAAATGATCAACCATATTTCGCCGAACACCAAGGTCCTGTGATAATATTAGTCCTGTGCGAATCTGCATCTCTGTGATTTGCCGGGGTTGTTTATAATTTTTTCAAGGTTTTTGTTTCCTGTATAATACTAATACAGTGCGAATAGGGCCTTAGTTATGGTCTTCCAAAAAATTAAGAAACATGCACGGATGAATTGTTCACGATAAGATAATTTAACATGCATTTAGAAAGCTATGAATTTAAATTTCAGGCTGACTTTAAGGTAATGCGTTTGAGTCTGTGGACTCGGTGCTAATGCTTACACACACCAAATGCAAATTTACCATCATCATCAAAGTATACAATTTTAGTATATAGTAAAAGCATGACAATTGGGACATAGCCTGGTAGCATTACACTCCTTAATGGATTACAGTGGGACAGGAGAAAGTATTTTATCATAGACGACATTTAAACACGTTTTCATACTTCTAACTAGAGTCAGACACAAGTGACATCCGATGAACTCTCTGGGTAAGTAGATTGACGAAAATCCCATTAAGTTAATTACAGCACGTAAACACATTTTCATTCCGTGGAAGCGAATACTACAAAAACACCCACAATTATGAGACATATATTGTATTCCTTTCATTTATCTCATGGTAATTCCTCTAATGTATAGAAATGAGTTTGAAAAATGACTTGTTTGGAAAATATTTAAGTCTCAGCAATTCATCAGACGTGTTCATTTGTGTGGTACGTGTGGCCATTACTCACCCTTAATGTGTGGTGATGAAGAACGGGTTTTCTTTTCTTTCCTTCGTTCTTTCTCACCAAAGGAATTGTTATTTATTGTGTCCTGCGAATAAAATGGAGAACAAGAATGAGGGATGGATTTTTCAATATACAAAGTGCTGACAGGGTCAGATCAATATTGCTGAGATTAATCCTTACAAAAAAAAAGTATTTTTTGGACACTACCATGAAGATAATACATACATTCTCTACACAGAACCTTAAAATAACAAATAAATAGGTATTTTAAAAATGTAATAATTTAAAAAATATAAGAATGGCATTGCATTAGATAACAAAATATCAAAACAAGTGGAATGTTTTTTAAATAATGGAAGCAATTTATTAATTAATAAATCAAATTAATTTATTTTTCACACTAAAACATGTGTACATCTCTCCATCCTGGATAAATGATTGATTTTGTCAGCATTACTACAGTACTTGCCACTACATTTTAGGTGCTTTTCTATCATAGTGAAACCAGAAAGTGTATTTGAGTACAATCCATAAAGCAAGTGAGTTACAGGAAGTGCAGCCCGACAGATTGATTTACCGCTCTTTCCTATCGCTGACTCACCAATTGACCACGCTTCTATAATGCACCTTTAACACAGACATTCCTATGTTGCCATAGCAATGCGCCCATCAACGATGCAGAATTGGCATGCGTGAGAGAGTGTCAGTGTGTGCGTATGTGTGGGGGTAGATAAGAACACACACTAGTGTTCGTGACGGAGGAGGAAGACACAGATGGCTGAAATGAGGCTCTTATCCAGTGACTCTAAAAACGGTATCAGGAAAGAAACCAGATGGGAGAAACTCTATCCCGACAATATATTGCAATCTAGTTTAATAATCAAAGCCTGTCTCAATATATTACTGTGGGTTTAGAATTATGCAATCTTTATAAATATATGACATTTAAATCTGAGAAAGATATACTATATCTATACATACATTATTGGACAAAAGTGATGTCTGGAGCGTATGAAGTCCAATTAAACTATCAAAATATGAGGAAATTGTATATATATTTTTTAAATATTTTGAATATGAGTGAAGAACAAAACACTAAACTTGGTCTGACAAAGTTATTTTGCAAAAAAAGGCAAACAACAGCTACAGGTTTTATTTTACTATGCAAAAAAAAGCATTAAAAACAAAAGGAAAAAGCATACACCGACTACAACATAATAAGTTATTAATATTTCGTTGGTTCTCTCTTGTTTTTGCACGTTCATAAATTCTTTGTATGACCGCCTGGCCAAATAATTTAGCATGTTTCATTGCATTCTCTCAAATCAATTTCTTAAACAAATTAAACCAATTTTTAATAATATTTGAAAGAAGGGTGAAGATGTCAATTTTCCTAGGCCAGACATGACTTTTTGGATTGGAGCTGAAATATTGATTACTCATCCTGCACTACATTGTTTCGTCCAATCAGATGCTTTCTAGAGTAAGAACGTATCTGCACCTAAAACCATATGCAAATAGCAAATCATGTTATACATCTGTGACAAACTAAAGGAATTTTTTTTTTTTTAATAAAAGGGAACACTTAGATATGTGTTGATTTAATAAAGTGTTTAAATAGTCAAAAAGGGCGGTATGTTTTAATACTTTTCCACAAAATTCAAAACTGTTTTCCTTTGTCAATAATGTGAGACGGTCAAAATCTACATGACCCTAATTAGTTTCTTAATGCACATTCCTGGTGTTATTGTGGACAAATCATTGATGCACATTATTCGAAATAAAAAAATACATATATCTTTACAATCCTCTGCTTGTAAAACAACTATACTTTTTGGCTGACATCACAGCCCCTCCAAAGTATGCCATGACTGTTAACAATTCAATCATTTCCTGATAAAATCAAGTCTTGTCCAACATTTTTAATGGTTGAATATCCCATTTAGCTGAGAAATGTGTTATATTACAGAATAGGTTGTCAATAGCGCTTCACATCCAGGCCTCTAGCTTTCTAGCTGAAATATTTTCATCACAATGTAGATATTTTTAGAGCAGACTTTTTCACAGTTTTACTTGTATTACCCAATAACTGTGTAAAAGCTCTTTGCTAATTCCTCAAATGCCCTTTGAGCCCCGCGGCTGTGCCAATGCTGCAGACGTGGAGAGATTCAACAAGCCAAGATTACGAGATTAAAGACAGGGAAGCACATTTACAGTCATCCACCATCTTCTCTAGTTGTAAAACAGTCACTAGCAACACTTTCATGTCAACCTCATAACCATAAATCAAATATCTTACAAGTGGGCTTTTGCAATTCGTTTGCATTAGTTCTAATATATCCATGTTTTAGACATTCAGGACATTGGACTTTAGCCAGCACTAATGCTATAAGATGGTAAATATTGTTATGCAATAACTGCAGACCAAACAGATTAAACTGCATTGTGTTTAATGTGATTTTCAGCTCAGTGCAGGTTAACGGGTTAGTTTAGCATTCATTTACTCACCCTCGTGTCATTTCAAACCTGTATTATTGACCTATATAAAATGAACGAGACTTGAGTTTTTGCATGATTTCGGAAGATCTGGAATAATGTATTTTTGAGATTTTCAATGTATGTAAATGAGCAGCTGGAACGTTCAGCAAAATATTGTGATATGAAATTTGGATTGACATGAGGGTGAGTAAATAATGACAGAATGTTCATTTATCTTAATCTAGAATCTTTATAATTATGCTTTTCTTTATAATACTCTGGACAATATCGGAAACTACAGCAAGCAGATTATAACTAAACACTATTTGGTAACACAGAAAAGGTCAATTTGAGTTCAGTAAGTCTGGGTTGGAAGTCTTTTCAGGAGATAGTAGTGCTGTGCCATTACTTAAATCATTTAGTTCTCTTTGCCTCATTACCCATCATGCACTTCAAAATAGAGAGAGAGAAAGGATGACTGCTAATGATTTACTTTAAAAAGGTAAAAGGTTAGATCAGTGTTATTTTAGTATTATATTATCTATACTTTGGACCCTTTTTAAATTTCCAATGTTCTCAGATGCAGAAGTCATCATAGTTGGATAAACGACAGCAAATATAAACAATATAAATGTGTATATTACATTATTTTTTTATGAAAATATTAAAAACTCCACTATATTTGCAATGTTGATAACTGTGAAAAGGGTCCATTATAGTATTTATACATTTTTTACATTCATTTTTATTTAAATGTGTTTTTCTTTTCTTTTTTTACTTTTAAAATAAAACTTAATTTCAGTGAAATAACTTCATTTTAGCGCTTGGGAAATGTATTGAAGATTGAGGCTATTTTTCCCCAACTAAAATTCTGATTTCATCATATTTTTGCAACAGTTCCCAAGTGAACATAATAAAACCAACAAGATTTTCGCAAAATGTCAGATCAGAGTGTGTTACATATCTATTGGGGCATGTTGTCACACAAGGTTCCTGGACAATAACAGTAGAAATGTTCACTATATTTGATGAAACTACGAAATACTGGAGTAAAAAGTGACAATTTGCTAACCCTAAAATGTCAATCTATTCCAATTTACATTACACAGATTCTCAAGACTTTAAAAAACAGCGCCACATATGACATCCAAATAACGTTTTTTTACTCCCACCTTTGTAATATTTTGTTCAAATCGCCCCATTAAAGTGCCGCCCCCTGCTGTTTGACCCTCACAGGTCAACAGTAATGATCCACTCACGCTCTTTCTTGTCGGATTGCATTACGCATGGAGGGCGGACAGCAGTGATTCATAGCAGGTGGGCCGAGCGGGAGCTCACAAACATGAAACGTCATCAGCATCAGCATCAGCGGCCGGGAATATCAAAGAAAACCAAACGCTACGTGTCAACGATTTGCATATACACTGAAAATACACCCCATCCCTCCAGGGGAATGGCTCGAGATCTTGTTTGTGCAGTATAAAAAATCATCACTCTTACTGTAAAACAATTTCCAATCCCTGTTAATCTGCCTCGGACGCAAATCACAAGACCAAAGGCCGCTGCCCAAACTGTCCATCTCACCTGAGTCCTTGGCACTTGAGGGAAAAGATTCAGGGTGGTGGGTCTCTTGGGCCGGTAGGTATCCATGGCGACGGCAGGGATGAAATCCTTTAGCTGAGGCTGAGTGACAGGCAGCCCTGCGCCCTGCTCTTCCTTGTGGTTGTCATCGACGGCATCAACCGGCCGCCTTTCGTCCTCCTCTTCCTCCTCTTCTTCCTGGATTCCTCCCTCTGCATCAATCAGGTCCAAGTGGAGCATCTCCGTCTGCAGCTCCACCACCCCCCTCCTCCGGCCGCTCCTCGGCGTACCATTGGTCGGCTGGGTCATGTGATCCTGGGAAGAGCAGGCAGCAGAGCTTTAGAATCAAGAGCAAAGGAGCTGCAGTCAGAGGCAGCCGGCCAATCAGAGTGCTGTGATGACATCAGCCTGTGGCTCCCTTCCTGGCTGCTGTAAGGAAAGCTAATTCAATCCCAGAGAACAATGAGGCGTGTCACACGACATAGCAAAATAAACACACCCAGAAATGAGAATTTATAACATGTTCATTACACTAAACTGCCTCATTGCATTCGAATGCAGCAAAAACACTTATGTTACAATGCTAATTATTGTATAAAAAGATTGTGAAATCATAAATGAGGGATTTTTAAGTTTAAGTGATTAGATGATATCCATGGTCAGATGTTAATGGCTTTGAGAGAGAGAACTTATAACATGTTCAATAACGCTAATCTATCGTATTGTCTTTAAACACAGCATTTAGAATAAACACTTGTTATGATGCTAATTATCACCAATAAAAGCTTGTGAAATCATAAATGAGGGATTTTTGTTGACATTTAAGCAGTTAGATGATATCCATAGTCACATGTAATTGACTTTGACACATAAAGAATTTATAACGTTCAATAACGCTAAATTTCCTTGTCTTTAAACGCAGCCTTATCATAAACATTATTTGTCATGATGCTAATTATTGCATTAAAAAAGCTTGTGCAAAGATAAATAAGCAATTTTTGTTTAAGTTTAAGTGGTTATATGATAATATCCATGATAAACAGTCAGATGTGATTGGCTTTGACAGAGAATTTATAACATTATGCTAAAAACTGAGTTATTGTCTTTAAACAGCTATTCTTAGCACAAACACTTATGTTATATCGTCAATTGTTGCATAAAAAAGGTTGTGAAACCCTAAATCAGGGACTTTTGTTTAGGTTTAAGTGGTTAGATGATGATATCCATGATAAACAGTCAGATGTGATTGGGTTTGACATCTCCCCGTATTGTTATTGTCTAATGCTAATTGACTGCTATGCTAATTGGGTCTGAACACAACAGCCTCTTGTGACCTTAGACTCACTCATACTCACTCATACTCATATGAATACTGAAATCTCGACACACATTCGGACTGCAATACATGGAAACTAATGCTGTGCCGTTGACCTAGAAATCTATTTTTGCTGTTGGGTAAACTGCTCACCAAGCTCTGTACCTTCAAATGATTCCTCATTCAGCTCGAGACCGCATGACTGTGTCTCATGGAAAATAAGTGACTGTTTGGTTTTAGGGTGGAGAGATATAAACCACACATACACGTTTTACTTTGCGGTGGGGACTGCCTGTTGACGTCTACTGTTTTTGAATTAAGATAACTGTGATTACTATAGTCTAACACTAATCATACTCTTTAGTTACAGACATTCTTTGACATTTTAATTAAGCAAATGGGTTAGATCATGCAGAAGTGAGTTTTGGTCATCATGTACTCACCCTCATGTCTTTTAAAACCTGTAAGACTGCTTTTGTACAGAACACAAAAGGAGATATTCTGCTGAATATGTCCAAACTGCTCTTTTTTATACACTGAAAGCTAATGATGTTTGCCTAACACCTTCTTTTGTTTTCAACATAGTAATACAGCTAATAGTAATACAAGATACAGTTTTAAAACGACATGAGGGTGAATAAATAAACATTTTGGGATTAACTTTTTTAAAGGCAATATTTGTGCATGCAATGTGTCATCCTTTAAATGTAAAATACTTAAAGAGTTTAATAAATAAAATCACATCAGCTAATTAAACCAGTGATATATCATTTATTGTGGCCCATATAGGCTTTACCACAGAAGTGTAATTTCAGATGAAATGGATAGGGCTGGGTATTGACACAAATTTCAAATTGGATTTGATATCTATTCACAAGCATGCGATTAGATTTAATTCTGATTTCGATTTGATTCAATATAGATTCATGTATCATGTACATTAACATTGAATATTCTCAAGGGGGAAAAATAGAAGAAAAGCAGTTGGTATTAGGTTAATATTTACTGATTTGTATGGGCTGCTTACATTTAATTATAGTTATAATAATAGTTGGCATAACTTTTTAATGACTATTATGTTTCAACTCGTTTTTGAAATATACACATTTAAATGGTGTCTGTCGTGAAAACATAACGGATTTATTCAAACCTACATTAAATATCGAAGAACAGTTAAAAATACAATGAATATGCAATATAGTGCAAATTAGCAAAATGCTCCTCTGTTGAGTTTATTTGTCTAGCTGTAGAAGCTCATGGACATTGAATGTATTTTCTGAGGTAACAGTTAGGCTACATATGTGACAATGTTTACAAGCTATTTTTTGACGTCTTGAAACACAGATTGAGCGATTACATGAGACATGACGTATTTCGGTCAGTTGTAGGCCCTACTAGTACTATATCTTTCAACATACCTTCTGATGTTCATCCATGTTTATTTTGTGCTGTAAACTAGTTACGTTAGTAAAGAAGAAGAGATTATCAGTTCAGTTCCCGTGCGGAACTTGAGGCGATACAGCGATCTGTAAACTCCACATAAAAGAGCGCCAAAACGGTATTTATCGTTTGAATTTCGTGATCAAATTGATAGAATTTGAAAGCTGAGACTTTTTCATGTCTAAAGCAACAAAGCACAAAACGTATTGCGCTGTATTGGATGGGCATGGCTACAGCTGTGTCAGTCAAAATGAAAATCGATTAAAATCGGGAAATCGCTCAACCCAGTATAGCCTAGGCTAGGTCATTTCAAACAGTTACATTTCAATTGCAGTGATATATACAAATATTTTTCTTAATGCAGGCTCAGTCTAAAGTTAAGTGCCATTTTTGATTCCAGAACTAGTTTTGTACTAGTGAGCTGTAAGGAGATTAGCTTCTGACTCAGAGATGTTGATGACCCTTATAGGAATGTACTTATGTGGTGTTTGGCACACCTCCAACAACCAGAGTAAACCTGACTCTACAAACTAGATGTAGCCTAGCCTACGTTATAAAACGTATATAAATACATAAAATATTAAGCCTAACTTCAATGTGAAATAAAATGTAAATAAATGAGTAAAAAAACGCATTTAAAATGTAAATTGTGAAAATTACAAATATTTTATATATATTTTAAATAAATATATTACATAAATTAAAGAAAAAAAGTATATATGTTGATAAATATAAATAACCAAAATAAATGTATATGGTTTTCCCCAAAATGCCAGCTTGTATGAAAACCGACTATTTGAGGGTGTACAGACTTACTTTAGGGTCAGGGTCGAGGTCGATGTGGTTGAGAGTGATTCCGTTCTCATCCGTGATTTCTGTTACTTCTGACAGGTCATCATCCTCGTATTCATTCAGACTAATGTCATGCGTTAACCTGAAAAGTGGCAGCACACCCACATACACATTGACACACACTACGTCATTCCTCCACGAGACTATTGCTAGACAATCACAGAGAGGGCAGGGCTCACCGGATGATCTGATAACTTCAGGAATACTGCAGTGCTATATATACACACACAAACACTGGTCTTCATGTTTTATGGGGACTTCCCATAGATATGTAATGGTTTTTATACTGTACAAACTGTATATTCTATTCCCCCACACTAACCGTACCCCTAATGCATTTTTACATTTTCAAAACACTTCATTTTGTATGATTTATAAGCTGTTTTCCTCAGGGGGACCACACATTTTTACCATAAGGTAAAATTTTATGGTATTGTGGGGACATTTGGTCCCCATAACTTAGGGAATACCAGGAACATACACACACACACACACACACACACACACACACACACACACACACACATATATATATATATATTCAGATAAAAGTTATGCATACGGAGATCTGTTGAAAGAAAGCATAAGCAAAAACATTTCTGCTGTTTGTTTTAACACATCGTATGAACTTCCTTAAGCAATAACAGTTACATTCTTATTCAGTCTATAATGTTTAGAAAGCAGTTGTTGTTGAGTGTCCTTACCTCAGTCTGCAAGCTAGCACAATCTTTTAGCCATTTACTGGTAAATGAAGCTTTAAAAAGCATTCAGACATACTAACTTCTCAGCACTTCCTTTACCTGCATTTGTGCAGCCGCCCACATTTCATGATAGATAACAAGATGAACAAAATAATTGTTCATGATAACCCATTTAGTCAAGCGAAAACACCTAGTAGAACTATAAATGTCGTTTTGCACACCACAGTTGAGTTATTTGTATTATTTGTATGATTTTGTACCATGCAAAACACTCAAATCAAGCCTAATTTTAGGTTTAGAAATATTATACATGCATATTAAATTACAAAACCCTTAAAATCCATAACCCTTACATTTATTGTCCTGCATGCACACCAAACTAACATTCTGGCCCATTTCTGAGGCTGATCCAAGGTCAGTTAAGTGCAGCGTAAAAAGGCCCCATCACTACTGTACCATTTCTCCCACTGTTCCTCCATCCAGCTGTCCCCATCCTCTCTGGAGTCCATGGCCAGGCTGAGCACCATCTGCGGGGCAGGGCGGGGTGTCACTGGACCCTTCTTAGGGGGAAATCGATGGAGCCGACAATTATGCCACTTTCTTTCTCAACCTCCCGTCCAGCACTCCACACAGAAACGTCTTCAGCGAGGGTCCTCAGGGGGGGTTACATCAGCCACGGGAAGCTGTAGTGCCTGTCCTCACGTCCCCTGGAAAACATCCTACTGCACACCCCTGACACTCCTTGCTCTGCTCTGCGTGTGTCCTTCAATGGAGCCATTAAAGTCAGTGGCGGATAACTGAGAGAGAGGGAGAGAGAGAGGGAGAGAGAGAGAGAGAGAGAGAGAGAGAGAGAGAGGCGTAGTCTCCTCTAAAAGGGTCTGCCACCCCAGTGATTGACGGTCCAGATCAATGCGGCTCAAGTTGCCACCTCCACACAAGAGCAGGCCGACAGCGGTACTGGAGATGCATGCTGGGAATCGATGGCATTGATAACAGATGAAAATATCTGGAAGGCTGTCTGTGATATATATTGTATCATTAAAGTTCATTAGTAACTCCTCCTAAACCCTGTTAATTAGATCTATCTTCATGGTTTCAATGATTGAATAGCAAGCGTTATTGATGGATCAAACATGCGTCATCTTATTTTACATTGTGCGGCGGGGCAAACGAAGATTACACGTGTTATTGACTTGCAGGAGATCCGTTTCATTGCGGGACTCAGCAGAAGATGGAGGACGAAGAAAGAAAGAGGCAGCGATAAGAGTTTCTCTGTGGTTATTATGATGTATAAGAGTACATGAGCTGACCTGGACAGGAGCTGAGAGCTCTTCCTTCATTAGCACAGCTCCCACAGGACACCATTCACATCAGCTCTGCACACAGCAGCTCCATTGCATTACTACAATACTGAGATAAACACCAGCACACTGCTGGATGCTGCTCAGTTCACTCAGATGTCCACCGATGGGGCATGTTTTAATAACAATGAGAAAATCACAGATATTCACAGAAAATAATAATAATAAAACTATTATACTGGTGATGTATCTGTGACTTTAGTTTAATGTAATGGTTGTGACCTTTTAAAAAAGCAACAAAACAAAGAAACAAAACAACAACCAAAAAATACAAAAACAAAAAAGGGGAAAAAAACAAAACAAATAAAACAACAACAACAAAAAAAAGATCAAAGAGTAGAAAAACAGACCAAAACAAAGAAACAAAACACACAAAAAAACATTAAAAAACTAACATAAAACAGGACAGCAAAACTAAGAAAACAAAAAAACTAAACAAAAAAACACTGAAACGAAGCCAAGAACAACAACAAAAATAAAGGTAAATTAAATAATCAATTAAATATTTAAAAACAAAATATTATAAATAAATTAAATAAAAAGCCAAAATAAAAAAATACTAATACATATATATAGTATCTCACAAAAGTGAGTACACCCCTCACATTTCAGCAAACATTTTAGTATATTTTCTCAAGGGACAATACTATAGAAATGAAACTTAAATATTTATTATTTTAGAGTAGTCAATGTGCTTCTTGTATAGCAGTTTATATTTACTGTCCTCTGAAAATAACTCGACACACAGCCATTATTGTCAAAATAGCTGGCAACAAAAGTGAGTAAACCCTAAGTGAACATGTCAAAACTGTGTCCAAAGTGTCAATATTTTGTGTGAGCACCGTTGTTATCTAGCGCTGCCTTAATCCTCCTAGGCATGGAGTTCACCAGAGCTGCACAGGTTGTTGCTGGGATCCTCTTCCACTCCTCCATAATGGCATCACGGAGCTGATGGATGTTAGACACGTGGCGCCTCTCCACCTTACGCTTGAGGACGCCCCACAGGTGCTCAATAGGGTTCAGGTCTGGAGACATACGTGGCCACTCCATCACCTTCACCTTCACCTTCCTCAGTAAGGCAGTTGTCATCTTGGCGGTGTGTTTGGAGTCGTTATCATGCCGTTCTACACAGTTTCTGAAGGGAGGGCATTTGGAATCCATGTTTCCCTCAATGAAGCGCAGCTCCCCAGTACCAGCAGCACTCATGCAGCCCCAGACCATGATGCTACCACCATCATGCTCGATAGGCAAGACACAATTTTCTTGGTAGGCTACTCCTCACCAGTGCGTCGCCACACATGCTGGTACAAGTTTAGGCCCATCTTAGTCTCATCAGACCACAGGACATGGTTCCAGTAATTCATGCTCTTGGACAGGTTGCTTTCAGCAAACTGTTTGCGGGCTTTCTTGTGAGCCAGCTTCAGAAGAGGCTTCCTTCTGGGACGACGGCCATGCGTACGGTCTGAGCACTGACAAGCTGACCTTCCGCTTCTGCAACCTCTAAAGCAATGCTGACAGCTCTCATGCGTCTGTTTTTTGAAGCCAGCTTCTGCACCTGATGCACAGCACGAGGACTCGACTTCTTTCATTGACCCTCGCGAGGCCTATTTCAAGTGGAACCCATTTTGGAAAACCTCTGTATGACCCCGGCCTGTACTGGAACTCACTTTCAGGGTGTTACCAATCTTCTTATAACCTAGGTCAACTTTGTGGAGAGCAACAATTCTAATTTGCCATGAGGTGCCATGCTGAACATCCAGTGGTCAGGAAGAGTGAATTGTACTCAAAGCACCAAATTTTAACTGCTCTAATACAAGATACACAAATTTGTATGGTCCTGTCGAGCAGACAATAACATGAACATGATGAATAGGACATGTGGGTTTGCATGGTTAAACGACGTACAGCTATTATCATTTAGGGTGTACTCACTTTTGTTGCCAGCTATTTTGACAATAATGGCTGTATGTTGAGTTATTTTCAGAGTACAGTCAATTTAAACTGCTATACAAGAAGCACATTGACTACTCTAAAATATATCCAAGTTTCATTTCTATAGTATTGTCCCTTGAGAAGATATACTAAAATGTTTGCTGAAATGTGAAGGGTGTACTCACTTTCGTGAGATACTGTATATATATATACATATATAAAACTAACTACTAAAATATATATTTTTTTAAATACTGTTGGAATGAAAGATTTGCACTGGGCAGTCATTAGAGACATCTGAACAATTACAAAACATTTATAAATGAACAGATTTATGACTATGACCATAAATATGATAAATTTCAATCACCTAATGGAAATGAGCAGGCCTTTGCATAAATGCAATTCAGCATATATATATATATATATATATACACACTATAGTATACTACAGTATACAGTATATGTGACGCCCTCTAGTGGTGATTGAAGTCAGTGTTTCTCAAAACTGTGCAGGAGTTTCTATCACTACGCTAGGTGTGTTGTGGGTGTTTTTAAGCATGTTGCTATGGTGCTTAGGCGTTCTTGGTGGACTGACCCAAGTCAAAAGATCCCTCAAACAAGTGTGTATGATATTCTGATACCTAAATATGGCTCACTTCCCTCTTTCAATGTCTGCTGTAACGTCCACCAGGCAAAAATCTTCAGAAGTCTGATCACTTAAAGTGAAAACACCCCTTTTTTCTACAAGCTGCATGAGATTTCATTCATGTTTGTAAAACACATTTGTTGGATGTGTAACATGATAAAAGTTTTCAGGTTGAAGAAAAACAAAGTCAAATGAGTTTCAAATAGATTCAAGAAATTTATTTGATATATTGTAGTCTACAGTAAAACATCGTAGATGCAATATATCGCAGAAAAGCTGTCGCTGACAGAAGCATGCAGTGAAAAGGCTTAAATAAATGACTGCCTTCAAACAGAACAGCTTAATCCCATCAGCCTTTTAATAAACTCTTTTATACAATACAAAAAAGAAAAAAAAAGGGGAGGAAAAATAAATAATGTTAAATTGTTAAATTATAGTGAATGAATACATTTAGTGGAATGTACAATTATTTGTTGTTAACTTTTAGAAAACCTGCAAACGTTAAAATGAATGACTTGGTAAATAAATCAAGCTTATTGAATTAATATGAGGATGGATTCTGTTAAATTCAGAAAACTTTAGTGCAGCCAATGGCAATGAAATGCTTGCATTACATACACAAAGCGTATATTTATAGGGAGAAATGACCGAAACAGAAACCGAAGTAGTAAGAAGTAAACCTCTTCATTGCTTGAGCGAATTAGTTGCTTGTAGCTTGCAAGCAATTATAGAGTTCAACTATATCAGACTTCATACAAAAATTACAATTCTCAATTCATGTTGTCAGAACACTGTAGGCTTTATCTTCAAATGTTCCCTCATAATTTTTATTACATACCATTAATCCGAGTTGCATAAAATTGGCTAGATATATTCATGAATACTTATTTCGGCGAATCGTTCGTTACTCTCAGCTGTCAATGGCGACGGGAATATCCATTACATTTCAGTCCGATCGCAATGAAGGGAGAACTAAACATCTAAAACATATCTGTATCTTCATACAATCATGTTTAGTTTAGCAGGTCAAAAGCAGCCGTTTATGAAGGATGTTTGGGAAAGAAGCCCTGGATCTACAGTATAACACGCCTTGACGGAACTGTTAAATCTTTTGTTGTCGTCGTTGTTTTTTATTAGTGCCGTTTCTGTTCTTCTGCGAAAGCTGGCACCATTTCTCACTTTTCTCCTGCCGTTTCTGTCTGTTGGATAGTTCGGGAAGGTAGACTCCTCCGAGTCCGACTCCCTTGGACATGGGACTGCAAATGAAGTCTGAACCTGAAGACGACAGAAATATAATTAATGATCATCATCACTGTCGGCTGGTTTGTTTACCTCTGCTGAACATGCTTACTCATGCCGCACCACAGCGTCAATCACATAGTTTTCCATTAAAATACAATGATTTTGGACAAATATAATTTGTCAGTAACAGGTTTGTTTTTGTGGCTTGAATAAATAAGCTTCATATAAAGAAATAATACAATGATTCAGAATCAGATTTAATAATAAAACATATTTAAATCTAAGATGTGACTTTGTTAATCTGCTTTAGAAAGTAGAAAAATCTGAATGGCTGGTAATTTAAAAATCTGTGTACACACTGTGGGTTGTATACCTCTGGCCTGCACCTGTGGTCACTGCTTTTCATCAATCTTCTGCTCGACTCCTTTGGCTTGGTTGGCGTGCTTGACTTTTGACGTCTGTTTGCTCGAGAGCTCAGAGGGTAGACCCCTCTTCCTCTGGATGTGGGTGCCGGGGACAGCTGCTGTCGGGCTGGAGGGCTCGGAGTTGGGTGGGGTTGATGGTGGAGGCGTGGAGCCTTGACCTGTAGAAAACATGATGCCGCTTCAGCAAAAGTACTGTCCGGACAAGAACAATTGTTTGTCTGGTCAAAGTAGCAATGGTATGATTAGTTATTAACAATAAGGGTGAAGTCTGCTTTTTTGGCTTTGTAAACATTCTTATGTGCGATCAACACAAAGCCTAGCTGAAAGAAAAGAAAGCTGCACAGTGAATCCTGTTAGTATGATGATTGACGCGTCTCACCGGCAGTGCTGCTGCTGGCCTGAGAGTCATCTGACATGGGAGGCTCCGCCTCTTCCTGGATCGTAGGGACTGAGGCGAGCAAACCTGTCACACAAAAAGACAGAAAAAAGGCCTGGTTACAAATTTTTGCAAATGCCGATTAAGTCGTCATCCACAACTGCACAACAAATATCATACAGAAATAATCATCATCCATCACTCTGATGGACTGGCTTGTAGATTTACTGACATACCTTTATATTTTATCCTTTAGTAAAACTCTGTAACTATCTGTATTTTTAAATGAAAAAGACTTCTGTGGCAAGAGCTCTTTAAATCTTAACACGACTAAAGTCTTAACTGAAGTCTTTTTAGTCTAAATTAAACATGCGCTCAGGTTGTTTTTTATTCTGACATTGGAATGTTCATTAAAAATCTTCTAAAATTAGCAATCAGTGCAATAGACCAGATATCATGTTTTATATCTGTAAAATTGGCAGCTTTGAAAAGCTTTTTCAATTATTGAATATTTGCATGCATTTAAAATTCAATAAATGACAATCTTGAGCTAATGCAACCTCTGCAAATGTACTATGTTCCATATTGTGTGGGCAAGCACGATCAGATCTCTATGCAGTCCAAGTTTCAAAACCATTATATGCATACATCACTAAAGGTCTTGTGCAAGGCCCTCTTCACAGAGATTTGGTTGCTCAGTTGCTTAATTTTCCCTTTTTGTGTGATCCTGACCTTAACCTGTAGTTCTCGAAAATTTCAATAATTTTACATGTCACTCCTAACCAAGCTCCCAACATGCATTTTACTTTAAAGTCTCATTTTCCTTCACTGCAAGAATACAATTATTTATACACTCTAGGGGGTCAAAAACAAATGGCACTTTGATCTACTGGGTCAAAGAAATTTAGTGAGAAAATTACTGTACCGAAGTTAAAGCTTAAATAACCCCTTATACAAGCTCTTAATATCATAAGAACAATTTTCTTGCTGGTGACAAAAATGCTGTAATTTCCTGTTTCCTCCATTAGAGGGCTGTCATAAACCATTGTGTTTGATGGATCCACAGTGTGTTACTCACTAAGGCCTCTGTAGTGTGACAGCTGCTGGTAAACTTGTTTCATTCGTTCGATGTTAAGCCGGCTGCTCTCGGCATGATTGATCATAGGTTTAGGATAGTCCACACCCACAATGCAGTTGGCCGCTTTCTGCACTGATTCTGGAGCGTTCCATGGCTCGTAGATGTAGCGGTTAGGATAGTCTTTCAACTTCGGGATGTACCTCCTGCATGTGAGAATGTATTAGATGGTTTTATAACAGACATTTACAAATAATGGCGAAATAACTTTTTTAATTATACACATTTTTATTACATTATTTTATAATTTCTTAGTATCTGTTATGCCATCTTGTGTGCCCAAAAATGTTACGCAGCGTGTTATTTTCCAAGGTAGTCTTGTGATATTTATTTAGAAAGCTTCACAATATCACAGCAGCTCCTTTGAAAGCACAGTGGAGGGATCTGAACCTGTGGCAATTTACATAAGCCTTTATGCAACAAATCTACAAAACTCTAAATACATAACACCTGTCAGTGATGTAAGACATGCTGTCTTGCTGTGGTTTAGCTTTACTGGGGTTGGTTTGTGTGTACCTGATGTACTCTCCGGTGGGATCCGTCCTGCGGCCAAAGCCCACAGGACAGTAACAGTGAAAGAACTGCTGAAAGAAAGCACTGCAGGAGAGCCACATCCAGCTGCCCGCGTTCACGCTCCAATCGGCATCCAACAACATCTCCTCAAACACCTGAGAGAAAGAAAGGGTTAGATTAAGAGAGAAAAAATAATAAATAGGAAGAAAGGGGATGTTGCACCATCTTATTTACTTTCATTCCGCTTTCCCAGCTGATCCACAGGTCTCCTCGAGTGAGGAAACAGGCTACGGCATGCCGGGCCAAGTGGTGGATCCAGCCCTCCTGTCTTAGCTGGGTCATGATGGCATCGATCCAAGGGAACCCTGTCCGACCTTCAGCCCATTTAGCCAGTGCCTCGGGGTTGTGATCCCAGGGAATCTGTACGCAGATGGGGTTTCCCTCCATATGGTCAAAGTTGGGGTTGTTGGTGCCCGCTGTGTAGAAAAACTCTCGCCACAGGAGCTGGCCGAAGAGCGAGAGGGGTGGACTAGAGCGTCTCCGCAGCTGGAAAAGTGCAAGAGGTCATGAAAATTGTCATATTTTACAATATGTCTTTTATAACCATACATGCATTCTCAACAGGACACCCCAATTATTAATTCTCATACTTTATTATTGCTGCCACATTTTCAATTGGTTTTGTAAAGAAATAAATTCAAACATTTCAACATAAGCCTTTAGATCAAAAGGTTTTTTAAGATTATGCGAAATATATATTCAGTCAAATATGCCCAAAACTTTAGCTGGTGGTGAATATTTAATACAGGTTATCTTGTGGTGTCCCCCAAGGCTTGATTTTGGGGCCCTCTATTATTTAAATTAAATGCATGTATTAGCAAGTTTAATTATTCAAATTGAACTTCCACTTTCATCATTTCTATGCCACCAACCACTATTAAATTATTAAACTTGCACTTCTCTAGACGACTACCAACAATGTCATAAAATAACACTTACTTACCTTTATATAAAGATCCCGCAGATTGTAGTAAAAAACACGACATGACAGACAGCCGAATCGTAGGTAAGGACTAAGTCCTGTTGGGCTGGCGAACAGTGATTGAGCAGTTATTCTAGGCCTCTCGAAATTCGCTACCCAGGCCTGCATCAAAACATAAAGATTAAATCAAAATAAAACAAAGAATATAAAAACATTTTAAAAAAAAAGTTTTTTAAAGGGATATATAACCATTTAGAAATATACTGGAGTTAAAAACAACAACTGCATTTCTTGTTAATAATTAGTCATCAGTCATTATTAAAACGTATAACTTCATGAAGCATCTCCATGTCTCACCTTTCTGTCTAAGTGTTTATTTAATCTTTCCATTGCTTCTGTCTCACCGCCCTTCCATACATGTGTGCTGTCAGCCCGAGTCTTAAAACCCAGCTCCTCGAGAGAGGGCACGCCATAGCGTTCGTCGTGGTTGTCCGAGATCTGCGTCCGACACCTGTCCATCTGCTCTTGAGTGACAGTCGGCAGCGGTTTCCTGGGAAGTTCAAGTCTGTTCACAATGGCTTGAAACCTCTTGAAAGTGAGAGGGGGGCTGTGGTTGTTCATTTCTATGATCCTGAGGGAAAAGCAAAAACATGCCTCTGATTTCACTGTCTAAAAGCAGTTCTTTTCTCTCTAAGGTTGAATATTAATAGAACTTAGAAAGGGAAAGGTCTTTGTTTTTTAACTAGTTTGATTTGATCTTGTTGACTGGTTGTCAAAAGTTTTAGTGTAGAAATAAATCATTTTCAAAAGCATCATGAGTTCAATTTCAAGGCTCAACAATAAATGTAAGAAAGTGTTTTGATCCAGTTGATATGTCACAGGCCCAATATGATTTACATTAGTGTATCACAACTACAACAACAAAAAATTACTGAAAAATAAATGTATTTTCTTCAAGAGCATAAACATGTTGCAAATTACACTACCGTTTGAAAGTTTGGGGTTAGTATGTTTATTTAAAAGAATACTTTTATTCAGGAAGGACACATTAAATTGATCAAAATACATTCATAATGTTACAGATGCTGTTCTTTTGAATTTCTATTCAACAAAGAATCCTGAAAAATATTAAAATAATTATCCATAATAATAAGAAATGTTGAGCAGTAAATATTAGAATGATCTCTGAAAGATCATGTGACACTGAAGACTGGAGTAATGATGCTGAAAATTCAGCTTTGCCATCACAGGAATAAATTAAAATTTACAATATATTAAAAAGTTATTTTAAATTGTAATATATATAATAATTTTATATTGAATAATAAAGTGTTTTACTGTATTTATCAAATATATGCAGCCTTGGTGATCATAAGAAACTTGTTACCAACCTCAAACTTTTGAACATAAGTATAAATGAAATGCAAATAACGTATTTATTTACACATTAAATAAATGCACCCAATTATTTAAAATAAAATATTAAAACAATTATTTAAAAAAACTTTGTAGTGGGATCAGTACAAGAAAAAACCTTTTGATTGATGTTAACACAACCATGCTTGTTCTACTATTGTCATTCTACTACTACAATTGGTTTCAAACAACCTGAGGTGGCACTCCTAAAAGCCCGGTTTTATTCTTTAGGAAACAAGGTCACCAAGGTAAGGTAATATTCGATCAAATAGGAAAGACTGCCTGGCAGCGTGTCGACACGGAACACACTTCCCCACATTCTCCAAATGCAAGCACACGTCCCTGGCTGGGTCTGAAAAGACCTAACAGTCTCAGAGACAGTGTGTCCTCTAAATGAGAAACAACAGTCTTAACACATTAACAGCCTGTCCCTTATTAATAGTCCTGATCTTATACAACTGTCTATATCCAATAGGGGTGGAGCCCTGCCATTGGCCGGTTCTCTCGGCACGGTGCAGAATCAGGGGGCACCCGCGTGTTTGTCAGGAAAAGCCTAGCGCTCGGCTCGCACATGTTTGCAGTGGTGACTTGCATGCTGAGCTATTCCACCCTCCCTCCCATAAACAGCACATGTTTCTCAGTGTGACCGCCAGGGCCACTTTCAGTCACCAGATGGCAGTAGAGAGTCTCATTTCTTCTGTTTGTACTGGAGAGACTGACGTCACACACACACACCCGCACATGCATTCACACACACGCTTATGCATTCAAGCTCATTCTCTTCCCCTCTTAATGAGAGTCTGTGCATATAATACCATTTATGTAACCTATGTAAAAGGACACTTGCTGTACATTACACATAAGGAGTAGTTGTATCTGCACGATAATCTGAGAAGGGGAGAGTCATTCTCTCATGTTTGGTAATACTCTCAGGAAAAGCATAAGAGATTGTGCGATGCACATGAACACAAGTGCAGACCTGAGTCACAGTACCGCAAAGTTCATCATTATGTCACATTATGTGAATCACATTAAGGGCTGGCAAAGTTTACGGAGTAATCTAGTCAATGATTAGGGAATGTTGCCCCATGACGTGCACTAACAAGGTTTTCTTCTCAGGCCCAGTAGTTCAGATTTATACCTGTCCAACTGAAAACATTTTCACTGTCCCTACATTTAAAAAATAAAATAAATATATAAAAATAATCAAAACATTTAGAAACAACATAATATATTTTAACAGCTTCAAAATCTATTCGGTAATCTATTTGAAAGCCACAGAAAAAAATATGTTTTTAAAGAAGATTTAAAAATGGCTAGCGATGAAGATAACCTCACATGGAAAGGAAGACTATTCCATAATTCAGGACCTATCACAGAAAAGGCACGGTCACCCTTAGATCTATAATGGCAACGATGAACCTTTATAAGCAGTTTGATCACAGAAAACCTGAGTGGTCTGGTCTGGTTGGAGAGTAAGGGTTTAAATGGTCACTAATATATTGGGGCGCGATACCAAATAATACCTTGTAAACTAAAATCAGAATTCTGAAAATCAACCCTGAATTTCACCAGGAGCCAGTGTAGGGATGCTAAAACTGGGGAAATGTGATCTGAAGGGGGTGGATTAGAATCCACTGCTGCTTCAATGTATATATAATGAGTGATTATAATCAAGGTATTAATCAATATTTTTCCTTCTAAATCTCAAATGAGTTGAATGACTTCTCTGGAGATTTTACTTTGTTATAGAAGTTACCCGTGTGATCACATTATTCTTTAATGTCAGTATTTGATATCTGAATGCAGTAACAGTGCTCGCTCATTTAGCCCGGCTTCCAGAAATGAAATATGGAAAGATGTTTTGTTAAGAAAGGTCTTGAACATGTTTTAATACATACATCTGTTTTCCTAGGGTACTCTGACAGCTATGGTCACAGGGGTCAATGAAGTCTATAGTTTAAGGGAACCTTTCTCAGTTAAAACCTTACTTTCCAGTTAGACTAAAGTGCAGCTCTCCTTGAGAGAAAGAACGCATTATCTTGATGTTTTGAGACGACTCTCCTGTTTATAGTTAGAGCCTGGCCAAATCCAACCTTGGAAAAGCTGTGTGTCAGCGTGTGTGTTAGTCTTTTTGGTTGCAGGTTAAGGAACCTCTGACATTATTGGAGATTGACTGAGTTGTTTTTCTGGACATGCTGGCACTCAGTAACCCAAATCTGCAACCTGGAAGGTCACGACGTGCCTAACTTCAGGGTCCAAGTGTCAGCTGCATAATCGATGGAGATATGCTTTCGTCTATCTATATATGTGTGGAAAATCAGAAACTGCAACCTAGCTTAGACCTTGGTGTAGGGTATAACTGCTGTGATCTTTTTAACTCCAAGCGGGGCGGCCTATGAACTCCTGTGAGAGTCTTGAAGCTGACTTCTGCTGATGAAACTGCAAACTGTTTTCAGTAAAAAATGTCTTCAATTTATTATAATTCTGACTCCGGGTCTTCTTTCAAACATCTGGTCCTGTTACCCCCTTACAGATCGCTCTTTCTTAACAGCCCGGCTACTGCGTTTTGGACAAGCTGTAGACAGGATAAAGTAGTTTGGGGCAGACCAATATACAATGAGTTGCAATAGTCTAACCTTGATGAAATAAGTGAGTGGATCACAATTTCCAAGTCAGTATGGGAAGAAAATGCTTTATTTTAGCGATCGATCTCAGGTGATAAAAACTACTCGTCCACAGCACTGATCTGCTTATTGAAAAGTAAATATGAGTCAAAAATCACTCCAAGATTTCTCACATGATCTTGTACGTTCGACAACAACGGACCTAACTGGGCAACTAGGCCAGGTAAGCAAGACAAAGAGGAACCTAAGATCAAGACTTCGATTTTGCTCTCATTTCATTGTATGAAATTATTTGCCAGCCAATGTTTAATATCTTTGAAGCAATTTAAGGCACTCTCTAATGATCAATTCTTGCCTATACTATAAAATTTGGAATCGTCGGCATAACAGTGGTAAGATATGCTGTATTTCTGACAAATAAATCTCAAGGGAAACATGTACAATAAAAATAACAAGGGTCCTAAAATTGACCCTTGAGGGACACCATATTGTAGCTGAGCTGATGTAGAAGAGAACTTGACTAAATTAACAGAGAATGTTCTTCTTTTTGATAGGAGGAAAACCTCTGGAGGGCCGTCCTCTGGATGCCCACCATACACTCTAAACGATTTAGAAGAATATTATGGTCCATTCTATCAAATGCGACACTGGGATCTAAAACTAGGACAACAGGTGAACAGGTGAGTCCATGGAGAGTAAAATATCATTGGTGACGTTCAATAATGCAGATTCAGTGCTGTGCAAACATTTGAAACCAGACTGAAATGTATATAAAATATTAAATGTATTTAGATAGGAGTAGAGCTGCGAATAAACAACTCTCTCCAAGATCTTTGACATAAAAGGCAGTTTGGAGACTGGTCTGTATAAACTTTTTTTTTTTTTAAAGGATGTTAAATTGTGTGTTTAAATCTGCTGGAACAAATCCACTTGCTAATGAGCTGTTAATTATAGCTGTCACACTGGAACTGAGTCGTCATAAAAACGTATTTAAAAAGGCGTGGAGAAAGAATATCCAGCTTATAGCCGGAGCACTTTATTTTGGAGACTACATCTGCTAGTTGTTCTGGTGTAACTGGTTGATCAAAAGGAGTAGGAACAATTCCACATTTAATCTGCTCAATTTTGTAAAGGAGTTTAAAAATGTTTCACAGTTTTCTTTGGTAACGTCTAGAACAGTATTTTTGGTTGGGTTTAAAACAGAATCAATTGTATTGAACAAAGCTTTTGGTCAAAACTTGGCTTTAGCTTCCTTTACAGCTTTCAGATAGTTTGTTAAGCCCTCTATTAAGATAAGAGACCCGAAGCTTGTCTCGTTTCCACTTATGATCCGCTTTTCTGCATACAAAATGTGCAATGAGAGCTGCATATTACAAAACTATAAATGTAATATTACACACACAGTTGATCACATTTTTTCGATTGTTGTCAAAAATATCAATATCTCTTTATTCCAACTGCAAATTGACACACACTTGTCCACTAAACGGCATATATAATGTTTGGTGTAGGGGAAAAAACGCTGATCTTGCAACCCTGGCTTTATCTGTTAATGCGTTAATGTCTCTTTCACTTCAACAGCTCTAAATTCAACACAAAAGAGATTTTCTTCACAACACAGGACTGACACGTTTTTTTCCACCCTCTTTTGATTGATATGATATAATCATTAGAGGTCGACCAATACATCGCTTTTGCCGATTAATCATATTAGAAGGATCATGTGACACTGAAGACTGGAGTAATGATGATGAAAATTCAGCTTTGCCATCAGGAATAAATTCTTACATATTAAAATATATTACAATACAAGATAGTAAAACAGGCTCATAAAATAATCATAAAAATATTGTTAATACACTACCCATCAAAAATGGACATACTTGAGTGAATTTAATATTCTGACAATTTTAGAGACAAATATAAATGAAGCCTATGAATTCATTTCTGTTAGTCTGTGAGGGAACAAGAGCATGTGTCAGTTTTCCCTGAGGAATGTGTGCGAGTGCAGTTCATCACCCACCTGTCTGGACTGTAGAGCGTGTGAGTGTTTCGTACCACGGTTTCCACACCATATTCATGTGCCATTTTAATGATGGCTGCATCTCTTTCTTTCCCATAAGGCTCAGAGTCATATTCAAACGTGAGCCGTGTGACATTCCACTCCTGAAAGAGACAGATATCAGACATACATGTTAAAGAATGACACAAATGGTCAAAGTAACTACAACATCAACATGTAGTATCTTTACACCTTATTTCTAGCCATGTAAAAAGCAGTATAGAAAAAAAGTTTTACATAAAGGTTAGGTGAGGTCAATGATGTCCTCAAGTTAACATTAACCAGCTGCTTCTTTTGAGTACATATCATTTAGTGTTTGATTACCAAATAAGGCCTAAAAAGGTGAGCCCTTAACTGTAATGTCAATTTAAACTTCACACACGGCCACTGTGCTCTTCAGTTGTTCTAGAAGTAAACTGTAGCTCATTCTGTGACATCTTGGTTATACAAGCTCACTTTAAATGGCTGATGTGCTGGTGCCCTCACCCCCTTGCATAAACAGCACTATTAACCTGCCAAAGGAATCGTACAACCCACTTGCCAGTGTCTGAATGAAGCACTGCCATGCTCGAGAGAGAGAGAGAGAGAAGACTGCTCCGAGTGCATGAAAATGAGATCTTTCATAAACTATAAAGTGCTGGTGTAAATCAATGAGAATGACAAGACCCGGATGTTTAGCTGAATAGGGAATTACTGGAGCGTCTAAATGAGAAGTTTAGGAGCTGTGGGAGAGCACCTAACTTTAATAATTAAGGTTATGGATTTAAGCAGACCCCTAAAGACAACTATGCATAGCAAAGTGATGATTGCCTTAGGAAGCATAGCTAATAAACATTTATATTACTCATGGTTCCCACACCTTTTGAGCAATGAATTTCACGATTACTGGATGAGGAAAATAAGGATTAGGATTTTAAAAATGATTTCATAGAAATTTTCATGAAATTGGATTTTTACACCAACTGCTTTGATTATATTGGCTGAAAATAATTTTAACTTCCCAAGACTTTAAAGTGTAAAATTATGTGAGAGAACTTGTTACTGAATGAAAAAAAGAAAAAAAGAAAAACAGAATACATAAAACATACACAAATCACTTTCAAGAACAGTTCAGCATTGATGTTTCTTGTTCAAAGTTTGGGGTTCTATAACAGTTTATTACTTAAAGATATATATATATATATATATATATATATATATTTTTTTTTTTTTTTTTTTTGTGCGTGTTATTCAGCAAACACATACAATTTTAAATACAAACAACTTCCAACATGCTGTTCTTTTGAACTTTCTTTTTCAACTATACTTTCTATTCATCAATGAATCCTAAAAAAGGGTCCGTTTTCACAAAAATATTAAGCAGCACAGCTGTTTTTTTTTTTATCAACATTGATAATAATGCGAAATGTTTCTTGAGCAACAAATCAGCAATTTAATATGATTTCTGAAAGATCATGTGACACTGAAGACTGGAGTAATGATGCTGAAAACTCAGCTTTCCCAGTACAGGAATAAATTACATTTAAAAATATATTAAAAATAGAAAACATTTATATTAAATTGTAATAATATTTCACAATATTACTGTTTAGATCAAATAAATGCAGCCTTGGTGAGCAGATGAGACTTCTTTCAAAAAAATCTTTTGAATGGTAGTGTATTTTTTATATCAAAATATTACACTGTAATAATTATCACATTACTTGCAAAAGACCCTTCTAATGATAACCGACCACTAACATTACTGTGAATATATTAAAAATGAGCTGATGTTAAAATATTCAACATCATATCCACTAACTATGGAAAATTCTGTTATGGACAAACCAAAAAAATGTATTATGCAAGTTTATCCATAATTCAAGTTATCAGACATAAATGTTTAGATATTAGCCAAAGTGAGACAAAAATATTCAAAACACATAACTTGACAAATACAGACCTTGAAGACTCTTGGAAAGACATCTGTTGGCTGTCCCCGCACCACAAAAAGCCTTGAATTCAGTTTCCTCAAACTTGTGTCCAAATCTTCTAAAGATTCCAGTAAAAATCTGCAGGAGAGAAAACGTGAAAGATTATTTACAAAAACTAGGCTATGTATTAATATGCTGTGACCTTGCAAGCAGTGCTAGTTTCAGAAGTTATACAAAACCAGTAAGTCAACAGTTATTTTAAGCATTCTTGAGGTCACACCAAAGACACAAAAGAATAAACATACTGTACATTTTTTCAGTCAACATCCGAGACAAATTAACAATTTAGAGGAAACATGCATTTACTGCAAATTACAATATTAATAGCATCATGCAATGATCAAACGAATCTTCAATTAAATTGCATTGGATGATTGTATCTGGGCACCAAGATACTACTAATCTATGGTATTCTATATTTAAGCTATCTATTCCTAACATCCTATTTAAAGCCTCGTCTGGTTTAAAATAGGAATCGGAATGGATTCAAAAGATTCAAGTCATTGCGATGAATCAAAATCCCCAATACTTCCAACAACAGTCTTTTAACTAAACAAACATTTAATAAAACTCTTACTGTCTGATTCAGCATTTTTTTATTACATAAACAAAAAATGATGTTTGCATACTCCAACTTCAATAAGGATTCAAAAGTTTGTCTGCGTTTTGACATATTTCACGACAACGCTCTGGCTTGCAGTGTATTATAATATTTGTATTGCTGGGTTATTCATTCAAACAACACATCTCTCAGCATGTATGTATGGTGACAAGTCAGCAACACACGTGAAAATCACGTGACTCGCACAAATGTATTTAGATTATTTTTTACACTCGCGCACGTTCTTATTTCTGACTCGCGCGCTTTTGACTTGACCAACACTCACATTCAATGACGCCATAATGAAATTGTAATTTTAGCCGTTATATAAAACCAAAGTGGGCGTGAGCAAAAGGACTAGCTGTTAGCTTCCATTTAGCTTAATGGTATCAGCGCTGTCACTGAACCACCACAGTTATATATATTTCACGCAATAATAGATTAATTTTAGATTAACTTTTATAAATGGAAATAACACACTAAGATAAGTTGAGATGAAGTGTCCAGCTGACTTGTAAAGTGAGCTTAACAGCAGTGGGGCCCTTTACGCGAGTGAATAATTTAAATTTTTACAATATAACTTAATGGGTAATAAAAAGTCAGTATTTGATTGTTTTTGTTATTAAACAAGATATTAGCACAAGTATTGCGTTACAATTACATTTCAAGACACCAGCTAACGTTACCATTACACTCGGTCGGGCGCATGTCAGGGCCAAAACATAACAGCGGCTGTGCACAAGAGCTGCGTAGTTACCTAACGTTACCCTTCACAATAGCACTAGAACTACCCAGCGTTCGTCTGTCTAGAACCACAAACCACGAAAAATAAATGGCACTGACCTCCATCTGTTGACTCCCACATTGGCAGAACCTGCAAACCACGGGTCCAAAATATAAACACAGCGTACAGTATCCGCGCCATTGAGAGCTTCCTGCAAAGCCGGATTATCATGAAGCCGCAGCCCTTTACGAAACCAGTGCACGGAATTCACAACCATAGTTAACTTTTATTCCATCCTAAAGGTCCAATGAAGTTAATGGTATTCCAAAAGCGCAAACAATCCCCGGTTTCAGTCGTTCAGGGTCCACATTTACGCCTCTCTGTGAAGTTTGAGATGAGGAGCAGTCAGAGTAGACGCAGTGAGTTTTCCTCTTCCCGCGTCCATTGGGCAACAGGACGACACGTGTCCATGATTACCAAGAATGAGTGATTTGAGCTTCCGAGCGGCTATTGGTTCAGCCCCACGTTGGAGATCCAGCCCAGTCACGTTTCTCTCGTGTGTTGTTCCCAATGTTCCTGGGAAATAATCGTCAAATTATGACATCAGCTCATGGCATGCGACTGGTAAAATACGTAAGTCACGCACTAAAGTGTTTTGAGGAAAGCAGTTGGCAAGGATGGGATATTCATATAATTTACACAGTTATCCCAGTTGTGGAGACCTGTTGAGTATGTATACATGTTTTATAAGCATGAGCATAAGCTGAAGAAACGCACGTGAGGTGACGTGTTTGCATTTTCTGGTGTTTCGCGCCCCCTCGTGGTAGTTCTTCAAATTGCTGAAATTATATAAAACAAGGTTCAGATTATGGTCAGTGAACATTTAAAGGGAGTTCACCCAAAAATGAAAATTCTGTCATTAATTACTCATGTCGTTCCAAACTCATAAGACTTTCGTTAATCTTCAGAACAAAAATAAAGATATGTTTAATGAAATCTGAGAGCTTTCTGAACTCACAGACAGCTATGTACCATTTTAACGCTTAAAAAACAAACAAACTTAAAGACATTGTAAAACTAATCAATATGAATTAAGCGGTTTAGTCAAAATTTTCTGAAGACACTTGATCGCTTTATATGATGACCAGATTAAATTTAGGCTTTTATTCACATAAACATTCATCAACTCACACATCAGTGGTAAACGGAAGCTCAAACATGTTTGCCAAGAACCAATGAGGTTCATTCTCATGTTACGCAGCACGTTTGAGCTTCCGCAAGAACCAATGAGGTTCATTCTCATGTTACGCAGCACGTTTGAGCTTCCGCAAGAACCAATGAGGTTCATTCTTGTGTTACGCAGCACGTTTGAGCTTCCGCAAGATCCAATGAGGTTCATTCTCGTGTTACGCACCACGTTTGAGCTTCCGCAAGAACCAATGAGGTTCATTATTGTGTTACGCAGCACGTTTGAGCTTCCGCAAGATCCAATGAGGTTCATTCTCATGTTACGCACCACGTTTGAGCTTCCACAGGAACCAATGAGGTTCATTCTCATGTTACGCAGGACGTTTGAGCTTCCGCAAGAACCAATGAGGTTCATTCTTGTGTTACGCAGCACGTTTGAGCTTCCGCAAGATCCAATGAGGTTCATTCTATGGAAGTAGAATAATGTCAAATGTTTTTGAAATAAAAAGCCTGTTGAATTGCACTACTTGAAAAAAAATAGGCATTGCATTAACCATGCTTGCATTTTAATGCATTGTATTTTTAGTGCTTACATTTTTATGGGCTGAAATTCAACATGGTTGAATATTTAAGCTGTGAATATTTCAATTAAAAACATTTCAAACACCTTTTCATTATTAAAAATTCAATAATCCATATTCACCTTTCATATTTCACTTCCAAAATATTCAAACTGTTTAAAAATACAACCAAAAATATTCAACAGGCAATTTTCGGTCCATTTTATTTCGCTTTGCAAATTTGCTTCCACAAATTCAGTGGTTCAAATTCGACAGTAAATTCAACATTGACGTCCAGGAACTCAAGGAAAAGCAGTAGATTGCTGAGCATACTCTCCATCTGCTGTTAGTCGACCTCACCATCAGATGGTGCAAAAGCGCGTGTTGAAGACCAGCAACAGTTAGAACAAGTCATTCATTCATAAAACTAATTTACAGCAATGTAAGTGTATTTGTGATTATTATGACGGCTGTTTTATGTTAAATTCAGTGTCTTCACGGTTACTTTTCCTGTGTAGCCTACATGCATCTTTCTCTACCGTGAACGAGATTATAATGTTATTCCCCGATGCGGATATACAGATCCAATGTTACATTTTTGAGGTTGACATATATTTCTCTTGGTTGTTTAGTTGCCTTAACTTTATATTGTGGCGATGTGCTGCATGCAGGCTATTAGGGTTTCCCTCAATACTTAAGGATTCCCCTGCTGGACATATAACGTAGCTTAATGGACTACAGTGATGTAAAAGACCAAACTCGCAGGCAAGCAGATGGACTCAGAATAACGCGCAAAGCTTAATGCTGAGCGTTTCCCAGTGATAGATTGGCATACAGATGGCTTGATGTTGGACATTCGCACATTTAGGGACCGTCTCTAAAGTGTATACGACTTTGGTATACACGTTTCTAACTCCGATAGCATTTGAATAGAACGACTTACAGTCATAAAACCAACTGTAAAGTGTTCATTTAGTGTCAGGCATAATGCGCACCCTTTGGATTTTTGATATTTATTCAAATAAATGTAAGTTTGCTATTGAAGTTAGAAACGTGTATGCCAATGTTGTATGCAACTTTAGAGACGGTCCCTAAATGTGCGATGTCCAATGTCAAGCCAATTTTTACATTTAGTCATTTAGCAGAAGCTTTTATCCAAAGCGATTTACAGTTAAACTAACAATAGGAGGACAATATGCAAGTGCTGTGACAGTTTAAGCTAATGCAATACACGTATGCATACTATTATATATGTATGTGTTGATTTTATGCCAGTATATCACGCAACGCTCAGCATGAAACTTTGCGCGTTAAGTTCATATTCTGAGTCCATCTTCTTGCCTGTAGCCTATATAATAGCCTACAGCCTACTTCCCTAATAAGGTGCAAGATTGGTCTTTCATATCACTGTATCAACGGAAGGGAAATCCTTTAGTATGAGGTATTGAGGGAAACCGATTATAATCCTGTTCATGGTAGAGAAAGCTGATGACATGTAGAATACACAGGGAAAGTAACAATGAAGTTATTGAATGAAACATAAACACAGCTTTTGTGTGTTTATCATCTTTTCCGCATATACTGACACAGATAATCATTTTCATTTTATGAATGAATGTCTTCGTCAACAACAAGCGCTTTTGCACCATCTGCTGGTGAGGTCGACTAACAGCAGATGGAGAGTATGCTCGGCAATCTACTGCTTTTCCTGCAGTTCCTGGACGTCAATGTTGAATTTACTGTCGAATTTGAACCACTGAATTTGTGGAAGCGAATTTGCAAAGCGAAATAAAATGGACCGAAAATTGCCTGTTGAATATTATTGGTTGTATTTTTAAACAGTTTGAATATTTTGGAAGTGAAATATGAAAGGTGAATATGGATTATTGAATTTTTAATAATGAAAAGGTGTTTGAAAAGTTTTTAATTGAAATATTCACAGCTTAAATATTCAACCATTTTGAATTTCAGCCCATAAAAATGTAAGCACTAAAAATACAATGCATTAAAATGCAAGCATGGTTAATGCAATGCCTATTTTTTTTCAAGTAGTGCAATTCAACAGGCTTTTTATTTCAAAAACATTTGACATTATTCTACTTCCATATCATTCTCATGTTACGCAGCACGTTTGAGCTTCCGCAAGATCCAATGAGGTTCATCCTCGTGTTACGCACCACGTTTGAGCTTCCGCAAGAACCAATGAGGTTCATTCTTGTGTTACGCAGCACGTTTGAGCTTCCGCAAGATCCAATGAGGTTCATCCTCGTGTTACGCACCACGTTTGAGCTTCCACAGGAACCAATGTGGTTCATTCTTGCGAGTCAAGCAGATTCAGTTGAGCTTCTGTTTTTGTTCGCTAATCAATGTTTATATGCAAATAAAAACCTACATTTAATCTGTTCATCATATAAAGCGATCGAGTCTCTTCAGAATATTTTGGTCTAAACTGCTCAATTCATATGGATTAGTTTTAAAATCTCTTTATGAACTTTTTGAAGCATCAAAGTGGTAGTTGCGTAGCTGTCAATGGAGGGACAGAAATCTCTCAGATTTCATAAAAAAGATCTTAATTTGTGTTCCGAAGATGAAAGAAAGTCTTACAGGTTTGGAACGACATGAGGGTGAGTAATTAATGACAAAATTGTAATTTTTGGGTGAACTATCCGTTTAAGGATATTGTGGCTGTAAGACACGTCAATTTTGGCTCACATATCCATCACCCAGTGTTTTAACCTGTCTGTCTGTGCTTCTGAAAATAATACGGATAAAAAACAAAAACAAAAAAACGATAAAAAACAAAACAAAAAAACTGGTATGGTTGGTGAAAAAAATTATTTCTCCCAAATAATAATAATATTAATTTATATCAATACTGTAACAATGTAATCTATACTGTAATAAAACACATTATTATTATTGGTAATAATCAAAATAATACTGTGCTGGGCAGATTGATCTAACATGATCTAGGTTACTCATTTTAGGTAATGTATTCTGACTATTTGATTACTTTTCACCTAACTCGTTTAAAATCTCAAGGGTCTCCAAGTAAATATTTTAGGTCAAAGGGATTTGTCTGACAAAAAAGTCTGGGAATCTCTGCATAACATGAACAAACAAAATATAATAAACATGAAAACAGCAGTGACATTACATATTCAAAGTTTTCCAGGTTTTAAATATTTTTGTCCAGTCCAGATTAATAATTAGTAAAGGTCACTGGATATGATGAAGGCAGTGTTTCACAGCTATGTATCAGCTGTGTTTAGTAACTTGCATACATTAATTAGTCATCCCATACACAGTGTAATTGAGAGGTTCCCTTTTGTTCCCAAATTTAGAAGCATCACAAATGTATTTACATGGCCATTCTATATTGTGAATATAGTCAAAGCTAAACATTATGACACACAATAGGATTTTTTAAAGAGTAAAAATAATTAGGATTAATTAAATGATTAAGAATTTACTGCCATTGTGTGAATAATACATAATCATGTAATCCATTAAAAAGTAACTGTAATCTTATTATGAGCATATTAAAACGTAATATAATCTAATAACAACTACCTTTTTGGAATATGATTCTGATCTGGAATCTAATAAACCAGATTACATATAATCAGTTACCACCCAGCACTGTGAATAGTAATTAATATATTTATTTATAATGTATAGGCCTATTACAATATTTAGCAAATAATATAAATGTACATCAATAGTATAACAATGTAATCTAATATCTAATTTAATACATTATTATTACAGTTGGAAATAATCATAAAAATGTTGTATAGTAATTCATATATTTATATATAAATTATATTACAGTTTTTAGACTCCAAATAATGTAAATTAGTATCAATATTATAATATAATTTGTATGTTATGGATATAAAATATAATAACCATCGTCATCATATGATTTGTTATAAATATATTTTACAATAGTTAATATATTTCTTTATGATAATATAGAATGTTTTTGGAAGTTTATGTGAATTTACTGATTTTATATGAAAAATTCATATTAGAAGTAATAAGTAAATTCATATTTAAAAGCGTAATGTTAGATTTGAATGCTTTTCAGACATCTTGTGGCCCCATTGGAAGTTTACTGAGGCCCCCTAGTGGCCACCCAGTTGAGTACCACCATCTTACAGTGGACAAAAACAAACAAAGTCTGTCTCTGCTAATTAAAAGTAGTATGGCTTCATCCTAATATGTAAATTAATTCTCAGAAAAATATTTGGTTTCTGGTGTTAAATGTCTTTGACTTATAAAATAATATATATGGATATACAAATAATTATATAATCATTTGTATTATATTAAAATAAATTTATATAATATGATAATATATGTAGTATAATATAAATTAAGAATTTATAGAAATATTATAATACATATTTTAAAATCATAGTAGAGATAACAATAAAAAGATAAATTCATAAAATATAAAATAACGCATTGTCCTTTAGAGGGCGCTTTAAGCTCACATTTTAAACTAACCTCCCACTCTATTTTTCTATCAATCTGCCTTCAATGTCACTATGGATTTCTTGAGTTAAAATATGGATTAAAATTCTGAACAAGAGTCATTATTTTGTCTAGTACCAAAATTAAGATTTTTGTATTTTAAATAATGGCTTTAAATACCTCACGTCTCCTTGAAAACTGATTAAATTGCATAAAGAGGCTCACACTTATTTGTTATATATTTTTCGAGACGTCTAATCCAATTTCAGATGTGCCATGTGTTTTGATCAATAATGGTAAGTCTAGATTGAACTTGGGGACATTCCAGACGTTTGTTATGAATGGCCTGATAAAATTCTGGGTGTTAAAGGCTCCAAATTCAATCACAGACGAAGCGGTGGCAAAGCCGCTGACAAGCAGAAACCTGCTCTTCAATAAGCCTTCAAAACTCCTGGTGTATGTAGTGATATCAGAGAAATATCTCTTAGAATAATCCGTTTTTATTACCAAAAACCAGCCAAGGACAAATAAAACTGAATGCTTTTAAAAACTACATCAATGTTTTAAAAGCTGTCCCTTGCTTCCAATAGAAGAATTTGTAAGTCTTTCACAGACATTGTAAACATTATAAATGAGTAATAAGTTCCTGCTTTTTCAATGACCTTTTCATTTCTTTTAGTAATGCTGTAAAAGTAGACTTCATTAGAAATAGTTTCCTGCTGGGACAGTCTCTTAATCTGGCATTACACAGGATTAAGACAGTGTAGTTTCATATTATTATTATTATTATTACAGATATTACAATAGCTGTGAGGTATGGCTGTACATTATCTTCTTTTTTTTTTTTTACCAGCTGTACAGGATTAAAAATATTTAATCTTTTAATGTAGGCATAAATGGTTTTAGCAGATATCTTAAGGAATTAAAGTATGAAATCTACCATATAAAACATTTACAAAAGAGATATGGCATATTGTAACATATTATATGTTACAATATGCCATACAAAACATATATCATATAATAATCTATATTCAGTGCATGCTTTTGACTACGAGTAGCAAGGGTCACCATGTTAAATCTCTGAATATTGCTTCATTTGAAAGATAGATTTGATACGGATATTATCAGTGAATGGTATCTTTCATTGCAAACCAAATAAGTCCCCAAGGGTCCTTTTAAGAGGGTTTCTATGTAAAGTGTTGTTCTTGAAATGAAAACTGATAAGTTTTAGGTCTAAGGCTTGTTGTTCTGAGAGAACAGGTGGTGCTGATCCATGCTGTATTTGGTTTAATTCATGTCTTGCCAGGCACGAGTGTCCATGCCAGTTAACGCACGGGTGATTTATTGGATGTCTAACAGAGCTGGCATGGTGTGAGAAGACAGCAAAGCAGTCTTGTCTTGCTTAATTTACCTTTAAAAGTCAATATAAAGTAAGTAGCCTAAGTAAAATAAGTCAGTATAAATATTATATATTGTATTAATAAAATGTAGAAAGATTTGGTGAACTTAAAAAAAATGATAGAAGTTTAAAGTCAATCATTTTATCCCTTAAAACTCATCCAAAATGACATATTTAAAAGTTTTTTACTGGAAAAAAAATAAATACAAATTATTCGCGCCTTAAAGTAGCTTGAATGTAACTCTATACCCTTGCCTCATTTAGTACAAGCTGTTCTATGAATATGCAAATTAGCCCCGCCTCCACTCACTCGCACCAGCTCAGAGATTCACACGTTGACGATCACACGTTGACCTGATTGGTTACGTTGATGATCACACGTTGACCTGATTGGTTACGTTGATGATCACACGTTGACCCGATTGGTTACAAGGTAGTTTGTGACGTCAGAAACACCAGCGATTTCAAACCGTGTGTTTGAGACTGTCTTTGGTTCACTGCAGTTTTAAGAAGAAAATACTCAGCAATGGTGTTGACTTATGAATTTGCACATGGTTTGTCTTAAACCATATTAAAAACACCACAAAGACATATAAAAGACACTGAAAGCTTGATTTTCACCAGAGGGGGACTTTAAGTTTGTTATGAAAATGCACAAAAATTCTACTTAAATTTTATTTCTGCAACTTATATTTTTCCAAACATGTTTTACTCTAAAACTGATGATCAAAGTCATAAATCTAAACAGGTTGTGTTGCAAATTTGAGGTTGATGTCTCAAAAAATGTGCTTTCAGTAAGATTTTGTTTGCCGCAGGACAAAACGTTTCCACTTGATAAAATTAGTTTTCCATTAATTTCCAATGCAGTCATTTTTGACCCAGGAGTTGTACAAGTGTGACTTTTTGTTATAATTTTTTTTTTTTACTTTGTGTGTGTTTCCATAACAAATGCCAAAACCTTTACCAAGTTTTGTACCATTCCGATATATATGTATATGTTTTTTTGTTTTGTTTTTTAGATTTTTTTTTGCCATCCTTTTTTATGTGTATATATATATATATATATATAAATGTGTGTGTCTTTTCTTCAATGTAAACCCGAGGATGTTTTCATCCATTTGATCATCCCCCAAGCGTAAAAAGCCAATGCAAAAGCACATTTCTTCAACACATCTCCTGAATTTTAGGTATTCAGGAAAATTTCTGCACCAAAGTTTAATGCTTAGTGTTAGGGATTTGTTCAAATCCCCCAAGTATGAGCAAAAGTAATAGCAATGCTTTGCTTTAGCAAGCACCACTAATGACCAGCAACAAGATCTTTGCTCAGTGGTACAGAAACTATTTAATGCAGTTAATAACTGAAAAACTAGGATATCCATTTATCATGCTGTACAAAAATATGTCAATAGCAGGTGCAGGTGCAGTCTGCTTTTAATCTTTTTGAGGTTTTTCCAGGGCCGAAATCCATCAGGTTGTTCTGTTCTCCCGAAAATCGCTCTCCGAAGTAATCTTTCAAAAGCAACCTTTGTGTAAGGCGCCGGGAGGGGGGCAAATGTCACGTCCACAAGATTGATGTTACACAAACTGTTTGAAGGCTGTGGCCATCTGTGAACTTGGATTCATAACTGTGGCTGCGCAGCATCTCTTTCCATTGGCCCGACTGTTAGGCAGACATCTGAGAACGGAGGTGATGCTGAATGCTGTCTCTGTAATTATGACTTCATCAGTCGCAGATGATGAGCAGAGTGTATTTATGAGCTTAAGAACGCTTTCGGGTGACTCATCCTCCATCTACCTCGGAACAAGAACGCTTGTTGAGAAATGTCAACAGGCTCGAACTGAAATGAACACGCCGGAGACGATGAGTTGGATGGCCTTCTAGTAGGATTCTGATGTTTAGATAATTTGCCTCTCACTCGTTCTGCAATCTGTAAGCACTGGCCTTGTTCTTTGGCTCTGAATCATTATTGTCACAAAGAAAAAAAAACGTCTCGACGTCTATCATGAAAATAAAAACACGATAAAATGATGTGAGCAATGCTTTCCTGCCATCACAATGCAAAAAAAAAAAAGTGCTGGAATTAATGACAAAAATATTAAGGAAACCATCATTTATTGTATTTATATAGACCTATTATAAAGAGTACTGTTATATGTGTAAACCTGAAAAAAATATTAATCTATGACTGTCAATACAACAAATTATATTTGTAACTATTTTAAACCAATTTTAATTTGTGTTAATGTAATAATAATATATTATAAAAATATAATCATAATTATGATTATTATTATTATTTGTTGTAGTAGTAGCAGTAGAATTTGTTTTTATTTATTTATTTATGTAACCACAGTTTGACCTTGAACAGAAGAGGGAGGTAAGTCCGGCAACAACCTTCAAACTTGAATGAATGAATAAATATTTTATATAAAAATGTATTTATCTATTAAACATTATTAAAAACCAAAAATTCTATCATCATTTGCTAAACTTCTTCTGAGTTCCATAGAAGAAAGTCATAAAGGTGAGTAAATGAAAAGACCTACAGTGGATTATAGTGTACAAACCACATTTATGCTACATTTATGCTACATTTATGGTGTTTCTTTATCATTTTTTGAGAATGACAGGCCATGGTCATGTTCACTTTGATGGAAAAGAGCAGCGTAAACATCCATCTAACCATCTACTTTTGCGTTTGACGGAAGAAATAAAATCATGCAGGTTTGGAATGACATAAGGGTGAGTAAATGATGAACTGCATTTTTTTTTCATAATAAGTGCCCCTATTATGCTTTTTCGAATATGACCTTTCATGCAGTGTGTAATATAGCTGTTTCTGGATGTAAAAGGTCTGCAGAGTTTCAAAGTGCAAGTCTCACTTCCTGTTACACACCTATGTAACAATGTAACACATTTGCATAATGCCAGATAAGGACTTGTGCTGGAATTGATACGGAGAAAAAGTTACGCCATTGTTTGTGTCACTGTATCAAGTGCTGAGGAAGCCTTCGGAGCTGAAATTCAGATATGGTAATGTGTGTTTAGTTTCCAACCCGCTATAATCGGTACACTCGGTCGTCTGACCAATCAGAGCAGAGAAAGCTCTCAGAAAGGAGTGTAGAGACTGTATCTTCGAATGAACCGTTTTCAGACTCTTTGAGAAATGAGGTAATATGCAGTGTATATTATTAGTGTTTTTTTACCTTTGATGCATGTAAAATGCAAGACAAAATTAAAGTGGCACAATAAGGGCACTTTAAAGTGTTTTCTCATTTCATCTCAGTCTGAGATGCCGCAATCAGCCGGATCTCTCTCAGAAAGGATCGTTTTCTCTGTCAGAATGGATGAGAATGTATTGCTGGCATGAATGACCCTCTGCACCTGCATGCTTCCCCCTGAGATGTCTGGAGGAGCGGCGTAATGACAGTAACAGAAACTAAAGAGTAATGGAGTCTAGAAGTGCCTTACAGTACATGCCATACACGTATTTTCTAAACTTTCAGCTTCTGCTGCAACGTGTTACTCAAGCTATCAACTGTACGTCTTTGCTGATGTGGCTAGTGGGAGGGAGGACGTTTCTAACCTGTATCCTTTAATTAGGGGGCGCCGGCAGCGTGGATTTAAATCTGCTGTGTGCCACAGAAAAGATAAAGGAACGAGGTCTTGACTGTTGAAAAATGCACTGTTTGCAAAATTAGCGCCTTTAGGTCAGAGAAGTCCGTTCCTTAGTTCTTGACAGTAATGAGAGGCTGCGCTCGTTAAAAACCATGGAGGCGCCAGCGAACAGCTCGACTGGCTCGTTCGTGAGTAGCGTAGCTTAGTTTTAAGCCCCCAACTTGTTATGTAATGCTAAAGCAGAGCTAGCATCCGTCAGAGAACTTGTGAAAGCTATAAAGTTTGCATATGAATCAATCTACTGTTTTTAAATGAGTATACGCCGCCCGAAAAAGATTTATTGTCAAGGGGTGTTGCAGTAAACAGCTCTGAGAGAGACTGGGCACCTTTGTTTGAGTATGTGAACGTAATTGCTTTTAAAAGGGAAAATGAATCCCGCTACACAACAGCTAAAGTCATTAAAGCATTAGAAGGCTTTATTATTGAAGCTGCTAACGGTTATGAATAGCTTCTCTTTGGGATGCTTGAGTTTGCAGATCATTCATTGTGATTAGCCTCCAGACAAGACGATTTGACGTGAGCGTTTGAATAGAATTAATGGAGGACATGTCTGAAGTAAAAAGCTTTTTAATCAACAAGCTGCTCTTTCTTTCCTGCACTAAATGGGCACTAGAGATGATCATTGCACACCAGACAAATTGTTGGGGTTCATCTACTCTGAGTAATCAGGAAAGAAAGGCAAACAGAAATGTCCCTCGTCGAGTTTGGATGTCTGCTAACATTTAAGGACGCTTTTGTGGGAAACGAGGGATATTCGTTTCTGTCTCGTATAGCCATACGCTGTCTCACAGTGAGAGTCATTGTCCTAATCATCGTATCAGGTGACAACACAATGTAATAAAGTTGGCTTGAAAGGAGATGGGGTTTCTTTTGCACAATCTCGCCATTTGTTCGGCTTAATCTTGAGCCCTCGGAGGAAAAACCCAACAGATCGGTGAAGTCAGGCTTGGGTCATCTTGGTTTCTCATGATTAGTCAGTTTTAGGTGAACATGGAAGAACATTCCCTCCCATTTCTGCTGGTGTTTGGCACACATGAAGCTATCGGCTAACGCTGAGCACAATGTTTGGCAACCATGGATTGGGTCAGGTGGGGTTTGCTGACATCACTTTGGTGGCTTTTGTGGTTATGTTACTCTTGTGGACCAAGAAAACAGACTTAATGTCTACTTAAAATGCATTTCATTATAAGTAATAGACAATGAGTCAGCAAATTTATAGAAGCAATCTAGAAAATTGACATAAAATGGCAAAATATAACTTGTTGGCATGAGCTTTAAGGCGAATTTACATGAATACAGATTCCTTGATATTTTTCATTAAGGAAAATAGACTATGAGTAAGCAATTTGGGGGAAGAAAATGTAGTTAAAGTGTAAAATAAACCTTGTCAGCATGATTTTTTGAAATGATAACTGTTTGCTTGATACATTTCTTTGTTTACGGCCATTAAAATTTTTTTTAATGTGAATTTCAATAGAAATCTAAATAATAAAGATTATCTGATTATTTCAACCAAAAATCTGTCATTATTTTTCATTTAATGCCTGTAACGAGGTATGTTGTTACGGGAAGAAGGAGGCGGGAACCGGCGAACATTCAACAATATTTAATGAATAAAATGACACAAATACAAAATAAAAGTAAAAGCCAGCAGCCCCTCACGGACGACTGCTGGCAACATAAACCAAAAACAAAACATCAACTAAAACACAGGCCTGTCCTCTCTCGCTCTTCACTGTCGTCGCTCCTCCTTTATGCTTCCGCTCCTCCGTGAGAGATGCGAGACCGGTGCGTCGCGCACGTGTCGCTCATTATCAATCGCGCCACCGGCCTCGCGCCGTCCTCCCACGGCCCTCGACCTCGTCGTGCTCGCCACATACCCCCATCGCCCCTCGCAGGCCGGGGGGCACCCACGAGACTGCGCTTACTCCCCCTCCCCCCCTCCCCGGGGGGACCGATCACGGCGGCTGCGGTACCTGGGCTGGAGGTATGGATAGACGAGGTGAGGGAAAAGGAGACGGAAGCACGAGGAGCGACAGAGACGAGAGAGGGGAGAAAAAAAATAAAAAATTCTTGATCCGGTTCCCGGACACACTGCCGCTCGGTCCTCAACCAGCTGAGAGTCACTCGCGGTGCCATGCGATGGTACTGGACATCCGTTGGGGAACAGCTCGACGCTCCTCCGCCTCCTGGCGGACGGCGATGGCTCCTCCGGTTGAGGGCAGCCGGCAGCGAGTCTCCCGTTCCCTGCTCCGCCCCCATCATGGCCGACGGCAACAGGCTCCGGCCCACGGCAAACGGGACTCCTCCGCTCCCTCTCGGACGGCAGCCACCCCTCCTCGACCCAGGAGCACGGCAGCGAGCTCGAGCTCCGTCCCCCCAGTTCTTCCATTGCTCCAGCACCATCGCCTCGGGCAGCAATCGGCGGCCATCGCTCCCTCGTGCTGCCCGACCTCCTCAGCACCGCGATCCCCCCCAGCAGCGAGGGCTCTCCGACAGCGTGTCCCTCCTTCTTCCCGGGTTTCGGCACCAGTGTAACGAGGTATGTTGTTACGGGAAGAAGGAGGCGGGAACCGGCGAACATTCAACAATATTTAATGAATAAAATGACACAAATACAAAATAAAAGTAAAAGCCAGCAGCCCCTCACGGACGACTGCTGGCAACATAAACCAAAAACAAAACATCAACTAAAACACAGGCCTGTCCTCTCTCGCTCTTCACTGTCGTCGCTCCTCCTTTATGCTTCCGCTCCTCCGTGAGAGATGCGAGACCGGTGCGTCGCGCACGTGTCGCTCATTATCAATCGCGCCACCGGCCTCGCGCCGTCCTCCCACGGCCCTCGACCTCGTCGTGCTCGCCACAATGCCATTCCAAACATGTATAATTTCTGTAGAACATAAAAGAAGAAGTGTCAATGGGGTCGAGAGTTGTTTTGGACCCCATTGACTTTCATTGTATGCAAAAACTGTTGAAAATATAGTCAAAATATCTTGTAAAAGAAAGAAAGTCATACAGGTTGTAAACAACATTAGGGTAAATAAATGATGACAGAATTAAAAATTTTGGGTGACCTATCATTTTAATGAGAACAAATGTTAATCAACCTCACTTGGCGCAGTTATCGGCACAAGAGTACAACGTCCCAGAGGCCGAATGGGTTTGTTTCACCTTTTAAAGGTGAGAAGTGAAACTTGAGGCCCCTATTGGCTCCTCAGGAAGTCTGCTTTTGTAGGTGAGTGAATGGTGTCTATTCGCATCGGTGTGTGTGTGTGTGTGTGTAGCAGATGCTGGAACTGGTGGACAGAGGTGGCGGCGGCAGCTGTCTGATGTTTGTAATGGGGCCCGAGGGATATCTTTATGGAAACACACAGCCTCTTATTACTAACATCATTGCAAAACATGAGCTTATTCAACTGGACCAAAGCATTCTGAATACAAATCCTGGGTCTTCAGACTCTCTCATTCACCACCATCTAAAATCAATGAGTGTGTGTTCGGGCATGCGTGTTGTCTGCATTACTGTCTAAATAAACAGATATACCTTCAGGGCTCAGGAATGAGAATTTTTGCAGCTGGCCTGTCGGTGCATTATAGACAAAATATTTAAATGCTAGATTTTTTTTTTTAGAAAATGTATATATACACACACAGGTTTTATCTTTAGGGATAACAAGTTCAATATTTAACATTAGGTTTTGAAAATGTGATCAAAAATTAAGCGTACATGTTTTAAAATGAATACTTTTAAATGTGTAAAAGGCTTTCGCAAGAGTCTCTTCTGTAAAAGATCTTTCCGTCTCCACATTTCTTAACATCAACCGGTGTTCAGACTATTGTACCCATTCACCAACTCTGCCTGGCTAACTGTTTGATAACTAGAACTTTCTTTGTTCTAATGAGCTCTAATTCTTCTCCGACTTCTGGTAATTTGTCTATAAAAGCTAATTTCTACAATTGATATTCCTTCACAGAAGTGCTAATGACTTCCTTACACTAAACTGATTTTCTTGGGTATATAAACTTTATATAATAGATACATAGACGTGTTCAGCATTGCAAGTCGCTTTAGATATTGTGTACTGCTTGAAATTTAAAGAGGAGCCATTATAATATGCTATTTTGATTTGAAATTTCATTACGTATAATCTTATTTTAATATTTGGTGCAAAGTTTGCTTAGAAAAGCATGTTAAAAACAGATGAATGAATGAATTTATCCTGCTTTCCACACACACAGACCAGAGTTTCATTTATTTTCTAGTCCATTAGCACTCCATTTCATTTAGGGCCTTGCCTAATGAATGTTGACATTGTATCCACTCTCCATCCGAGGCATTTCACTGTCAGCCTGCCGCGACTGGAGTCAGGTTCAACGCATCCCTCTTTGAAATTCAGTGCGTGGCGCTTACATCGATACAATCGCCCTTACACATGCCATTGGACACATGTTCACTTTGATATCTGTCCTTTTGCGCGGAGCAGATTTGCACAGGCCTCAACATCACAACAAACACAGCAATTAGATGTCCCTGGTGTCCCAAATACAACATTATAAAACTGTTTAATATGTATAAGGGTCTGTTTGTTTTGTTTGCCACCTATCAAACAAACAAAGGATAATCCACCCATTGAATATGTCATTGTAACGACCTGACACCATTCATTTTGAAGATGCGCTTTGTCAAATCATGGACGTAACTTGTCACAGGCTGCTGCTCGCAACTGACTGCAGGCGGTCACCCCCCCCCCACACACACACAGTTGTGATCAGAATTATTCAACCCCCATTGCAAATCAGGTTTCTTGGCAAAATTTACAGACTTTCAGCTGTTTGCAAAAGGATGTTCTACAAAGTACTAAAGATGCTTGACATGAAGGGGTTGAATAATTGTGAGACTGCAGAAGGCATTAAAAGTTGAATTTGGGTAAATCAAACATTTGTTGTGTTGAGCTATTTCAATTACTTTTGTTTGATTTGTTCATTACAAACAGCTGAAATTCTGTCAATTTTGCCAATAAACCTGATTTGAAATGGGGATTGAATAATTTCTATTACAGCTCTATATATCACATCACAATGGTTGTAATAATAATAAATCTATCTATCCATTCATCCATCCATTATTCATATCACAATCAGGGGACACCCTGAACAGGTGGGCAGTCCATCACAAGGCAATTATTATAATCATCATCATTATTAATATTACTAATGATAATTTATTTATTTATTACAGTACTGGCAGTTGGGGGGTGGGGGTTTAAATATGCTTACTTACCATGAAAATAATAAAGATAAAATAATAAGCATATAGGCTTGAATTATCTAATAATATATGACTAAAATGGTTAATGAATGAATGATGATGCAATACGGGCCTATATATAATTATTATTATTTTGCATTACTGACAGTGTTGGCGCGGGATTAAATATGCTTAATTGTCATGAAAATAATGTAAAAAAAATAAATAAAAATTAGCCTAATAATGGGTTTCATTTTCTCTATGTAAAATTAAAAAGGACACCTTTATATAAAGGGTGAAAATATTTTTTAAGGTGAAAAATATCCTACTAGACATTCCTTGACAATTTTCATTTGCCTTTATGATCATGCAGCAAGACCACTGATATTTGAAGCACAACATAATTTACTCAAACAAGACGTTCCTGATGTTTTTCCTGAAGCAAAGTTATTATCAATTAATCATGGTCTTAATTCAAATACCAGTGCTAAAACGTATAGAGCAATGACTGGATGACAGAAACATCCAGCTTCAAGAGAATGCTGATCTAAGAACATGTTCTGAACATGTTAACATCATGTTAAGCATTATCTCAGCCAGCCGAAAAGTCCATTTTTTTCTATGTTTTTGCCTCCAGAATCCTCAAGCTTCAGTAAGCTAATGGCTATTGTGATAGTTCCACAATGAAGTCTTTTAATGTGAAGTGTGAGACTGTACTTGTACTATTTCGACTTGGTGAGAAACAGAGAGTTATTAGGCTCTCCCGTACAGAACTCAATCCTTTAATGATAGCTTTGGTGAAGCAAATGAGTCAAGGGCCATTTTAAAAGCTCTTAACCTCTAATTATGTTAGAGGTGAACAGATCCATAATGGCACCGCAGTGGTCATCTGAAGCCTGTGTATTTCTCTTTGATAAGACACATGACGTAGACAATTCCCAGACGCCACATCAAACCCAGAGTCTAATAACTTCCACCTGCTTGGGTCCTTTGCTAGAAAGAATGACACTGATGAGAGAGGCTGTTCTTTTTACTTTGAATATAGTCCTGTTATAAAACAAGTCTAGAAATTCTCGATTTGATTGACAAATCTCTAATTATTAAAGCCTGTTAGTCGCAAAGGGATTGTGTGGCACATTTCTAGATTTGATATGATTCAGATTAACCAGCTCTCGATTAGTTTCTAATTAAATTTTTGTTTGATTCTTTCCATTTATTACGGTATATAAATGGTTATAATATGCATTTTGCATAAATGAGAGAAACTCTCTTAGATATTGCTGTGAATTACGGAGGAACTAAAAATTATGCAAAATAAAAATATAAAAATTAACCACAACTCGAATCTATTCGAATAGATTATTATCCTTTTTACTATATAAATTATGAAGGTTATATATATATATATATAATATATGTGTATATATATATATGTGTGTGCACGGCAAGTTTATTTATATAGCACATTTCATACACAATGGTAATTCAAAGTGCTTTACAGAGAAGAAATGATAATAATCAAAAGAAATAAGAATAATTAAAACAGTATATAAAATGTTTAACCATTTTTTATAATGTCATTTTTATTTTGTTGGCCATGTCTGTGCTGTGATTGACAAAAGAACCATAAAATATGCCAAAAATGCACATAAATTCACAAGTAATCAGTTTAATTTGAGCGCTGTGATCCAAATCTTTAGAATCCATACGTTTGCAAGGAACAGAGAGACCCAAATTCGAAACTTTATTCTGCGACTGCAAACGTCTAACCCCACGCTCATATAACAAATGAAAAAATTGCCGCCCCATGGAAGCTTCACGACATGTTTACGGCAGTGATATCAAACGCTCATTGGCTCTCACCAAATGCATCACATATCGCGACATGCCGTGTTTTGGGTGATGTGCGTTTGAATGAGGAATGCGGATTGGGATCAGCGTTGCAATGTCCGAAGTTTTCCCGCAGAATTGCGCTAATTGTGCTGGCTTTGTTATGATTTTCAGCAATAATTTAAATTCTTCTCTGTACCTCAAACAAAACTAGATGCGAAAGTTCGTCGAGACAAACTTTAAGTTGGCTTGGAAAAGTTTGGACGAGAAGTTTAAAGTAGTTTGAAGTATTACATTATAACTTGATTTTGTCTTTCTCGATCCTTTTATAACAATTACAAATATTTTGTTGCCGTCACATGAAAAACGATAAAATTATCAAATAATTGTTCTGGGTGCACTGTAAAAAATGTATAACCTCTCCAAGTCAAAATTTTCTAGTGACCGGTCACATCAAAATTTTTAAATTGGCCCAAGTGTTTAGATGTTATCAGTCACTAGAAATTTTTGACTTGGGGATGTAATTTTTTTTTTACAGTGTGGTTGCTAAGTGGTTGCCATTGTGTTCTGGGTGGTTGTTATGAGATAGATAGATTAGAAATATTAGATAGAATGGAAAATGAGTCTGGATGGATTAGAAATACTAATAGCCTATAGAATGGCAGCTAATCAAGTCTGATGAGCCTCTCCAACTGTCAAAATTTGAATTTAGTTTTGAGTTAGAAAGAAAGAAAGAACGAAAGAAAGAAAGAAAGAAAGAAAGAAAGAAAGAAAGAAAGAAAGAAAGAAAAGAAAGAAAAGAGAGAAAGAAAAAGAGAGCGAGAAAGAAAGAAAGCTTAAATGAGTCTCAATGAATTAGAAATAGTACATAGAATGGCAGCTGATGGAGTCTAATGAGCATCTCCAACTGTCAAAATTTGAATTTAGTTTGGAGTTAGAATGAAAGAAAGAAATATAAGATAGATAGATAGATAGATGGATAGATAGATAGATAGATAGATAGATAGATAGATAGATAGATAGATAGATAGATTAGTTAGGAAGAAAGAAAGAAAGAAAGAAAGAAAGAAAGAAAGAAAGAAAGAAAGCTTAAATGAGTCTCAATAAATTAGAAATAGTACATAGAATGGCAGCTGAAGGAGTCTAATGAGCCTCTCCAACTGTCAAAATTTGAATTTATACAATTGAAGTTTAAATAGTCTTGGCTCAATTTGAACATTCCGCAATGAAAGTCTATGGGATTTTTCCAAGTCTTGATCAGCAATTTTAGGAAAACTGTTAGTCTGATCAGTCTGAAAAGAGCAAGCAACTCGAGTCAGAACAGTTTGAAGGTTTAGTCTGAGTTTAGTGGTTGTAGCTTGAACAGTTTTTAGGAGGAGTAGCGTGGAGAAATTTTGGCTAAGAATAATACTAATAAGCTTAAATACAATATCAGTATGTTGGCTTTTCCAAGCCAACTTAATTATTATTTAGCCTACCACCAGAGAGGACTGTGACTGCAATGTAATTTGAACATTTTTGCAATAAATAAATTATTGTGTCTGTCGGTTATGTTTTTCTTCATAACTGTAGACCTACATATATATTTTTAAAATGGTTATGGGTGGGATTATCGGCTCCAAATATAGTTTGTTATGCTATATTGTAACTAAAAGTGTCATTTTCCTACATATTTCTGTCCATTACGTTTCATATTCTTTTCATATCCTCTATAAAATGGTTATGTTTAGGGTTGGGGTAGGGTTAACGGAACTAACATGTATCTATAAAATAGTAAAAGGGCAATTTTATAAAATCTTTAGGATATAAAAGATTCATAAATATTTTAGATTTCTTTAGCTGTAAATTCATTAAAAATGTACGTTTAAAAGTTGTCGATACGTCCATATTGTATGGTTTAGCATCTTTTAAATGTACGTTTTGCAAATGTTACGTATTAATAGCCTTTGTATTGACAGTGAGACCCAGGCTCTTGATCAGAAAAAGCCTGCTAACACCTGCCTTCAAAGCCCTGATTTAATATAGCACAGTGAAACTTTTCTCAACATCCTGCTTAAGTTTTTGACAGCTTCAAAGACGGGTTAATATCAGAGAGAAGGAAAAAATGGCCTTCAAACAAAGCCAAGTATAAAACCGCAGCGTTGAAGTAGCTAAAAAAGTATTAAAGCATAAAATATCAATATCACACAATGAACCTACAAGATATGAAAATCAGATACTGAATATTAAATGTCCTTTCAGAGCAATGTAAAGTGACTAATCTGAATGGGCAGGAAGGAAATTGGTTTATATTCAAATATGCTTGAGTGAAAGGAGATTAGAATACAATACATATTCAAATGCTAATGTGGCACATTTGTCTGTGAGGCAGTGGTCCATACTATTTGACTCTCCCCTCAACATAACAAGTGCTAACTCAGGCAGGAGATTAGCAAGTGGAGTGTTTGTCAGAGTTCTGTATGTGCGCGTGTGAGCTGTTCTCATTTTTAATGTGTCGCAGACACCCGCTTCAAGCGAGGGCCACGAATACAATTACACAGCGTTTGCATTCGCCGTATTATCAATGCTCAGCCAGAGAGAATGCTGGGTAATGGCACTAATTACTAATAACACCACAGTGGAGGTGTTTTTGCGGCACAGTAATAAAGGTTTGTGCTTGTGAATGCTTTTTGTTAGAAAAAAAAAAAACATTTATATGCAGATGCACAAAACAAAACTGTGTAAATCAGAAGATGTATTCCTATGGTGCTTGAAAGCCCTGCTGTTCTTTATGCTCTTATTTGAATTACCTCATAGGCCCTGCGGATAAGGTGCCAAAAGGTTGTGCTGCTGTATGAAAAAAAGCCATTGTGTTGTTAAAATAGCTCTGTGTGGATTTTTTTTTTGGCTTGGGTTGAGTGAAACAGCATCAAAGAAAGACTAAAGGTGAAATAAAGAGAGAGAAATTAAGCATTTCACATTTGTTTTACATTATTTGCTGCAATACTAATACAAGACAAGAAAATGTAATTTTCATGTTAATTGTTAATTGCTGTGTGAACAGCTTGTTATCAAACTTATAAAACAAGACTTTCCCCAACAACCTAGGTGGTCTATGAAGGCCTGTAGACTGGTTTTTATCTATGATTTTTATGTGAAGGACACAGGACATTTTCACCAGGAAATTCAAAAGGACGTGACGGTAACGCGCGCTCCCGAGAGCCTTTCTTCCATTCAATCACACATGAAAGTTTATATAAACTATTCAATATAATGCCGAAAGAGCTGTTCTGTGTAATGTAAATGTGTCATGCAAAGAAAATGGATTAGTCATATACTTAATAATCAAAATATCATAGCATAATTTTAATTACAGTACCTCATCTGTCGAAATGATGCCGTGAATTGCAGAGCTGGTGCAGACACACATCGCTATGATCTGGGGCCGGTTTCACAAAGATAGACTTTGACTATGGCTTAGATATAGTAGATAGTCAGACTTCAGATAGACATCTAAATCAGACCCTTGCACAAAGCACTTAAGACTCTGACTATCTTAAGTAGGACTACACTGCAATGCATTCTGGGTAAAATAAGACACTTTTCAAAACAAAAAACATGGCGGATCGAGTAAGCGCATTCAACCGCTCAGTGCAGTTTACCCCAGTGGAAAATATGTGTTTGTTGGAGGAGTATAACAGTTACAAGGACATTTTACTTGGGAAATTTAGTGGAGAATGTAGTAACAAGAAGAAATGTTTAAATTATGAGCCATTTTCCCTTTTCTTTTGGCTGTTTGTAATGTAACTAATTGTTACTGCTGGTTGCCAAGGTAACATAGAGTCTTAAGGCCCGTTCACACCAAGCACGATAACTATAAAGATAACGATAAAGATTACTATATATGCGTCCACACCAACGACCGATAACGGTCTTTTTATTCTAAGCACGCGCGCGCCCGCGCTTCTCTGCAATGTCATCTACCATTTTAAATGCGCGAGACCTTTAAATTAGAATGGATTCTGATTGGCTGTCAGTGTTTTATCGTTGGACAGCTGGAAAAAAAATCGTTCCGAAAGTGATCCCAACGATATCGTTCCTCATATATTTATCGTTATAGTTGTGGTGTGAACTCTGTTATTCTTTAATATGGAGAACGATTTTTAGAATTATATCTTTATCGTTATCTTTATAGTTATCGTGCTTGGTGTGAACGGGCCTTTAGACCTAAGTTAGCCTGGAGGTAAGGTGTCTAATTTTTTGGGTCTAAATTAAGTCAGTCTTTATTTTTGTGAAACAGTCTAACTTGCATTAGACTAGTCTATGAGCAAATTTTAGACTTGTCTAACACTATAGACCTGTCTAAAATAGCTTTGTGAAACCGGCCCCTGCTGCTTTCATTTTTGTTGTGTGTTTATTTTGTTGTTGAGAGGAAAGCGGGCAGCACATCTTTACATTTTTTAACTAAATATCACTGCAAAGATATTTCAAACTTTTCAAAACAAACAACAACAAAAAACTTCTCTGAATCACGTTCAGTGTCTTGTAGGCCACTATGATGATGACTCAACATTATACCTAAATTGAATTACATATTTATAAATATATGAAACGTGAAAAATAAGATAAAATAATCGTATTTATAATTTATTTAGCTTTTAATAGTTTTATTTTATTTTACCGTTATTTATTTGGGTTTATGTATGGGTTATACTGTGCATTTTCCTTAAATGAAAGAAATCCTCTCTCAGGTATTAAACTATGGAGGAACTAATTTGGTATATTATGTAAATATTTAACAATGTTTTTAAACTTATTTTTAAAATATGCAACTCATTTTAAAATAAAATGTAAAAATCAACAACAATCCTATCATTATTCGTATTACTATTACATTTACATTTACATTTATGCATTTGGCAGACGCTTTTATCCAAAGCGACTTACATTGCGTTATCCTATACATTTATACATAGGTATGTGCAATCCCCTGGGATCGAACCCACAACCTTGCGTTGTTAACGCAATGCTCTTACCACTGAGCTACAGGAAAGCCATAGCCGAGGTATTATCTACCTCGATTACTAGTAATAATTATGATATAATGAATAAATGATAAATATATACTATATTAGTATATTATAGTATATATACTATATTATGACTGTAATAATATATATATATATATATATATATATATATATATGTGTATTGTGTGTGTATATATATATATATATATATATGAAATGTGAAAAAATATATAGATTTATTTATTTTACTGCAAAAATTTTATTATATAATGAGAATATATGCAGCCTCCTTAACTTCATGACAATAATTGCTGATTATGGTTATGAATGGTAAAGTATATATTATATATATATATTATACATTAATGATAGTAAATATATATTAAATGAAACATGATATTTATGATTATATAATTATTTGACCACAAAAATTGGACAGGATGAATAAGATGTGCATTTTAGTTAAGAAGGCTGCACAATTATTACAAATAACTGAGTAATCAAAGATTTAGTGGTATGAAATGGTCTCAATTTGATCTTTCATTTAAATTTGGGAAGAGGGAAATAAGGCAACAATGTGACAGAACCCATCCAGTCAGGTAGGAAATTACATTTCATGCCACTTTCCAAAAACAGACCTAAAAACACGTACACATGGGGAAAATTCCCTAGTCGAAACTAGCGCTCAGCTGCATGTCGCTTCTTTGTGAGCTCTCCATGGTGCTGAAATCTGACTGCAGTCTGGAACTATTACTGGGTTAGTAAATGAAACGCGAGTGCACCATGTGGATTTCAGCTTCAAATCAAACTTTTTCCTATTTTTTTTCAGACGGATGACTCGGAGTATAAGACGTCAACCAGATGGGAACTTCATATTAATTTAACAGGTTTAGGGCATGAAAATCCTAGTAGTTACAGTCTCATCATTGAAATTTTCACCAAGTTCAGATATTTTTCAGCAGTAGCACCAAACTGTATTTGAACAGTACAGATGCAGAAGTAATTTAAAACTTAAATTAATAATTAAAACAGATAAGGGCTGTAATTTAGATAACCCAGCTAATGAAGCTGAAGATAAGAGTTTTCCCATTTCCCAACTGCTTGCTATCATCACAGATAAGTGGTAAATGGGACAGAAACACATTTTGATTAATTTGTTCTTATTGTTATCCGTTACTGGATGTCCTTTCAATTATATTTCCAGTTTCCATGCAACTATTCACGGGATGTGCTATATTTTTGTGTTTATCCTTCAAAAACAAACTCGGGAGAAGAAAGTGCACTTCAGGAACAAACAAATACTGTTTATTTTCTCATCAGTGACCAAACTCATTTCGCACTGGTCATGATTGTGCAACCTCCTCTATATGCAAATGAGCCGTTGAAACACTTTAAAATCGCTCTCTTCCTCTCTCTTGGTTCCAGAAAATCTCTGCTGATAGTTAGATATAATACGGCTTAGTAAGAAATAGGGATATTAAAATGTTTTTGGGTTTTTTTTTGCATTTTTGAGTGATCACACAATGAATCTTTCAATCCATTTAAAACTGATAAACTGAAAAGAATGGTTTTGAATCAAAATCATAACTGTTCATCCTGAATCTGATTGAAAATGAAGGCAATTTGCTAAGAGGGTGTTTTGTGTTTTATGAACCATAATTTCAAATCAAAATTATTGAGTGATGATTCAAATGAATCACTGAATCAGAGTTTTGATTCACTGAAACAAAAAAAATTGCTATCTCTAAAGGCATTTTTGCTGCTGTAGATGCTATCAAAACTATAATAAATAAATACTATTATACTTTAATACTGTTTATTCAGACTTTTATTTATGTGACATACTGTGTGAATGACATTTTCATAGTTTATAGTAGAGAAGTAAGCATATTCTGAAGTTGGAGTGATCTACAGGAAACTTAATTTGATATCAGGAAAAAACCTCTTGAATACACCACTAATATTTAATATATCATGCAGACCTAGCAAGAAATACCCTTATTTTCAAGTAAATTAAACGATATGGTCAATACTGGCTTGTTTGTGTCTCTTCCTCTCGTTGCAATTAATGTTTAATTTGGACATTTTTCAAACCAAGTGAAACAGCACGAGGAAAATCAAATGCAATCTGCTTACTTAAGTTTCTAAAGCAAGTATTTCAGTTTTAATGTGGCACCAATATCAATGGCTTGCTTGGATTAACAATGCCTTCCATTGTTCTTCTTTCTTTTTTTTTCCTTCTTTTTTTTTTTTTTGCTGGACAGTACCAGGCTGATTGGAATGAAATTGGACTGCTAAGACAGAGATGTCGAGGAGTTTAAGAGAGAGTGAGTGAATAAGAGAGAGAGGGGGAGGAAAATGAATGGCGAATGAAAGAGAATCAAATTAGAATGCAGAGAGTAAAGAAGGTAGACGGACTGCTGAAAACTGATGGCGGTAACAGACTGAATCTAATTTGAAGCTCACCAAATGAGAAAAGCTGGGAGAAAGTGGTCTAACAAACAGCTCTTCGGGACGCTGGCCTTTAACAGAGTATTTTCATTAGAACGGGCGGCTCACCATCGACTCCCTGGGTCTTTTGCATTACGTTTACACCTGTGAAAAAACCCACATGCATTTATATGCACATCCTCATGCAAACACACACATGCATGTAGGGTAACTCATGCAAACGCACATTTGCCGGCTACTATCCTTGTCCTTTTGAGCTGTGCTGTTATTTTCCTTTCCTCTTTTGGACTGAATCAGTCTAGATCAGCAAGTCAGAGGTATTTTTAGTCGCTCACAACAGGAAATTGTGCCGCTGTCTCTATCGTTCCTGTTTGACAAGAGGAAAGGGGTCATTAAAACGAGAAGCGAATATGCCACCTTGTCATATGCTTGATAAATCATGCCAATGTGAAATTGCTAGATAAAACGTATTGGACAGAGACTAAATGTCAAAGCAAAATGCATCCAGTTCTAAAAATATATCATATATGTGTGTGTATAAATCTATGTGAATGATTTGGCTAGAGATTAGTAATGAATTATTTAAGTTATTAAAGGAGAATTGAAATAAATTACAACAATAAATGTGAAAGTTTTCAATATTGTAATTCAATTTTGATCATTTTAATTCATTTTAATTTATATTTTTATCAGTAGAGCATGGCAGTAGCAAAGTCATGGGTTTTATTTTTTTGTGCAAATAATGTGCATAAAATATGACTTTTGGCATCAAGTTGGTTGTTTGTCAGTTATGCATATATTTTATTTGAAATGTAAATTTGCACTTATTCAACTTCCCACTTGACATGACACAGCTTTATAAGGCTTATTTAGAGGTATTATTCTCATTTCATTTTACTTGAAAAAGGACATGAAAAAAGTGGCACATCTTACCCCACAACCCCCTATCGTTAGAGGTCCAGCAGAGTTTGTTGAAGCAGCATCCAAATAGAGTACTGTATTTATAAACCTCATATGAGACCATCTAAGTGGTTCAAGGTTAAGAAATGACAGACATGAAGTGTGATGTGTTTACGTCTTTTAGTCTCTTGAGACACACATGCACACGGGGAGGTTGGAGAGCTTTCGTTCTCTGAGGAAGTTCCTGTCTCCTGTCATATTTATGGAAATCAGGCTTGCACCAATGCACTTTTAATTTGTCAAACAAGCACCATCAAGTGCAAATCCTTCCTTGTCCCAAAACTACTGCTAACAAACCGTATCATGGGCATTGGACTCCACAGAGCATGTTGGTCAGAATGTCTAATTGCAGATAATGTGACAAATACACCCGAGGCAAGTCTCCATCTGTGCAACACCCTGAATGCCGTGAGCATAGGAAGCCTGGCCCACTTCATGCAAGAGACTGAAATTTCAATTAACACCTATCAAGAGGAATGAGCAGGATATACAGGATATACAGGATATACATATATATATATATATTATTTATACTACAGGGCCGTTGAATGCTTGAATCTGATTGGTTGACGAACGTTCTAAGGTGTGCATTATTTTCAGGGAAACGCACGGCTAAAGTAGTTCCAGGCAAGTCTTGACCGCATTACAGTTCCATATCACTTCGCGTAGTCAACTGTAATAACGGAAAATAGGATACAATTCATAACAAGAAAAAGCATTTAGCCCCATGCGCTTGATCTGCAATTTTCAATGTCTAGCTTCACAATCAATAGAAACATGCAGTTTAATTTGAATAAATAAAGTATATAGTCCTATCTATAATCAATAGAAAATTAAACTGAATATAGGCTAGTCTTGATAGTCCTGCAGCACGGATTTTTATTGCAGATAATTATAACAAATAAATAATTATTGATAGGCCTACTGTTACACTGACAGCTGAAGCAGATGCAGAAGCAGGATCCAATTGCAGCAGGTTTTATTAAACAAACTCAAAAGATAATAAACTCAGAGAGAGATACAGGAACAGCCAACATACAACATTAAGAACTCACAAAGACTGAAACAAGACACAGGGCTTAAATACACAGACAGACAAGCTAAACAAGATAACAAGGGGGCGTGGCTAATGGAAAACACCTGGGAAGACTAATCAACATAACGGGGAACTGCTAAACATATAATGAGACAGGGGAACACAGACATTAATCGTGACATAGCCCCCCCTCTATGGGCGGCTCCCGACGCCCATCAAAACAAAACAATAGTTCAGGAGGGTGGTGGAGCGGAGGCGGACCCGGGGGTGGGATGGAGGGCCAGGCCCGTGGAGTGGAAGAGGACCTGGAGACTGCGGCAAGACGGGAGGCCAAGGCGGATCAGGCTGTGCAGGCGACCAGAGCGGATCAGGCTGTGCAGGCGACCAGGGCGGAGCAGGCAGTGCAGGCGACCAGGGCGGAGCAGGCAGTGCAGGTGAAGATGACCATTCAGGCGGCCAGGGCGGAGACGACGGAGACGACAGGCCATCTGGCGGCCAGGGCGGAGACGACCCTTCAGGCGGCCATGGTGAAGCAGGCTGAGGAGGTGGCCATGGTGAAGCAGGCTGAGGAGGTGGCCATGGTGAAGCAGGCTGAGGAGGTGGCCATGGTGAAGCAGGCTGAGGAGGTGGCCATGGTGAAGCAGGCTGAGGAGGTGGCCATGGTGAAGCAGGCTGAGCTGGTGACCACGGCGGAGAGGACCCTTCGGGTGGCCAAGGCGGAGAAGACCCTTCGGTGGTCCATGGCGGTGAGGGCCCTTCGGGTGGCCACGACGGAGAGGACCCTTCGGGTGGCCACGGCGGAGAGGACCCTTCGGGTGGCCAAGGCGGAGAAGACCTGTCGGGTGACCACGGCGGAGAGGACCCTTCGGGCGGCCAAGGCGGGTCAGGGCTGGACGAGGCCAGCGACGAGGGCAGGTCAGGACTGGACAGGACCAGTGATGAAGAGGGCTTTGAGCTGGGCAGGACCAGCGATGAAGAGGGCTTTGAGCTGGGCAGGACCAGCGGCGAAGAGGGCTCTGAGCTGGGCAGGACCATCACAGACTCTGGCTCGGCGTCGGCAGCCATCTTGTCCAGAGACACTGGCTCGGCGGGCGTGATGTGAAGCTCTGGCTCGGCAGGACTGACGTGAAGCTCTGGCTCGGCAGGACTGACGTGAAGCTCTGGCTCGGCAGGACTGACGTGAAGCTCTGGCTCGGCAGGACTGACGTGAAGTGCAGGCTCGACTGGGCAAATGACTGGTTCGGTGGTTTTGGTGGAACGTGGAGCAGACCTGCGAGCTCCCCGGACGGCTATCCAAGCGGGGTCAAACACTTTAGACACCAGATCAGCACTGTTTGAAATAAGTTTTCGTGCTCTGGGCCATGTGATCTCAGCCACTGGTCCGAAACGGATACGGTGCTCAGCAGGGAGTGGTAATGTGGGTTTGCCTGGGCTGACAGTGTGAGCAGGTTTGGCTGGGCTGGGTGAATGTAGAGCATACTTGGGAGTAAAACTCTCCCAGCAGATGGCAACTGCTTCTCTCCAGTCCAGCCCCAAGAGATCGGGGAGTGGTCGAGGATCGACGCATCCGGCTCCGATTATATAACCTGTTTTTAAAGTTTCATCAGTCAGATCACAGTTTGTAGCTAGCTCACAAAATTTCTCAGTAAACTCAAACAGATCGTGGCTTTCCTTCACTATCGCCGTGAGCCGATCCCAAAACATCTTGAAGGACGCGTACTGCTGGATCCATAAATGGTGAGTTCTTCTGTTACACTGACAGCTGAAGCAGATGCAGAAGCAGGATCCAATTGCAGCAGGTTTTATTAAACAAACTCAAAAGATAATAAACTCAGAGAGAGATACAGGAACAGCCAACATACAACATTAAGAACTCACAAAGACTGAAACAAGACACAGGGCTTAAATACACAGACAGACAAGCTAAACAAGATAACAAGGGGGCGTGGCTAATGGAAAACACCTGGGAAGACTAATCAACATAACGGGGAACTGCTAAACATAGAATGAGACAGGGGAACACAGACATTAATCGTGACACCTACTTGTTAAAAGGGCTTTGTGTTTCATTTATTTGGCTATAGTCTACTGTCATCTGTCAAAAAAAAAAAAAAAAGAATGAACGAATTCATTAAAACGAATTGAATTAATAAATAAATAATAATATTGACGCACATGTCTCATTATTGCAACATCTCTCTCTAATAACTGCATTAATAACTGCATAATGAATGTAATTTGATACGTGTTCAGCGCGTTCAGTCTGTGTTCAAAGTCGGTGTTTAAAATCTGCTGCAGTCGATGAAAACAGTCAGAGAATGTGTCAGCTAGTCGTGTGTCCCCAGCATTAGTCTGCTATCAGTGGCTCAAAATTGACGTTTTGGAATTAGCAACGGAGGCATGGGATTTGATGCGTAAGAAATTAGTCCTACATACAAGAGCATTTTAATGACAAAAACTTTACAAACGTTTTGAAATACATAATCTGAACAATGTTTCGAGGTGTGGTAACTGTAGTATAAGCGGAATAATTGACTTCAGGCCGTTGAATTATTAGAAAAATAATGCACACCCGAGGTGTAACGGCCACTCCGCTTCGCGTCGTGACCGCATTACCACCTCGGATGTGCATTATTTTTCTAATAATTCAACGGCCTGTCGTCAATTATTCCTTACATATATATATATATATATATATATACATACTGTATATCCTGGCTTTGCCAAACTCTACAATAGCCACGCCCAAAACTCTGCTACAGTAGCCACGACCCAAACTCTACAGTAGCCACGCCCAAAACTCTTCTTCAGTAGCCACGCCCAAAACTCATCTTCAGTAGCCACGCCCCAAACTCTACAGTAACCACGCCCAAAACTCTTCTTCAGTAGCCACGCCCCAAACGCTACAGTAGCCACGCCCAAAACTCTTCTTCAGTAGCCACGCCCCAAACTCTACAGTAGCAACGCCCAAAACTCTTCTTCAGTAGCCACGCCCAAAACTCTACAGTAGCAACGCCCAAAACTCTTCTTCAGTAGCCACGCCCAAAACTCATCTTCAGTAGCCACGCCCCAAATTCTACAGTTACCACGCCCCAAACTCTACAGTAGCCACGCCCCAAACTCTTCTTCAGTAGCCACCCCCCAAACTCTACAGTAGCAATGCCCAAAACTCTTCTTCAGTAGCCACGCCCCAAACTCTACAGTAGCAACGCCGAAAACTCTTCTTCAGTAGCCACGCCCCAAACTCTACAGTAGCCACGCCCAAAACTCTTCTTCAGTAGCCACGCCCCAAACTCTACAATAGCCACGCCTAAAACTCTTCTTCAGTAGCCACGCCCCATACTCTACAGTAGCAACGCCCAAAACTCTTCTTCAGTAGCCACGCCCCAAACTCTACAATAGCCACGCCTAAAACTCTTCTTCAGTAGCCACGCCCCAAACTCTTCTTCAGTAGCCACGCCCCAAACTCTACAGTAGCAACGCCCAAAACTCTTCTTCAGTAGCCACGCCCCAAACTCTACAGTAGCAACGCCCAAAACTCTTTTTCAGTAGCCACGCCCAAAACTCATCTTCAGTAGCCACGCCCCAAATTCTACAGTAACCACGCCCAAAACTCTTCTTCAGTAGCCACGCCCAAAACTCATCTTCAGTAGCCACGCCCCAAACTCTACAGTAGCCACGCCCAAAACTCTTCTTCAGTAGCCACGCCCAAAACTCATCTTCAGTAGCCACGCCCCAAACTCTACAGTAGCCACGCCCCAAACTCTACAGTAGCAACGCCCAAAACTCTTCTTCAGTAGCCACGCCCAAAACTCTACAGTAGCCACGCCCAAAACTCTTCTTGTTTTGGCTGGTTAGGACAAACACTGGTTTACATAGAAGAGACAGCTTTAATCGTGCTACTTTATTGAGTTGCATCTGGACTTAAAAAACTGTGCATGAGAACGGTCTTCTGAAGGCTCTTTTACATGTGCAGTTTGACATTGATGAAACCCGTCCTCTAAGCTACCAATCAATGCAAATGGTTCACCTTGTCAGGGTCAAAAGTGCTCCGAAACTTAGTCATTTGTCATTTTACATACTGGTAGCTGGAATGAAAGGATGAGTGAAAGAAAAGCAAATCTTATCAAGGACAACTTCACTATGAACAGGGTTTCTATATGTCCTCAAATCCCCCTTAATATGGATTTATATGCATGGCACTAACAGAGCGAGCACCCATGGGTGGATGACTTCCTCTTTTGCAAACAAACAATAAAGCGTAAAACTGATTACCACCATCCAGTCTGTGGCAAGGTTCCATGGCTTTTTATTTCCATTAATGTGGGAAGAAATAGTTAATGAAGTGTTTGTGCTCCGTAACTCTCTTTCGGCATCTGTCGGGGCTGAGAGAGCCCAGCACTGCAGGACTCATTTTCTGGGAGAGTGGATATTAATTTGCATTAGCCTTTGGGTGAATAGGAACCCAGGCCCAGAAGAAAAAGGAGAAGGCAGGAGGAATGACCATTAATCCTGCGCTGCCCCTGACGTCGCTCCCATTTGGGGGAAAGAACAAGATTCATGACTGTACTTAATGCCCCCATTAAAAAAAAAAAAAGTTTGGCGAGTAATCAGCATTATTTGAGTAAGAGATGAGAAGCATATAGCACCCAGTTCATCTTTGACAACAAGGTGACAGTAACATGCAGGCCTCTAATTAAGACAAATTCATGCTCATAACATTTTGGGGGATAATATACATCGAAATACACAGGCCAAATGTCAGGTTTATGTTCAGTTTTGGATACGTTTTTTGTGTTTCCCAGTTCCTGTGTTTATTTTCTGTTTTCCTTAGTTGACCTAGGCTGTGTCCGAAATCACCCCCTATACCCTCATTCACTATTCCCTACATTAGTCCACTAATATAGTTCACTTAAAGGAGTGAATGAAAACGAGTGAGTGAATTCGGAGTGCACGGGAAGGGCTGCTGCTTTTGCTTGCTGTTTAATAATTATTTGAAACTTGGCAAACTGGCGGATCCAGCAGTATTGAAAATATTCATCTTGAACTCTGTAATGGAAACTATAAACCTTATGTCTCAGAGCACAAAAATAATGAACGTAAACAACTTAAAGAGCACTGACCTGTATCACCTGATCAACTTCGGCGTTGATAATGTTGCCATTGAAATGCATAAATTCGAGTCACGCACCGCTCCGAGTATAACGTCACGGGTTTCCATCTCTTCCAAATTACATGAACGCAGCATAAGCTGGTTGTTTTGGTTCAGGAGGAACTGTAAAAGGTGGCTGCTGTTTCGGTTGTGGAGCTCAGTGACTGATGTCTGTCTAACTCTCCATAGCATGAAATGGCTGATGATGTGTGATCATGCGCAAGCAGGGTGGTTGGAGGTATGGAAATACATACATTGACAGGCAGGTAGGACTCGGACCGAATGCAATGATTGGACGAACATTTTATGGTCTCCAAAGACAATTTATATAAACATAAATACATTTAGACTAAGGCTGCACAATGTATCATTTTAGCATCGATATTGCAACGTGCGCATGTAGGCTAGTGCTCGTGGTTGATCCGTGATCTGTACGGGCCAGCTGCTCCCCGCTCCATAAAGCTTGTGATTCGCGGATTAATTGCAAAGTTTAACCATCATAGAGTGACAGTTTATCATTTTCATGTGTTTTTAAGTCCTGTCAGTTTAAACATCAAGAGCAATTTTTTTTTGTCCACACAGCTGCACACACACAGAGCCACGCAGGCAGCAGGTGAAGTTCGAACACCAAATTCGGACATGTGCATGGAAAATTAATTAAAAATGCCCATCTCTACGAGTTTTCTCGTAAACGCAGTCGGTTATGAGTTGTAAACAGAGAAAGAAAACGGATGCTTGTAATTACCAGGATTGGATACTTGCGTTCGTCTTAAAGGGACAGCAGCCCAATAAACCCGCAACTGTTTGTGTCAACAACATCAAACAACAAATGAGAAAGAGAAATCACTTTTGTAGCTTTAACCGAGATAAACTGTATTAATTATATGAATCATATTTAATTTATACATTGAAGACTATGCAGTGTTATTTTCTATTTGATAATTCAATGTCTGTACCAAGGTTTCGTAAATGAAAACTGAAACTAAGACTAAAACTATTGGTAAAAAAACAAAAATTTTGTTTTGAAACTGAAATAAAATAGAAATTTCAACATAAACTAAAACGAAACGAAACTAACAACAGTTACTGAAAAACTAACTGAAATAAAATAATAATTTAGCAAAAATAAATAATCGTTTTCGTAATTAATAAGTTCTCATTTGTAGGTCTATCATATTTTTCCATTCCACTGCGCTACTTTATTTTTCAATGTATGACCGTTGCGCTCGAGTCTCGCATTTTTTGCAGCGTCTTGTGCATGACACGACATTCTAAAAATGCGGCTCTAAAGTTAAAATAAGTTCAACTTTTAAAAGACGTGTCTCGAGACCTTTCAAAGCAAAACCGCTTTCTGTGTGAACCAGCCCTAAGAAGCAGAAATGGCCAAATAAATATTTCCATCATGTCTAGACCTTATGCAAATAGAGCTATACCTTAGATAACCATCTCATGTGAAACTAAACAAAATACCACACATATTAGACAAGATACCACACTGAGCAGAAAACGGAAAAAACAAATATAGCATGTCTAGCCCACAAATAGACGTTTTTTTCTGAGTAGAAGTAAACTAAATGTCTGGGGCCGGTTTCACAAAGATAGACTTTGACTAGGTCTTAGATATAGTAGATAGTCAGACTTCAGATAGACATCTAAATCAGACCGTTGCACAAAGCACTTAAGACTCTGACTATCTTAAAGCCACACTAAGTAGAAATTGTGTTTTTGTCAAACAGCGACCCCTAGAGTCGCTGTGGAATACTTGCACTGTCGTAAATTATATTATAACATTTTTACATGATTGCAGCTAAATCACAAGTAAATAGTCTATAGTCTAGGCCTACTGTATAATTTAATTTGTGTTGTTTTTATTGGAATGTAAACATTACAAAATGCCAGATAACATCAATTAAGTTAAATGTACGTCGCATTATTTCATAACATTGGCCGTTATGATGTCATTAGACATGATTATTGCAATTTATCATAATAGTTTGCAAATTGTGCTCGTTTACACTATTTACTATCTACGTTAGGCTTATTTATGATAATTATGTGAGATATTGAAAGCTGTTCTCATGATAATCGCAGGAATCAACGTCAACAGCGTTGTCTGATATCCCTCAGGACTACGTGATAAATACACCTCACAACACCTGAGTTCAGCTGGCAAACTAATTCGTGAGGCATAGCTATCTGATTTATCAAAACGATTCCATTTACACCTGGTCACATAAATGTATTTTTGCGAAACGGATTTAAATTCGATCTTCAATTCTCGCGCTATGTGCAGATTTATGAGCTGCATTTTATAGATCATCAGCTAAAATTTCAAAATCAAAGACCGCAATAAGAGAGAGCAGTAACAGCCCTGGTAAGATCATTTCGTTTCTTTACTTTTAATGATGAAGATTGTGTGTTAAGCGTCTGCGACTTACTTTCACTTTGATTTGCGGTAGTTTGCACGTTGGCTTGATGCAGTTGCTCATCTGCGGTGATGCGTGTTCCAGCGCGTCGTCATATCTGGATATAACAAAATAGCCTATACAACGCTCTCACACGTTTTTTTTATTTTTATTTTTATTTTTTTTTAGCATTTTTGGGAGGAGTACAATTTACATATGTGGTTTCAACAACCATATGCATTTACACTTGTCCAGTTTCGTCTGGAATGCGTCCCAGATCTCCTCCTGAAGTGGTTTGAGGGATCGGATTCAAATCCGTCTCAAATGCGTTTCGGAGGGCATTTAAACCTGGACTTTTCACGATCGAATAGCTATCCGATCTGAGAAAATGCATGAAGTGGCCAGGTGTAAACAACCCCCATGACAAAAACATACGCACGAAAGCCGAAAACAAACGCTGGTTGGCATAGACATGTATAGAAAGGCTAGATAGATTACCGGCGCTGAGAGCCAATGGGACCCGACGACGTCACACGGCGGCCATCTTAGGACAGGACCGCTCGTCCAGTTATAACATTAAAGTCTATTGTGCATGTAGTGCTGAAATAACTATATTTTGCTCAATTTTCAACCGATTTTCTTGTGAAAAATTATAGCCACAAACGGCATCAGCACAAATCATAGCCACGTTAATAAGGTTTGTAATAAACCAAACCGTTTGTAAATCCGTCAAGAATTCAGCAAGTTACGAGCATTTTAGTTGGCGTATGTCACTCACCTTCCGTCCACAGCAGCAGGGAGCAGCAGCGCAGTCTCCTGACCTAAGATGGCCGCCAAGTGACGACACAGCTGACTCCGCCTTGAGCCATCTAGCCTTTCTATACATGTCTGCTGGTTGGCCTCTCACGTCCAAATTTGACGAAGTGGTGGGGGAAGTGACGTATGCCGTAAAGCAGTCGAATTTTGTAGTTCTTTTTGTGCTCTTGTTACTACCCGAACACCGAAGTTACATAGTGCCAGTAAAAGCGATACAGACCCTGTCAGGCTATGGCAGACGTGTCATTCAACCTATTGTAAGTCGATGTACCATCACAAGGATCTTGGAAATATATTATGAAGGTTGAAAAGTTACATAGTGTCGCTTTAAGTAGGACTACACTGCAATGCATTCTGGGTAAAATAAGACACTTTTCAAAACAAAAACATGGCAGATCGAGTAAGCGCATTCAACCGCTCAGTGCAGTTTACCCCAGTGGAAAATATGTGTTTGTTGGAGGAGTATAACAGTTACAAGGACATTTTACTTGGGAAATTTAGTGGAGAATGTAGTAGCAAGAAGAAATGTTTAAATTATGAGCCATTTTCCCTTTTCTTTTGGCTGTTTGTAATGTAACTGATTGTTACTGCTGGTTGCCAAGGTAACATAGAGTCTTAGACCTAAGTTAACCTGGAGGTAAGGTGTCTAATTCTTTTGGTCTAAATTAAGTCAGTCTTTATTTTTGTGAAACAGTCTAACTTGCATTAGACTATAGTCTATGAGCAAATTTTAGACTTGTCTAACACTATAGACCTGTCTAAAATAGCTTTGTGAAACTGGCCCCTGGTCTGAATAGAATACATGAATATGAGTATAATTATGAGTGACATTAAACGATGCAATAGACAAAAAGCATAAATGGATCAATACAAGAATAATGTTTGAAAGGATTAATCATAAATAACCATAAAAGAATAATCATACCCATATTTTTTTTTCTTATATGCCACGTTTAACAAGATTTTATCTTTAATATGAATGAGTATGAATGACTAATTTTTACTTTTAAGTTGCATTTGTTCGGTTCTTTGATCAATCTCAAGCAATTCTTTTATTTTTATTATTAAGATTTTTGCACAAGAGTTAACTGTAAACTGCAAACATTAAACTTAGAAATGAAATGTCTTTAACTGGAAGTGTTCTGTTAACTCTGCTAAACTCTAATTACTTAAACTAACACTGAAACTAAATATACAAAAACTATTAAAAAATGATATTTAAAACTGCAAAACTATAATAACCGTGGTCTGTACCTACAGTTAATTAACCTGAAAAACAAAGCAATGCTTATTTCATCTGTGTCTTTGTTCTATTGTATTCATCTATGCTTGTAATTTGTTTATTATGTTCTATGCAGATGCACTACCCTACAAAATTACCCCAATTATTCTAGAATAATTAATTCTTTACAAACAGAGCTATTCAAAAAAAATCAGGTGAAATTGTTTCCATATCGCAATATAGGCTACATCGCAAAAAAACTAAATATTGCAATGTCAGCAGGGCTCGCAAAATTTCAAAATCGCTGGTAGCCCTTCGGGCAGGCACTCTTCAGATTTTGGTAGCCCGAAATGAATTTTACCAGCCCAGATAAAAAGACAATTTTTCAATGTAGAAAATTGGTTAGGAGTCAAAACAATGAATGAAAAACTTTTTTCAAAACACAAAATATCAACAAATATGCATCTGGTTCTAACTGAACTGAAATGTGTGTGACAAGTATGGAACATGAATCAGTCATGTCTGTGGCTCAGCCCCCAATGAGGGTATAAAAAAAAAAAAAAGGTAACACTTTAGTTTAGGGTCTAATACTCACTCATACTCAGTCAGGGGGGTTCGAGAAAATTTTGATTTCTCTGATCTACATTATGTGCATTTTAAGATGTTTTGAAGGCCCCAAAAAATGGATAACAATAGCTTTAAAACCATGTAAGTGGGCAGCTGATTATTTTTCTCTCCTCATCAGCATCACACTACTATTCTCTTTGTCTTCCCCTCCTAAAGCTGAGCTTTGACTGATATAGGCTTTTCATTTTTGTCTGTCAGTGAAGTAAACATAGGGTCATCTGATAGGTTGATTTATTAATCATTTTCTCAGACGCATTAATTTACTGAAAGCTATAGGAAAGCTAGGTAGCCTAAGTTTATTAAATTCATTCACAGTATGTACACATTCATTATTGATCTTATTCCTAATACAGGGCCGTAGACAGGGCTTTATAATCAAAGAGGTCCTGCATTTAAGGTTATTAGGGGGTTCAACTTTTTTATTTCTCTGATATGTCCATTTCAAGACATTTTAAGGCCAAAAAAGGATAAGAAATAGCTTAAAACAACGTCAGTGGGCAGTAGATTATTTGTCAATACCTGCTCTCACTTCTTATCCATCACTCTTTCTTTTTCTCTCAGTCTCCTCATCTTGCCCTGTCTCTTCCCCTCCTAAAGCTGAACTTTTTTAATTCACTGAAGGCTACAAATGGTATATTAATTCTCAACATGTACACATTCATTATTATTCTTGTGCCCAACATGAAAACGGCTTTGTTAATGCTCTGTTAATGTCCCCTCACAATGACAGCAAACTAATTATTAGTCACTTTACATAGGCCTATTTTCAGTTCAAAATGGCGAAATTCGACAAAAGTATATTCGTTTGTCTGATAATTTTTGTCATTCGTTTCACATTTATGACCTAAAAAAACTGTCAAATATGAAATGTTTAGTTTAGCTACTTACATCTTATCTCGCACTTGACCGTAAACTGAAGCGAGTCGCTCTGCTCAAATTCGCGCTCAGAAGCTTCTGTGTATATAAAGCCCGCCTACTTTGATTTGATTGGTCATCTCAAATATTCTGACATTGACAGACCAATGAGATGAACACACACACACACACACACACACACACACCCTGTCCTCTGTTTCTGACGTGCGTTCTTGCTTGGAGCCACTGCGGATTGAAGATGAAGAACGCGCTGAATCTGATTATAACAAGACTTAAGCGAACAGTATTTCAGATAGCCCGTCGGGCAGGCCGGTTATACATTTTGGTAGCCCGAATGGAAAACAATATAGCCCCGGGACGTCGGGCAGGCGATTTTGCGAGCCCTGGTCAGTTTTTTTCCAATGTCATGCAGCCCTAATTTAGACCGCTTAACTTAGTGACTGTTATCACGATGTGAAGAGACTCTCAACCAGCATAACAAAATAACTGCATAACAAATCGCCTACTCTGCCTTTAAACTGACCAGATTTAGACAACATTGCACAAACACTGAATCTGAAAGCACCTTGATCCCTCTCATACAGTATACACTTTTTCAGTGTTAAAACACAGCCAACATCTCGGCGAAAAAGCTATTCTGCTGGTGGAAATCAGCTCGGTGGTCATAATCTCTACCTCCATAACGCAGCAATCAGCGTGAGGCATAAAAGGGTTTTATTACGCCACAGCTGGCAGCTGGTTCTCACCCCCTTCATCAGCCGTATACAGCACGCCTGGCCACTCAATAGATGCAATTATGCAAAAATAGCATTCTTTACCTAACCAGCTTTGGCTAAGATATCAAAATATCAAACGGAATGAACGCTTATGCAAACATAGGGTACAAAGTATTCAAGTTGAAGTTTAGAAAGTTATTTTAAACGCACGCGCACTCTGAACTCTACCTGAGGCAAACAGAAACGAGTTGTTCACGATAGCTTGCATAAAATGCTACAGCGGTTGGGTAACGCGTGTCATTTTGTTTAATTTATCTGCCAGTCAAAGCTCTCCCCTGAGTAGAAATATCAAATTAAATTCAGTGGTAGGCCTAGCCATAGGGTCAGCTTCGGTCCGTTCGCTCTACGTCAGCATTTTTAGGCTGTCGGTTTTCATCCTCTATAATGTCAAGTTGTTTTCTTTTGTGCTCGGATGTTTCCTGTAGCAATTTATTTAATGTGTTTCTTTTCTTGCTCACGCAAAATAAAAGGGTTTCACTCTACCTTCGAGATTGATGTGTAATCATGAATGTTTAATAAAGAGCACTCTTGCACAATACGAGCTAATGTCAGATCAAATTGGTTATACAATAGCCTGTCTTGTATCATACGCCTATTGCGTATTCTGTCATGGTAACGAACGTGCATGTAACAAATGCATACAATATTCAAAGTTTTCAGGACCAACTGAGTTTAATTGAATACATTACTCACGGTGATATTGTCTGTCTGCATCTAAAGAAATTGCAAAAGGACGGAAATAAAAATTGTCACATTGTCATTTTGGAGCAAGTAATTGAGCCAAAAGCATAGCGTGTCAAAAACATTTGCAAACTGTTTGAATTAATCAAATAAAAAAATTTAAGGATTGGTGACATTGCCTGACATTTCAAGTTTTCAAATTTTACATAAATTACTATCTTCGAGCAGGGCCTTGAAAATTCATTATTAATATTAATGTACGGTTGAATAGATAATGGCCTTACAGACTTTTTTAGGACTGCTGAGAATTCATCTGCCATTCAGCATATCTAATTATCAGTTCTCTGATACATGAGAGATCTTGGCATTGAAGGTAAAACTGCAGGACTTGAAGCCCATGATAACTAGCCTACATCTTTTTGCATTTCCGCCTTCCATCCTTCTGTTCCTATCCTGTGTTTATGCAAGAGGAGTTGAGTGCTTGCTTTTTGTTTTATTGTCAAATAAATCTAACTGTCTCTTGGGCATGTAAAGTGAATCACTTTAGTTCAGGTGCAGAGGCTTCAGACAATTTAATCTCACACAATCTCATCAGATAGATATATTCCAGTGGGAACGGACACGCACTCGCACGCATGCGCGTACACACACACCGTTTGTGTGTGTATCCTGCAAATTACCAGCCACTCAAGGCTTCATATGAGAAATTAGATTCAAATAAGACCACATTTTACATTATCATTAATGATACATGACTTTTGGGTGGAGATTTATTTTTCTTGCAAAAAAATATATATAAATGAGCAGAACATTAAATTAAAGTCAAATGTACAAGGATTTTAAATATGAATTGACTAAATGTAATTTCAGTAGCCTATCCACCCACAAAAATAGGCCTAATGTTAAAACTGGTTCACTGTAAACATTGCTTAAACTACAAAAAGCTTAAAGGGTTAGTTACGACAAAAATGAAAATTATCCCATAATTTACTCACCATCAAGCCATAGGTGTATATCACTTTCTTCTTTCAGCCAAACACAATCAGAGTTATATTAAATAATATCCTGCCTCGTCCAAGCTTTATACATTTTTATGAATGGTACCTTGTTTTTTGAAGCCCAAAAAAGCGCATCCATCCATTATAAAAGTAATCCATACGACTCCAGGGGGATTATTAAAGCATTCTGGAGTGAAATAATGCGTTTTTGTAAGAAAAATATCCATATTTCTAACTTTATAAACTATGACTGGCTTCCGGTAATGACCATAAGCGAGTCTAGTTCCGGCGGAAGAGTGAGCTCTGACCCAACTTTTAATGGATTGACGAACTCGGATGCGCAGAGGATAGAGCAAAACAAAACACCGGTCATGAATTAGAAGTCAAAAAGGAGAATATTTAAGGAGAAATGATGGCAGAGCTTGAGTTTGATTCGCTTCTTGGGGCTTTATAAAACAAGGTACCATTCACTCCCATCATCAAGCTTGGAAGAGCCAGGTATTTTTTAATATAACTCTGATTGTGTTCGGCTGAAAGAAGAAAGTCATATACACCTATGGCTTGAGGGTGAGTAAATTATGGGATAATTTTGGGGTGAACTAACCCTTTAACATAAAACACTCTAATAAATATCTTGCATAGCTTAATATAATAAATAGATAATAAACAATACAATTCATACTACTTTGATTTTTTTATGCATTTTACAGTAAAATTATATAAATTGTCCTTTTAAGTCCTAAAAATATGCCTGCATGGTAACTTACCAAGTGACATGCAGGTCTTTACTGTATTGTACATGTTGTATTCCCTATTACTGAAGTACATTACAATCCACAAAACCACATGAAGCCGTAATTTCTCCTCTCAGGCCTGCTGCCATAAAGAAAAGGGTTGGATTGATCTGTCAGCAGGGAGAGCGGAGGCAGAGGTTCAGTTTTCAGCGAAATACAGGGAGACTGACTTTAAAAGGAGCTTTGGTTCATAGCAGCCGAACCAAGTCTAGTAATTAGAGGCCAAAAAAAACACAGAGGACCGACGTGCAAGCAGTGAAAATGTACAACAAAGTTATCGAGCTGTTTATTTGCGTCGGACAAGAATACTCTCGCAGACTCGCATATTGACGTTAACCGAGGAGGATTTTGAAGGGATTTGCTTCCAGATGAGAGTTGCAATGCTGCGCAGAGTGTGAGGAAAAGTGGGATGCTTGCTGCCTCCAAACGGTCCTTTCCCTGCACTGAGGATTGTAATGATTTATCTTGAATGAAGCAAAGTGTGAAAGAGGTTCAAGTGCCCTTATCGGTGGTTGGAGATGGTTGTTTACCATCTGCACTACATGGTGTGCAATCAAGGGTAGATTGTAGCAGTCACTGTAATAATACTCTGCTCTTAATCATATTTTCCAGGATGAAGGGTTTTATGCAAGATTGCAAACAAATCCCTATTGGATCCTCATAATTCAACTCTAATGCAGTCTCGCCCGGGTGAGTTAACTTGTATGAAAAGTGGATGTTATATGCTATCACCGCAGGTCTGACAGAATAATTGGGATTCCGCTGGTGTATAAAATGGAAGGTAATTCCCTCGAACCCCCTCCATATGAGTTTGTGCAGCATCACATCAATTTTATTACGAGTCCTGGTGTGGCTCGACAATATTAGCCATTTAACCTTTCCGGTTGCTAATAGGAGATATCAGGGGTAGGGGGAGTGTAATCCAATAACAGGCTGTGAAATGTGTATTTTTGGCCATTTAAATGCAAATGGAGTGGTACTGGAGGCTGATGGCTGAGGGCAGCGGTGCATGGTCTGCATGAGACAGGGGTACATGCAATGAGATCAGACGGGCCCAGTATCACATAAGGGTTGGGGGGGTTGAGTTAGCGTTGGTGGAAGGGGAATGGTGGTGACTGTAATGAGCGAAAATAAACATTTCCTGTCCGTTGGAGATGCGATCTAAGGATGATAAATGGAGCGGCCGCAGGTGAGGATGATAAATCGCTTGACTGGGCTGATTGGGACGTGGCTGGTGGGAAAGAGGAGAGGGGAGGGAGCCCTGCTGGATATTAGCCGTACCTCATGCTGTGGGGTTGTGTAGGGATGAGCGAAATATCACATTTTCATTTTGCTATAAAGCTAAGTGCAAATGATTCGAGTACTGAAGCAATAGTTCACCCAAAAATGTAAATTCTGTCATCATTTAACTCATCCTCATGTCGTTAGCTTAGGATATTAATTCATTTTAATATTTCTATCAGCACTGCTGATGAACGAGTCATTCACAAAGATGGCCACCTTTTTTGTTCCTTCATGAATTAGCATTTTTGGGCCAATTGGTTGAATTAAAGATTCAATGACTCACCAATAAAGACTGTCACTGCTTTGTTTCTCACTGGGTGTTTATAATGAAACAGTTGAGTAATGATTATGTGACTCATTCAAAAAGACAGTCATCTGTTTTGTTTCTGAATCAATCATTGTTTTTGAGCAAATTGGTTGAATGAAAGATTCAGTGACTCCAAAAACTGTCACTTGTTTTGTTTCTGAACGAATTAGTGTTTTTGAATGAATCAATTGAGTTCAAAGTTCAGTTACTTCTTCAGAAGAAGTACTCACTCAGTATGTGAATTTGAGCAGCCTTTCGCTTGTTTTGTTCCTGAATTAATCCGTATTTTTAACAAAACAGTTAATTGAATAATTCAGTGACTCAATTATAAAGACAGTTAGGCTATTATAGCTATTTCAAATCAGTTTTTTTTAATGACTCAGTTGAATCCCTGATTAAGATGATCAGCCAATTAGTTCATATGAATCAAACTGGACTGTTTTGTTTGTATGTTTGTTTATTTCAGTCATTTTTTTTAATTGGAAAACAATTAGGCTCAGACTGTCGTGATTGGCTCTTGAAAATCCAACAGCTGTCTGTTGACCTGTCATGACCTTTAACTGGGCTGTACTTGCACTCTGCTCCAACTTTTGTTAAAACTGGTAGGAGCATCTGTGAGGATAAATCCCAGATGAGTCTTTAATCTTCAAATCTGATGTGGAATCGGATGGAATAAGCGGCTCTGGCATTGCCATCAGTGTGTGTGTGTGTGTGTGTGTGTGTGCGTGCGTGTGTGTATCAATTTAGAGGTACATTTTCAGGCTGATAGAGAGGGGGTCTGCTCTAATCCCACCCTTGCATCTAACTTCCCTTCTCTGATCGATACATGTTTATTTCTCCCCACATCCTATTGATTCCTCAGGATAAGGAACTAAATAAAATAAACAAAAGCGGAGACATTTAAAACCAGTTTCTAAAAATGATGCTTGGTTAGGCAGATGACCCAGAAAGTGAAGATGGTGTGTTCATTAATCGGTGAGTATTCTCACAGGATGATCCAGGTTTTTTTTAGGGTGTATAAAGAAAGCTGGTAACATCCAGCAAGTTAATGATTCAGATTTCAGTTCATTTCTGGTCAGGCTTGCACAACATGTGCTATGAGAATGTTGCGAGAGGCATCAATAATTCATCAGATCACTGAAAGATTTATTTTCAGAATGTTTAAGGCAAGCATCACTATTACTATTGCTCGTACTTAAGGATAAGGGTTGGCTTATTTAGGGACCTAAATACTTTGGATTTGGGATTGGGCACTTTTTACTTGGGCCAGTATGCAAACATCAATAATAAGTTAGCAACCAGGGTCAGAAACTAATCTGACAAAAGCACCACAGATCTAAAATGTTGGGACATAGTGATTTTTTTAATATCAAACTTTTTGTTGTTTTATTCAAGGCCTATTTAGTGCACTTTAGAGAGTGTTGCTGACTGAATGAACTGAACTTGAAGCAAACGCTCCCAAAAGCTCCAAATCTGAATTATTGAATGATTGAATTATGAATTATTTCCAGCTAATGTACTTACTATTTGACTAAAGCTTTTTGATGTTGATTTAATGTTAATTCATATACTTGGGCAGTATACTGTTTAAAATAGTTAAACATGAAGATAAAAGTAAAAAAAATTTGGGTGGCTGCTATAGCCACGTAGCACCTTAGCAACCACAAAGCAACGCCTTGACAACCACTATTGCATCACATCAGAGAGTTTTGTACGGTAAGCCCCGCCCATAATTTATTCATAAAATGCATACGAATGCATAAGCCTACAATGTTTCCGTACATTGGAGAAATAGCTTCAAATAGATCTGGTGTTTATTATTGAACAGGAGTTTTAAGGCCTGAATTGCATCATGTGTTAGGCCTACTGCAATCTGACCACCACTCCAATATATATAGTTATTGCATACTTTAAAGTTCAAAGTTTCTTCAAAAGGAAAAACCAAAAGCTATGAGTGTTGAAAAAAGCCTTCTCGAGTCGTACAAATAAACATCCGGACTATTAGAAGTTCACGCAGGTGACGATGTGTGCGCTGAGGATAGTGGAAAACACAGTGATGTGGAGCTCCTCTCCCGGTAACTTTCCGTCTTTGAGGCGCTAATTACTGGAGTCTTGAAAATCGCTGATCCTCGTGTCAGCAGTAATAAGTCGCCAGACCCCCGGTGGTGATTTTGTTTTTCAGCGAACCATTCATTTCGCAGCTGTAGCGAGTCGGGGAATATTGTTCTCCATCCTGAAGGGCTCTAGGGCTTTGTTTTTGTCGGAGGGTGCAGATTATACGCTTGCTGCGATGGACCATGACCCATTTGAAGCACAGGGTGTGTGGCTCCAGGGCTCTGGAGAGCAAACGATATCAATGTTTGTTCACTGGTTTGTGTCGGTCAACGGAGCGGTGGTGGTTGTAAACATTAAAGTCTTCGTCTATTTCTGCATGGGATAGGTGCAAAATTGCCTGTGATGTCTGGTAGGAGAGATGCAAAGATCCAAACAAACTAAATTTGCATTTCCTGAAGGAAATACCGGTGCTAAAGTGAGTTGTAGAAAAGTTGTAAACACAAATATTATGCATTACCTTTTCAAATGAATAAAGCCAATCACAATTTTAAGCAAACAAATATTAGGCTAAAAAAAGTTGCTGCATTCAATTTTTAAGGACAATCAACTTGGATGTTTAAGGGGCGGTTTCCCGGACAGGGTTTAAATTAAGACAGGAGTTGGCTTTTATCTAGATTAGTTCATCGAGTCTGAGTCCTGAGTCCTGAACTAAAATAAACCAGATTAAATTAAAACCAGCTGTGCTAATCTGAATTAGCATGACAGAGGTTGCCTAAAACATGGAATGAACCAAGAAAATCTTAAAATAGCATGGAACTGAGAAGCAAAAAGATCAAATAAGAAAAAGACTTCAATAAAAAAAGTTTTACTAACAAGAGAAAATTATTTTAAAGCATGCTAAATAATCTGCACACACCAGCTATGGAATAAAATAAAATAAAAGCCGGGAAATCTTTCATAATAATATTATATTATATATATATGAAGTCAATGATGTACAACTAGAATCAATAGTGTTCATTAACAATGAATGGTTATCATTTAAAATGAATTATTCAAATAACTCTATAATTAATGCTTCTAGTTTATTCATGTGATTTACATAACAAACTTACTATAACTTTTCTTTACACATGTGGTGTTCAGTGTTTGCGGTCTAGAAGCAATACTGGTTTCAACTAGAATACTACCACAGTGGTTGCTTTATTATTAATACAAACATAATTCTTGTTAGCAGGTCATTGATCCAAGCACAGGCTCAACACTTCACCACAATGCTAACCCCCCAAAATACTAACATAACAGAAACTTTTACATACCAACATAGAACATTAATTAATAAGTCTCTCCGTTTTCACATCTTGCTAAAAAAAAGCATAAAATATTACTTATTTAATATTAATGATATATTTAATGTTTAAATGCCATTTTAGTCTAGGATAGGCTTAAACTCTGTCCGGGAAACCGCCCCTAAGTCATTCAACTTAAATTACATTAAATAAATGAGATGAATCTTGTATAAGATTCTTATACAAAAATGCTTAACTTATTTTGATGCTTTAAAGCAATGTAAAAACATATGTTGTCATAACTTATTGATCATATCATTTTTTTCAGTGTACAAATGCAAGGTAGCCTAGATGGAATTGTAAAAATGACTGTTGAATAGGCTGCACAATATATACTGCATACCTACTATTTTTTTTATAGTGAAGTAGACATTATTCCACAAATAATAGTTCAGATTACTGTCACGTGACCTAATTTTGTTTCATGTTAAATTCAACAAGCGTGTCCAACCTTGGAAAATTAAAAATGAATATTTAACTAATTTGTCATTTTTTTGTCAATTTTAAGTGCTATTTTTTTCCGGTATAGGCCTACAGACATTTACATATAATTATTAAATAAAATGACTAAGTTAAATTACAGCAGCTTTAAAAGAGATGTACTTTTGTATTCTTAAAATGGTTTCCCCATGGCTGTTCATTACATACTAAAATAAAAAAAGGGGGGTGGGGTGGAAGAAATCCTTTCAAGCTTCTATTAATGGACATTCGGAGAACTTTCAGAACTAATATCTGAAAACCGATAACTTAGACCCCAGAGCTTTCATCGATTTTTTTCTCTTATTAGTTTTATTATGACTTTTGTAGGAAGGCACACACTGATGTAAGAAAGACTGAGGATTTCTCTTAAATCTGATCTCTGAGGACATCTTCTACTGTTCCAAATATATGTCAGAAGGGAAAAACGAATAATGTGAAGTCTTAAATCATATCAGTGTATGATACTTGAGAGTATAATAGCAAAGACATAAAAACAGTCTATGCATAATAAAACATTGATGCATGAAGATGTACAAGTTGCCCTTGATTCAACAGAATGAAACAAATCACGATTATTAAAAAACAATATCATATATCCATATTCAGTAAAAAATTAAATAGCATTAACCACTCCCCTGTGACATTTGGTAACATACTGAAGTGTTATTTCCATGCCATCTGGACATTTCATTTCATTTGTTAACCCTCTACTGCATGAATTTTGATGACACATGATAAAAATTATTTCACATCATTTCCTGGCTCATTTGGGAACATTTTATTGATTTATTGAAAAATGTCCCTCCCCCAACCCCCCCACCCCAAAATATTTTTTTGTTGCCTGAGGGCAACGTTATGCAACAATGGTAAAGAATCATAGAAAAATGATCATTATACAATTCTCAGAGAGCAATACAAAAATAAAAAAAAATATTAAAAAATGTCAAGAAACCATTTAAGTAAAAAGGGAAAAACACTTAAATAACTCTGACTGGCAATCCAATGGACGAATCTGGGTTTGGCAGGAAAACGGTACTTGCCTGACTGCATTGTGCCAAGTGTAAAGTTTTGTAGAGGGGGGATTATGGTGTGGGGTTGTTTGGTGGAGGGGGGATTATGGTGTGGGGTTGTTTGGTGGAGGGGGGATAATGGTGTGGGGTTGTTTTTCAGGGGTTGGGCTTTGCCCCTTAGGTCCAGTGAAAGGAACTCCTAATGCTTTAGCATACCAAGACAATTTGGACAATTTCATGCTCCCAACTTTGTGGGAACAGTTTGTAGATGGCCCCTTTCTGTTCTAACATGACTGTGGATGCTGCACATTAGTGTCACTTTGGTGACTTTGGGTGTTCCTGTGCACCCAGGAACCCTACATCTTCCCTACTTGTAACACATTATTTGCCATTGTGAGGTATTGTCCAAGACATCCTTGAAAAGTACCCCTTATCGCATAACGTTGCCCTGAGGCAACAAAAAGAAAAACTGAATTTGTGAACATGCAAAATAAAAAGAAATTCACAAAACCTGCCAAAAGGCTTCTCTACACCTTCATACACACACACATATTTTTTATGTACAGTTCATGTCATTTTAAATATGATTACTAAAGCAAATAATCTTGCTTTCATCTCACACTATGTGCTCCTGTGACCATGTGTCAGAAAAGGACGTCCCGCCTTCAAATGGTGCTTGATAGTGACTCCCAAACCTTATTGGACTGTTCTTTGATACTTTTTCAAACATTCTAATTGGTTGCAATCATTTAAAGAAAAATGTACTGAACACAGGGCTTAAGAAAACTTTCCGTTGCCTGGGGGCAACGCTATGCAGTAGAGGGTTAATGGAGGATTTGTCTTAATCTGACAGATGGGCAATTCACTATGAACACTAAACAATTTCAGAAAGCAGTATCACGCATTCATTTCTCTGAAAATATTACTGTACTTGAAATAAGACTGTAGAGGGGTACTCAAAGCTGTTCAAACATCTCTAGTTGCTTTGCTCCCTGTTTAAATAGACATGAAATATAACTTGTATAATTCCCTGCGCATTCTGGTGGAACATTCTAGAAAGTACCAGCAAAAAACAATGATTGCATTGTTTGGTTGGAAATGCTGCATGCATTGTTTTAGTTTTAACTTTAGTTTGGTTAAAAGACTGATCATTAATTAAATATAAATGGTTTATGTGGGTGACAACAACAGCAAAACCCATGAAAAAAAGAAAAGAAAATGATTACAGGTTAGGAACGATGTATAGCTGCGATTCCCTAAAACACATCCTTTCAAAACCTCAATATGCAAACCTCAGCTTTTTGGTTCCATCATCCCATTGCAGTTTATACGATTTTCATCCTCCCTCTCTCAGCCTCTCTTAGAGAAAATAAGATTGCTTTCTCACTCATTTATCTGAAGCCCATCAACAGCCAAAGGGTAAGAAGTGCTTCATCCAAAATAGATGCATTAGTGTTTTAAGATGCTGAGGGACAGATTGACGCTTTGCAAAGCTAAGCCGTCTCAAATTGATCTGCAGAACTTTTTCAGAAAATATCTACAAATAATTTATCCTGAAATTGTGTGTTATTTCGCGAGCACTGTAAGACTGAGCCTTGAACTCATCTAATGGCCCTTTTTCTTTTCTATGAGCTTTTGATTTCTTTAAAGTGGTCCTCTTAGGGGAGCATTGATTAACTGAATCAGTCAACAAAAGGCCTCAGTAATTTATAATGCAGTGAAATTATGAGGTCTGCTTATTCGAAGTTTCCACAAACAGAGCTGAAATAGCCCAACTCCAGCAATATAAAACCCCAGGTAAACTTTTAGTCTACCATGTAATTTCCCTCTGTTTTATTGTCCACCAGGCATACCTTCACACCCAACCTTTATACATGCATTTCTTTCTTCTGTGCAACACAAAAGAATACATTTGAAAAATATCTGTGTTTTTTGTCAATGAAAGTCTATGGGGTTCCATGTTGTTTTGGACCCCAGTGACTTTAATCGTACGGGCAAATACTATCAAACTAACCCTTAATCCAAAAGAAATAGTTATGTTTCAGAAGAAAAATGCAATGCATAATAAAAAAATCATAATCTGTCAAAATTGAGTTGTGCAAGTCAAGCTAGGCCTATAGAAGAAAGTTCCATAGTTATATAGTAGAAAAAGAAAGAAAGAATCAGATCAGATTTGTATTGAGATTAAAAATAAATATACAAAGCAATTAAAAATGCATGCGAGGAATAGTCATGAAAGCTCAAAATGATAGATTGGTGTTTAAATGAGAAAGAGAAGTAGGCCTATCACTGGCCCTCATTGCTTTATTTAATAGGGAGAAAGCACTGGTACTATCAAACTTGGATTACCTTGTTCTCTGTGAAAGTTTTATTCAAGAGCGTTTAGTTGAAGAAGTTTTAATGACCCCTTTTGATGGAGATAAAACTCTTCACGGAGCAAATTTCTCCATGATAATGTCTTCGATTGTCATTGCCGGGTGGGTTTTTGTGGGAGATTTTCCGTGTGGGCTGACAGATATGGCTTATAATATCTTTCATCCATATTAAAATTCTACAAAACCGCTATTAAAGTGTCAGACTGATTCATATAAAATCTAGCCTAATATTTGCCATTGAACGATAACATTAAAAAAATAATGCGTATGTTTTGCCACAATAACAGAAAGAACGTTGCGTTTTAAATCTGCTTTTTTTGACTCAGCCTTAAGCAGAGACGGTTATATATCAAATTTTAAGGGAGACATCTGGCCGTGGACGGGCACAGGTAATAGCGCCGGGCATGAGGAAGCTATTATGCCCGCTGCTGCTGTAGTCGATCCGTTATCAAACCCAATTTGGTGGGACAGATTGCACCGCTGGGACGAGCGACTGACCCCTGAGTCTTGTTTGGGTTGGTGTGTGTGTGGTGGAATGGACAGGGTGTCCTCTGCTGCAGACTCATCATCACACACACACACACACACACACACACACACACGTACACGCGCGCTTACACCACACCCATTCATCATTCTCTTTTTGCCGAGCGCCCCTTCACGACGGTGAGAAAGTAGCGGATTGAGCCGGTGCGAGGCACACGGATCACGGTCCTATTCCGGTGAACGGAAGCGTGACCTGGCCTGCAAGAACAGCAATTTAGACAATGCACAACACAAATGAAAACAGGACTGCTCAGAGTGAGGTGAGTCTGACCATCAAGCTCCCAACAGAGAAGCCAGTGCTAGTTTTGGTCGGTGGGTTAAATGTGGAACTCACTAATCACTGTGTAATGGTGTCTATATAGATATATAGGCTTATAATAACTTTTAATCAGATTCTTTCTCAAGGCACTTCACTGAATCTTTTACCTACCCGTAGGCACGAACAAATGGTATGAACAGGTTTCGCAACTGGAATCCGACTGGCTTTAATGTAGGCCTGTATCTCCAGGTAGTCCTCTTCTTTTTGTCTTGAGACGTCCAACTCTGAATGGGGGATTAGAAGTTTTGTAGGCCATCACAAGCCCTCAGGCATCAACAGAGAACTACAGAGAAACATACTCAAAATTACACTTGTGTTAGTGCTTGTAACTTTTTAACCATGTGGTCTACAAATGAAATTCCTGGGCTTTATGGTTTAATGATTCATTCAACACACCTTCTGGTTTCAATTTCCGCCTGGCAAAATTGTCCACCATTTTGTTTTTGTATGTCCTCCCACAAATTTTTAAGATCTTCACCAAATTTGGCTAAGATGATCTTCAGACCAATCCTCATGAAAGTTTTCAATTAGATGTTTGGTTCCATTCTAGACAAATGGCTTCATAAATATGATGCGGATTCCAAACAGGAAGTAATGCTTCTGGTAACAGTTGGTGTATTATAGAGCTACACGACTAATCGTTAAAAGATTGCAAACTCGATTCAAACACTCGCGTGATCAAATGACAATGATTCGCCTGTGTCTATTTAACTGGCAAGTACGATCACAGCGAACATTCAAATCTGCGTTGGCGCTGCCGCAGTTGTCACGAAACAGCTTCACAAACAGTCTTTTCAAACACTTTAGTACACACACACACACACACGTTAAAATAACATGACTGTATTCTAGTAATTTTGACTTTATTCTCAAAATATTCCGACTTTATTCTCGTAATGTTTCGACTTTAATCTCGAAATGCTCGATTTTTTTTACAGATTTTTTTTAACGTTGCGGTTCAGGGCTTCCGTAGCAAACAGATAGAATGTCATGAAAAATTAGTTTGCAAAACACCACCTACTGGTCACAATGTATAAAACACATAACATTTGAACCGCTCGGCTTAAAAATGTAGTGGATTCACCATTCTACGGCCATGTTTATTTAGCTTATTTAGCTTCTAATGCTGTATGGCCCATAACAGCTTACAAATTTTGCCAAGAGAGTCCACATAAGATCATTCAAATAATTTGTTTTTCATATAAAGACTTTTCATAAAGGCAAGTGAGGGAGACAGGTATGCAAAGTGTTTCCAGGATGAAGATAAAAACACGTACAGTGAATGGGGCGGTCGGACAATAGAGTGAATGGAAGTATGTGAATAGATTTCATGTGTCCTCTAAGAAAAAAAAAATCACATTATGGTCTCTGAAAATGTTCTCATCCTCACATTTCGTCCTCAGATAATCAGACTTTGTTGGCTTTCTAGGACTTAACAAGGATGGTGTCATAAATTCCTTTCAATTAAAAATATTTAATCTTTTTGACATTAATTAATTCTGACTTTTGGACAACAAGCTATTTTCAAAACAGACCATAATTAAGTCATATTTTATTCCTTATCATAGCTTGTGGTAAATATAATGTGGATTTCTGGCAAGAATAGACTATTTGGCTCTAACAACCTGATTGCTATCGTTCATTCTCTCGATTAAAACCCCTGATTGAATGTCATACCGTGTTGATCACAGTAATACATCCTGATTGTAATCATGGTTTGGCGCTCTGTGAATAATCAACTGTATTCATGCAAAACCAACAGAGGGGGCTTTTTAATGCCGGCACTTGTGGGAGATTTGGTTATATATCTTTAAAATCCCAGTGGGCAACCTGTCGGGCCTGGTCTCCGCAATCAACAAAATATCTTTTTTTTTTTTTTAAATTAGAGCCATCTGATGTTTCTCTGCAATCGTGTTGACTTGCATCTAGGGACAGATGAAATGACGGATGACATCTATGATCGCCCTTTATGGAACTTTAACGCTTCAATTATTTTTCTCGATAATGGCCTCATCTTTATCCCGTTGATGAAGCGTGTCTGGCGAAACAAACCTGTTTTTTGAAGAGAGGGAATAAGCTGCCGCTACAGAGACTCTGCAGTGCTGATGACCTAAATAGAGAGAGAGAAAAAAGAGAGGCACAGAGAGAGAGAGAGAGAGAGAGCGGGGAATGGAAAGGAACAGCAATTAATTGAATACTTTACATTTTTGCATTAAGATTGCGCTGTATAAGGTCGCGAATGACTTGAATAACAACAAGACCTACAAAGCAAATTGGAACTTTCTTTTGTCACCAGCCAATCAAAATCATTTGGATTTCATACCGTAGCATAGATGTTTCTATTAGTTTTTTTTGTGGATTTATTTCGCCTTAAGCTTTAGCTCGCACTTTACACGGTCCAATAAGTCTGAAGCACAGAAAGAAAATGTATTGAATAAATAAATTATATACCCCAGCTTACTGAGACATCTGGGCCGTTTTCTATCTTATGAAACAAGCTAAATCTTTTATACACCATCAAATGCTTTCACACTATACCAGAGAGTGTATAAGGAGCAGAAGATGGACCATACATAAATGAATGGGAGAAATGTCTCAATATGGCTGCTATAAGAATGAAAGTCTCATCTTAAAAGAGCAAATTATCTTTTTATAGATGCCTGCTTTTTCCTAAAATGTTATGTTACATTTTAGCACAATTTGAGATAGGCATTACCAAGATGGACGCTAAGTGAGTTGAGGAACACTATAGTAGCCGCACTTCCATTACCCTTCAAATTGCGCAAATTTAAAATTGCTAATTGAAAATACGCCCAATGGAAACACGTCAATTTTGCAAAAACTCCCATATATCGCAAAAAAGTTTGTATGCCCATATGAGGTGGTTTTTCACAATTTGAAAAAGGAATATTTCGCAAAACTGCAATGGAAACAGTTTTTTCGCATAAATCACCTAGCTTACGTAAAAGTCGATCATGCTTTAAAGAAGATGCGGTATGCTTGGACAGAAGACGAGACAGAGTTCTTTATTAAACTCATAAAAGACAAAAGTATCATGGATCACTGGATTCTAAACAACAAAAAATGCCACAATTTATCAAGACCTTGAAGAAGATAGGAGGGAAAAACACCTCATGTGTGCCACTCCCAAGTATAAGGGGCTTTCCTTGCCATTAATGCTTGGATAACACGCCTACGTCTCCTTTGGTTAAAAATAATGTCTAGTGCGGTGGCAGGGATATACATAAACTTACCATCATATGTTGCCATGATGTTTGGAATGACTTATCGCGATAGGAAAAAAAATACGCTTTAGTCGCATAGCATCGGTCAAAAGTTTAAAAGTTAAAAGTCTGTAATGGAAACGCGGCTAGTGAGACAGAATGAAGTCTTTTTGTGCCATTCTTACACATTCTTAATACTATAAAAAATTCTTGAAGATGAGAATTTTCATGTATGAACAGCACATTATGTACTTAATTCAGAGCTCAGAACCCTCTTTTATGGGAAACGCCTCCAAAAACCTGTATATAATCAAACGCTGTTTTGAATCAAAATAATGAACAATGCTGAAAAAACAAGCCCTGACAAATAATGAATGGCTTTTTGTCTGTAGATTTGATGAGCTGTTGTCATAGAGATGTTTTACATGGTACACATAGCTTTTTGTTGGATAGTATGCAGATGTTCTAGACACATTTTGTCTTTAAAGATAATGTGCTATTTTGGTGACCAAATTGGAGAACATCTGGTGGAACAGAAACACATTAATTCTTTTAAAAATGATCTAATTATAGTATTTATAATACAGATTTATGTCTCTAAATGAGTCTTCTTCACAGAGCATTTAAAGCGCAGAATCTGCTTAGAGTGCAGAACCGTAAACTAGGAATACAGCAACATTTCTGGGTTAATGTTAATGATAACATATCACAAAGAAATGTAGGTTAGAGGATCAGAAAGAGTCCAACCACCCTCATCTACATGAGAAGTGAAGAGAACAACTCATTACTTATCAAATTATCTCTGCAGGCTTGTTTAATGTTGAACAACAGTAAGATATTTCAAAACAGGAATAGATAAATGGCCTTTAGAGAGTGTGGAATGAGCATAATGCTGAGGCTAATGAACCTTGTTAAAAGGAGAAAAAAGAGAAAACGGTCGAAAATGGAACGTGCAGCTTACTATTTTATATCCGTTAGTTTTTAAGGGTATGGTGAACCCCATGAGTCACGATGTCTCTCTGCTGCTTGAAAACACGATTTGAATTTATGCACTGAATTGACTTGCAGTAATCCTAAACTAAACTGCTAGCCTATTAAGTCCCAAGCAGCAGTTTTTACAAACGTAAATCTACTTCCCTGTGGTGCTGCGTTAGCACTTTACATACTGCACATTTAAATATTTACCTATGTTTATTCCTAGAGCATATTTAAGAGGCCTTCACAATCACAAAATTGTGAAAATCTGCTTAAAATGTCTGATAACTGATAAATGGCAGAAACTAAAATTCTAAATAAATTAAAAGTAAACACAAACTAAAATCAATCATTTACATTTACATTTACATGTATGCATTTGGCAGACGCTTTTATCCAAAGCGACTTACATTGCATTTCAAGGTACACATTTACATTCTTATCATTTGATACAAGTGAGTTTGTAGGCATCACAACATTATAATGTACAGTAAGAAAAATGGATATTCATTTTGAGATTAGTTATTAAATGATTCCTGTTTTAAAAGATGCACTTCTAGTCAGTGTCAGGGGCCGTTTACACGACACCATTGTTGTGTAAACGTACTGTACCCAAAGGCAATGTAAATGCAAAAATAGGAGAAATAATCATTACTCATTAATGAACCATGGCAAATACCCCATCCAGATGTCACATATGGCTGGAGACATGAATAGGTGTCACACCTGCAAAATTCAGCTTGGGCCTCTTCCCAGTCTCATCCCAGTTCCCAATATCGCCCAATATTGTGTATGTGTGCATACATTTTTTCAACAATATCTTGCCATAACCAGGCCATCATTCTCAAAGGGGTTCTCGTCTGAGACAATTCGATTGTCCCAACTATTCTCTGGATAAAACCCTCAAGAGTACACTATTTCAAGGACTGGATAGGCTGTTATGACATAAATATCAAACATAGTGGCTGGTTGAGGGTCTGTATTAAAGCAGTGTTGGGTCACTCATGGGATTTACCCATAATCCAGCCCAGACTGAGAATGACAGAAAATCACTGTAATCCGACAGCTACATGGCTAGGCTTAGAAAATGGTCTTAAGTGGCCTCTCTTCTTTTCGTTCAGAGCTGACAAAACAGCTGTAAAAAAACACAATCAAATTGTTTCCGTGGGCCCTGACATGCCGCTACGTGTGATTTGACCCTGGCTGGACATGTAATTGCTTATAAAAGAAAAACCAGTAGGCTCAGAATACGCATTTTATGTGTACATCATGAAAGTAAAACGCAATTAATGCAAGACTAGAAAAATCAAGACATGTTGTTTTAGTGTGCAGGAACTGCGGTTGTCAATCGCTCTCTAATCACTCGTAACGTATCCAGTGGCACGTTCACATGGGTTTTGACATTAAGTGGATCAACTTCCTCCCCATCAAAAGAGCAGCAGAGAAAGCCGCCACGATCCTCCAATTACCGCCAGGCTGCCATCCTGTTCCGTGCGTCAGTTTCAGGGGGTTATTTTAACCTCTGCTCCAGCTCATGTCCTCCGGCCTGGCACCCTTTCAAAAACAGTCCCGCTCCGCGGTAATGTGACAAACAGTGACAGCTCTGCAGCGCTAGGACTGTTTAGGTGTCTTTGCCATGCACACACATGGCCGAATGCAAACACAAACAGCTGTGCCTGACAGACAGACAAGCAATGGCGCTTCTGCATTATCGACTGGGACAAACAACGTCCTCTCCACTCCTTTGCCAGCTCTGACCTCACATCTCGAAGCCTGTGTTAGGGCTGGCATCAATCTCAATCTCAAGAGCAAAGTGTTTAGAAAATGAGGTCAAGCAGCAAGACATGAACGCCATGTCTCAAATCCAGCTGTCGGATCTGTCGGCACACATCATTTTGTAACATTTATATAAGTCTTTAAAGAAATAAGTCTGAACGTCTTAAGGAATAGTAAAAAAAAATAAAATAATGAATTTAATCACCCACATGTTGCTTCAAGCTTGCAGTTATTTTTACTAAACAACACAAAAATAGCGCATTAGTGTTGGGGATTTATCAATAACTCTTTCTCGAGGTTGCATCATTACACAAGTAGGTGATTCATTCTGGAACTAAACAAGTGACAGTTTTTACAAGTGAGTCATTAAATTATTTACTCAAATGATTCATTCAAAATCACTGATTCAATCACTGATTGGCAAGAATGCCAATACTGGCTGCATCCGAAATCGCATACTCTCTTGAGTAGGTACTTATATTGAACAAGTAATTACTTCACGACCGCTAAAAAAGTATCTTCTATTTAGTATAAATGTAATTACTACAGACGTACTACATTTGACATACTGTCATTATCATGTGACGCCTACCAGCGTCAGTTGCGTCGCTTCACTGTCATTCACAAATCCTCTCCCATGGCCTCATGGGATAGTAAAGTGTCCATCGTATGTGCACTTAAGAATTTCACCGGAGGTAGTAGGTCATCCGGGTACATTTAGCCTACTCTTTTATGAGTACTGTGAATTCTGACTTCTTTTGTCACATATACTGTTTTTCGTCTACTATATAGTAGGAAAGTATGCGATTTCGGATGCAGCCATTTTGTGTTGCTTGGAGATGCGAATCTCGTTCGTTTGGCGGAGAGAACATAGACAAAGTATTGTATCTAAAACATAAGTTTCTTAAGAATAATTATAATTGTTTATAGTTGTATAAAAGCAATATCACAAACAAGTGATATAAAAAAAAGTGCATTAATGTTTCATGAAAAAAAATAACAGTGCATAAATGTTAAGTAAATAATTAACTGTGAATGGTATCACCTTCAAAATCCCATAAGGCATTATTTTGGACTCTTTTGGACCTGTTTCCTGAATTAAGCCATGTTTGAGGGCTTATGAAAACAGAACCCTGTAAAGGGATACGGTGCTTAAACTTACAGCTATGCTACTGCTTTATCACCCCAAGGGGGTTTTTATAGAACGCAATTTCTAAAAATCGTCACTATTAATGACTTAGCTCTTTGTCTCGTTTATGGCTCCTGAAGCATGATTACAAGGCATTTTCTCGTGGATCAAAGCCTCAGAGCAAATCAATGAGAATCAATTCAACCCCTCCTTTCCCCAGCATTCAACTTTTTACAGACAATTAATTCCACAGATGGCAAATCGCTACAGAGGCACTTAGCATTCTCCGCTCACATCGACTTCCCTTTAAGATTACAGTATTCTATGACATCGGATCTTTGAAAAACCACAGGGTGCAAAAAGGCTCCTCCCGTCTAACCCGTAGCCGTTGAATAAGAGGAAGCAAAAACTAAACCTGTTCATTGATCCAGAATATTTTAAAATCAGGGCCTCTTAGATCTTTGCCATGCCAAAGAGCAAGATATTTTAAATCAACAAGGTCACTCGCGAAGCAAAATTATGATCAATCTGAGATTCGCCTTAAGTTGCCTAAGCTCTACACTGTTAGACATTTTATCGTATTTTTGCGGTAACTTACTGGCAGCACTATTGCCAGTAAGTTACTGTAAGTTCCCCTTTACAGTAGCTTACCTGTAAATGTGTTTTACGGTAAGATGCCCTTACCGCAATTTAATTTTACAGTATGATGCCCTTACTGCAATTCAATTTTACAGTAAGATGCCCTTACCGCAATTTAATTTTACAGTATGATGTCCATACCGCAATTTCATTTTACAGTGTTATAGCCCATTTTACACTATTTTATTATTTATATTTTACATGTATGCTATTGAATTTAATAAATTCCAAAAAAGCGACTTGAGTCCATGTACATCAGCATATTCTTTATTCACTCTCACAATCAATTACATCCATTTGATTTATTTATTGTGATGCAACATTAGGCAAGGCCTAGTTTTATTTATATAGCACGTCATACACTTTGGCAATTTACACAGTAAGGAATTAAAATAATCACAAAATAAAAGCAAGGAAAATTAAAGTGCCCCATTATGGATTTTTGAAAATGACCTTTCATGTAGTGTGTAACAGCTCTAAGGCCTCGTTTACAAGTGAAATGTAACCCAATTCAGATTTTTTGCTCATGTGACACAGATCGGATGTGTTCTATGACAGTGTAAACAGGAAAAAAGTGCATGCATTCAGATATTTCGAGATCGGTTTCAGGCCTCATTCATATGTTAAAATAAATCAGATATAAATCGGATATGTGCCAATGCGACTGTCATGTAAACAGGCAGATCGGATTTTCTGAGGCATTAGGCTACTTCTCCGCGGTTTAATGACTAGAGCAACCCCGATGCGCGTCTGCAAAGGGACGGATGGCCTGTCGAAACGTGTCGTCGTAGGAGAGGAATGTGGACAAACGTTGACACAACATATATCAAAGGTTGGCTTGCTCATCCTAAAATTTCGGACCCACTGCTTCTCGTTAAAGCTGGCCACAATATACTCCTACCAGTCCTGAGATCCCTCTCGCACACAATAACTGAAGCAAATGCACAGGCTGCAATGATTGCACTTTTCGTCCTCCTCCGCCTCATAATCATGGTGATGTTTGGCGAACAGAGCTAGTATCAATCATATTTTGCGTTCGTCCATCTGTGTAAGATAATTTAACCCTTTAAGCATGCGCGATGTTTCAGATAGTATGGCTAGTGTAAACACATGATTCGGATATGGGTCACAATTGAAAGAACGTGTAAACGGACGGTCAAAAAAAAAAAAAAAACGAATATAGCCAACAAATCAGAATTGGGCATCAAGACCTGCAGTGTAAACGAGGCCTCTGAGGCCTAATCGTTTTTCAAACGAGCCATAAGCCATTTAGTTGTGACGTCAAGACAAAACATTAGCATATTGCTGACACCAGGGAAAACTTGAAACCCTTCAAACACCACAGCTGATCCCTGTGGATGCTGGATAGCATCATGTTGAGAAGACGCTGTGCTCTACAATGTGACGTAAAGCCAGTTTTATTTTCACTGCCCAAGGACGAGCATCAGAATCAGTGGTTAAAGTTCATCTTTACCATGATATCATAGCAGTGTAATCCTAAACTTTTGCTGTGTTCCCTTTATTTCACTGACGACAGCTTCTCAAATCTCGGAGTTAAGTGCACAGGGATTAAAGTGAAAAAACATTTTTTTTTAGGCCAAGCGCTAGTTTTACAAGTTTTTCATATTCCTTTAACTTTTTTAATAGGAGACCAATAGCGTTTTCAGGGGAGACGTTTTAAACCACTTTAATATTGCCAGTAGGCGTATTTTAAAAGCTATTTTAATCTATGAAAACCAGGCAGGGAGCATGTGTACTGTATAGAGCACGAACGGCAGCATTGTGACTAGCTTCTGATTGATGGCGACCTAGCACTTTTTTGCCATTATTGCCATATTGAAGTCTCCTGTGACATACTGTGCAAAGAAACGTACCTGGCTGTTTGATTTTTTTTTTGTCCATGAACTAAAAGGCTTGCCATTCTCCCATGGGCGCCAATTTGGTTTGCAATGTGCTGGGGACAGAGACCCATTCGGAAGTGCATTTTCAGAAGTGCTAGGTACAATGACGCATTCATTTTTTTTCTCTTTCGCACAGGTCATGTTTTGAAAGACGATGTCCTGTAGCTCAGGCACGGCCCCACTTTTCAACAGGCCCACCCAGTGGTGTAGTCTAGTTTTTTGTAGTGAGTATACTCTAATATAACACCCCCAGCCCCCCCCCCCCATACTCACCCAGCCCAGAGCGTCACCCCATAAGCACCACCACACTCACTAATGCATACAGTATGCATCGACATGTAATTGAGAGCATTATGAAATACTAAGTGTTATCAACTTATTTATTTGTTATATGAATATGGTCCCTGAAGCACAGGTTTTATCAGTTGACAATTATCAACAATAAAAATTAAAAAAATATTATAGGCACAAATACAAATTTACTTTTAGAAATGGTGTTTTTGAAAATTTTTTTATTTTAAAATACATTTTACTGTGCAATTCCTTTCTAATTAATTTGAGTTAGACTGAACTTTTATTTTGGTGGGTTGTAGACATTTGAGTTTCTGTGTGTTTTAATAAACTATTATTATTATTATTATTATTATTATTATTATTATTATTATTATTAGGCCTGAAGTATACTCTGTGCAATAGTAATATATTTCTGTTATAATTTCTTCAAGTTATACAGAACTTTTATTTTGACAGGTTGTCGTAAAGACATAACAGTTTCTGTGTGTATATGAAACGAATGAATGACGATAGTTTTATCAAATGAAATGGTGAAATTCTCATCAAGTGACTCTCATAGCAGCTCTGCGATGAAATGCACATGTGTAGCCTACATCATGTCTCAATACAGTGAAACGCTGAAAACACCACGAGCGTGAGTCACGCGTGCTTCTGTGTGTGTGTGTGTGTGTGTGTGTAGTGGAGCACACACTGAGCGCTCATTCCCAAAGACGCGTAGAACAATTGCAGTCTCTTTTAGCTTTAATATTCATAGACACTAGTCCATATCGAGATTTGATTCATTGTACAGCAGCTACTTTTGATTTATTCATTCAAAAATAGCCTAATTTCGTGACGTTCTGCTTTATATAGCAAGTTCCATTTGTGACTGGATTCCGCGATTCGATCCGTCGCTTCGCAAACACAGACGGGGTGAATTTATGAATGAAAGTGTGAAAGTTCTGACACAAAACGAAGTTGATACGTATCCTCACGCTTTTTTTAAGTGGGTATACGCAAATCCTTGGCCTTTTCTAGTGGGTATACGGCGTATACCTGCGTATCACGTAGACTACACCACTGGGCCCAACCAAAACTTTACAAAAAAATAACGACTTTATTCCACTATTCATTTCCTTCTCTCTGGGCCTCGAGTTTTTTCACGTAGTGTTTTAGCTCAGCGTGTCTGTGTTGTACGTCACACGTAGGCTCACTATTGGCCGACGCTGGTCATGTGTGTGATGCGTGTGACGTACAACACAGATGCGCTGCGCAGTTATACTACGTGAACTTACTCGAGGCCCAGAGAGAAGGAAATGAATAGTGGAATAAAGTCTTTCTTTTTTGTTGTTTTTTTGAACAATGGACTATGGAGGAGTGAGCCAGCTCTCAGATTTAATCAAAACTATCTTAATTTGTGTTACGAAGATGAACGAAGGTCTTATGGGGTTGGAACAACATGAGGGTGAGTAATTACTGACAGAATTAAAATTTTTGGGTGAACTAACTCTTTAAATACCTATGCTAATCAGTTTGTGGGCCATGATTATCTATAACTGTGTCTATTAATGCAGTGTATCACTGAGAAACGTCCTGCTTGAGTCGTCCTTGTGATGGAGGTTCGGGTTGAATAACTAGTTCTTCCAGTGTTTCATTATTGGACTCGCGTTCGGATTGATATGGTAAAATCGACGTCATTGTTCGTTACTGTGTTTAGTTTACGGTGTAGGAAGCCTCAGGACAGCTGATGTTGTTATGGCAATGGGTGTTTTTGTTTAAGACACGCGCGCTGTATGCAGTAAACCAATCACAACAGACTGAGCTGTCTGGCCAGTAACATGTGGAAAGGAGGGATTTAGAGAGATTGATTCATCTGACGAGCCGTTTAAGAATCTTTGAAAAATGTGGTGATGTGCAAATGTATATTATAATTTGTTACATTTATATAGCGCTTTTTCTGAGACCTCAAAGCGCTTTACATAGAAGGGGGGAATCTCCTCAACCACCACCAATGTGCAGCAGCCAGAACGCTCACCACACACCAGCTTACTGGTGGAGAGGAGACAGTGATGAAGCTAATCAGTATATGGGGATAATTAGGAGGCAATGATCGGCAGAGGCCAAGGGGAAAATTTGGCCAGGATCTATTATGAGAAAATTCAACAGTTTTTTTTTACCTTTGATGCACGTAAACCTGTTGTAGGTAAGTGTTGTAGTAAATAGGATAATAGGGGCACTTTAAAACAGTTATAAAAACAATAAAAAAATGTACAGTACAGTTATAAAATGAATTAAAAGAGTAAAAAGATAATACATAGATAAACTTCTCATCTGGCAATACACCGGTGTATCATATTTTTCACAACTCCCAGTTTTACTCTGAGATTTTCCCATGGTGATTACACTGTGTCTGTGGTGTTCTTGCGGCACGCCTAAGAAATCAACGTATCCAAAAAAACAGATTTTTCCCTAAAATCGTACATGAGAGGCTCTAGGACTGACTCACGGGGTAACCTCGGTTTCACTGCCCCATCAGTCCGCACCCCAAAGATTTGTCCGGAAGCTCTAGGAATGGAATCGATCCAGTCCGCACCCCACAGAACCTCGAGTTTAATTACACGTCAAACTCACTACTTCACCACAGACAGAGGTCATCAGCATGGTTTCATCTCTCAATTTCCCCAATTAAGTAATTTATGTTTGTCTCTTACCCAATTCGCAGTGCCATTTGAATTCAGTTTAGAATCAAAAGGAGGATGCAAAAAGAGAACTGAATTCATAACAAATCAAGGCAGGGATCATGACAATACGCCATAAAAGCATCCCAGTTGGTCTTGACTGGCCTCCATACCGGTAAACCACTGATGGCTGATCTGAAAAAACAAACAAACAAATAAATAAATAAAAATAATAATAAAAAAACAGAGTAAATGTGTGAGAAATGGTTGAGTTTGGAGTTGTGGAGTTTATTTAATCTAAATTTGTTCATGGACAGACGAGGAATCAACTTGTGCAACAGCAGTTACCAGTCGAGTTAGTTTAAATAGTATAGCTTTATTGCACATCCCTTGTTAGGGAACTCTATTAATTGCCTGAATGTACAATTACGTTAAAGGTACACTGAGTAACTTTATGGCCCTTCAAACTTAAATCTGAAATAGAAAGCTTTTGTAACATTACAAATGTTTTTACAGTCACTTTAAGTCAATTTAATGCATCCTTGCCGAATTGAAGTATTAATTTCATTCAACAACCATAAAAAAAAAAAAATACTGACTGAACAGTAGTGCTTTCTATTTCAGATAAATGCTGTTCTTTTCAAAGAATCCTGAAAAAAAAGTGTACAACTGAAAATAATCAGAAATGTTTCTTGATTCTCACAAGTTCTCCTAAAAAAAGTTATGCTGCAAGTTATGCAAGTTATTTATTACAATATGTTAATCACATAATGCATCTGATAGTTAGTCAAAACATACTTACAAAGCCAAAGATGCTCAGTGCTGAGGCTCTTAAAAGAGCCTTCGGCTGTAGTTAGCTCCTGTTGACACAGGGAAAAGAGAGAAATGGAAGAAACATTATTTTTCAGCAATGATTATTGGCAAATGACTATATGTTATGAACATGATAAATGACAGATCTAGGATGACTGCTAGATTGATCAATTACACAATCAGATGACAGTTTTACCAATAATTGGCATAGAATTAAAAAAATATATTTTGCAATGAATATTATTTTTCAATAGTCCGCCTTTACATTGCTTTAAATGCCTTACTATTTTAACATGTCATATTTCGGTCCTGTGCAGAGTGAATCCAGCATTTATACGTAGCTGTCCCATCTCTTACATCGTGTCTACACTTTGTTAATGAGAGTTTTCGCGAGCCTGCATAATTCGGCACTGAATAAAAACTCCTGCGTTCTCCAGAGCACGAAAACAAATAAAGCTAAAGCACAAATATGCACTGGAGCGTTTGGTTCGGCAAATCTGTTTCGCCAATATATTATAACCGTATCAAGTAACAGTATCAAAGTAGCTATCTCTTGCTTGTGTTTGAGGGTGCATAGCACCCCCATAGAACCGGGCCTGGGGCAGAGAGAGCGCAAGAGAGTGCCTTTGAGAAAACGCGCTAGGCCTAACTTACTTCAAAACGCCACACATTTAACTGACGAGTAAAATATGCCATAACTGGTCGTAAAAAGGACAGAAAACCTTTGTTTGTGTAAATATTAGATTGGGTCCATCTACCGGAAAAGGCAGTCAGTCAATTCTTTGGCATTTAATGGGATATTAAAGTGGCAGTTTCGAGGAAAATTAGACTGTCATGTGAGCTGTTATTAAACGCCTATTAGATTTTATTATTTACTTTCTTCATAAATTTAGCTATATTTAATTGATATTGGTAATGGTTTACTTTGTAAAAGTAACTTATAAATTTGTTCCGTAAAAAGTACTTACCTCAGAAAAACCCCAGCTGGCGTCTAGCGATCCACTCTCTCTCAGCAGGGACGTCCGTTATGAGCGCGCGCTCGACACGTGACGTCACACAAACCTCAGTTTACATTCTGCCAGGTTGTTGCGCGGGCTTTGCAACAATTACAATTTTGTGAGGTGTAAGCAAAGTTTATATATATAAAGTTTATATTAATTTAAAATAAAATAAAAATACATTTATATAATTTATATTGCCTGTATGGGAACCAGTTGTGAATTTTTGTATATATTTATTTATTTAATTTTATTTAATTTTTTGTTATTGGAGAAAATGCTAATATAAAAATTACTCTGGTCTCTCACTAAGAACTAATTTTAAATCCTTCCATCCACGTGTTTTTATTTATTTATTTATTTTATTTAACTTTTAAACATCCAGTGTTTGCATAGCTTAAAAATGAGAATGCAGATTCATGATTTTCATCTGCAGAACAAGATGGGGGGAAAAAATATAAAACATTATCATATGATATTTTAATATGCCTAAAACATAAATACAATATGCATATACAAACTTAAAAAAATCTGTCTTCTTCATTTACAGTAGCACTACTGCTTTTGCATAAACAGTAAAGTACTGTAAATTCCATATACAGTAAGTTACTGTAAATTTCATAAAAAATACCCATAATGCAGTGCATATTACAGTAGTTAACCGTAAATAATATAAGTGGTATTTTACTGGGCTTTTTTGCGGTAAGTAACTGTAAAATTATGGCAAAGTCTAACAGTGTAGTTAATATTGCAGTTGTGTCTTTCCTTTCCTGGAAAGAGTATAAGGCAAATCTTGAATATGAACTAGAAGGGTTCGGATGTGACGGGCTAGAGGAGAAATCGAGGACAAGCCAGTCAGCTTCTTGAAATGCAACCCTCATGATTATTTTCTGAGGCAGCCGCACGGATTGTATCCCTTAGTACACTGGCTCTCTGTGTGGAAGACCTTTATCTGGGCTGATGTACTGAGTCTGTGCCGCTTGTTTACACATTCAAGGCCTTGTGTTTGCTCGCACACTGTGAGGAAAGTTCCACTCCATTAATCTGTGTGGACTGACATAAGCATCAACTGGCTTCTTGTTGAAATTCAAATGAGCCTCGAGCAACTCTGAACATCAGGGGCGGCGAAAACGATGGAAATAGGAGGTTTGCAGCCATCGATCTGAGTAAAAGAAGGAGTTGAGAAAATAAAAATATTGGGAAAATGTCACCTTTTATCAGAACGACTTCATGAAGTTGTCTCTCAATGATTCAGTGTTTACAATTAGCGTTGTACCAGGGGAAATGGTCCACATTGATAAATAGAAAATTTAATGTGAAATATTTCAAGGTGTATTATAGTAGCACAACTAGATTCATTTTAATGAAAAAAGTGCATGTGATGACTGCATGTCATTTTCATAAAATGCATGTTCAAGTGCAGCAAATGTATGAAAATCTTTTGAAAAAGCTTCCAACAAAGCTGTATTCCAGCACAATTATCAGTTATCGCTCTGTTTTTTTGTACGTGGTGCAACTGTGCACAGCAAATTACTCAAATTATTCCCACTTGTATGTTTTTACCTTTCAAGTGAAAAAGGATTCGGCTTCTAAATCAATAATAATTTAGCCCAGTGAAAAGAAAACCCATCTGTTTCTAAATGAAGCCTAAACACATTTAGTGGCCGCCACATGGTCGAGTAAAGTAGAGATTCCTGGTGGTTATAGAAATGTTGAATGCAATCTCAATGCTTAGAGAAGATGAGTCTCTTGAGATGGGCTACTTGCAACTTCACATTGCTTATATCTTATTCAGGACTGCAAATTCAAAAACGCCTTCGGAACACATTTCCATTCATTTCTCCTGCGGCCATGTTTACAATAAAAGTGCTGCGCTGGCTCTTGGCCAGTCTCTGAGGGATTTTACTGAATTTCACTTCATGTTCATACACCAAGAAATGGTATTTGAGCTGGAGGCACGCGTCAACAACAATAAACAGCCTTGCGTCGCTGTTGCATCTTCAAAGTAATGCATGTGCAAGCTCTGCATTGTCCATTTGCCGCATTGCCTTCCCGATAGACTCCGGCTACTCTGGAACTTAATTATCCTTGGTGGATAGCGACTGGCGAGCATATCCTCTTTCTTTTATGATGCTTAACAGTGGGGCGATGTGCATGGGCAATCATTTACGTGGTCATTTGGGGGACTAAATTTCCAATCCAATTTGCTTTATCTGCTCATTTGTTCTCCTCTTTTGCAGTGTTTTGTTTAGGGACACGCTTAAGAGATACGGCCTGAATTGTTGCAGTTCGTGATTAATGTGGCCTATCAAAGTGTTAATTGAAGCGAAATTGGACTGTGCTGCTCGTGTTTGGATTATCTGTTTGCATAGAGTTGTTTTTTTTTAATTGGATCTTCTTTTAATTTGAGTCTGAAGCTCTCTGAAATCCATCTGTATGATTACAATTTATCATAATTTTGTGCGTTATGTGTTAACAGAGCTTTTTATGACCTCTTCAGGGTTATTATGATAACGCTTCCATTGTGGAATCTAGTTAACTTATTTAAAAGAAAATTGGGCTTGTTAAAGATGCTTTTAGCTACCAATAAGGCTGCGTTTACACTGAGAGTCTTAATGCACAGATCTGATCTTTTGACCATATCTGTTTTTTTGTCCCACCTGTACATTTATTTTAGACACGACTGGTATCCGATATCTGTGTTTACATTAATCCCCGCCCAAAATTATTCTGTTGGTGATTGCTTTACTATGCAACATGGTTGGCCCTCGAGTTTTGAATAGCCGTACTAAAATTATCCGTAACACTTTATTTTAAGGTGACGTACACGTTACTACATGTACTTACTATAGTAATAACAGTAAATGATGCATAATTACAAGTAACTAACCCTAAACCAAACCCTACCCATAACTCTATAGTAAGTACATGTGGTTAATTAATATTACTCTGTACTTATTTGAGTAAGTACAATGTAACTATGTTATGATAAAATAAAGGGTTACACTTTATTTTAAGGTGTCATTGTTACAGTGTAATTATATATTTAAGAACTGAGTAATATTAAGCAACTACATGTACTTACTATAGAGTTAGGGTAGGATTCGGATTTGGTTAAGGGTTAGTTGCATGTAATTATGCATAATTTTCTGTTATTATAATGGTAAGTACATGTATGTAACAAGGACACTGTCAAATAAAGTGTTACCAAATTATTTTACAATTTACGTTGAGTAGCCATGATTATTTACCAGGATGGATAATTTAAAAGCTTTTTCGTTTTCGTGTAAACGTTTTCGTTTGCTAATTTATTAGCGTGGTATGATTTCATTTGTTTGAATGAATTAGAAGGAATTAAAGGTGCAGTATAAGTGATTTTTGAAAAACGGTGTTGAAAAGTGAATAGAACCGAGCACCAAAACACACTTGTAGCCAATCAGCAGTAAGGGGCGTGTACACTCATGTTGGGGGAGGAGAGAGAGCTCAGTGCACAAGACAGACATTAGCAGATGACTATAGAAAGAGAGAGATGGCAGAGAAAATACAAAAGAAGAAAAGGCCCTAGGAATACAACTTTAAAAAGAAGGGTTATGATCAGGCAAAAGGTAAGACCCGTGTTATTACCGGAGAAGCTGTCCAGTGCAGCAGAGAACTTAAGGAGCGGGAGGCCTGAAAACGGATGCTGAGGTTGCTTTATTTCTTTTTGAGTAAGGTTTGTTTTGCTGTGTTTCACAGAACTAAAATATGCTGTCTTTTGCTTGAAAATACTCATGTGTCATCTTCACTTGTTTGTTTATTTGCATTATTAATATTATTTATAAGCCTGGAATGTCTAAACCTACTCCACCGCCCGTTTCAAGAATTGGCTCCCAAAGTGTGTCCGAAAAGTGAGATAACATACTCCTAATATATGGTTTTCCTATGGTTCCCCTTTTAGTGATCGCTATAACCCCTTACTCTTGTTACATTTGTACTATATTAGTTACTTGGATTTGGGAGCTATTCATGAAAACTGTGTTTGTTTTTTGGAATGGAAGGGATGACTTTGCAATCAAAGGAGTTGAGGAGATAAATAACAATTAGACATTCGACCTGAATTCGACCTGAGATTGTAAATGGGGATTACCTGCGTGCGTCTGAATGTAATAGTGAAGCTTGTTATTTACAAAAGCAGCAGAGTTATTATCACCTCATTAACCACATTTTGGCCGTCTGAGACAAATTTAGCAAATCCTAAAAGATTCCTCTGATCCTAGGCTAAAATCGGAAGTCTTTGATTGTTAGTTTGACATGTTCATCGACAGCCGATTAATGACCGTTGCGATCAAATTTTACCTCAGATGAAATTCTGGCAGTGTCAGAAGATTTGACTCACAGTCCTGCAGTGTGAATCTCCTACGACGACCGTCAAATTGTCTTTGTTTTTCAAGACAAGCCATGACCAAAATTGACGTTAGAGATTTTTTTGTAGCCACCATTTCATTCCCCCGTGTAATGCAGCTCACATCACCGAACGCATCATTGATTGATGATGGAAAACTCCAGACAAGTTTTCTTGCATGCATCCGTTTTTAATGTGTCTTAACTTACAGTGATGATCATGTTTGTACAGTCTGACAAGTAACAATCGTAAAGGACTATTATTAATTGCACAGTCTGCACCCGGCTTAAGTGTCTAGAACTCTTAATGTGCGTTTACTGTTGCAATAAGAAGTAAGAATTTCGTAAAAGAATGCAAAGTTTTTAGAACTTTGACACAAATTCACAGCACTGACCAGTCTCTTCTTTTAAAGGGTGAAGATTCGCAATTTAGCAACAAAGCAAAACTTAAGACCCACAAGATCATAACTTTGTCCTGTTTAAAACATACATTCTGCAGATTTTGTCCTAAAGTTAATTGTCCTAAAGAAAATTCTGGAAAAAGTAGATTCCGCCTGGGCCTTGTCATGTGCAACTGGAAAAGTCACGGAAAAATCAAGAATTTTACAAACGCCTTCATAAGTCATTCTTCTTTTATTTCTTGTCCTTGAGATGATGCCGCACACCCATGAGACTGTTCCTGTTACTAAAAAAATCCAGAGTCTGCTTAATATCCTCTCTCACCAATAACTGTGGAGTATAACACAGATGGTTCACAGGTAAAATCATCTCATCTGATCCTACTGGAGAGGCAGCATGTAATTATGAGGAAGCTTCCAGGCAGGTCTGTCCCTTCCCCCTTTTTCCAGCACAGGGGAGAGATAATTACTGGACCTGCTTTTCAAGGGCAAACAGTGAAGTACTGTCACCGGCGATTGAGTTCTATGCGTCTAGAGCGAGACGACACCGAGATTTTCTCCTGGAACTCCCGGTTCCCTCCGTCTGGTCCTCTGTTCTCATTAATCCACACATACACCATTTATCATCATTAGCATCTCACTCAAGAGCAGGGATCATCCTGTTCTAGGCTCTTCTCGGCCTCCTGAGCGGCGGTTTAACTCGTCACTTGCTTTCCTGAGGAGAAAGTGAGGGTGATTTTCAGCTTTGATCATTTCATTCGGCTAATGCAGTTCACAACTGTGTATAATAAAGTACATATTAAAAACAAAATTTATGTTACTTCGTGCTTTTAGCTCAAGGTTAATTTGGCCAGGCAAATAGTGCCAATTTTTTGCGGCACATTCTAAGACTCATTTGCATATAAAGGAGGTGTGTTTGTGCTAAGAAGAATGACAGTGACTTAATTCATATAGCCTATGCTATTTTTAGTTCTAAACCACTAAAAGGTTTATGCGCTGAAATACAGCACATACTTTTTAAAAGTTTTATTTGTGGCAATTTATATGCCTTTATAGGATAGGATAGAACAGAGAACAGACAGGAAAGCATGGGTGGAGAGAGGGGAACAGGATCGGCAAAGGACCTTGAGCCAGAAATCGAATTTGGGTCGCTGGAGGCGCTGCCCACGAGGCTATCGGCTCCAACAAAATATAGCACTTAATTGAATTAGATTAGTTGATTTGTTTTATTTTAAAGGGATGGCTCACCCATGAACATTCTGTAATCATTTACTCACCTAATGTTGAAACCTGTATGACTTTTTTCTTCTGTGGAACACTAAAGAAAATATTTTGTAAAGCAAAAAAGATATGAAAGTTTGAAAGGTATATTTTTATAGATAGATTAAACAAAGTTGTTTTGGACCCCATTGACTTTCATTGTATATACAAAAACAGTTGAAACCTGCACATTGTCTTCAAAGTAAAAAAATATATATAAATTTCAAACTGAGCCATCCTCAGTGGCCATGTCAGAAACACTCCATCAGAGCCTGGATGAAAGATTTCCAATTAAAAGAAAATTTGATGGTTCTCAGGTGGGATGGCTTTGATAGGATGTTTCTAAAAATGGACGTCTTTTATGCTCGGTTTGACTGCCAAATCCTGGCTCTGCGATCCATCACAATGTAATACATCTGCCCTAATCCAGTATAGGCTTTTTGTGTTGTTTCTGTAATCTTAGAAAAACCATTAAAGCACCCAAAGCTCGTATGATTCCATAATTCAGTCTGTCCCACAAACTCTGCTACAGCTAGAAATGCATCTATTTAGGGAACAAGAGAGAAGAAGAGAGAATAGAGGAAGAGCAGGAAAAGAGAAAATGATTGCAGTAATTTAAGTAAACTGTAGCACTTAATAAATGGATGGAAAGAGTTCATTCCAATAGAGGGCAAAGTAATTAGAGGAAGGTGATGTATTTTCACCAAACGATCCTTCTAATGTGAAGCAATGGGAGTGGTGAGGTTTTGTGGGGTGAAAAAAAAGGTAATTTTAATAATGCTTGAAATATTGAATGATGGCTATGTGGACGTGAGGGTGCTGATATATGATTTGAAACCTGTGTTTTATATTAGACTATACATTAGCCTTTGAATTATGTCTCAGAATTTTTTTTTATGTTCATACTGTGACTCATACAAGGAAAATCAAGTTTCTTTTCAGACCCGAAAAACCTGCATGTAAAGCTGGAATTAAGTTAGCTACGGCAAGACACAAAGACCTTGGTTTCTCAAAAGTGCATTATGACAAGAAATGTGCTCGGCCCCAAGTGTCCTGAATGTTTAAGGTGGCTCTAAATGTTATTTTTGTCATGCGGCTGAGGTGCTTGGAGCAGCAGGTAAAGCAGGTTAAGCTTTTTAGGGGGAAAGAGTAATGCAAGAGTCTCTCTCAAGAGACAGAGACAGAGGTGAGGGCACTGCAAATGAGAGAAGATCATTATTCTGGGAGCGCAAAACACTATCATGGCTTTGCCTTCTTGGTATATATATATATATATATATATATATATATATATATATATATATATATATATATATATACACTCACCTAAAGGATTATTAGGAACACCTGTTCAATTTCTCATTAATGCAATTATCTAATCAACCAATCACATGGCAGTTGCTCCAATGCATTTAGGGGTGTGGTCCTGGTCAAGACAATCTCCTGAACTCCAAACTGAATGTCAGAATGGGAAAGAAAGGTGATTTAAGCAATTTTGAGCGTGGCATGGTTGTTGGTGCCAGACGGGCCGGTCTGAGTATTTCACAATCTGCTCAGTTCCTGGGATTTTCACGCACAACCATTTCTAGGGTTTACAAAGAATGGTGTGAAAAGGGAAAAACATCCAGTATGCGGCAGTCCTGTGGGCGAAAATGCCTTGTTGATGCTAGAGGTCAGAGGAGAATGGGCCGACTGATTCAAGCTGATAGAAGAGCAACTTTGACTGAAATAACCACTCGTTACAACCGAGGTATGAAGCAAAGCATTTGTGAAGCCACAACACGCACAACCTTGAGGCGGATGGGCTACAACAGCAGAAGACCCCACCGGGTACCACTCATCTCCACTACAAATAGGAAAAAGAGGCTACAATTTGCACGAGCTCACCAAAATTGGACAGTTGAAGACTGGAAAAATGTTGCCTGGTCTGATGAGTCTCGATTTCTGTTGAGACATTCAGATGGTAGAGTCAGAATTTGGCGTAAACAGAATGAGAACATGGATCCATCATGCCTTGTTACCACTGTGCAGGCTGGTGGTGGTGGTGTAATGGTGTGGGGGATGTTTTCTTGGCACACTTTAGGCCCCTTAGTGCCAATTGGGCATCGTTTAAATGCCACGGCCTACCCGAACATTGTTTCTGACCATGTCCATCCCTTTATGACCACCATGTACCCATCCTCTGATGGCTACTTCCAGCAGGATAATGCACCATGTCACAAAGCTCGAATCATTTCAAATTGGTTTCTTGAACATGACAATGAGTTCACTGTACTAAAATGGCCCCCACAGTCACCAGATCTCAACCCAATAGAGCATCTTTAGGATGTGGTGGAACGGGAGCTTCGTGCCCTGGATGTGCATCCCACAAATCTCCATCAACTGCAAGATGCTATCCTATCAATATGGGCCAACATTTCTAAAGAATGCTTTCAGCACCTTGTTGAATCAATGCCACGTAGAATTAAGGCAGTTCTGAAGGTGAAAGGGGGTCAAACACAGTATTAGTATGGTGTTCCTAATAATCCTTTAGGTGAGTGTATATATATACATTTACATATATGGAAATCCAATATAGTGTTTGAATTGAGCTTTGATTCCATCATTAAGTCCATTTAAAAAAAATCTAGCTTTTCACTACAATGAAAAAATAATTTGTTTTAACAGATTATGATGGCCATGTATTAAAGTGATATGCAAATTAACGTTAGATTAAAGGTGCTCTAAGCGATGTCATGCATTTTTTAGGCCAAAACTTTTTTTGTCACATCCAGCAAACATCTCCTCACTATCCGCTAGCTGCATGTCCCCTGAACACACTGTAAAAAAAATGCGATCTCTGTAGACAGCCCAGGCTCCACAAACGGCAAGAAAAACAAACTGGCCCAGCCTTGGCCACGAAACATAACAAACAGTGTTCCAGTGTGGGGTGTGGGGAGGGGAGGAGAGAGAAGCATGAAGAGGGAAGTTAGCTAGAAGAGAGATGTCCTAACAACGACTAACGTTAAAATTGTATATTCTTGCGAATTTTGATATGGCCGACACACGACCAAAGAGACACCATTCCGATGAACAAATAACAAATAATAGGGAAAAGGAGAAGGAATGCGAAGTCCCGATTTTACATTGGAAAAACGTTCAAAAGGTGTCGAGAACTCCGCCGGCAGAAGGGCTTCCAATCCAACATTCAGGTGGCTCTGTTTTTGCTGGACAGGTGGGTAAATCCAGTTGTTTTTTTCTAAATGGTTCATGACTGTTTTAGGAAGCACGGAAGGGAGGGGGAGGGGACGGGATGAGGAGGAGGGAGGGTCGAGCTAGCCTCTGTTTTGTTTGACAATACTTCGAACGTCAACAAGAAGTGACGTCACCCAGCATCGCTTAGAGCACTTTTAATGAATTGCTCACTTATTAAAGTCACTATAAAGACTAATTGTAGTGAATGAGGAAACAACCTTGGACAGTATTTATCATATGGTGACATGAGCTTTGAAGTGCAGGGAAAATGTTTAGAATATCAGTATAATAGCACAAAGTGATGCTGCAAATGTTTTAGTGAATTTAATTAATCTTAGTTTAGATTCCAGGTTAAATAACAACCACCCCCAAACAGTTAAATTACATTGCCTTAGGAAATTTATTCCTGGTAGAATTAGCATTGTAAAGTTATGATATGATTATACATACAACTTTTCTTTGGCGGAAAATACTGGTAATAAAAGTCTCAGATTTATATTGAAGAAATGAAGATTACATCCTAGCAAGAATATGCCTTATTCAAAGCAGCGCCATGACAGGTTAGAAAGCGAGGCTGTGAGGGATACACTTACCGTGTTTTCAATGGCATCCGCTGTAAAAGCTGTATAAAGCTCCTATTCCACTTATAATTTTCCACAGCTCATGTTTTATGGAGTTATTATGTCTACTGAAGTTTCTTGGAAAGATATCTTTGCATTGTTTCATCAGCAGAACAATCCAAAAACACAGTACGACCCACTAAAGAGATATATGTCTATCTCTGCCTCGCTTTCATTCAGGTTAAAAATCCAAGATGGCACTGCTGTGAATAAGGTCTATAGCAGCCATAAAGAACAACCAGTAACCACATAACAATCACTTTTTCCATAGGTTACGTTATTACTGTAGCGACAAGTGACTCAGTATGAGTGAGTTATTTGAATCATTCATTCAAAACACTGAACAACTGTCTTTATGAACGAGTCATTGAATCATTTTTCTCAATCCATTTAAAAACACTGAATCATTCAGGAAACAGAACACCATTACTGTGTGTTGCACCACTTGGAACTAGTTTCGTAGTGGAAGTGATGTTTTTGAATTGGAGAATCTTTTGAAGCAAAGTCAGATCCTGAAAAAATGGCTAGAAAATTTGTTTTTGGGAAATCCCTTTTCCTTACTTATTAATATAATTATGATATAACTGTCAAGAGACTGTTTCAGACTGGTAGGTATACCATGAATAAAACAGTAATGGCATTTCAGTAACACCCTTTACTTCGGTTAATGGAAATGTAATGTTTATTGTCACTTTCAGTATAACTGAACAATGAGAAAAAATTACGTGATTCATATATGCCATTGTTAAAAATGACCTTGTATGACCTGACACCAGAAAAACTCATTTTTTAACACAAAATCTCCATTAATGGCTCAACCGCCCATGGATCAAACACCACTGAACGCCCTCAGATCTTATATTCAGTACACTTATCTGCCGTGAAGTCATTACGGTTCTTGTTCTTGTAGCATTAGGGCTGATATGGCTTTTGTAATGACTCTCTTTCAATTAAACAAAGCACAAGAGCAGTGGGCTGAAAAAGTGATTGCTCTCACTTAAAAGCGATTTGCTTGGCATACATCATTATTAGTGGTCCATAAAAGTCACAGAGATTGAAATCACGGTCACGTCTGAACAAAAATAATATTTCCAATGGCAATGATTTATGTGATCTGGGTGTCATGATGGTTGTGTGGGGTTAATTAGCAACAGGGATGAGCCTTCAACTACACTCATCTAGGATGTGTAATTAAGTCTTTCGTTTAAGTGCAAACGACTATTCAATCTCCTTTTAAACTTCAATCTCATATTCAGTGATTCTGCATGACCAAAATTAAATCATATTTAATGAATACTTTAAACCTAGATGCTCTTGGACCTAAGAGGCATATGAAGTTGCAAAAAGCATGTAAATACTCCCTTATTTTGTATGGGGTTTGCAATGTTACATAGAGACATCACAATAGCAGGCCTCATCTTGAAAAGGACATTCTGAATTATTCATAACTGCGCTCTTGACCCTGTACTTTTTCAGTGACCCATTACAAAATTGTGCAGTCATTTATTGCTGCCAAAAATCTCCACACATACATATCCAAACACGATCGGGCAATTACTCCCTCGTCAAGGGCTTCGGGCTGTTTAAAATGCTCTCTGTGCACCCCAAAAACACACTGTGCTGGAAGAAGGGCAGAATGTATTACAAGAGGCCATTAAATATGTCTGGCTCCTCCTTTATCCTGCACAGCAAGGACATATCCAAAATCTTTGAGTAGGAACAGGATGATATTCCTGTCCTGAGCCCTGAGCGTGTCCTCCAGGTAGACTGGACTTGACATGCTCTGTGCACAAAGCAACAGAATACCATCTGGATCAACACCCACACAGACCCTTGGCCCATCATTTCTACCAATCAAAAGGGTCCCCTTCAGACCTGTTCCATCAGGCGGAGGAGACATGCTACAATTCAGGGCAACGGATTTCAGTTTTTCCTGAGTTTAGGACATCAAACGCACATACTGTAGCATGTAATTTATTTGTTATTTGCTGTTTAGTTTGAAAGTGACTTCTGTGTGAGCTGTACTTCATTCATCACTACACTAGTATTGACAATCAACAAAGGACCTTTTTGCCCACAAAATGTCACTAATGTGACTGCACTTTTTACCAAAATGCAGGGTTTTTTTTTTTTCAGTTACAATCATTAATATAATGCTGTTGTTAATATAATAAACCTGTGGCAACTATAAGCTCTCCCTTAGTTCACCCAAAAATTACATTTCTGTTATTATTGGAGCATTATTTATAGTGTCATTAAGGGTAGGTTTAGTGGTTGGGAGGTGTTGGGCATTCGTTAAAGGGTTAGTTCACTCAAAAAATGAAAATTATGTCATTAATTACTCACCCTCATGTCGTTGCAAACCCGTGAGATCTTTCTTTGGAACACAAATGAAGATATTTTTCATGACATCCAAGAGCTTTCTGACCCCCCCAAAATAACAACTTTATTCAGCAATTTCTTCTCTTCCGTGTCAGTCTCTGACGCTGTTCACATAGTAAACACAGTCCAGCTCTTCCGGGTTCTACGACAGAACGCCGGCTCAGTATTGGCCGACTCCTGCGTCAGCATCACACGCATGCGCCGTGGTGCTCATGTGAACAGCGTCAGAGACTGACACTGAGGAGAAGAAATTGCTGAATAAAGTTGTTATTTTGTAGGGGGTGCGGTTTTGCGCACAAAAAGTATTCTCATCGTTTCATAACATTAAGGTTGAACAACTGTAGTAAAATGGACTATTTTAACAATGTCTTTACTACCTTTCTGGGCCTTGAAAGTAGTTATAACGTTGCAGTCTATGGGGGTTCAGAAAGTTCTCGGATTTCATCAAAAATATCTTAATTTGTGCTCCGGAGATGAACGTAGGTCTTACGGGTTTGGAAAGACATGAGGTGAACATGATTTTTGGGTGAACTATCCCTTAAACGAATGCCAAACCTCACCCAACCACTAAATCTACCCTTAATGATGCTATTAGCTCCACCCCAACACTGGTCTGAGACTGCTGGCCTGGCACTGTTGTGACGCATGGCTCTGCGGTTATTCAGTTGGTTATTATTTGGCTTAGACAGCAAGCTGAATGGAATGCACACTTTTCTAGATCCAATCAATTCTCAGCGGGGAAAAAAACAAGAATTGCGCTTAATTTACCCCCACCCCACACAACTCTAGTGCATGATTTTAGAGTTATTTTGACATTAACCGCACAATATTTGTAGTTACCTTAAGATGACTTATAGTTTATTGTATTGTTCTCATCTTCGTTTGTGTATTTTTAAAAATATTTTCTCCATACAGCCCAAGTATACATACAGCCCTTTAGAATTGTGCGTAAAACAAATTCAATAAAACAGCTCCATCGCGGATTCCAGTGATCAAGGGCTTATGGCGTTCCGTTTAAACACATTGCAAGGGTTCTGCCAGTAGTGGGCACTCCTAAGCAATTATGTACATCAAAGTGAGCGAGACAGAGCGAAGTTAGTTGAATACATCAGATCAGAGGGCACTCTTCCGGAACTGGGCTCTCTCGTGAATGCGCGTACTTCCGTTGCCAGAAGCCAGTGATTATAGTTTATAGTTTAAGTACAAAAACCCATCTCTTCAAGTTTTCCGAATGAGTCCTGCGACTCATTACTTTGAACCTGCCCACATCCCATGTTTTTTTTAAACAAATTCATGCTTAACTTGTCTTTCCGTTTGGCTTCTGTGCTTGCCAGAACAGGAATTTGGACGTGAATTAAACAACTTTGGCCAGTATTTATCAATGTTGTCATGAACATTAAAGTTGTATTGAAACATATGACACTGCAATGAAAGTTAATTACGTTAAGATTCTTGGTTCAGTAACAACAACCACCAAAGTGAACCCCTTTGTTTAGGTAAAATATGTGTAAATCAAATGAATCTTATATACAAGAAAATTTCAAAATACATTCAGATTGATACCAATAATAAAAAATACATGGCATTTGAGTAAGACTTTTTCTCATGTGGCTGTTTACTTGATGCTTTCAATGTAATGTGAAATCATACGGTTCTTGTTCTTGTAGCATTAGGGCTGATATGGCTTTCGTAATGACTCTCTTTCAATTAAACAAAGCACAAGAGCAGTGGGCTGAAAAAGTGATTGCTCTCACTTAAAAGAGATTTGCTTGGCATACATCATTGTTTGCAGTCCATAAATGTCATACAGAAATCACGGTCACATCTGTACAAAAATAATATTTCCAATGGCAATGATTTATGTGATCTGAGTGCCATGATGGTTGTGCGGGGTTAATTAGCAACAGGGATGAGCCTTCAACTACACTCATCTAGGATGTGTAATTAGGTCTCTCGTTTAAGTGCAAACAACTATTCAATCTCCTTTTTAACTTCAATCTCATAATCAGTGATGACCAAAATGAAATATTTTTTTTACAAATACTTTTAACCTAGACGCTTTTAAACCTAAGAGGCATATGAAGTTACAAAAAGAATGTCTAGACATACTGTATTTAAAGGGAATTTATTCAGCCTGGGATTTTTTTTATGGGATTTGCAATGTTACATGGCATCACAATAGCAGGACTTGAAAAGGACATTCTGAATTATTCATAACTGCGCTCTTGACCCTTTACTTTTCGGTGACCTATTACAAAATTGTGCAGTCATTTATTGCTGCCAAAAATCTCCACACATACATATCAAAACACGATCGGGCAATTACTCCCTCGTCAAGGGCTTCGGGCTGTTTAAAATGCTCTCTGTGCACCGCAAAACCATGACACACTGTGCTGGAAGAAGGGTAATATATATTACAAGAGCCAATTAAAAATGTCCAACTTTTCCCCACTCACCAACAGGGTCCAAAATCTTCAAGTAGGAAGAGGATGATATTCCTGTCTCGAGACTTGAGCGAGTGGAAGACTTGGTGTAAGAAATGGTCAGCGCCATAAGCAACAAATGTCATCCGCATCGACGGCCACACAGACCCTTGGCCCTTTATTTCTGCCAATCCCCTTCAGGCCTGGAGGAGACATGCTATAATTAAGGGGACGGCATTTAAGTTTTTGCAAAGGCAATATGGGAGAAAGGGATTGTGTTCAAAAATGCATAAGCACAGCATAAGGGACTCAGCAGCCAATGCAAGCTGGACGTTGAAATTGTCTCATGACATAGTTGATTACACTCAAACTGTTTTGTCAGCAATTTTTAGATGAGCTCGGCTACAAAGCTGTCAACTCCCCCGAGGAGATGAAAAACATCGCTTTCTCTTGAGAGGACAAAACCTTCATACGTTTTTTTTGTAATAAAAGTAATCATGAGCACAGATATCTATTCATCATTTGAATAAACAGAGCACTACACTTATGACAAAGATATTCAGGTATGTTAGCCATTGCTTCGACTACAGTGAATGTGAATATTTTGAAATTATGAAAGAACACATTTTATAGTTTCAAAGGGAGCGTGTAGCGTGTAAGCATAAGTTTTATTAAGTAATTACAAAAATAGAATCCACATAAGAGTAAATAGCACCATAAAGAACAAGAAAAACAACTACATTCAAGAGTAAGGATTGAACTACGTAAGCAAAGACAGAAGTTTGTTTATCCAAACTTGCTGGATGTGACAACACATGGATTGGGAAAATGATTTTTTGTTGTTGTTGACCTTTTAGGGCATATAGGAGAAATGACACCCTCTTGTGGTCTGGAAAAATACAGTAGCTAATCTTGACTACTTTTTTGTTTTGCCAATAATATGCAGGCCGACATTTTCAAATGCTCAAGCACAGAGCTCTGTGGGCAAATCTTACCAGAGAACAACACAATTATATGCAACACTACCCACAGTGCTTTCAACATATTTTCAACAACTGTCATATTCACTTCCACACCTGTCCAATAAAATCAATAAAAATGAACAATGAAACAATGAAAATGAAATAAAAAAACAAAGACAGCTACTGACAGACCGTCAGCGCTGTTTATTCTCATCGTGGCTTGTTCTTAAGTCAGCTAATCTGCTATATGCAGCTTGTTTTCAGATCCAGGGAGCAGTTTGGTGTAATGGAAAGCACCATGGCAGCTCCTGTCTTAATTAGAGTTGGACTTGACGGCACACTGTTTTCCAACCCTTTCTCTCCCCCACAAACTCTTTTCAATTACACAAAATAAAGTCAGCTGTCTCGTCTGGAGGCACTGATCCAAATCCGGCTGAGGAACAACCTTGACCAGCCGAGACCCAAATGTTCTTGTCTCACGTATGAACCATCAGAGACAGTTCTCATATTCATTAAGCCTGTGTAGGTGAAGTTTGGGCTTTAAAGCTGGGGAAATTTGTCTGAAAGCCTGAAAAGCTTTTACTGGTCAATAATATAACATGTTGGCTGCCTGGAAAGCATAATATTTTGCTATACTTCATAAGATCTTAAAGGGCTGAGCTTTTGACATATAAGAGGTCATCATACAGTAAGAATATCAGTTTCAGAACTGAAAACTTCTTCCGACTCGTTGTGGAATGTGCCACACATAATAGGTGAAAGACCGCATCTGTAGAAGAAGATCAATGCCTACTTCATCATTGCAACTTTGGCCCTGCCCACTGGCGTGGAGAGAAGAGCGATACAGGATCACTGGACCAAAAATAACATTACCTTCCAAAGGATCCTAATGCTAGGAATATGTGGTTATTTATTTTCAACAATGTGAATGTCTCAGTTGAGCATTATTTGTTTGTTCTGTACATTTCACTGTAGATGTATTGGTAAATCAGTCGCAATTTCGGCGCAGGCTTTGCAAACAGACTTTTACGATATGGACTCTACAGTAATGCGACAACATGTAAGTAACCGTGTTAATTCTAATGCCTGATATGAGATCATTGATTTCTGATATGTACTGTCAGATGTTCTTTGTCTATGTCCCAGTAAATCAAACCAGTGACTAAACGGTCAACTTTACATTGTTTCTCTTAGTAGGATGAAAATTATCAGTTATTTAAACTGTGAATCAATTATATATAGAAAGCATCAAAGAACGCTCCCTTTACAATCGCTGGAGCCGTCAATCAAACAGCACGAGATTATCAGTGACTGAGTTCTGGACTCGCGACAAAACTCCTGTTATAATCAACGAATCTCTTATTTACATTGTGTTTGCACTGTTAGTTATGATGAAAGCATTCGTTAGTGTGCAGAAATGGAGTTGGAGAGGCGAGATCACTGCATTCATGCGCTCAACATGTCTATGATCGGCTTCAGTGCTCATCACTGCAACCTTTCATGCCACAATCTAAATATAATGCAATAGATCTAAATATAATGCTAATAAACACTTTTCACAATTAGTTAACCTTGAGAGCTTAATAGTAAAAACGTGCTTAAAGTTTTCGAGAGAGTTCCACATGTTAGCCAATCACAGCAGTGGGCGTTTACACTGAGGTCTCACAGCAGACACGCCCCTTCAAACAGATCGTTCAAATCAAAGGGCTAAAATCAGGGAATACAAAAAATGCCTTTTATTTCTAAATTATGACAAAAATGTATGTAAAAATCATACTAACATTATAAGCTCCCCATTAAACATTATAAAACAATGCAGTTCATGACCACTTTAAAAAATAAAGGTTCTTTATTGACATTCATGGTTCCATGAAGAATTAGCATTTATGGTTCCATGAAGGTTCCATTAAGAAACTTTAACATCCACAGAACAAAAGGTTGAACAAAAGGTTCTTTAGTGGAAAAGGGTTCTTTAGATAATTGGAATGTTCTTCAAACTAAGACAAAAATAGTTCCTTTAAGATCTGTTAAAGGGATAGTTCACTTTGAAATTAAATTTTGGTATGTTTTAGCTTACCCCAAGGGCATCCAAGATGTAGGTGTCTTTTTTTCCGCAGTAGTTTCAATTTTGATATTTTTAGGTCAAACCGTTCTTGTCTGTCAGTCATATAATGCAGGTCGATGGTCATCACCTCAAAGAGCATGCACAGAGTCCAAATTAAAACAATTCCCCATCGTCCAAATTAAACAATTCCCCATCGTAAGTACACATTGATGGCCTAAGACACGAAACGAGCGGTTTGTGTGAGAAAACGAACATTATTTATATCGTTTTTACCTCTTGAACACAGCTTCAATGATCTGAGAGTGCGGGCGGGTATAGATATATAGACTAGATGTCGCATGTAGCCAATGAAAATATAAATACTGTTCGTTTTGTCACACAAACCGCTCGTTTCGTGTCTTGGGCCATCAATGTGTACTTACGATGGGGAATTGTTTAATTTGGACGATGGGGAATTGTTTAATTTGGACTTCTCTGTGTTTGCTCTTTGAGACAGTGACCATCGACCTGCATTATATGACTGACAGACAAGAACGGTTTGACCTAAAAATATCAAAATTGAAACTACTGCGGAAAAAAAGACACCTACATCTTGGATGCCCTTGAGGTAAGCTAAAACATACCAAAATTTAATTTCAAAGTGAACTATCCCTTTAACTGAAAGGTGCAGCCCAAAATGGCATCATTGCGGACCCTTTATTTTTGTAAAAGTGTAGAATGTGAAAAGAAATTATGAACAAATAAAACATTTAATTCTGGGCCTTTCTGCTAGTCCATTAAACCAAGCCAGAGTCTAAGAGGTCTTTCAGAGTTTGTCATAAGTCTATTCTTGTTTCGCTTCTTCTGCCTCTTGCACAGTACAATCGCATATTGAAATCACGTTTCATGCTTTGGGTTTCCTCATTTCTCTGGACACGGTTGTCATAGAGGATCCGTAAATTCAGAGCACTAGAAAATAACTGCCGAATCGTTGATGCAGTGCAGTGTTCGGTGGACAGAGCGGGGAAGATCATTTGCGTTTGAAAGCTTATTACCAGCTCTCAGCAGGGTGGATAAAGGGGACACACACCCATCTTCACCCCAGTACTGCCGTCGCCAATATGCAGGCCGACGTTTTCAAATGGTTGAGTACACACACTGATTGAAATTGGGGTTGCATTGAGCACACAAAGATAAAACCGATTTCGTAAAAAGCCAACCATAATCTCACATTTGGCAGCTTCTGAGATTGCAAGACACTGAACTGGGGGAAAAGCCCCATTTCAAATGCCAATGTCTGGCTTCAGGTGAAAGGATAAAAAGGGAAAAACACAGCAGATGAAAGGAAGAACTGGAGTTGGAAGGAGTGCAGATTTGTGGTCCAAATGAACTAAATTTTTAGATTGTAGGCTATGTAGACATGAAATGATCATTCATCGCACTTTGTTAATTGCATCCTGCAGCTAAAATCAAAATGAAAGTGCCAAACAATGACAATTATGCCTATGAAGTTTAAAGAAATAGTTCACCCTATATTAAGTGCATTACATTCCAAGTCTTTTGAAGTCAGGGATTGGACAAAATTTGGAAATTTCAATGTACAGAAAAAAATACACACCATATCACGTGATCATAAATGAAATTACTTCACAACTGAATTGAGTTCCCATACACTGTAAAAAATTTCTAACCCTCCCAAATCAAAAATTTCAAGTGACCGATAACATCTACATTTTTCAATTGGCCCACGTGAAATTCTTGTTGCAATAGTGTGTTAACATTGGCTCAATGAGAAATAATACGTCAGACTAATTGAAAAATGTAGATGTTATCGGTCACTTGAAATTTTTGACTTGGGGATGTAATTTTTTTTTACAGTGTACACTCAAAAGTGCAGCAGATTTGCCATTAATAACACACAATTTAATTTTAGAGCTACAGCAGAAGAGCAAGAGTTTCAGCATGTAACAACCTAAATTTTGGAACAATATAAGAGTGAGCAAAGGAATTTATTTGTGAGGTATACTGCCCTACATATAACTATCATTTAATGTCTTATTCGAACAAAAATATACTAATAGTTAAAACTAAGATCATAGTGAAAAATCAAACTAAATTATGTGTATAAACTGAGGTGTGAAGAAGTTATGCACCATCAAAATGAGGAAAACACTCTTTTTCTACACATACTGTCCCATTACATAATTACTTTGGGCCATTCAGTCAGTCAGTACTGAAATCCACCAGCTGACCATGTCTGTCCTTGCATATTCCTTATAAAATGAATAACACATTTATTAAGTAAAAATGTAAAATTATAAAGAAAACAAATGGATTAGTCAATTTGAAAATTGTAATAGAAAATAGGTTTAAACAAAAATAAGTTCTATCTTATTCAATAGTTAATAATAAAATCCAAAGTATTGTACTGTATCTAACAGATGAATATTGTGAGAAGATCAGAGTATAGGGAAAGAATGGCCCAAAAGAAGTAAGATATTAGCAGAATTTAAGGAGAGACAAAAAAAGAAGCCCAGAGTCTTCTGAAATAAACATTTTATATGCTATGCTTACATAACAGGAAAGGACTAGGGAAAGTATAGCCTACCTATTAATATTCTTTGTTCTTCTTTTGCAGCCATTGCAGGATGGAGATCTGATTAGGTCACTAAGTTCTTGTAATATAGAAGATCTTGCATTATGTCTGCAGAGATGAAAACAGATGCACTTTGATAACATGGTACATCATGCAATTAACTCTGAATACAATCAATAGCACCGAGAAATTCATGAAACATAGCCTAAGGCATAAAAAGGATCTATAATTCATTAAGAAAATAATAATTCATTTAATAACAAGGACAAATTCATAAAATAAGTTAATAAAAGACATTAATCACAAGAATAAACTCAATAAATTTGAATACGAATACTTTCGCTTACACCTAAATATAGGGCCTATATATAGCGATTGAGAAAAAAAGAATGAAATTTCTAGATGCCACCAGTTCACTTCATCCAAACTAACTCCATGTTCAAAGGCTTTAGCGTCGAGCACAGACATGTTCTGAGGGAGGACGCGAATAGTGAACCAAATCTGCCTCCCCCCGTGCTGTTTTTTTCTCCTCAGCCTTTGTCAACTGTGGTTTTGTGGGAAGGGGGTGAATATTCGCATAGGGCTGTCTACGTTTTACTTAATCTGGGACCGACTGGCACACCTCTCTTCAGTCTTCTCTTCACGACGAACGAGCGAAATATCCGTCCGGTGTTTCTCGTTTAGTCACAGAGAGATGTCTGAGGATGCGCATCAATACCTTATTCATCCGTTGTCTCTCCACGGAGCCCGTCTTTGAATGTTTTATCCAGTGAATGAATGGAGCTGCTTGAGGATATTCGACCTTTTCATCGGGTTTTAGGGAATAAGGAACCCCTCGACATCTGAATAGGCTACGTGAATTAAAGCGATAAAACGTCTATGACGGGCGTTACGGGACGACTACGCAAAGCCATCGCGGCATATGGTGATTTTTTTCCTTTTGTTTAAATTTTCGTCATGTTCTCATACAGCTTTATATGAGGCAAGTATATCGAAGTATTTATTTCACGATATTTTCGAGGCTTCGAGCCTAGTTGGAAATCCGAAATGTTCGCTCTGGAATAGGAGATAAGTTGGTCACCGTTTTATACAGTCGACAGACAGATCGGATCTGCTATTTTTTTTTATTTCTAACTGAATACCGAGTTGTGTTGCACTGCGGTAAATCAGAAGTCGACGCGCGCGGTCGTCGACGGCTGCCTTTCAAACCTATCATAATACGCATGCATATGGCATTGTGAGGTATTGCAATTAATGCATCTCTCTACAGGTGCCTGAACTGGTGCCAGATTCTGATTTTTTAACCTGCGTTCATTCTAGATGCTGTTGCTGAACCTTTGCTGATTTCCCCTAGGGAAAAACAAAATACCTCCGGCTTGTGTAAAAGCCTGTAGGAAGCAGTTTAGTTGTAGGAGTTTGGCTGCATTAAAACGTGAAGTACTTGATCAAAGTGTCATATTGCAATAAACGAATGCTTAAGGCTTGCATTGTGAAGCATAGTTTAGAATGTAATATAATATATTTTGAAGGCACATTTGTCTTTGACTGCTTGAAATTAAGGCTTAGCAAGGAGCCTCTCAAGTTTAGATTGGTCTTTCACATCTAGATTTAAAGTAGTTTTTTGCTTTTGATATTGACTTATAAATCACAATTTCTTAAGTTAAATGTTCATAGATTAAATTTCTTTGTTATTTCAGACCTGGTTAGATGTTTAAATTAAATGTTATACATCTTTATGCCTTACTTTTCCCAACTCACCGAGATATCTTTTTTTCCCCCCAGCTGCATCTTTGTCGATAGGATCAAATCGGACTGCATCATCTAAATGAAGTTACCCAGCCATGCAATGTTCCTGGAAGGCTGTGATTCTGCTTGCATTGGTGTCCATAGCGATCCAATACACAGCAATCAGGACTTTTACAGCTAAGCCGTTTCATTTGTGCCCTGTTCCTAACCCTCTGAACTGTGGTTTGGGACAGGATGTGGAGTCCTTCGATCGGATGTGTGATGAGTACCCTTATTTTAATTACAATTCCTCCAGGAAGACTCACATCCTCATCTTGGCAACCACCCGTAGCGGCTCCTCTTTCGTTGGACAGTTGTTCAACCAGCACTCAGATGTGTTCTATCTTTTTGAGCCACTTTATCATGTCCAAACGACCTTAATCCCTCACCTTTCTTCCAGCAGATATGCTGTTGAGCGCAGAGTGATGCTGGGAGCCAGTCGTGACCTTCTTAGAAGCTTGTACAACTGCGACTTGTATTTCTTAGAGAGTTACATCAAACCGCAGCCGGCAAACCATACCACGGATAAACTCTTTCGCCGAGGAGCAAGCAAAGCCCTCTGCTCTATGCCGGTCTGTGATGCCTTCAGCCCTAATGATGGCAATATAGAAGAGGGGGATTGTGTTCGAAAGTGTGCCTCCCTTAACTTGACCCTAGCAACCGAATCATGTCGGGAAAGACGCCACGTGGCCATTAAAACAGTGCGTATTCCAGAGGTCAATGATCTTAAGGCACTGATTGAGGACCCTCGGCTTAATCTGAAAGTTATCCAGCTGGTGAGGGACCCGCGTGGAATATTATCTTCGAGGATTGAAACCTTTCGGGACACATATCGCCTATGGCGGATCTGGAGAGCCACCGGCCGTAAACCCTACAACCTGGATTTGACTCAGCTAACAACAGTGTGTGACGACTTTCTAAACTCAGTGTCCATGGGCTTAAGCCGGCCGCCGTGGCTTCGAGGACGGTACATGCTAGTGAGATACGAGGACCTAGCCAGGAATCCGCTCCAGAAAACCAAGGAGGTTTATGAATTCCTTGGTCTTTCTTTGGAAAAAAACGTGGTGGACTGGATACATAACAACACAAGAGGCAATAACGATGTGTCAGCAAAGCATAAGTACGGCACGTTGAGGGACTCGGCGGCCAACGCAGAGAGCTGGAGGTTGAAATTGTCTCATGACATAGTTGATTACACACAAACTGTATGTCAGCACATTTTAGATGAGCTCGGCTACAAAGCTGTCAACTCCCCCGAGGAGCTGAAAAACATGTCGCTCTCTCTCATCGAGGACAAAACCTTCATACCTTTTTTGTAACAAAGGTAAACGTGCACGCACAACTATTTTTCTACATTTATATTCTTGCCTTAATGTGATTGACATTTGCACTATGAACTTTTTTTACTTCGGAGACTCCCTTGCAGTCACCCTATGATTTTCTGAACAGCACAAGAACCAAAACTCTTTAGCTGTAAAGAGATCTGAACTTCACCTTTATTGCATTGAGATAGTAATGTTCATTATTTATATATTAGAGCAGAGCACCACACTACTGATAAAGAAATTCTGTATGCTGGTCATTGCTTTGACAACAGTGAATGTGAATATTTTGTATGTCATAGAACCCAGACTATTCTCAAGAAAAACATTCTTTAACGTGGGACTGAAATGCTGTCATGTATAATAACAGCCGTGCAATAAAATTGTGAATGTCACAGTCAGGCTATTTCTCAGGTGTGTCTCAGTGTAAAGTCTTGTCTGCCACAGAGTTTTGGGGGGTTATTTTGGTTTGCTTTATGCATTGGTGCTGCATCCAGGTAAAAAGAAAATAATCTAAAGTAAAATAATGCACTTCAGTCTGCTTGCTTTAGGTGGTCATGATTTACAAATACATTGTAAAAATCAATTATTGCTGTTAAATTACAATGAAATAAGGTTTTTGTTATATTTTGCTAAATGCCATGATACTACTACAGAAAAATGCAATCCAAGTTTTTAGAGTGGACAGTTTGGTAGTTTAATGTAATTTAGAGATTTTCATATGAAATGCATGAAATGATTCATTCTTTTATGGCTGTCCTCATCATCATACCACTAATTTTCATTGATTCAGTGCATATAGATTTGTATTTAGTGTCCATGAAAAAAAAAATGTTTGGCTCATTGTATGTGAAAGAGACTTTTGCTATTTTTGAAATCTTAATAAATGTAGAGAAGCATAAATAAGATGTAATCACTGGTGAAACCACTTTTTTTTTTCCATTTATGGAACAGCTTTTTTGTTGTAGCACAGTTTAAAGGACAGTTGTGTACATGACTCTTGCTTGGTTGTCACAATGGCCTTAATTTGTTTTAATCCTTCATGGATTTTACATAATCTAGATAATCTGGATTCACGTTCAGGTTATTAAACCAGATATATTAATCTCATGATTGTCTCAATTGCTAACCCTCATCAATCTTCAATGTTAGATTTGTGTCAGCATCATTAGAGAGCGAAGAGTGTGCGAGGACGAATTCTCTTTCATTCCACGAGATTGTCATCAGATATACATGCTTCACAGTCATGTACCATAGAAATTAATGTCATACAATATACCATTGTTTAGTCTTCCTTGTTTGATCTTTCAAGACATCCAGTAGAAATGGCCCCCCCTTGTGGTCTGAAAAAATAGCTAATCATGTCTACTTGTCAAATCAAGCAACTTTTGTCATTTGAAATTGTGTTTCTCTGCTGCTAGTATACATAAGACTGATGAAGACTACAGTAAACACAGCACATTGCAGGACAATACAGCATATAAAAGTACAATACATTCTTAACCGTGAGTGAGGTGAGATGATGTGCATATAAACTCATAACAAAGCTTCTGTGTTCAAAGTACTACGTTTATATATTCAAGTGGAGCAACTTCAGGAACTAAGGATTGTGCACTAAAGTATCTTGAGATTGAGGAAACACTAGTTAATCAGCCTAAATGTTTACAAAGCAGAGGAAAAGAATGAACCCTATGAACAGTAGGGCGATTATCAATTATGCAAGCTTTAAATAATGTCATGGAAATGCTATTCATAAGCTTAGCTATGCTGCACAGTTTAGTTTGGATAATTACTGCTCCCAAGCCAGTAATATCTAGTAATGGCAGATATATAGCCATAATAGCTATATTTCACATTAAGTTGAAGCCACAACCTTTTAGCTATGAGTTCCAATCTGGTTTGTCATTTGCCAGTCCCATTTTCCCCTAATCATCCCTGTCAAATAAAAATAAAAATGTCCCATTAAAATAGTTTCAGCGTGGCATTTGTAATTCAGTCAAATTTGAGAATTTAAGGCACTTACACATACACACACTTTCTTGGCAGGTGGCTTATTTTGTGACCTGAGGTTTGTATGTATCACAATTTTCTATCCACATTTAAGCCATTTGTTTGATGAACTTTTAACTTTTTTTCCCATCAACCCTATAAAGTGCACAAGTAATTGTCTTTCTGAGCCATCTCGCTTTATCCTTTGCCAAAAAAGCCACCAATAATTTGGCAGCACCATTGGACAGATCAGCTAAAAAATATGCCAGCTAGAAACTAAAGTTTAAAAAAAAGGTGTTAGTGGTACTTAAAAGCAGATATTCTTGTGTAAATTACCCACTTAAATTCGTCTGTATGCTGAGGAAGCTATTTTTTCTCAACCCATACAGTGAAGAGAGCGAATCTGTGAAAGAATGGGAGGGATAAAAAAGACCCCAGAGATGTCCAATGGTACGAATTCCAGCCCACAACAGAGGTCTCCTGCCCCCAAATGTCAAGAAGCAGTTTCGGCCGTTCTGAGATTATATAGGCTACATGAACAGTAGCAGATGCCGAGTTTTGCTTTGTTGAACTTAAAGTGCTCTTCAGAGGATAACAATTTATCATGCTCCTCACTGAAGATTTCAACCTGCTTGAGATCTGTCGTTCATTTAAACCACTTATTGTGATTAAGAAAACCTTTGAAATCTCTTATTGCGATTAAGAGACTCCAGGATGCAAACATTGTTTATGAAATCAACGTAATTGCTTTTCTATAGCTGTCATATGCACTGCACCTTAGAGTTATTTGACCTTTAGTGCAGTATTTAGTTGCATTGTTTGGAAACATATATCAGAATATTCCTATTTAAATTTGTCTGAATCGCCGATGTTGTGCCAAATTATCACCCCCCTCGTTGAAGTCAGTACCTGATTGCCTAATTCTAACCCCAACCCTAATCCTAACCCCTCCCCCACAACTAATCCTAAACCTACCAATACTAGGGGGGTAATCATTTGGCGGGGGTCAGAATTCGGCACAACCTTTCACGCCTTCTCTGTAGGTAATCTACACCTAAAATGTTATCAAGACAATACTTTCAGAAGTTATTTTCAAACGTTTATAAGATATTCATATCATGAGGGGAAAAAAAGTCTTACCTCAAAAACTCTGCGCGCGCTCGTCCTTTTAAGGTGTTTTTTTCTTCTTCTCACGAGTGAGAAATGTATGACTCGTGCGCCCATTAATTTTTCATTCACAAAGTTGAAATGATATGAATAAACAACTTATTTAAGCAAAATGTTTGGCAATTGCGGCAAGTCTCTTGTTGCTATAGATTTACAACTGTTTGTCATTTGTTTTCGTTGTAATAATATGTTCTGTTGCTTTTTCTCTCCCACATTAATTTTTAATTTTAGATGTGGTTTCTAGGACATCTTTTAAAATAACACGTTTTTCAACCGTTTTGTGCTTGCTGGGTACAAGTCTGGCTCATTTCTATGAATCGATTCTTTTTTATCCAGCGGGCTTTAAAAAAAAATTAAAATAAAATAAAAATAATTAGTCATAACATATTAAATCCATCGTAAATTTTTGCGGTCATGGCTGGTTAGGACAGTAGTTTGAATCCTGGTCCTAGGGAGCACTCCACATTTGTATGTCGTCTTTATTTAAAGGGATAGTTCACCCAAAAATGAAAATTCTGTCATTAATTATATACGCTACTCACCCACATGCAGTTCATAACCTGTAAGACTTTCGTTCATCTTCAGAACACAAATGAAAATCTTTTTGATGAAACCTGAGAGCTTTCTGTCCCTCCATAGACAGCTATTCAACTACCACTTTGACGCTTAATCAAGTTCATAAAGAGATTGTAAAACTAATCCATATGAATTGAGCGGTTTGGTCCAAATTTCGATTGCTTTATGTGATGAACAGATTGAATTTAGGCTTTTATTCACATAAACATCTCACACATCAGTTGTGGTAAACGGAAGCTCAAGCATGTTCGCTTGTGCGAGAACCAACAATGAGGTTTATTCTTGTTTTGTTTGAGCTTCCGCAAGAAACAATGAGGTTCATTCTCGTGTTACGCACCACGTTTGAGCTTCAGTTATTTAAAGCGATCAAGTCTCTTTAGAAAATTTGGGGCTAAACCACTCTAAACAATTCATATGGATTAGTTTTACGATCTCTTTATGAACTTTTTGAAGTGTCAAAGTAGTAGTTGCGTAGCTGTCAATGGAGGGACAGAAAGCTCTCAGATTTCATCAAAAAGATCTTCATTTGTGTTCCAAAGATGAACGAAAGTTTTACGGGTTTGGAACGAGATGAGGGTGAGAAATTAAATGACAGAATTTTCATTTTTGGGTGAACTATCCCTTTAACACACCTGATTTAGGTCATCAGCTGGTTAGCAGAGAAGTTTTTGTTTTTGTTTTTATTTTTATTGAACATATAAAGATTACAGGGGATACATCAAAGATCACATAAAAGAACAGGATAAGAAACTTGAAGTGAAGAAAGACAATAGAATACATTTTCAAGCAAGAAACAACAAACAGGGATAATCTACTAGATAAAGTGATTAATAGAAACATAAAGGAATAAATAGCCTAATTGGCCACTTTGAGCACAAAATCTTTTTTTACGAACAAGGCAACGGTCGTAGGCTATACATGACGTCAAACTCTGCAGTGTCTTTTTAAAAAACACTCAGCATATAATACATCCAAAATGTAAAAATATATCAGTCTACTCAACTTTACTGCAATCCTGCAGACTTGTGCAATAACTTGGATGGGTTAAATGCAGAGGACAAATTCCAAGTATGGGTTACCATACTTGGCCTTCACGTCATGTCTCTTTCACTTTTTTAAAGTTTGCGTTCTTTTAATTCAGCTAAAAGGTCATGTTGTGATGTATCAATCTTCTAATTGTCACATGTCTTCATGTGAAACAAATGTGCAGGGCAGAGTTCACCAAACGTACATTTTGGAATGTGGCGAAATTCGCATGAGCTTGAATTTCCTGTCTTCTGCATTTGCATGAGTATGAATGGAAGGCAATGGAATGAAGAGTGTAGTGTGTCTGGCCCCTTACGAGTGTCCAGCAGTGCTGTGGGCAGGGGGGCCCAAAGCAATATACGGTACAAGGGGCCCAAAAACCAGACGGCACTGGCTGTGGGTTAGGACAAAAACGATTGGCTTTCGTCCTTCACAGCTAGCTTTTATCGCTTTATTGCGTTTCGCCTGGTTACGACACGGTGTGAGGTTAAAAAGCCACAAAACAACTTCCCCTTTTATGGTGCATTTACTACTTGATACTAAAATCACTAATGTCCATGGTTAATATTGTGGAACAATGATGTTGTTGAGCCATGCAATTGTTTTTGAAGATAAAACCCCTGACTGGCTCAATAGATTTTTGTGCTGATTCAGTATGCCATGAAAAGACAAAGGTTTATGAGCTCCTGGTTCTGCCTATACCGGACACCTGACATCTAATCTAAAGATGCTATTCCCTCCCCCCCCCTCTTTCTGATAGAAACAAAACATGTAACCCATTTTATGATGAAAAACCCTATCATCTTATGAATACAAGTGGATGCCGTTTTAAAGTTTACCTCTCAGCCTTAATAAAACAGGGATTTTATCATGTGATTTTAATTATGGGGTCACTTACTTTTATAAACTGCTTATGTAATCCAGATCTGGACTGTCAGTGCATATTAGTGCATTCAGTGTTACATAAATGATTAAAGCTAAAATGAATAATAGATCAATGGTATTAAAATATCTCCACCTATTCCAGCAGGGGATCATTGCAGGATAGTAATTCTTCTCTTTGCTCATATTCTTTTGATGGTAAATAAGTGAAATGCATCAAATAAAAAACAACAGCAGCAGCAACAACAACAAAATACAAAGAACTCATGCATTTCTAAAATACAGAATGCTTTATTTGTAGAATACAGCATCAATTTAGCAAAAATAGTTCTATTATAGACAAAATCTACTTGGTCTTAAAAGTCCAGTTTATAGTAACAGCATCTTCAAGACATGGGTACCTAACAGAAAGTGTGTAGATAGCAAAAACTGAAAGAAACATGAAAAAAGGTGAAATACATACTCACAATTAACAGCATGTTGTACAAAGAACTAGAGCTTCAAGCATGCATTGCAGCAATATAATAATAATAATAATAATAATAATAATTGTGTCATATGTTGTTTTTACATAAATAAAAAGGAGACAAACATTTAAGCAATAGGGGAGAAAAAAAAAAGACAGAAACATGAACAAATACTCAATTTGCACATTTTCAATTGTGCTGGTTCTATGATGTAAACGGCTGTAAAACGGTCACAGGAAATACATCTGTGGTTATTTTGCACTGTTCTGAAACACTAAACACTCCACAGTGAGCTTTTAGAACTCCCAAGACATTCAGGCACATGTACAGCCATTAAAACATCATCTCAAGCAAACCACAAGTGATGCTTCGCAGCAGACTTGCAAAAAAGCCTTTTTAAATGGACTGAAGACAATGTGGTGAAGTTTCCGTTTCCCTGCATCCTTTTTAGATGCGAATCATTTCTTTTCTTAACTCCAGGCACTGGTTTCCTGGAGACAGATTAAATTTCAACGGCTTGAACATCGTCTTACAAAATGGAGTGTTTACACTGGAGACTCACCATTAATGTAATCTACGCCAATGATGTGCGAACTGCCGTTCAGAGGATCTCTACTCTTACCAGGACTGACGTAAATGAGAACGTGATGATAATAAAACAGCTCACTGTGAAAACAGCAGATGTTTATATTACTTATATTTATATTATCAAAGAAAAGACGCGATTTTTGACACTAAATCGAAGAACATTTGAGAGTTTGTAGTCTAAACCCCACATTATTGGATGATCAGGGTCATTTAGTGTCACATTTATTCATTTAATTAAATATTACTTATATTACTTTCACTGACTTTCAAGAACTTTGTTCAAAGATGGGCTTGAAACAAGCCTGCTAATAATTCTGCGAAGTGTGCTTAAACTTTTTTAAGGGATGTTTTAGAGAGAAAAACCTCATTAGGGCTAATTATGTGCACACAAGGACTGATATTACAAAAAATAATTTACACCAAGTTTTCATTTTAAGTAAAACTGCTGACATATTAGAGTTCCCTTTAAGATGGAGCCAGTTTCATTAAGTTGTTAAAGAATATGTTATGATATTACCATTTGATCCCGAAGCGTCTTCCCAGCATTAATAATACCGACCAACATTTCAGCCAATAGTCAAAATACACAAATACACAAACAAATTAGCAAACACAAGGCATAAGATACCAATTATCTCATGTCCCTTGTAGCTCATGTAGCTTTCTAGAAGTGTGTTTATATAGCGTATTGCAGTTCTTTATGTTAACTTAGGTAGGATTGTATTTGGTGAATGCGAAACAGTTATTTTCCCATGGGCTAAATGAACCAGCCACCTGTTTTCCAACCCCCATGAAAGTGAGAACACACCACCCAGACATCCACAGACACACCGATTCGAACAAAGGCTGGGAGCGAGTCAGCCAGTCTAATCTGACTTGTCTTTTTTCTTTGGTGTAACTTTACCGGCCACTGCAGACCCCACTGCCCCGACCCCTCCCGTTACCACGGAGACACCGCCTTTGACCAATCCCACTCCAGCTGCAGGAACACTCGTCACAGCCGTCTTGGTCAGCTCGAAGCTCTTGCTGCCTACCCAGGCCACCCCCCCGAGGGTGGCACCCACCGCTCCTTTGGTGAAGTTGAACAGCCCGCCGGTCACTCTCCACACCACGCCTGCTTCATTCTTAGGGTGGTCTTTCTCCAAGTCTGAAAAACATTAGATTGAATAAACAGAAGTGTAAACATTCAGGGCCAGATTTACTAAACAGGGCAAACTAGCGTGAGCGCAATCCCATAAAAGATGGTTTCTGCACGCAAATTAAAAAACACAGATGCAGCCGGATCATTTCCATAACGACCAACGCAATCTACCAAGAGCTGCGCAAATTAGCGTCTGGTTTAAGACATGCTTTTTTGGGGCGGTAAATAATGGCACACATACCAGTAAATTGACTAGCCCAAACCTTAGTAAATCACCTTGCGTGATTTATTTAAATACTCTCCTCCCATAAATTTTGCGTCTGAAAGGGAAACTTCCACAATTTTAAAATGATTTTTCATATTATGACCAAATGCAGACTATTTTGATGTTTAAAGTTCACCATGAAATCACAATTGACAATTCTTCTCTGATGACGCGTTTACTGGCGCAAGGACGGGACAAGCTGTCACTCATGTGAGATCGACCAACAGCAAACAACAACCATCCAATCAATTGCTGATGGAAAAATTAAGTCCCGCCCTACATTTTTTCTTGTTCAAGAAGCCGTTTCACTTATACGTCACAATAGGAAAGAAAATACTAGCGCAACTTCTGTTTCATGCTGAATTTAAGTGTCCAATAATTGATTTGCAAAAACACAATAAGTGTTAAATTATTAAACAACAACAACAACAAAACATAATATCCACTTAATTATACAATTCATTATGGTCACACTTCAGTTTAGGGTCCAATTCTCACTATTAACTACGGCTTTTGTCTCAATTAACTACTAATTACAGCTTATTAATAGTTAGTAAGGTAGTTGTTAGGTTTAGACACTGGGTAGGATTAAGGATGTAAAATATGGTCATGTAATATAAGGCATTAATATGTGCTTATAAGTACTAAACAACCAATATCCTAATATGCATGCTAATACACAACTAGTTAATGGTGAGAATTGGACCCTAAACTAAACTGTTACCTTAATTATTATTATTATTAATATGGGGAAAAACTCCAATGACTTGCATTGAAGGAGGATCCTGAGCCATACGGACCTTAACTTGGGTTTTGCTTTTTTGACTTTTTTGGCCCAGGAAGCAACCATCTAGTAACCAACCAGAAACCACTGAGCAATGCATGGCTACGTGAAAGACTATTCTCTTCAAATCCAGCTCCATTTAGCCATTCACAGTTCTTTCTGTTGCCAACAAAACACATTTTATGAATCATCAAACCATGGCAAATATAATTATCTACATTCAATTTTTCAGTTAAGATCACTTGGTTCCTAAAGCCATGATTTTGCACCAAAAAATAATAGTATTTATGTAAGCATAGCTTATTTTCCTCATTGTGATGGTTATGTGAGACTTAAAGCTTCAGGGCAGCATTGTGAAATCACCTCACATCTACAGACCTGAGTAATACACTGAGCAGATGTGGTCTAAACCACACACACACACACACACACACACACACACACACACACACACACACACACACACACAAACACACAGTCCAAATAGCATAATCTTTCCCCTTTGTTCCTTTGGCAGAATACAAGAAAAAAAGTGACTCTTTTCCTTCCACTGGACAACTAGCATTTACACACCCCACAATACTCTGTGGACTGTGAACAGAAATTATATCTTTTACATTCAATCAATACTGTCAAGGACTGCATGTCTGGGCTGCACGATGAGCTCCCCGGTGAATCGATGTGCCACAGAGAAAGCCGTGTGAATGACAAGCAGCGCATCTTCAGATGAGTCTCGTGGGACGGCGGACGGAAAACTTCATGGAGCAGTCAAGGTCGGCCCACATGTAGTTCATATACGTGCGCAGATGTGCACGCGCATGAACAACAACAGACACACGCTGAGATAAGCAGAACCAGCCTTGATGTGAAACATTTTTAAGATGCAACTTGAGAGAAGATTTAACTAAAGCCTGCTTTCCTCGCTTAACGGCCTCTTGCAAATATCGAAATTCATTAATATGTATGAAACACGCACAAACCTCTTGCTTCTTCTGACACCATGTCTCTACTGTGAGTCTCATGCTCAGTTTAGACTAGCGATCGACTGATGTTTATGACGAATTTTGAGTGTCCCATAACTGATATGCAGAACCAGAATTTTTATCCGATTGATTTCTCATTTGAACAAAATAACCAAATTATTAGACAAGACGGTAGAACCAGTTAAGGAGTTCAACGATAACGGCGGTCGAACGGCGGTCAGTGACAATGTTGGTGGATACGAAACTCGTTCCTCTAGATTACCATTCGCACATGCAATATAGACTAACTCGAGTCATCTGCGCCTGGGGAGATGCAATTACACTTTCCACGCTACCAAACCTCAAAGCATTGCGGCACTTTCAGAAATCTTCCATTTTCACATGAAGCCTGAATGAGCAAAGTAGCGAGGCATGTTTCAAAAAAGGAATGAGATTATTTCTGAATTTACATTTTCATACATTATTTAAGTGATAGAAGGATAGACCAATGACGATGGGTCGTGTTTCTCTTACAGAATCTGCACATCTGTGCCTCATGAAACTCAAGCAAAAATTGTGTGAATCATTTGTAAAAAAATTCTTGCAAAAATACATTTCACATGACAAGCAATTTTCATGAAAAATTGTTCACAAATTCATTCTTACGTAAACAGTTATGAATTTGATGACAAGGGTTACGTAAACAGTTATGAATTTGATGACAAGGGTTACGTAAACAGTTATGAATTTGATGACAAGCAATTTTAGAATAAATTATTTGTGAAGCACTTCTGAAATAAGATGCATTATTTGTATGACAAACAATTTTCATATAAATTGTTCGTAACTCCATTCTTATATAAACCATCACATTCATATGACAAGCAATTTTCATGTAAAATGTTTGCAAATCCATTCTGATGCAAGCTCAAATTTATATGAATAGCAAATATTTTATAAATTCTAAACTAAAATGTGACATTCAATTTCATACAAATTGTTTGTAAATGCATTCTAAACTCATAATCATATGAGCAAATGAAATTTTTTTATGCAAATTTTCTTGAACTAACTATAAATGTAAATATGCTTTGGGCTATGTCTTAATGTGTACTTGGGTAATATATGTGAAACAAATATTCGCCTTTGGACACTGCATGCAAATACCAGTCATCAACAGCATAGCGTGACAATGTGTAGTTTGCAATTTAATTACATTTCTTTAAATGTCAATCTAACACGACAGGAGAATAGAATATAGCAGCCAAATAATACTGCTATGATGCAAAGTCACCCACGTCATTCACGATATGCTGTATATTAATCACACCGACAACAAATGAACATCATGAATGATTTCTGTTGAACACAGTGAGGAAAGACCTTGCCTCATTCATAAAACGAGCAAAATTAATTTGTGTATCGTTTGTAAATTAATTTTTTCCGTAAATTCTTACATTTAATTTTCATTATAAAATGTTTGTAAAGCCATTCCAATGTAAACTTGCATTCAAATAACAAGCAATTTTCATATAAATTGTTCGCAAATCTATTCATGTAAATGGTCAAATTTCATGACAAACAATTTTCGTAGAAATTGTTTGTTATTGTATACTAATGTAAACTAATTTTCTTAATACGATGTCGATGAGTATGTAAAATGAGTATGATGATGTCATGTAAATTGTTTGTAAATCAATTCTAAACATAAACAGTCACATTCAAATGACAAGCAAAATTTTCTTAAAACCATTCAAACGCAAACTGTCTGTAAAAGCTGTTTTGAAACGATATGTATTGTGAAAAGCACTATACAAATAAATGTGAATCGAATAGAACATTCGATATGACAAGCGATTTTTATGTAAAGTGTTCGTAAATATTGTAACGTAAAGCGTTGCATTAATTTTACAAGCAATTAGAATGTAAATTCCAAAATTTGCCACAATTTGTGTAACAACCACATACTTTGTACACATACATACAAAAAATATATAAGTACATGATTCATGAATGAGGCCACAGTTTGTGAGCTTCACACGGCATCTGAAACAACCTTGTTATTGACATTTGACAGCCATTGTCATTCAGTTGAATTCAGTGCAATAACTGCAGATAACCAGTCGAACACACAATGCTACCATGTCATGGATTAGAAGTTCCACTGAACTAACAGAATATAAATGTGGTTTTGGCTATGTGCCCATGGGTACTTGGGTTACAAATGTGAAATAAATATTTAGCTAGAATTTGGACACTGTATGCAAATAACAGAGTCATCAATACTGTGACAACAATGCGTTATTTGCAATATAATGAAGTTCTGAATAATCCAACACAGAATAAAATATATGGCAGCCAAATAATAGTGCGACTGATAATCGCTCACAACATGCAAATAACGTGCAAACAATACATGTCACAAACCTCCGTTCTGTGTCGTTAAACATTATATGCACAGCATTTTAATCACACAGACAATAACAAACATATGTGCACATCATGAATGATTTCTGTTGAGTACAGGGAGGGAAAGACCTCATCTTAATCTGGCTTAACTGACTACTGACCTAAAAGAATGGGATAATGCCGCTGGTAGGATCTGATTGAAGAGGGGGAGAGAGAGAGAGTTTGTGGTGTGTACAGAGCTGTGCAGGAAGGAATAATTGGTAACAATTTACAGTAAGATTCATTAGTTAACATTAGTTACCTAAGTTAAAGGTATAGCGGAGGATCTTTCCAAATTTTAGATAAGACCCGCCCTCTCCACTTTTTGAAAAGTTTGATTGATTCACCAGAATGATTGACATTTAGGAGGACCAATAGTATAGGTTACCCACCAGGAATTAAAACATCCTCCGCTTTACCTTTAACATGAACTAAGAATAAACAGTATTTATAAATGTTTTGGTTAATATGAATTTCAACATTTACTAATACGTTATTAAAATCATAGGTTGTATTTGTTAACATTAAATAATGCACTGTGAACTAACATGAACAAACAATGAACAGCTGTATTATTTATTAACTAACATTAACAAAGATTAATAAATACTGTAACAAATGTATTGCTCTTTGTTAGTTCATTACATGAACTGTCAACTAATGAACCTTATCGTAAAGTGTTACTGAATAACTATTTATCCCTGATGTGCAGTTTGAAACTTCAAAAATGAGAAAAGTGCTTATAATTCTTTCATATAAACACGCTATTTGAACTGTAAAGTTTTCTGAATAGTGTTTTAAATGAGGGGTGACTAAACTAATGAATAAACTTCTAGGTATTAGAGGAGGATTACAATGGTTTAAAATCACATATTTTAAACATTCAACAAAATATTAAATATATTAATAATCTCTAAACTCTAGAAAAGTCTTGTGCAAAGTTAAAAATAGTAAAACCTTGTAAAAATAGTGAAAAATAGTACAACAAATCGCATCGCAAAATGCGATCCTTCTAGCTTTTCTTTAGCGCGAGAACATGTCAAAGGAACACAAAACAAAACAGTTTTACAGAACTTTCTTAAGACTGTAGTCTACTAGTTGTTCAGGCCACAAACCGACTAATCGATTTAGAAAATATGCAGTTTTGCATGGTTTTACACACTGTAAAATTGCCAACATCATGTAACCTTACTGAACCCTAACCTTTTTTTCTTCATCATAATCAAACATTTGCTAGAATTTGCTGAGTAAATACCCACAAGCTTGTTATCAAATACACCGATCTTTCTAATTGCTTACCCTTGTTTGATTAATAGAAAAAAAAAATATATATCACTCACTACATACATAAAGCATGCTGCTTTAACTGCAGAACACGAAACAGCTTTCTTTCTTTGGCAGAATGACCAAGTTATTCTTTTTTTGACAGGAACCTTCAAGATCAATCAAATTCTATAGCAAATAGAAAATGTCAATTTGTGTTCAGATGCAGGAAAGAGAACAGTGACATTTGAAGGCTTAGATGGAAAGGTTAAGATATTCTGAGGCGTGTTACTCTTTCGAGAGACGGCCCGAATTCTGTGGAGGGTGAGCATCAGTAGCTAAAAACCCACTCAACAAGCCCCGTACAAAGGTTACCGTGTTGGTCTCGACAGTTAAATAAACATTCACAAAGAAACTGGATGGAGTATTTCACATGTCCTTCGAAGCGCTAAAGCTTTCAAAAGAACGTAGTCTCGTTGTCCCTAACTGACAGAAAACCGAATAAGAAGATTGAATCTTGTTGTAGAACTGAACAAGGAATCATTGACTGATATTACTCGGATGCCTCTAAGGCAATCTAAACATCAATTGGAGCAAGAAGCCTGCAGCAATCATGGATGAATAAAGTTTTAGGTTGTGACCGAATCCAAAAGCCCCAACTAAAGAAAGATAAGTGGTCTCCTTGGTGCCCAGAATGAGCTGAGAAAATGATCTGGGCACACTTGAACATTCTGGTGCCTGAACCCTGGCCTCAACTCTATAATATGTTCCTGTCGAGGACAGCCACAAGTAAGACCTTTTAGATAACACCAACAATGCTGCATTCACAAACCGAAGGGAGGAGAACAGAGATAAAGTCTTAGAAAGAACAGAAGAAACAGATACAAAGCATTTTCCTCCAGGTACCCACTTGGACGGGAACATTTTGTAAAGAGAAGACGAACAAATAAGGCCCTGCTAAGGATGAAGGGGCCATCAGCGGCATACATAATAAGTAAAACAATCGTGGAGGAAACACTAAGGCCACATCTCCTGGAAAAAATCTCATCCAATGGTAAACAAAAACAAAAGGCAACAAAAGGATCTATTTTCCATGATGCATTTTAATAATCAATTCATACAATTACTCCTATTCAATGATTAGCATGTTAATTTGTGAATTAAAACGGAATTTGGAGGGGACTAATGTCATAAATATTATATAATTGTACAACTGTACTTATATCAATAAAGAAAAAAGTATTGAAAAGAAGTTCGGCATAGTTTTATTTATTATATTTTACACAAAAAAATGTATTAAAAAAATTTGCAAACACGTTATCCACCAAATGGATACAAGTAGAACAATATTAAACATAGTTTTTACCTCATTTTATGATGAGACAAAGGTTCAGGTAGTAAAATGTCATAACTCCCCCAAAATGTATGATATTTATGAATTAATTTCAATTTCATCTGTAAAAAAAAAAAAAAAAAAAAACTTGAAAAAGATGTAAGAAAAATATGTTGTTACATTTTACTTGACGACATGACATTTTAGAGTAGTAAATTGAAACTTGAAACTTTGAAACATTTAAACTTAAAACAGGGAGTACAAAGCAGTGAAAAGCGAAAAACAAAAATACAAACAAATTAATTAATTTTGTGCCGTTTGTTGTAACAGAGATTATGCAGAAGGACGCACATCCCAGAAGAGGAGACATATGACTATAGTATTGAGCTTACTGTATGTACCAAACTGCCATCTATATAAAAACCAGTGATATAGTCCTCTTGATTTAGACCTGCCTGACCTAAGCTGAATTGGATAGCCAAGAATCCATTCCCAACCAATCAAAGCCGAACATGTTCCTGAACGAGAGGTGGGCTGCCAGCCTCCGGCGTAAATCTGTCGCCTCTGTAAATTTATGAGTCTATATCAATACCCACATCATCTCTCTGTAGTGCAGAGAAATAATGGTGAAAATATTGTTCTCCTCACTTGGCACTGAGATTTACAGTGTGCGAGAGAGCGAAAGAGAGAGAGAAATAAGAAAAGGAGTAGTAATAGAAGGGAGGGGGTAATCGGACCTTCCCCAGTGATAAAAACCCCCAGCGGGATTCAGCTCTCCGCCGCTCCACTCTCACCAACAAGAACCGTGTCAACTCCGTCCCTGCTGAGGTCTCTATTTTTAATCCCTGTGCCCGAGTTGCCTGAGGCATAACACAATGAAGGGTCAAGTTAAAATGAGGTTTCGAGAAAACGGCCTGGAAGGGAATGTACTGAATTACCGTTGGACCTTGCTGGACATGGTGTTAGTACAAGAGACGCTAGGCAAAAAAAGGCCAAACAAGGAAAAACGTAAAAATAGATCATACAAACATGGACACACTGGTACGTTAGGCATTTTGACACACAAATACGCATTTCAAATGAATAAAATGCCGGTAGCCAGTACACTTGCGAGGACATCAACACTGCTATGATTAGAAGCTCCATTCGATGACGAGCATTGGCAATTATGGGACTGACAAGAACTCTGCTGAAATGGAGTCTGAATGTGGCCTTTTCCCCCGCTGGCCTGATACAGCTGCATTAAATAAATAAATAACTACTGGTGAACCACTTATGGAAAAGGTCAATGTTTCCACTGGGTGCGCAAGCTTGCTATGGTCTGAACTATCGGGAGAGACACGTATGACACTTGAACCTTTGTGCTTACTCATCCCAGTCCTCCCAATGTAGATTTGTTGACTTCAATAAGCCGAAAAAGACCTTTTCCCGCCAATCCCGCGGCGCCAGGATCTGATAATGTGTGCAAATGAGTCACTCGTGCCATTCGCCTTCAATATTTATATCGATGACAGGACCCATTGTGTGATTTTAAATGCCAGCGTAGTTGCTTCACAAGCTTTCAATGGAAGCCCATGGCCGCCGCCTTGAAAATCCTAACAAAGCTTTTAAAAGATGCACAAGCTTGCCCTTTTCGAAAAAACAAAAGCTGAGTTATGAAAACATGTCTTAGACACGTTCTACGATATTTCACCGCCTCACTATTAGCTTATATCTTGAGTCTAAGTGATTCTGTGCTGTCAAAGATAGCACACACCAGAGCTGTACGATTAATCTCTATTCAAACATGCGATCATATTCCTAAATAACAACAATTCGGCTATGTCTATTAGACAAGTACGATCACAGCGAACATTCAGATTTGTGCTGCCACTGAGTCAGACAGAGTTGACATGTATAGATATGACAAAGAGTCTTTTCAACCACACAGTATCACTATTTCTGTGTTAAATCAAAGTAGTACTGGGATAAAAGTTTGGATTTAAACACTGATGCCTACGGTAGCGATCAAAATACAGTAAATTACATTTTGAAAGTAACTTAGCGCTTTAAATAAAGAGTGCATCAATTACATAGTTACACCAGTAGGTGGCATGACTTAGAAATGTATTTGTCATTGAATCATTTTTTTATTTTTTATTAAATGTAATTAATTTAATATTTTTTAAATAGACTGCACAACTCAAATTTGTCAGAACCTCTAGTTCATTTTTTATTTTTTAGCTGTCTATTCAACATCGTGGGAGAATAGTGACCTCTCTTTGAAACAAATAAATCGAAGAAATGTCCAGAATCGTGCAGCTATAGCATAAAATAAACTTCTATTGTGTGATTTCAAATGCTAACAGTTGCTTTACAAGCTTACTGAAAATCCAAACCAAGCTATTAAACATTTCCTAAGCATAAAAACATGCCTTGTCCTGAAGCTCAATTGTCCATTAGCCTATAACTTGCTACTATATCCATTATTTTTTAGCCTAGCTCATGCTAACCTATCATCAACCTATATCTCATGTCATTTTCATTACTCCATTAGCCTAGCTTACTAGTATCTTCATCATGTTACCATATACTGTATCTTACCCAAATATTTATAAGCTTATTAGCCTAGCTCATGCCATGTTCTATAACCTGTAGCTCACACCATCTTCATTACAATTTTAACCTATAGCTTACGATTAATTGATTTACCTATGGTTGTATCTTAATCAGCTCTTTACTTCAGTAGTCAGGGCACTGATCAGGGAGTCGGTCATTTTAAGCAAAATCCTTCCAATGCACTGAAACATTGGGTGCTTCTCAATACCCAAATTGATGCTTTCTCGCTTCTCCGTCCTCCATCCTGTGACCTGGAAACCGATCAAAGTTAGCCATCTCGAAGGACATCCAAATTCTCTAATTGCACTGCGAGGAGACGAGAAACGAGGAAGCTTCCAGAAGAGCCATGAGCGAGGATGCACAGGTGTGTCCTATGCGGAAGTCTTTCTTGTCAAAAACCTGATGCATGTATAAATTCTCCTCCCCCTTCACCTCTGTCATAATCATTTTAATTTACGATTTATCGTTGTAGTTTAAATAAACCATACATCTCACATATTTCAACAGGGTATCTTGCTTTTATTATTATTTATTATGAATTTCTTAAATAACCGAACTTCAGCAACATAAGGGTAGATCCCTTGAGCGCAGCTGATGATGCTTTTAAGTGATGCTCGAGTGATCAAGAATATTCCAATATACAAATAAGCTTTCCTTCGATTCCTCTGTCTTCATTTTCTTTCCTTGCATCCTTCCTCTGTCTTCATTTTCTTTCTTTGCATCCTTCCCTGGCATCTTACCAGGGTGGAGCTGAGACGCGAGGAAAGGAAGCGAGGATGCACACATTTAGAAATGAGAAACACCTATAGACTCCCTAAGAAGTCCCACAATGCAATGTGAAAAACAAGGAGCATTGATGCTCACTGTGTACCCTTAACGGAAGTTCTGAAGTGTGAAACAAATCGCGCAACTGCGCGAGCCAACTGACTACACATGATGACACACGATAGGTGTTTTTTAAAATACAAACCATTATTCAATTTTATGTCAGCATAAACACATCACTAGACAGGTAATGAACAAATTCAAGTTACATTTATAATTTATTTACAGCTAAAATGTTGCACATATAGCCTATGTAACAAGCAAAGTATTATATAACATTAAAAATATAATATAATAAAGATATCAGTACTGCTGTTGTTCATAAATACCAATACGGTGATGTTGTACAATGAGAGCGTTGTCATGTCACAGCGAATAGAGTCATCAGATTCCCAATGTGTAGAGAGCCAGGATCCCAAATTGGTGTAGCCTACATGATATACTGGTTTAAGACCAAGGGCCCTGTTTTTACGATCTAAGCGCATGGTCTAAAGCGCACGGCGCAAGTTCACTTAGGTCGTGTCCGAATCCACTTTTGCTAGTTTAAAGACGGGAAAAATGGTCGGCGCGCCAGGCACATGGGTGCAAGACTGATCGAGTCTCTCCAAAGCGCAAACGTAACAGATCGTGCGCGAGGTAAAAGTGCGCAAGCAGAGTGGACAAGCCGGATTCCACCATATCTTTATGTACACAATAATAATCTTTTACATTGTAATCCTTTTATTTTAAATATTTGGCATGTTTGTGTGCTGCTGTGCATCCCTGTGTGTTTAATAAGCAGAGTGTATGCGCTTTGTGGACCCGCCTATAGGCGCACATTAAATAAAAAAATAAATAAAAAAATAGTGTGCCATTGACTTTAGACCAGGTTTCAGTTGGTCAATGGTGCAGTCTATTTCTGTTGCCTCAAAATAGCAACGCGCCAACAATGCGCCAGAACACACCTCGTTTTCAGACTACCACGCCAATGGGCGCAAATGCATTTGCTATTTAAACAATGTGGCGCAGGACGTGAAAATGATAACTGCGTCGGACTGAAACTAGCAAAAAACACTTGCATTGCGCCAGGTGTAACATAGGGCCCCTAGGAAGCAAGGGAACTGATTGAGACGTTGCATATATCTCCTTTTATATCTTTACTTTTTTTATATCTTCATTAGCCTATTAGCATATATCCCACAACATCTTCATAAATATTAACCTATAGCTCACGCCTTCTCTATAAGCCCACAGCTCACACAATCTTCATTGACATATTAGCATAGAGCTAACAATTGTCACAATTATTGGATATAATTCTGTTTTGCAGAATATGAAAAGTTCTGTGAAACGTCTAATTGGCCGCTCCGGATTTGGTAAAAAAAGAAATTCCATCTCTGTGAATGCGAGTCTTCAACTCAGCTAGGAGAGGCTGTTTTGTAAACACGTTCCATCAAAGTCAATCACGACTATGACTTTTGGGACTTCCTAATGGTGCAAGAGATCCAAGCGTTTCTATAGGGAGTACGGAGGAATGCGCTTTTACAGCAACCATGAAAACTGAACCAAGAAATACATCAAATCAGTTGTAACAGAGACTAAATAACTTGCATCAATGAGACAAGCGAAAATGTATTAGCAAATAAACACACCAAAAAGGACAAGTGAATGAAAGGACTGTCTTCAAGGATAAGCTGCTAATGTCACTGCTAATTCACAAATCCAGTGAAGCTAAAGAATGTTATTCTTTCCCGAACAGACTGCAAGTCGTTTTCACACTTGAAAGTCCGCACCAAGGTCCGAATCAAAGGTCATGTTTTGATACATTGTATACATTTGGTTAGTTTTGGTTTGGTTTCACATTGCAATTATGCGAGCGCACTAAAGAACTTTACATTACGTAGCCTACTTGCGTTCTGTCGTCATCATCTATATGGGCTGCATCTTGACATTGATTGGTTTGTAAAAGGACGTGCGTCTGACGTCAGCGTGTTGTCAAGTCGGCGGGTAACTTTGACAAGAATGAATGAACAGACGAATATCGTTGCCACTACCCTGGTAAACCAGAGTTCTCGCGAGAGCACAAGTTGAATTTGCTCAGCGAGTTACTCTGGTGTCGAGCAATGGAGCTCATTAAATATGCCCCTCGATCTGAGCTGCACCAATCACATCGGATTATCTGATATAGGCGGGCCAGAGGCGAGCTAAACAGATGACGACAGCGCTGTGACGTCGAAGTCATCAGTAAACATTGCAAGATGCCTATGGATGAACACAAGTTGTTTGAAACGGCTTTGGCCGCTACAATGAACGAGTTAGACTTGGCTTTTTCCCAAAAGAGGAACAGAAGACGCCGCTCGAATCGTTCCTTTGCAAGAAGGGTGTTTTTGCTGTTTTGCCGACTGGAAGAGTCTAATCTACCAGTTAGCTCCGCTGGTAGCTAAGCGTATGGGGTTTATTGTTGTGATTGGTCGTAGTGTTATCCAATTGCGTGCTGTGAGATTTTCAAATGCATGCTTGGTGCCGCCCCTCGAGCTGGCCGATTTTCATTGACCGACACCAGACCATTAATCTTTTAGATTTAGGTCTGGATTTCCAGGCTACGTTGCCACCAGAACTTCCTGTAAATGGTCTGAAAGTCCATTTACAGACCATTTACATCCGGACCAAAACTACCTCTTTTCATCGTACCAAATTTCGTCTGTTTGGTCCGGACCGTGGTCCGGGGGAGGTTTCACACCTGTAATTTTGATTCGGACCAAACTGAAAAGTCTGAAAATCCAGACCAAACAAACATTTTAATGTGCAATAAGACGTCTGAGAACATACTGTACTTCAAATCTAGAGTAACACATGGGCTGCTATTAGAAATGTGAGTAGCAGAAAAAAAGATTCTATATATAGATATGAAGCAGATAGCATTATATCATTTAAATTAGAGAGAGAATATCTTATGCATGAATATACATACATAAACTAGCAAAATACTATAAATAATGCATTAATAAATGTAAATAAATAACTACATTACAAATAATCAGACAAATCTTCAACGTTAAACCTAGCATAACGTGTTGCTATTTCAAAGCAAAAACAGAAGGGAGATTAATATTAACTTTTTTTTGTTCCTCACATACTTGTATGAATTATTTTAGGATACTTTGGGGGGGGATTTTGTCCCTTTTGAAGTGTGACAGCATAATTTACTATCGTTGTAAAGAGCAGCTCTGACATTCTACCAAATACCTCCTTTCGTATTCCACGGAAGAAAGAAACAATATGAGTTTGGAACGACATGAGGGCGAGTAATGATGACAATCTCTTTAATGTCATCAATCCATTTTCTAAAACAGCGTTGAAAACAATCCATCTTACAGTACAACAACCTTCACAGGTTTCAATTCACAGCCTACAACAGCGGATCAAAATGAAGCAGATTCTTACTCCATCAAAGACAAAACCATTCGATCTTGGTTATATAACAAAAAGCCACCACGAGGCTGAAATTGTGATTCTCTCAAACCAAGGCCCACATTTTTTATTTGAGACACTAATCTCGAACCAGATGTCCCTTTATCGTAAGAAATTAGAGTCAGGTGATTGCAAAAACAGTACAGATCTAGATTCAGCACTCCAACACTAATAATTCAAACAGTCTCTATTTTCCCCAGATGGATTTCTCTGCTATACAGTGTGTGATTGACAGACGGATGACACACGCTTGCACTTCAGTAGCTACAGATGGAGGGGAAAAAAACTTGCCAGTTCCCGCTGAGCTTACTGAAGGAGAACCTGGCTTGCGGTTCCTGCCCTGTCCTGCTTTTCATGTCAGACTCGGTGCTTTGGGGATTTAGAAAGACACGTCAATCCGCAGAAAAAGTCTCAGAGTGTGCCAAATAAAAAGCAATGTACATTGGACCTTACTATCCTTGGATGAAACGGCAAGTGTAACTGGAATTTGCGGTACAGACTCTGAAATATATATCAAAGAGTGAAGCATATCTCTCATATGACACACATCAAAGAATTTAGGCTACATAATGTTTGGACCCGCAACACTGTGACCATTCAATGCAGAGCGCTTCATTCAAGGCATCCCACCCTAAGCATGTCTCTTGAATTATACATCAAGCAGATGGTGTGCAGAATCGTCAAGGTAAAATCTTAAATAATTCAATGCCGGCAAACCCCCAGATCACCCCCGCCGCATTTTTGTTTACTGTTGGTTTTGCCAAGCAGGGATTTGCAATGATAGCAGTGTGCAGCAACACGCCAATGAGAGATTCTGCTGACCAGGGACGAGACGTGCACAACATAACTTTATTATACTTTCAGATTTGAGGGGACAGATGTTCCGCCGCATTTTTTTTCTCTGGCTTATGCCAGGAGTCTCAATATCAAAAGCAGCTTAGATTGAAGCACCAACATGATTGCATGGAAATAAAAGAATTGCATTGACACAGATCTAACTCGTCCTTTGCTGAATGTACATTTCGATCTATAAAGTAAAACAAATGATAAAATATACAATTATAAAAATTAATAAATGTATATCATATTTATATGTTTATATATATATATACGCATAAAGTGCAATTTATTAGTTTACATTTATAAAAAAAATAATTCACAAGTGTATATAAATAGTTTAATAAGTTTAAAAATATATAATAAATTTACACTATAAAAAAATAATACATGAAAATTGATAAATGTATATATATATAAAAATTGATGTGTGTGTATATATATATATATATATATATATACACACACACACACACACACACACACACACACAAATAAAATATATATAAAATGTATCAATTTATAATTATTTTTTATTTTTTCACAATTAAATTGACCAAAAAAAAAAATGAAGGAGATACTGGGACCAGGATATCATAGAGACTTGTGGATAGGCTCCTTTGGCTTAGGATAGCAACTAACAACCTAGCAATTGACACTGAACTGTACGAAACACATATTAATGACCGTGTTCTTGTCAGAAAATGGGCGCTGAAATGACCCATGAGCTTTGTGGTGTCCCAATTTACCACAGGCAACATAGGGCTGAGGATGGGTGTCAGAGAGGGACTGAGAGAGCGAGACTAGAGAGAATGAGTAAAAAAACACAAAGACAGAGAGGTAGTTAGTGAGGAAAAGAACAGAGAAAGTGAGAAAGAGAAATAGAGAGAGGGAAGGAGAGAGAGAAAGGAAGAGGAAGCTGTAATGAAGTGTCATAATTTACCAGTCATACTACAGATGGCAAGTCGGCTCCTTGCTGCTTTTCATTGTTCTATGCCAAAGAGTTGGTGGAGAGCAACTGTCAGTCCTTTGAAAACAGCCGTGGAGAGAGATGCATTCACTCAACCTGTCATTTCACCCACCATTATGTTCCCTTTCTAAAAAAAAACTGTTTCTGCTCGTCATGGCAGAGGAAATAATTGGATGTGAAAAGCATGGTCACATTCGGGTCAGAGACAGCCTTTGCCTTTCTTAAATTAAATTCAAACTGTTTGAATGTGATAAATTTCTGCCTTTCCCTTTCTCATTCCTTCTCTATTAATAGATATTCACATTATTTCTCTAAACATTTTTATGATTTTCATAAAAGGTCTGTTCCTACCAGCCACAATTTCAAAGGACAATTTCTCAACATATCACTACTGAGAAATATATACATATACACACATACATACATAAATATATACATATACACACTACTGGTCAACGTTTCTTTTTGCAGGTTAGTTGCTATAAATAGGCTGGTTGGACTGTGTAAATATATGAAACTTCTATTTCAAAATAGGAAACAAAATTTCCTCAGGTTGCACAATAAAAAAAAAATCTATAAGGCTATGGAGCAAAAAGTTCAGAGGAAAGCTCCAGGTTGGGCTGTGACAGATTTGACTATGTCCGAAATCGCCCCCTATAACCTCATTCATGATTCTCTACATTATAGTTCACTTGAAGTAGTGATGGAATGAAAACGAGAGAGCAAATTTGGACACTGAGTGTGCCGGAAGTTTGTGCTTGCGCCTTGCGGTTTAATAATCATTTGAAATTTTGCAAATTGGCTGCTCCAGTAGTAAGATGAAAATATTTATCTTGAACTCTGTCATGGAAACTACATATAAACCTTAATTAAACAATTTAACATTCAATTAAAAAGGTATTTATACCTGTATGCTATTGCGCTGTAGCCGTAATATCAACTGCGGGCGTCATCTTCTGGCGAGACGAGGGAATTCATTCGGCACGTGACTCTCACAGTGCATCATGGGTATTCTCTAGCCGCTGAGCGTACATCGGTTGTACAATCGTTATTGCGGTGCATTATGGGATTGAATGGCTATCCCCTCAAATAATGCCGTATTTAAGGTTATAGGGGGGCGATTTCGGGCACAGCCAATGAAATGGACTGTAAAGCCAACTGATGCGCATCAGTCCTGATAGCTTTCGAGTTTCGCTCTTGAGTCTGCGAGATGGCCCAGCATGAGTGTGCATTTAATGAGCAGAAAGCTTCCCTTTTCCTTTGGTTTGTGACAAAGCATTCAAGTGACAAATGTCTCCCTGTGACCAGACAAGCATGGAAAGCCGACATTCACAGATGCTGTCCACAGCCACTGTCCAAAAGTAAATTGATAATATCTATTTGCTTGTGTTGTTACCTAGTTGGTATGCATTTGTGGTTTGTTATACTGGACAGGTTCCATTCATCTCTGGCCATGAAGCTGGTGGTGAGGCTGAGGGGCAGGAGCTTAGAGCGCATGGCAAGAAAAAAAAAACCTAAATAAAAACAACTAATAAAGCCACATATCTTTAAAAGTGTGTGTAATTTGACAGAATTGTCATTTTTGGGTAAACTATCCATTTGATACACAAAAACAACTAAGCCATTAATAGGTAGTGTTATTATGATATTGTGGTTAAACTAAAACAAACTAAATTAAAACATTTTCATTCACCAAAATAAAAACATAACTTAAATACATATTTTCATAACTCCTAAACTAAAACAAAATAAAAATTGCCACATTTATTTATTTTTTCGGATACATGGTATTGTTATAAAACATAATTATTCATATTTTAAATTATTTATTATAAATTATTATAAAAATTTTACAACCCACCTGTATTTAACATAAAAATGTCACTAAATAACACTTGAGAAACTCTTGTTAAACATTTTAAAAGTGAAATAACAATTAACTAAAAAAAATAATAATATCGACAAGACAAACTGAAAAAAAAATGGAAAAAAAAATTACATTACATTTTTTTTTTTATGATAATAAATGCCCATTCACTCAAGGACCTTAACTATGACGATAAAGACATCTTGTTAACACTTACAATAAAGGTTTCATTTATCAACATTGGTTAATTACATTAGTTAACGAACAATACATCTAGCATTTATTAATATTAGTTAATGTCAATATCAGCATTTACTAATACATTATTAGAATAAAAAGTTGTATTTGTTAACATTAGTTAATGCACAAACAATGAACAGTTATATTTTTATTAACTAATGGTAACAAATGTATTGCTCATTGAGCATGAATAAGACCTTATTGTAGTGATACCGACATTTTTTTTAATTATTCTAAATTTAAAACTTTAAAGATAACGGCACAGAGGAACGATATCTTTGGAATAACTTGTTTTCCACCTCATAAACAATAAAACATGCCAATCAGAATCCATTCTGCTTCAAAGGAGCTAATAAAGCATTTAAAGCGACAGACGTCAAAACTGCAGCGCGTGCTTATAATAAACAGAACACTAAAGTTATCTTTATAGTTATTGCTCTTGGTGTGAACAAGTTCACAGGCTTATTTCCCTGAAATCTGACTGTGATGCTATCAAAACTTTGGCCAACATGGTAACGTTGACTCAACCAATGGCGTGAGTTTGGGGGTGGGGCTACCTGTTGGCCAACCAGGAAGAAAACCTTACTGAAATGTCATTACATTGAATTTCCATTTGGTGATGCTATTGGCACCACCCACTCTAGCTTTCAGCCTATGATGGATAGCAGGTGCTCTTTCATAAACGGGCGATAGAATAAAAGTTATTCAATAGAATCTGTTTTAACAATAGACAGTTAGACACATTATAAAATCTACACCCAATTACCAAGAATTCAATTTATCTCCAAAGCTAGGCTGTAATTCTTTTGTGCCACACCATCTGATAATTCTTAAGTAATCCATCTACACCACACTATTTTTAATTAAACACATTACTTAAAATGAAAAACAAGTCGTAAGAGCGAACACGAAACCACAGGCTTCTTTACGCACTCGAACCGATCCATCATCCCGTTCAGGGCTCTTTGATCAGCGCATATGTTGATCTGTGTTTTCGGCTACGGGGACCTAATGAAAACGGCGAGGCAGAACCGCAGGTGGACGATGCACCGTGAGCCTCGTGCGGCTGACGGTCCATCCATCATCCTTTTACACAACATCAGATTGAGCCCCTCATGCGCACTGGATCTGTCAGGATGATGGAACAGCAGCGAGGCTCCAAGCAAACAGGACAGAAGTGCACAAACTCAATAAAACATCATTTCTAGCCATTATTAACTTGATTCTGTCTTGTCGACGTAAATGCTAGATTGATCTCGTAGGTAAATGCACACCTTCAGCTGTAATTGCACAGGGTGGTTTGAAAGATTGCTGGTGTGTGGTTATGAGTTTACAGCTGATTTGAGGAGCTTAGCATTAAGGCTACGTGTGGCTACACACAGCAGCAAAATACAGGTTGTCGGTTCTGTTTGGAGTGCTAAATACTGGTATGTTCATAGACAGTTTGGTGACAACTGCGTTCTACATCCAAAGTGAGGAATCAAAACCAAATTTTGACAGCAAGCTTGGCTGATTTGTGCCGTACAAATTGAACTTCAGTCAACTAGTTGTCAGTCACATCTGTGAAATAAAAGCACAGACTTCGCACATTATTCTTTTCTGCTAATCCCAAACAGAAGGTCTATTCAAACTCACATTTCTTGCCAAAGACAACAACAAAATGTGCTGCTAAATTAATTTATGTACTTTTGTTCTTTGTTTTAAATGGCCTTCTTATTTGTCTGATCTGTTCAACTTGAATAAGCCAGTCAGATGTTTGCGATCCACAGATAATAATACTCTGTCCCATGCATTCAAGATCAAGACTGAAGTTGAGAGGTATGAAGTATATATATATATATATGATTAATCTCAACAAGGTAATGGAAATTATTATAATTGTGAGAGAAAACAAAACAAGACTGAATGGGACCAAACTGTAATGCCTCTGAGGATGAAATACAAATTAAATCCTTAAAAGATGCAATTCACGGTGTTTAGGGACATCCACTACAGTTACCGGTTGCTATGGTTACAGGTATTACAAGACAATTTGAGACTCACAATAAATCACTAATAAACACAGTTGTCAATCCTCAGTGACTTTGTGAACCTAACCAATCATATGCTAAAAACAGGCTATGAAAGTCATGGTAGTAATGTAATTACTCTGTCAAAAATGTCATTTAGCTGATATTTTACGCATATGGGTAAACGACAGAACCAGTGACATACGTAAACATCACTTAGACAGGGTATTGATGTCTAAATGAATGCTTCAGCAAGTATGTGCTTCAGATATACAGTAGTAACAGAAGCTCAAATTAGCAGACAGACCGAATCTCTGGGCATTGTATTTCTCAGGTTTACGTCAGTTCCAGCCGGTTCGCTCAGAAAATAAAGTGCAATCACACCGGTAGGGCTTGACAATCTAACCTTGATTGAATTTCGCAGCCGCTTGCTCGCACTAAACCATACAAAGGACATAATTGTGGAACAACTACGTTTGTCACTCGTAATTTGCTCAAAACTACCATCATGCCTTTCATTCTGTCCTCACGTGACATTTACAGACGAGGTAACAGTACAAGCTTGAGAAGAAAAATCAGGTGCAAATGTTGCATCAACAGAAGAAACAGTCTGTAAACTGTACACTGTCTGCAGCAGCGCGAGCGAACGCCTCAGGGAGGAGAGCTCCATTTTGCCTGTATTTTTCCACATGAATATTAGCATGTGGGCTAGCCTGTCTGGTTCCGCTCCAAATCCTCTGTGACTATGTCTGACCTCAGACGACCATACGCCCTGAAGGGACTCATTCTGTATGTCTACAACATCAGGGGCACTTCAGGAAATAAAACTTACTGGCTTGATACGACACCTGGTTCAGGAAGGTTTTGCTATGATATCATGATGACTAGCGTGCAAGAAATGGGTTTTGAAGCTTCCCACTGCCGGACTCTTTTCACAAAGTGCTTTTGGGTCGAACCACGTTAACAAAGAAGTGAAGAAACCAGCACATTGCTTTATCTGCTTCCATAAAACATGAATATAATCGGCAATGTTTCGAGCAAACAAGATCTTCATCAGGCAATAAGAACAACAATTATCAAGGGATATTATATTCACATAGTAAACACTCACACTTGATAAAAGACATGGACAATCAACAAAATCAACAATTATCCAATAAGCAATAAGAAGAAAAACAATTGAACCACATTATCAACATGAGTATCAATGCAAGTACTTGTGGCTGTTTACCACAGCTTCACCGTTTTATTTATGTTTTATTCATACTGGTCTTGCCACCAAAACTTTACACACAGACAGAAAAGCACCTGCAAAAGATGCGAAGAATGTGAGCTGCTCTCCCAAGACAATTCAATCAGAGCTATGGAAAAAGAATAATAAGTGTGACCAGGAGTCATACGTCATGAGTATCGGTTCACTTTTGCGATTATACCAACAATTTAATCTGCTCGGAGGGGTATCCGCTTGTAATGCCTAAAAACACATCATACATATAAACATAATACGTGTAATAAACACTTGTTTAGGGTATCGGCTAAAAGTATGCTAAGCTAATATGCTGAGCAGTTAGCTTGCAAAAAAAAGAAGCTACCTAAAACACACACACTTAAAAAAAAAAAAAAGGGGTTAGGGACTGTTCGTTTTTTATTTAAGGGGCTACCGGAGGAGTTTTGAGATCTATAGTCAAAATAGACTTGACACTCCCTTCGCCAGCAATACATTTTTCTATGACCCTCCAAAATGATTGTGAAAAAAAGGCATGACCCTCCCCGATCATTTATTGATTACTTCTGTACTGGCTTGCGCTTGGCAAATATGTTCAGATAGCCATTGTTTTTTTACAACCATGACAAACGACTTAACCTCTGCTTTCTCATCTTACACATCACACTCCACTGTTATGGTGGCCATTTCAGTAGATTTACTCACTAACACTGTTGTGGAAACACACAAAAAAATGGAAACTAAAATATGGTAGTATCGTGCTACAGCGCACATTCTATCAGCTGGAGTTCGGGCGCCTCAGTCCCAATACTGTAAAACTCGACGTACATTCACATCACATGTTAATGCAGCGGTAGAGTTACACTCACAGGACACTGCACTTATTCGCAATCACAAAAGTTCATTATTTGCTCGTGCTTTAAAGCTTTGCCGGGTAAACATTTAATTGGCGTCCTGTTCTGACATGATGCACTTATTCTGAGCACGTACGCCTGAAGCGTGCGCATTGTCAAACAGCGCCAAACTGGATTTTTGTTGGGTCAGACCCATCTGCCGGCGATGGGGGGCCGAGACTGAGAGAACTACATGGAAAAATATGCACCAAACAAGCCACTTTGAAATTTTGCTGTTTTCATGAATACAAAAGTTGGGTGACCCTCCCCCTAGACTAAAAAAAGTCGGATGACCCTCCCCTCAACAAAGAATAAAAAGACATGACGCTCCCCTATTTTCCTCCGGTGGTCCATTCCATAAATACCGAACGGTCCCTAAGGTTTTTTTTTCTTTTTCTTCAATTTACCAACACCTAACTCTTAAACCAGTTATTTTTAGTGAATCAAAAACATCCAGTGGAAGCAGTATAGTCTCAATCACAAAAAAATTACTCTGGAGAGGCAGTTCTTTTAATTAATCATTCAAAAAGACTTCGGACTTGTAGTTTGAATCAGTCTGATGAAACCTGCTCACTGAATCTGTCAGAGAAATTACTTAATCAACAAAGTTATCATTACCAATTTCATAATCGATTAATCATGTCTACCCGCTGTGCACGGAAAACATCCAGTCACATCACTTTACAGTTTTACAAGTTTTCCAAAACTTGAGAATGATTTATATCATGCCCATATATATTATGCCCCGATTAACCGATTTAAAAAATAATTTATATATTTATATATATATATATAATTAATCAAGGACATAATCGATAGATTGATTATCATTATAATCGATCGGTCTGCGCAGCACCACTTCAAGTCAAACACACCTATTCTTAATTTCTTAGTAGTCATTGAAGGTTCTTGCCAATGGAATCACTTTGTGGTCCTAGACAGAATCGATTGAGTGATTGGACTGAATTGTTCATAACACAGGGGTTCACATGAGCAAAGTGGGTGCAGTCCGCTTTCACACCAACCGAACTCTGCCGACAAACGGATTCCAGTCTTCGCCCTGACAGAACTCAGTATTCTGGGCTTTGAAACCCTAAGCAGATCTCTGTGAAGTCACTGAGATACTGAACTAGGATCATTCTGCTTGTACTTCAATCCCTTCTGCTATTTACTCAGTTATATTAAGCCTGGTTCAAACAATTCCCCTCCTTCTGAACAGGCTCAATGCACTTGTGTACTCAAGCTCAAAACTCATTTCTTATAAAACGGCAGTTATCGTGGAGGCCAATTTCACTAAAATAGACTTTGATTCACCCAAAATAACTCTGTATACGTCAAAATCAACACACACTAAATCAGAACAAACAACTCATATGCACAGCCCATATCTGAGAGAATTCTAGAATCCATGCAAGTTCTCAGCAACAAAGATGGAGAAAATCTCAGCGAAATAATAAACTATTTCAGGATCCGCACCGAGGCAGCAGCACAAAAAGCCAGAGGGCAGGCATTTGCTGTTACGCAATCACCTGTGATGCACTGGTGGGCAGCAGGCACAGAGGATCCCAAAGCAATTTATAGCAACATAATGCTGCCATTTAAACTAAAGAGATTGTTTCTGGCAAAGCAGCAGCATCAGAGCCTTCACCCCGAATAGACTTTTTATAAAGAGACAAGACAAGAGAGCTTTGTTTCTTTGTGCCGTCCCTGGACGTAAAGATCAAATAGCACAGAGAACAAAGGGAGGACATTGATCACGGTGTGGGCACAAAAGCCCAATTTAACTTAAACATGTTCAATCACTGCAAGATCTTTAACTCTTAATGAAAGGCATTAATATAGTGTACATGCCTGTTATTAACTACAGATGCAGCCCTGTGTGTATCAGAGGGCACTGCAGGGCTTTCTGGAAAGATGAATGGATTCGGGAATTAAGTTTACTTAAACCTTTGTACAATTTGACACTCCAAACAGCATTTTTTCACTGCTGAAATCTTCCTGTGTTATGTTGATCAGTGTGGCCCTCTGCAGATCACTATACTTTACTACACCATTACAAAGGTAACAGTTGGCTGGATATGCTTTGACAAAAATGAACCAGATTTCCCTGAGGATTAAAAGTGATCAGTTGACTTAACTTAAAAAACTTAATGCGTAATTGAACAAATTTAGTCATGTGGAATTGTCAAGTTCCAGTCTTAAGTTTATTTCTTAAAAGAAATGAGGAAACCCGTTGCCTTAAAATGATTAAGCTAAGCCAACTGATCACTTTTTACAGTGTATGGGTTTTTAATCTAAATTCTCTATTCTAAAATATCTCTATTTTACTAAGTTTTCCAAAAACAAATACAAATACAAACTACCGTTCAAAACCGTAAATGCTTTTTGTAATTAATACATTTATTCAGCAAGAATGCATTAAATTGATCAAGTGACAGTATAGGACTTTTACTTTGCTACAAAAGATTTCTATTTTGAATGTTTGTTTTTCTCAACTAAAATATTAAAGGTACAATATGTAAGAATTTTGCATTAAAATATCCCAAAATCTCAAGGCCAGTGTTATATATTTTGTTAAGTTGATTACTTACAATATCCCAAATGTTTCCAACTATTTTTAAATCGTGAGAAAATTGCGATTTTAACCAAGGAAACGGGGCGTTAGAACAGGGGGGAGCTGGGAGTCGCCAGTCAATTGCGTCATATCCGCGTCACCCTCGGTTTCCGCTCGTACTGCGTGGAGTCCTGGACAAATGCGGAAGTTGTAGGCCTAGTTGTAGCGTCTATCAAGCTACAAACTTTAGCTTGTTTCTTGCAGTCGTTATGGGACACAATTATTCTTTACCGATTGCAGCTGGTTCTGTCGACAAAGCATGCTTAATTTTATATTTTCCAAATGTAGCATTCGGTAATAGTTATGTTTATGTAAGGAAAGTATTATTGCTTTAGATTTGTGTTTAGTTTATTGACATTGTTTATCACGTCTGGTGTTTATGGCCATGTAAATAAAAATAGCATGTGTTATACATAAAGATTAATCAGTATTTTGGCAAATGATGTGGGCATGTTCGAATGTACTTTTACAACAATTGTTTAGAACATGTAAAACTGCGCAGCGTTATCACAACAATGAATTCAACAAATACAGTAACATCTATGAAGTATTAAACCTTACTTTTCTTGCGGTTAATTCATTTTAATGAAATAAAAGTGTGATGAGGTTTAAGAGTCAGGAAGGAAGAAGACGCGTCGTCGTGACTGGGACTCGTACTTTATTAAAATAAAGCAAAACAAACAAAAGCCGCGCACAACGCGCATTCACTGTGGCAACCGCGACGGCACAAAACAGTTCAAAAATGAGAGCTCGGATCCACCGGTTTTCTTCCTCTGCGTCCAATTTTCTCTCCAGTCTCTCTCTCGTTCCAGCGCGGCTTATAAGCGGTCTCTCCACGCGGATCACTGCAATAAGACACAGGTGCATTTGCACTTGACCTACTTGCTCGTCTCTTTTCTCTCCCATCACAGACCGCGCTGAACCACGCCAGCCTCGCCACTAAAAGCATGTCATTAAACGCAACATTTATAAAAACAGAACTTAGCCTCATCCATGAACATGATTTTTCGATTCCCGTCTGACTGATTTACATCCACGGTGGAGTTTAAAACGACAGTTCCCATCATTCCACGCTCCTTCACATCGTCATCAAGCTACGCCGTTGTTGTTGTTTGGAATGTAGCGCCCTCTAGCGGCAAAAATTGTTGCATATTGTACCTTTAAGTAGCACGAATACAAAGTTCTGTCATGAAACCTCTAGATGGCACAGGCTGATCTATCCTTAAAGGATTAGTTCACCCCAAAATGAAAATTTCCTAATAATTTACTCACCGCAATGCCATCCAAGATATCCATGTCTTTCTTTCCTCAGTGGGAGATTTTGTTTTTTGAGGAAAACATTTCTGGATTTTTCTTCTAACAATGGACTTCATTGGTTACCATCGTTTTTAAGTCCAAATCAATGCAGTTTCAAAAGTCTTTGAAGTGTTTAAACGGGCTGTACGCGATCACAGCTGAAGAAGAGGTTGTTATCTAGCGAAACGATAGGTCATTTAAAAATATATATATATAATTTATACACTTTTTACCTTCAATAGTTCGGATTGAGCTGATCAACAAACGGACAGGGAACTACGTCATCACGTTGAAAGGTCACGCCGGCACCGGCGGAAGTACCGCCCCACTGTTTACAATGCGACCGTACGTAGGAGGATAGTTCAAATAGTATTGTTTGCTATTATATATATAGTAATAGAATTCAGTGAATATGAATATGAATAGTATATGAATAACATTCTGATGAATATGAATAGTAGTTCAAATAGTATTGCCGGCGCCGGCGTGACCTTTCAACGTGATGACGTAGTTCCCTGTCCGTTTGTTGATCAACTGCATTGATTTGGACTTAAAAACGATGGTAACCCAATGAAGTCCATTGTTAGAAGAAAAATCCAGAAATGTTTTTCTCAAAAAACATAATTTCTCTCCCACTGAGGAAAGAAAGACATGGATATCTTGGATGGCATTGGGGTGAGTAAATTATTAGGAAATTTTCATTTTGGGGTGAACTAATCCTTTAACTCAATCTATTTGCAATCATATCTCTCTCTATAGGGCGCAGCTGATTGGTTCCTGCTGTATCAGTAGCCAATGAGCTCGCTGCTCAACCTTTAAAAATACTCGGTCAGCATTTGCTGTGGCAGTTTGCAGTGCGCTTCAGAAACCCTCCGCCTTCCCCAGCTCCACCTGTATAGATCTTCCATGGGTAATTCATGTATGCTATATTGTACAGCAGCAGCATGTCTGACTTGCTCACAGCAGTGTGTCGTGTGTGTATTGGCAATAGCAAGTCCCGTACTTGCTCTGCAGCAGCAATAATCAACAGTAACAGCAATAACACCTAAAAACAATCTATTCCGCCAATACCAAACATATTAACATTGTTGTATCCATTACCATGCCAAACACAGAACTGTTTTAACATTGATAATAAGAAGACATTTTTCATGTGACACTGAAGACTGGAGTAATGATGCTGAAAATGCAGCTTTGCATCACAGGAATAAATTACATTTTAAAATATATTAAAATAGAAAACAGTTATTTTACATTCTAATCATATTTTACAATATTGCTGGATTTTTATCAAATAAATTGGTGGGCATAAGAAATTTATTTCAAAAACACTGTATACCATTAATAAACTTTTGAACGGTATTGTATATATATATATATATATATATACAAAAATGTGTTGTTCTTTATTGTAAATACATTGGATTTCCTTTAGAAATTGTAAAATAAAGAATGCATTTTTAGATGTTTGTGACACCACAAAGCAAAAATGAACCAGCGGAGTCAAAAAGGTGACTAAAATGATCAAAAAAAGAGAAGAAGACCTACAATATACATAATGGAAATACATTTTCCATTATACATTCATGTGAACATTCATTGCCATTTCAGCACTAAATGCTTTAGCATTTAGTGCTGAAATGGCAATGAATGTTCACATGAATGTCTAATGGAAAATACAATATACAATATTACAATATAATATACTTTTTTTTTTTTTTTACTAAAACCTTGTTTGTTGGTTAAAAAAAAAGTTTCTGGACATGTTGCACACAGAAATCAATTTAATTACATATATGGATTTATATTTAAGAGCAAAATATTATGAAATAATCATGCTGAACTTACCCTCAGGTGGTTCTTCACGCAGGTAAGGTGGAAGTTCTTCATTATTAGGGTCAGCAGGTGCTTCCTCGATCACCTCAGTCTCTGCACCCTTGAATTAACAAGATTATACAGTTCATACTGTTAATACGGAAATACAAACACGACAATGTAAACAACAACACAATCATTCATGTTATGCAGTACATTTTCATGTTCCCATCATGTATATATAAATCAAGATCCAATGCAATTTCTACAATTATAATTCCATGTGAACTTTGTTACATTGAGGCAAGTTGCTAAATAAGGAAAATATTACATCACTTTGCAGTAGTTGATTTGATGATATCTATGATGTTTTTTGGTATTATATGGTTTATTTCTGAGAGTCTGTTATACACATTTATACAAATACTTCATTCAATTATAAAGTATATTTATATCTGAAAAATTATAGAGTGCAAAAGGTACTGCATGACATGAATGACCCAATTACAACAACAATTATCATTATCATCATCGTCGTCGTCGTCATCATCATTATCATCTCTTCCCTGACAACCCTTTTACAGCCTCTTATACAGCTAAAATCATAAACTTTATGGTTGCAAAAATAAATAAAAGTGATACTGCATAGCTTATACAGTGGTTTTTGCATTATCATGCTGATGAAATATTATACCCTATTTAGGAATCGAGTCATTGTCAGCTGCCCCGTTTATCTATTATCAGAGCAAGATAACACAACATTTATCCGACTAAAGCGCATTTAATGGCAAAGTAACAAAAAAGCCCGTATGCAAATACTTCTGATTTAAAAAATTCAACAGTTTGTGCTCGTGCAGAATCAGGTAAGAACAGGTTTGGCTTTAATACTGTCACGCAAAACAAACAAAATCCTCCACTCACCTTCATAACTAAGGCTATTAATACAGTTTTAGAAAGGACTTCTCTGCACTTCAATATTGATGTAGACGCACAAGACTATAGAATGGAAATAGCGCTTAATACGAAATAAATACAGCGTTTGCTATGTTTTTCAATGCAAGCGGAAGTGACGATGGGGATGTTTACGGAATTTGGGGGTGCAGTTCAGCTGTTGATCGATAGGGGGCAGCAGCGCGTTGATTATACTCACTGACTGAAGAGCTGCGGTTACTATGCTATTTTGACTGAATATACCACAGTAAATGTTTGATTAGGGACTAAAACAAAATTTTTATGTCTGATTTTACACTCATAGTTAAACCACAAGTGAACGATATAGCCTAAGTGTGCCATATTTGACTTTTTTTGGGGGCCTTTTTCTGTTCGAATGATTACAAAACAGAGTAGAAACAGTGTTTAACTTTAACAGTGTTTAACTCGTTTTTATAGATTAAGGCTTCCTTTTGCGGTTTTGTCAAATGTATCCAGGCCAAAACTACCATACAGTATATGCTATAGTATAGTTAGTATAGTAGGCCTATAGCACATTTGTTTTGTGTTTTTCATGCCGCATATTAGCAACACTTCTTTATTTATGTTAGCCTAACGTTACATAAAAATGTTAAGAACGTGTGGGATTTTGGTGAGTTGAGAGTTGAGAAAAGGTGAGAAACCGTGCACTCTCAGTCATGACAAACATCTCTTACATGCTGCTCAATAATATATATCACCTCATCAAAAAGAAGACGAGAGGTGATACGGGTCTGGATTTGGGTTTTATTGACCGGAAGTGAAATTGATGTGATTCTCCATCTAGGCCAAAGTTCACCGGGCAGGGAAGCGTTGCTAAACAGTGTTCATAAATATTGTGGAAAGAGGGCATAAATGGACTTGACCGGTTTAGCAAAAACTAAATTATAATGTTACTTTTACCATTTGGCGTATGATAATATAATACCAGTTAAAAAAATTAAATAATCTTGCTTATTTCTAAATGCTGGTTTAAACAAATAAATAATCAATATAATTTCAAGAGCAACAAATACTCCAAATATGTATTATTTTAAATTCACTCTGACACATCATTTTTCTTTCCAAGTATGCATATTCTTTGTAGGTCATGCATTATTAATCCTAATAATTCATTCATGATGTCAACAGTAAAGTCCTTTTCCAGTTTTAATGCCATTTTTTGCAAGGCAATGTAAAAAACACAAATGTCTTCCCCCTCGTCTGAACGCAGCTATGAACTGAGAAACTCAGCTTAACCTGTTAAAGGCTGTATTTATAGACCGCTGTAATTAAAAGGTCCTGTTAGGACAGTGCATTCAGAAAGTGGAAAGGTAAGAATGGTTTGGCCCTTTAAAGCCCCCAGTGTTTTACAGAAAGGCAATCTAGAAGAGTGAGGTGGTCATAGGTCAGGGTTTAACTTTATATTAGTCACGCAAGGCATTTTGTGACACTGGTGTAATTGAGTATAATGACCCTCCTATTTAATCAGCCATGACTTCATGAAAAATCAATCATTTAAGAGAATTTATTAATCATTTAGAAAGACTCAGACGAGAGGCTGAGAGATGTTAGCTTGATTTATTTTTTTACTTCTTTTGTGCTGCCAACTACACAGAAGTACATCAAAGTTTCAGTGCTGTGAATGGGTATAGATGGATGCAAGCCACAAAGGATGTAGAAACAAATAATGTAATGCAACAAGAATTAGAATTACATAAGAAATCTAATATAGCCTATCGAGTCAGTTCTAAATGCCTTAAACTAATATATATTAATATATATACATATATATATATATATATATATATTAGTTTAAGGCATTTAGAACTGACTCAACATATTAGATGGTGAACTTTCATCCTGAGGATTCTGCACGTCAGATCAAAGAGCAAATGAGATTTACTCCTTCCAAAAATACCAGTACGTTTATAGTAAGACAACACGTTTCTAGTTGTAAGTGGATTATGTCAGTTTAGCCGTGAGGAGAATGCAGCGCGGCACTTTTGCTTCGGTTATCGTGGCTATTTTCAGATGATCAACATTTTGGACAAAGACTGGACTTCAGTATGGGTCAAATTCAAAGTGATGAAGATGAAGAATTGGACCTATCAGATATCCAGCCTCTTTATACCAGATTCATGAGAGAGTGCCCAAGTGGAGCCCTGCATCTTCATGAGTTCCGCAAGATCTTCGGAATTCAGAGCACATCGGAAGATGAGGCTTTGTACATGGAAACGCTCTTCAAATCATTTGACACAAACAAGGTAAAGCGCAAGAGTTTAAAAGGTCAAGTATTTTTTACATCATTTAAAACTTTTAAAATGCAAGTGCACATTTACTTAAAAATTGAATAGTGATTGCAAAGCAGCAATTTCTATGCATAAGCTGTGATTATGTGCATATGTGATCAGCTCATCATCCGAGAATCATTTGTGTCCATTTGCAGGATGATGTTATAGACTTTATGGAATTTGTAGCAGCTGTCCACCTTGTTCTGAGAGGAAACCTAGAGGACAGATTGAAATGGTCTTTTAAAGTCTATGACAGAGATGACAGTGGAAAGTTGGACAAACAAGAGGTCAAACGTATTATAAGGGTGAGAGTGGTCTTGATTCTCACCATTGTCATCTTTGTATTTCCTTGCCTAAAAAGTGTCTCGCTTTTTCCTTCTAGATCATTTGTAAACTTAAGAAAAACAAGATCAACATGACACACAGTGAAATTTGTGACAGGGTATTCGAAATTTTGGATGTAAACCAAGATGGTAAGTGGATTTTTTTCCTTCCTCAAATAAATATTTAAAGACCCCCTGTGGTTAAAATCAAGTTTTTAAATGTTGGTAATATGTCTATGGTGTTTTAATAGGCTTTAAAGAAATAGTTCACCCCAAAATAAAAATGTTGTCATCACTCTACCAGTCTTTTTTCCAGTCATCACCATTAAGTTGTTCCAAACCGGTATTAGTTTCTTTCTTCTGTTGATGGACCCCATTGACCTCCATAGTAGGAAAATAAATACTATGGAAGTCAATGGGGTCCATCAACTGTTTGGTTACCACCATTCTTCAAAATATCTTCTTTTAAGTTCAACAGAAGAAAGAAATTCATACAGATTTGGAACAACATGAGGGTGAATAAATGATGACAGCATTTTCATTTTTGGGTGAACTATCCTTTTAAAACAAACCATGTGCAAATTCATAAGTCAACACCATTGCTAGTAATTTCTCCTTAAAACTGCAGTGAACCGAAGAAGAAGAACTGATTTTCTATAATCATATTAATTACCGTTATGTGTCCGACGTTGTAGAGAGTGATACATAAAGCACATTACCATTGGCTTTAATACTTTAATACATTGACATGTAGATGACCCTGTATAATTCGTACTTCCTCTTCTTCTGAATCAGTTTCGGGTTCAAACATATATGGCTGGATTAAACTAATATTTCGACTTGCCATTGTGTAGGGTTTACTTCAGTTGATCCAGTGGATCAGGTAATCCGAGCTGTTGTGAGTGAGTGGAGGCGGGGCTAATTTGCATATTCTTGTGTCCATGTATAGTGTAGAGTTCCATAGAGTTCCATTCAAGCTATTTTAAGGAACAAATAAAATGTTTTCTCAGGAAAAACTTAAATATGTCATTTTGATTATCAAAGATGATTTGACTACAGGGGGACTTTAAAGACCAAAAATGTACTTTATTGTGGTAAACAGATGAACATGTTGCCCAAAAAAGTATGTAAACATTCAAACAGCACACCTAAAAACTTGTTCAGCATTCTATTTCAAGCCATTCATTTGCGCAAAGAAAATATTTTCCTTATATGTGAAAGATCAGTATATTACATTATTTAATGTATATTGAAAATGTTTACGTATAAATCATATTATATGTAATTTTATATTCAATAATACACTTACATGTCATAAAATATGGTACTGTGTGTACATAAGTATATTTGAACATATGTATATTTACATTTAAATGGGAACATGTATGTGCAAATATATGTACACAATTATGTATACAATCTAATTCGCCCACCATGATTTTAACAAGACATCCAATTGTCCAAATATCCAACATTTTTAATATTTGTTTTCACTAAATGCATATTTTCATATATCAAATGTGTAACTGTGCACACAATAAAGTGAGATAAAATATAAAATAAAATTTTAGATGTATATACATATATATATATATATATATATATATATATATATATATATATGAATCCATACATGGTCAATGGATATATTGCAATATATTGAAAAATATAAGCACTAGTTTCACAAGTGGAAGTGTGTTATGCAATACACATTTTTATTTTGTAAGGGTAGGGATTAACTTTTTTGTGGGAAGGCTTTCCACTAGATGTTATAACATGTCTGTAGGAATTTGCTTCCATTCAAGAGCATCAGTGAAGTCAGGGACTAATGTTAGGTGTTGAGGTCTGGCTCATAGTCAGTGTTCCAGTTCATCCCAAAGGTGTTTAGTGGGATTCAGGTCTGGGCTTTTTGAAGGCCAGTCAAGGTCTTCCACACCAAACTCAGTAAATAATTTCCCTACGGGCATTGCTTCAAGCAAAAGTGCATTGTGATGCTAGAATAGACCCTCCCCAAACTGACGTATCATTTCATATATTATATACATATCATATCTGTGTCATTTATATCACAGAATACACCCAATAGGCCTACATCATTTGAGTTGTGGAAATTATATTTGTTGCTTGAGGAAAATGTCTGAAATCTCCTGTGATAATACTATTTGGACACTGATGCAACTTGACAAATTAAACTCATGAGTGTGTGAAAATTATGTTTACTTTCTAAAAATCCACAGGAGCGCACAGATGAATAAACAGCCTTATATAATGTGTAGGCTTAGATTGTTGCTAAAATAAGCCTGTCAGTGGATAGGGAGAGAGGGAGCGGATGATGAAAGAATTAATTAAAAACAGTCTTCCTCTTCATCCACAGGTCAAATATCCCTATCAGAGTTCCTGGAAGGGGCACAAAAAGATGCCTGGATTATGGACCTCCTAAAACTGGACACTAATGCACGTGTTTGGTTCAGGGAAAACTGGGGGAAAGATTCATGAGTTTTCAATCTAAGGTCAAGGCCCATGGGCCAAAACCTGCTTGCCCTTTTACAGTCTTTCAAATGTTGGGGTCTGCAAATGGGAGAGACCTGGTTTAGAGGTCAGAAAATATTTGCCTTCTGTCACGAGCGAATACGTGCCTCATCATACATTGATCACATTGAAGTTCAACCAGTCTGCATGTGTAAAAGCGGGTTCCGTCACATTTTCTTCTGAGTGTGGTGATGATGCTGGTGTTCTTATGGAGGATGGATTTAATTACCCAAAAATTAGTTTGAGCATGAATCGTGTGTTCATAGATGGAACTATAACTAGGTTCCACAGTCAATTTTACTATGTAAACCAATTAACTTTTATGTAAAAAAATATATACAGTGTGTATATATATACACGCAGAATTATTGGCACCACTGGTAAATATGATCAAAGATGGCTGTAAAAATAAATCTGCATTGTTTATCCTTTTGATCTTTCATTCAAAATATTCGCAAAAATCTAACTTTTCATTGAAGTAAAAGAATTGAAAGTGGGGGGGAAATCACATTGTGAAATAAATGTTTTTCTCCAAAACACATTGGCCATAATTACTGGCACCCTTTTGCCAAGATAACAGCTCTGAGTTTTCTTCTATAAAGCCTGATGAGTTTGGAGAACACTTGACAAGAGATCAGAGACCATTCCTCCGTACAGAATCTCTCCAGATCCTTCAGATTCCCAGATCCATGTTGGCGCTTCTTCTCTTCAGTTCACCCCACTCATTTTCTATAGGGTTCAGGTCTGGGAGTCGGACTGGGATGGTCATGGCAGAAGCTTCATTTTGTGCTCAGTGACACATTTCTGTGTTGATTTTTTTTGTTTTGGATCGTTGTCCTGATGGAAGATCCAACCATGACCCATTATAAGATTTCTAGCAGAGGCCGTCTCAAGTTTAGATTTTTTATCTGTTGGTATTTGCTAGAATATATGCCCACAACCTTAAAGATCCAGCAGTATATTTAACCGTGGCATGGCGTACTTTTTATCCCTGTGTGACCCAAACCCATCTGGTGGCTTTGCTGCCAAAAAAGCCTTTTTTTTGTTGTTTCATCTGGCCAGTCCCTTTTGAAGTTCCAGTCATTTCTGACAACTGAATATGCTGGAGCTTGTTTTTGGATGAGCGAGGAGGAAACCCTCCCAAACAACATGTGATGTAGGGGTTGTTTGATTTTTTTTTTTTTGGGGGACTTTCTGATCCCAAGACTCAACTTGTCTCTGCAGTTCTCCATCTGTGATCCTTGAAGAGTCTTTGGCCACTCAAACTTTCCTACTCACCATGCATTAAGACAATATAGACACACATCCTCTTCCAGGCAGATTTGTAACATCTTTAATTGATTGGACCTTAATTATTGCCCTGATGGTGGAAATGGGAATTTTCAATGCTTTAGCTATTTTCTTACAGCCACTTTCTATTTTGTGAAGGTCAACAATTTTTTGCTGCACACCAGAACTATATTCTGTGGTTTTACTCATTGTGATGGATGATTAAGGGATGATTTGGCTTTTGTGTTTCCTCTTATTTATACTCCTGTGAAACAAGAAGTAATAGCTAGACAACATAATGTGTCTTATGCGTATTCTGAGAAGCATAACCTTGCAACATTGACCATTTTGGGCTGGACTATCTGTTTGAGTAAAAGATGGAACAAAATGCTTGAATGCCTAAAGCTTATTATTCATGACTGTTGAAGTTGTGGAATAATCTACAGTATGTGCTCCAATAAGAGCTGCATTCAAACGAATTCTGTAGGAAACCCAGCATGGAGCCAGAAGCGCATTTATCATTCATGTCTGCATGAGTTCACATATGCCGAGTTTACAGGACATGTGACACACAGGACATGCATGCATGTGCATACATCTTTTATACACATAAATAAACATTGTTTTTCTGTGATTTATCGACCTGAATTGGAAGACAGATTTACGCCAGCATGGTGCCTCCCAGTATGCGATGTGTTCACACATGGTGCTTAGCAATGAACTATTCTTAACAGTGACATAATTCAAACCATGTCATTTTTTTTACCCTTAAGCCTAAATGAAGCTCATCCTCTGACTGAACCACAATTAACCCCTATAAATCATCTAGAATATGGTGTGTGTGTGTGAGAGAGAGAGAGAGAGATTTAATATTTATTGCTAGAAAAATTACAAACATTTTGTATAGAATTTCAGGCCCTATTTTGTATTCAGGGAAAGTGTAATTTCAAATTGTTCAAATAGTTTTCTATTAAACTAATCATCAATATAATAAACCCATTAAACTAATTATGCTGCATATTACTTTAAGTTACTCATTTACAAGTTGATTTGTTGCCGCTTCTAGTAGAAATCAAGTCACTGAATTGTTGAACTTTTGACTTGTGAATGATTTTGCAGTTCTGCATATCACTACAAAATAACTCTAGCTTGTTGTATCTCATTTTCTGTAACTGGGGTTCGGTATTCCTGAAGGATTAAAGCAATTTTAATCTAATTTCAGAAGCATTTCTGTTGCATCGCAGAGCTTAAAACAGATCTGTTTTAGCATATCTTTTTAACAGCCTTCTGAAGCAGTTCCTGGCAGTTTATACAAAATTCATGTGGCTTCCTGGCCCACCATAACAAGCACATTAAAATTATCTCTGACATACTGTAGTTCTCCCAGTCACAAGGAAGATACTAAATGCTTTGCAGAGACATGGTCAGAGTATTACAGACACTGTTAATATTCAACAAAACAGGAAACAATTGTAATCTATCTAGATCTATCTATACATACATACATGCATACATACCCATGCTTTTCCCTTCCGAACTGCCTTAATTATTTATGGTGCTGGAAACATTCCTCAGAGATTTTAGTCCATGTTGACATGATAGCATCACACAGTTGCTGCAGATTTGTCGGCTGCACATCCATGATGTGAATCTTCTGTTCCACCACATCCCAAAGGTGCTCTATTGGATTGAGATCTGGTGACTGTAGAGGCCATTAGAGTTTAGTGAACTCATTGTCATGTTCAAGAAACCAGTTGTGTGAGAAAACGAACAGTATTTATTTATTTCCAAGTGATCTGAGAGCGCGGGCGGGTATAGATATATACACTAGATGTCGCATTGGCTACGGTTTTGCAGTAGACAATGTGACATCTAGTGTATATATCTATAACCGCCCGCACTCTCAGATTATTTGGACGCAGCTGTGTTCAAGAGGTAAAAACGATATAAATACTGTTCGTTTTCTCACACAAACCGCTCGTTTCGTGTCTTGGGCCATCAATGTGTACTTACGATGGGGAATTGTTTAATTTGGACGATGGGGACTTGTTTTAATTTGGACTCTGTGCATGCTCTTTGAGACAGTGACCATCGACCTGCATTATATGATTGACAGACAAGAACGGTTTGACCTAAACATATCAAAATTGAAACTACTGCGGAAAAAAAGACACCTACATCTTGGATGCCCTTGAGGTAAGCTAAAACATACCAAAATTTAATTTCAAAGTGAACTATCCCTTTAATTGCACCAACTACCATGCCATGTTCAAAGTCACTTAAAGAGACCAAGACTGGTTGCTCACTGAAGCTTAACAGGGTTGAACCTGGTCAGTACCAGGATGGAAGACTTCCTGGGAAAACCATCTTGCTGCTGGAAGAGGTGTTGGTGAGGCCAGTCGGGGGGAGCTCACCCTAATTCCCCAGTGTAGTGATGGGGACACTGTACTGTAACAGCACCTTCATCAATTAGGGTTAATATAGCATGTTAATGTTACAAACTGTGCTTCATTTTGTGTGATCAAATGTCAGCGATTTTAAAAAGAAATGTATTTTCCCCCCAAATTTACTCCATAGTCTTACTGTATGTTTACAATTGCATAACTGAGTAATCTTTAGTTTAAACAATAAAATATTCTTCAAAGATATCATTGTGCAACTAATTCTGAACTCCATTGCACCACTGAGAACGGATGCATCTATGTTTAGTGAGGAGGCATTTCAGCTATGAGACAAAGGCAGTGGCAGCAGAAGAGCAGAGGACTGGTCACATGATCCAACAGCAACAGAAGCTCTTGAATGTGGAACCATAAAATGATGTTTATTCACTAGAGAAACCCTGGCTCTTGTGTGAGTAAACACAGGTGTGTGGCTTTACTGTGGGGTCAAATCATCAGAAGTTAGACATGACAAAACCTTTTGGCGGAACCATGTGTGTGTGCATGTGTGAAGTACTGTATGTGTAAAGTCTGTGTTGCTAGGAAGGCTGAATCTCTAATCCGATGAAACGGCCATGTGACGGCTCTAAAGTAGAGTGTCAGTCATTTGGGAACACAACAGTTTTCTCAATAGCAGTTATTTTTTCATTGCTGAATATTGCATGCAATCCTGCAGTGAGTGTCTTTATTTAACTTGCTGTTGGCATATTTGTACATTTGTTTGGGTACAAACACATGTACCAACATTCTTGCTGTCCACTGTTGTCCCTTTAGGGCCATTTGGACTTAGAGAAACAGCATACGGTCAAAGTTTATTTATACAGTGACTATGTTTAGAATAGCAATACTCTTAATATTTCTGCTGTATAATAGAATGTACATGTATTGTGGACAATATGCAAATATATATAAAATAGAATATCTGGATGACATTTGCCAAAATGAGCAGTATGTAAATCTCTATCGTGACTCTTGATTTTTATCTATTATTTAGTTAGTTAGTTAGTTTTATTTATTAATTTGTTCAGTCATTCATTATTTAGCTTGACTCATACTTTGTTCTAACTGGCAAATGTTCAGATATTCCGTTTTTTAATTCCAAAATAACTGGACACCATTAAACATGATAAACGTGAAAAAATGTATAAATTAATAAAAAATGTATTGAATAATACCAATTATTGGTTTAATAATTTATTGGTGCATAATGTGTAGTTTTGGATTCTGTTTTTTAAAATAGCAGGTAGTACACAGTATATACTGCTCTATAATCATAAGCTCAAGTCAGCATGTAAATGTATATTTCAGGTTATAAGTTGAGCTTTATTGACAGCATCTGCAGTGTGTAAAACAAACAGAAAATGCTTTTACAGTGTACTTACAATGGAAGTCTATGAGACAACCATTGTATGTTTCTGCTTTTTCACTGGCATGCCATTGATGATATAAATACTCAACTATTTAACCTTGAATATTCCTTTAAAATAATAGTATAAGAGAAAATAGTATCAGTGATAACAACATGAGCAAATATGTGTGTGGTTCAGGTATACCCTGTTAAGGCGACAAAATTTGGCAAAATCTGAAATGTTTTGGTCCCCATGAGGAAAGAAGCTTATAAATGTGTGTGTGTGTGTGTGTGTGTGTGTGTGTGTGTGTGTGTGTGTGTGTGTGTGTGTGTGTGTGTGTGTGTGTGTGTGTGTGTGTGTGTGTGTGTGTGTGTGTGTGTGTGTGTGTGTGTGTGTGTGTGTGTGTGTGTGTGTGTGTGTGTGTGTGTGTGTGTGTGCATGTATGTGCGAGTGGCTGTTTTACCATCTACAGTCAATGCTGGTGGGTCTGTCAGTGTGTCACTAGTAGAATGTAAGGCCAGGTGGCAGACTGTCGCTACTGTGCGTTACTGGGTGGCCTCCAACTGACACGTGGCCAAACTTCAGGCCTCTGGAGAGTCAAACGAGAGAGACTGGGATTATCTCAGTGTGAGCTTAAGAATGCAAATGGCCGGCTGCCTTTGAAAATGTAAACTTTGGCTAACATTTGACCTTAAGACGCAATACAAGTGATCCAATGATTGTGTTATTGTTATGACCTCAAATAAAAGCCATTTTGGCATAAGAAATATATTTACTAGTGGTATAGGCCCATTTACTTGGTTCAGGCCCTGTCAGACCCATAAATATATATATATACATGTGTATTGACATAAATATTATATATATATTGGTATGCAATATTTTATATATTATATAATGTATATAATGTGGTTCTTTTCTTTCCACCAATTGAAGTCAATTGTTGAGAGTTTTAACCCAGTAGTGTTATTTTCGTTTTATTATATTGTAGCCTATTATATATTTATTCATAATTTGATTTAGCTTTTACTTTTATATATATATAAACAGTGAGAGTTTTAGTAATTTTAGCATTTCAACTTTATTTCAGTTATTTGGCAAGGCAACATTTCTCATTTTTGAGTTTTTTGTTTTGTTTAAGTTTTTCATCTAATATTCATAATTTATTTGATAAATATTTCAATTATCGAAAGCATTTTTAAAATTTTAGTTATCACATGGTTACGCTATAAAATCTGTTAAATATATTATATTTAGCTGATTTTATGTAATATATTGTTAGTCATTAAAAAAGGTAGGTTTACCACAGTGAATTAAAGTTTAGAGTTTAAAGTTGGGACAGGCCATAATCACTATTTGATGTGTTTAAAACTAGTTATTTTTTATGCTAGGTTAATTGAATATTAATAGACAATAGTTGATCAAACATGTCTAAGACATAAAAAATGGGATTTGTGGAGTTAAAAAAGTCAACATACTATGTGCCATTGTCAATAGCACAATACCGTTTTCTTGACACTATGCAATCAAGTCGCTTTTGTGTCCATGTAATTGTTAGACCTCCCACACAAACAACAGCCTTACAAACATCACAAAGTGTGGCACATTGACAGTTTCCTAGAGGCCATGACTTTCTTTTAGGAAGAGACACTGATAATCATTCCTCATTTGGTAGGCTTTGGTTCCCGGTGTAACGTCCACACCCATATGGGGCGACAATCCGCATTTCCTTTGAAGGCCAGCTAGAAGTTCCTCACAACTGACAGATAACAGACAACAGACAAATGGCCATTCGTCCATTATGACCAATGCATGGCGTCTTATTTATAACGGCCTCTGGGATGCCATTCTCTCCCAGTGAACTGGCAACCTCTCTTTCCAACAATAGTCCACGCTGTCCTCGAGAGCCATAAATTATTTTCTAATATTAAATGCAACTGTCTGTCGACAGTATCCATTGTGAGACCCAATCCAATACCCCATCTTCACATGGGACGGCCCACCTTTGAGTGATGTAGGTTTGTAATGTGTCCTAAAAAGGCCTGAGGTTCTGAAGCCCTGGTGACACGGCTCCTATATAAATATGGGAGCAGGTGAACTGGATGCTCACTCTCTTATTTTCTACCGCTCTTGAGGGAGCAAGTTTTCCAGGCCTCTTGTGCAAGCTCTCCCGGGTGAGTGTACTTCAATGGATTTTTATGTTAAATGGTTTGTTGGACTACAGCAGATAGTGTAGCGAAGCTTGGTTTTTGGATAGTTTTCTTAGTTCACCCAAAACTGAACATTCGAATCATCTACGGGACTCGCATTCATGTCGCTCCTTTGCGGAGCACAAAAGAATATATTTTGAAGAACTGTTTTCGTCCAAACTCTATTGTTAAAAAGTTTGGGGTCAGAAAGCTTTTTTAAAGAAATTAATACTTCATAATAATAGAAATTAATACTTTTAAACTAATATTTAGCAAGGATGCAGTATATTAGTCAACAGTGACAGTAAAAACATTTATGTTACATAAGATTTCTATTTCAAATACATGCTGTTCTTTTGCTGTTCATCAAATGTATTTGAAAAAGAAAAAACTGTCAGATCACTGTTTCCATGAAACTTTTTAACATTGATAATAATAAGAAATGTTTCTTGAGCATCAAATCAGAATATTAGAATGATTTCTGAAGGATCACGTGACACTGGATTAATGATGCTGAAAATTCAGCTTTGCATCACAGGAATAAATTAAATCTTAAAATATATAAAAAAATAAAAAAATAAACTGTTATTTTAAAGTGTAATAATATTTCACAATATTAGTTTTTCCTGTATTTTTAATCTAATAAATGCAGCCTTGGTGAGCATAAGAGACTTCTTTCTAAAACATTTAAAAAATCTTGCAATATAAGTGTATATTGAAAGTCACTGGCTTTCACTGAATGGCCCAAAAAGCACTTCAAATATCTTCTTTTGTGTTCTGCGGAAGAAATAAAGTCATACAGTATAATAATTAATACTTTAATGAATTATTTGGTACATACACAGTAGAGCAGTGAACATTTTGCATCTTCGTAACAACAGAAGCAGCACAATAAAAATATTACATGCATATAAAGCTTTTTATGTTCTACTCAAGATATCAAATAATAATAAAATATGTATTATTTATAGCACATTGCGAGTCTGCCGAAGGGAGGGTAGGACACAAGTTGTCAGAAATCTCTTTTTAAGCACAGAAGATGAATCATTTACGCTTAGCTTCAAGTGCTACATAAATTCAACAAGCAAAGACAAGCATTTATTAGGCAAGAGAATATCCTTCAGCTTTTTAACGGGCTTCATGTGTTTGCTCCCCGTGCCATTGGTGTTCAAACAACAGCTGTGTAAGCAAACATGTGTGACGAGGAAGAGACCACCGCTCTGGTGTGCGACAATGGCTCAGGTCTGGTGAAGGCCGGCTTTGCCGGTGACGACGCCCCCAGGGCCGTGTTTCCCTCCATTGTGGGCCGACCCCGCCATCAGGTGAGACCACCACGTTCACTGATGCCATCTGGGGCTTAGCCTTACTTTGATCCACTCAGTAAAGCACCTCTTAAGTCACAGTACTTAGACTTTGACCCTTGACCTGTAAAGACGACACTCTGCTAGCATCAGTCTTTATTTCTCATGTTTATCATCAAACATGCACTCTAGAAAATGAATGGAAGTGCTTATTTGAATCAAACGTATTGACAATTTTTAAGTTGGGGCGAAAATGTCACCCTGAATGTGTAGATTGTGACGGATTGTTTTATGGTCTCTTCCTTTAGGGTGTCATGGTCGGTATGGGTCAGAAAGACAGCTATGTAGGAGACGAGGCCCAGAGCAAGAGAGGCATCCTCACCCTTAAATACCCCATTGAGCATGGCATCATCACCAACTGGGACGACATGGAGAAGGTAGACCTTAGAATTATTCACTTTTAAGGAGTAAAAGTGCAGTAACGATAACGATAATTTCAGCTAAATTTATTTTCTATAGTCAATAGCATGGAGATGTATGAAGCAAACAAAGCGGCTTTCTGTTGGTCCCCACAGCAAATTCGTTAGACCTTCACGTGAAATTCCAGAAAAAGCTCAGTTTTATGCTTTATAAGGTCTAAATGAAGGTCCTGCCAGGCATTTTATAGATACACTGTAAAAAAAATGTCATGATTGTTTTTTGTCAAATCAACTTAGATAATTTATGTGGTTCAGATAACATATTTTGAGTTTCTGTTGATTAAACCAATCTCCTTCATTGTATTAACTCAACTGTTTAATTTCAATGAACTGAAAATTTTAATTTTTCTTATTATTCATAAGCTACTTTAATTAAGACTCGTTTTTTTTTTTTTTATCTAAACGTTCTATTTGTTTACCTGTATATCTGTAAAATGCATTGCAGTACGTTCACTGAGAGCAGTGCCAGGGAGGATGACAAATAAAACAACAGCAATAACAGTAGCTTATGAAGTAATTCATATGATTCATAAATTATCTAAGTTGATTTGACAAAAAACAATCATGACATTTTTTTTACAGTGTATCTATAAAATGCCTGGCAGGACCTTCATACCTTGGGACAATAGATTTATTCATTTATAGAACAGAAAAATAAATTAAATAAATTAAATAATATTTAACTTTGTCATAATATTAATTAAGACTCGTTATTTTTTTTTAAATCTAAACGTTCTATTTGTTTACCTGTATATCTGTAAAATACATTGCAGTACGTTCACTGAGAGCAGTGCCAGGGAGGATATCAAATAAAACAACAGCAATAACAGTAGCGTAGACAAACGTAGTGTACAAAATGTTCAATTAAAAAAAAATTGGCACAAATGGAACACCATCATTTTTGGAAGATGAACAAGAACAGAACAAGATGAAACAAAAAAATAACATGCCTTAACAAATAGCCTACACTTCAAAAAAAAATAAAAAAAATAATGTTTTATACTGTTCAGAGTTTATTAGACCAAAACATGTTCCGAAAACGCAACCAGTTTAAGTTACAGTGACGTGATTGAATTGAGTTGGTTGGACATAACTATTTTACATAGATTCTTCCTCGGTCAGTTGTGTTGTCACAACACAAGGATTTTGCTTAGATTCAAAATAAACCTTTAATGTCAATAAAAACTAAGTTTGTTGAGTGGAACTGGAACCACTGTCTAGTTATTTTAAAGTATAATTTTTTTAGTGTACAGACTTATCTTAATAAGTATGCAATAACTGTAGACATGAACAAATGTATGGTACAAAGCAGTCGATTGCTTTTTGGCACAAATAGAACCTCATAGATTTTGCCCACAAAAGTCTGCTGAACAACAGTAAAAGTGACTGCATCTTAAAACCTTATGAACTGAAAATATATTGTGTTTCTCCATATGTAATGAAAAATACAATACTATTGTCTTAGATCTGGCACCACACTTTCTACAATGAGCTCCGTGTGGCCCCTGAGGAACACCCCGTCCTCTTGACTGAGGCTCCACTGAATCCTAAGGCCAACAGGGAGAAGATGACCCAGGCAAGCCCTTTTAAAGACTTTAAAATCATGGCATTAATAGTATTATGTCCATAATACTTGGTAATAATTGGTTTCTATCTGTATTTCAGATCATGTTTGAGACGTTCAACGTTCCGGCTATGTACGTTGCCATCCAGGCTGTGCTCTCCCTGTACGCCTCTGGCCGTACCACAGGTTAGCATTGCATACATTGAATATAGTTGTTTTTAAACTGCATCTGTTTGGTTTTTCATGCTTTTTTTATTTGTTCCAGGTATTGTGCTGGACGCTGGTGATGGTGTGACCCACAATGTGCCCGTGTATGAGGGTTACGCACTTCCACATGCCATCATGAGACTGGATTTGGCTGGCAGAGACCTGACTGACTACCTGATGAAAATCCTGACTGAGAGAGGCTATTCGTTCGTCACCACTGGTAATTGAACACTTTCTGCAGTTTTCACATAAAATATAATTGATAGACGGTTAAATTAGAATTTATTCATGTAATAGATCATAATAAACCGTCAAATGTAAAATTGTGCTTATTTTATACGTATCGTAAGACTTATTAATGTACCGTTTACGCTGTAGTGATATCTTCATTAGCTAAACAGCACCACCTTATGGTCAACACTAGTAACTGCGAAAAGCGAACTGTAGCTACCAGCTGCTGTACTACTTTAACACTTAGTTTAAATGAGTTGTAATACCTTTCTAACTCGCTTTTACAGCCGAGAGGGAGATTGTTCGTGACATTAAGGAGAAGTTGTGCTACGTGGCTCTTGATTTTGAGAATGAGATGGCCACCGCCGCCTCCTCCTCCTCTCTGGAGAAGTCCTACGAGTTACCCGACGGTCAGGTCATCACCATTGGTAACGAGAGGTTCCGCTGTCCAGAAACCCTCTTCCAGCCATCTTTCATTGGTCAGTTTCTTATTAGTCCGTTTGAATAATTGCTTCCTTTTTTGTACTTCTTGGTTCTGGATGTTTTCTTTCCCTATAGTCAAAAATACTATCGGAATGAATCCTAGAAACTTTAGGCTATAGGATGTAATTTAAACAAAAATGTTTTAGGTTTGTTCCTAATATCTCTAACAGTCAAATAAAATAAAATAAAATAAAATAAAAATTAATAAAGAGTAACAATTTCACTTTTTCCAGTAGGAAATAGTAATTATTATTATTATTATTATTAAATTTTTTGACGATTCTTACTTCATTAGATTAGATCTTAATGATAAAAATATAACATAATATTTGAAAATAAAAATAGTTTAACAAAGACCAACATTTTCACGGTTTCCATTAGAAAATAATAATATTTTATTTAATTTTTTAGATGATTCTTACACTGTAAAAAATATATATATATATGATCAATAGCCTAAGTTGACAACATATGTTTTTACATTGCTTTAACTCATCAAAATAAGTTAATACATTTTTCAGTTTTTTATATAAGTTATACAAGATTAAACATTTTTTAAAGTCAGTTTAATGTAATTTAAGTTGAAATGACTTAAACAAAAAGTCAATTGTATTACAAATTTAATGCAGCAACTTGTTTACAGTGTATTTGATTTATTTAGGTTTAGATAAAATAAAATAAAATATTAATAAAAAATAAAAAAAGTAATTTCCTGTAGGAAATAATTATTTTTTAATTACATTTTATTTTATTTTATTTTTTAGAGGATTCTTATTTGGTTTATGTAGGATTTGATCTAAATGATAATGTTCATAGTAATCCAGTGGTTACTTTCCCATCACCACGACTTAATTTTCTCCTTAGAAAAAAAAAGTTGTTAATTATTTTTCTGGTCAGCCAAAAACTATTTAAGCGGCATAATCATGAAGCTCTTGAGAAAACAAGACAGAAAAAGGGGCTTCCATAGAATCATGTTCTCATTCGTTTAGGATTTTAAACTAGGTTTCTTCTTAATGATAGACAAGCTTTGAATATCCCTACATTATGCCTTGTTTTTTAATCAATTATTCATTCAAGTTTCTAGCCATTCTAAAACGGGGCCTACAATGAACCACTAAGCCCACTCTCAAAATATATTCTCCCTTTTGAGCCATTGCCAAGCCTAGATTCCCATTGATGAAAAATTCATGTTATTAATAATTCTCAATCATTTGCACATGCAGCACATCAGTCTATGTGCAGCAACACAATTAAACCCACCTTCCACAGACACAGCAAAGCGGTCAAGATTCCCACAGGGAAAAAAATCAAACAGCTGCATTTTGAAGCAATATCTCTTACATTACAGTGCACTTTTAAGAGAGGTGACACAGTGACGGATCACCTTTTGTCGGGAACTAATTAGGAGCGTTTCAGTATATGGCCAGAGGCTGACGGGCTATTTATGGTGTACAGGGTTCTTAGTCTTGACATTGTACATCAATCACTGTTTCCTTATCCAATAGAGCTGATAGGACAGTGGCTCACCAGCAGTTCTTCCCTTAATGAAATCAGCGCTATTATGTAATCTGCACTTGAATTAGCATGATACTGCATATGAAATCTACTTAAATGTAAGTATGTTTCATGTATAATCCATTCCCATTCATCATCTAAATAACATTGTCTGTAGGTATGGAGTCTGCTGGTATCCATGAGACCACTTACAACGGCATTATGAAGTGCGACATTGACATTCGTAAGGATCTGTACGCCAACAATGTACTGTCCGGCGGTACCACCATGTACCCTGGTATCGGTGACAGGATGCAGAAAGAGATCACAGCTTTGGCTCCCAGCACCATGAAGATCAAGGTACAGTTTAGGACTAGTTCATTTTGGACTAAAGGCCCGTTCACATCAAGAACAATAACTATAACGATAACTATATTAGTTATATCTGAGTGAAAATAGTTTTTTTCCAGAGTACAATGTTGTGCACTATGGATGAATAGTAAAACTAATATTGTGATTGATAATATTATAATATATTATCATTATTATTGCAATTATGGATGATTGATATTTTAATAATAATAATACATTTAATTATTATTAAAATATAAAATATGTTTTGTAATTTAAAATAATCATTTGTGCTGTGTCAAGTTGAAAGTTGACTAGGAGAACTGTTTTGAAAAAATGACCTAAGTATGTGTTTCAAACTGTATTCTGATTATTATTATTTATAATGGAAATTAAATGTTCCTTTGTCCACTACAGATGATTGCCCCTCCTGAGCGTAAATACTCCGTCTGGATCGGTGGCTCCATCCTGGCTTCCCTCTCCACCTTCCAGCAGATGTGGATCAGCAAAGACGAGTACGAGGAGGCCGGACCCTCCATTGTCCACAGGAAGTGCTTCTAAATCCCTCCTCTTCTCATTCTCCTCTGTCCTGGACTCTCCTCGTAGTCTTTGCACCGTGTCACGTCTTGTGTTTGTACTGCAGACGTTTGTTTCAAGTCCCCCTGTACAACAACTCAAGTCTACAGCCACAATAAATTGTTCAATAAATACATTTACATATTTTCAATACATCTCTCTTTGTATATAAAGCACTTTCTTACACTAAAACTGACAGTACGTTCTCCAGCTTCATTCCTCACCGAGACCACCGGATGGCAGGCTTGCTGCTGTGATATTACCCATGAAACACCCTTGAGAGCAGTGTACTAACTTGCCTAAGAATTTATGCAAAATAACTTGCGTCAAACCTGCCTAAACCACATTATAATGTAACTTGATCGCCAATAGGTGTATGAATCATAACTCCTGTTTAATCTACCTATAATGCAGACTTGAGGGTTTTTGCAGTGATCATCAATATCCCTAAATATATGATGATGACGATAAGAAAACAGGTCAGTTTAATGTAGGCCAGAGGCACAGCTGATACTCTCCGGCTGAGCAACAGAACACTGTGTCTCACAGCTGAAACCCACCAATCTAGGGCAAAAAGATGTGAGGTAAAGAATACTATTGCAGTTGCTTCTATTATTGACTCAGTATGAATACAGTTTGTTTTAGAACTTTGTCTAAATAACCTTGAAATCCCTCATGAAGCATCCTGTTACATATTATTCGCACATTTGTAATCTGCTTTTGAGAAGAAAAAAGATTCAAACACTGTATGTACTTAAAGGCATAGTTCAGCTAAAAACAATTTGCACACTCTCATGCCTTTCCAAACTTGCTTTACTTGCTTTTTTCTGTGGAACCTAAAATAATATATATTTTTAAATAATATTCATAAAATAAGTAAATGGCGTTCAAAACAACACTTGGACCCCCAACATTCTTCAAAATATCTTTTTTTGTGTTCTGCAGAAGAAAGAAGTTCATACAGGTTTGGAATCAGTAAATGTCTTCACTTCCCAGCTTCCAATTATATCACAGAGACCCAGTTTTTTGGGTTCTGGACGATGTGGGTTGTAAAGGGTGTACAGTAGGAGAGAGTTAAGAAGACAGACTTGTTACTGCAGACGTTGTCCCACTTCTAACTGACGGAGAAATCAAAGACAAATGAAGGTGGAGACATCTAGGAGGTTACAGTGATTAATGTATCTGACAACAAGAGAAAGAGAGAGAAAATAGGGAGATGGGGAAACAGTGAGGGGACGAAAGAGAAAAAGAGAATAGGCTCAGATCCATTATGAAATCTATTCATGCTTATTAAAATCTTATTTTGCTGCTCCTTTATTTCGCACACAATGCAGCACGTTCATTGTTAGTGCAGAACATTGCAATCTTCTCGAGTTTGGCTCAGTTCGGATGTGATGCTCAATAATAACCCACTGTATAACAGCCATACACAACAAACATTCTGAATCAACTTATTGATTAACCTCTAGAATCTTTACTAATGAGAAGACTGATATCATGTTTCATGCATCTTACATCTATCTATCTATCTATCTATCTATCTATCTATCTATCTATCTATCTATCTATCTATCTATCTATCTATCTATCTATCTATCTATCTATCTATCTATCTATCTATCTATGTCTGTCTGTCTATCTGTCTATCTATCTGTCAGTCTGTCTGTCTATCTATCTATCTATCTATCTGTCAGTCTGTCTGTCTATCTATATGTCTGCCTGTTCGTCAATCTATCTATCTATCTATCTATCTATCTATCTATCTATCTATCTATCTATCTATCTATCTATCTATCTATCTATCTATCTATCTATCTATCTATCTATCTATCTATCTATCAATGTCTGTCTGTCTGTCTGTCTGTCTGTCTGTCTATCTATCTATCTGTCAGTCTGTCTATATGTCTGTCTGTTCGTCAATCTATCTATCTATCTATCTATCTATCTATCTATCTATCTATCTATCTATCTATGTCTGTCTGTCTGTCTGTCTGTCTGTCTGTCTGTCTATCTATCTATCTGTCAGTCTGTCTATATGTCTGTCTGTTCGTTAATCTATCTATCTATCAATGTCTGTCTGTCTGTCTATCTATCTATCTGTCAGTCTGTCTATATGTCTGTCTGTTCGTCAATCTATCTATCTATCTATCTATCTATCTATCTATCTATCAATGTCTGTCTGTCTGTCTGTCTGTCTGTCTATCTATCTGTCAGTCTGTCTATATGTCTGTCTGTTCGTTAATCTATCTATCTATCTATCTATCTATCTATCGATGTCTGTCTGTCTGTCTGTCTGTCTGTCTATCTATCTATCTATCTGTCTGTCTAACTAACTGTTTGTCTATCTATCTATCTATCTATCTGTCTGTCTGTCTGTCTGTCTGTCTATCTATCTATCTATCTATCTATCTATCGATGTCTGTCTGTCTGTCTGTCTGTCTGTCTGTCTGTCTGTCTGTCTATCTGTCTGTCTAACTAACTGTTTGTCTATCTATCTATCTATCTATCTATCTATCTATCTATCTATCTATCTATCTATCTATCTGTCTGTCTGTCTAACTAACTGTTTGTCTATCTATCTATCTATATATATATATATATCTGTCTGTCTAACTAACTGTTTGTCTATCTATCTATCTATCTATCTGTCTGTCTAACTAACTGTTTGTCTATCTATCTATCTATCTATCTGTCTGTCTAACTAACTGTTTGTCTATCTATCTATCTATCTATCTATCTATCTATCTATCTATCTATCTATCTGTCTATCTATCTGTCTGTCTGTCTGTCTGTCTGTCTGTCTATCTATCTATCTATCGATGTCTGTCTGTCTGTCTGTCTGTCTGACTGTCTAAGTTCATTAGACTCACATCTGTCTAGAGGGAATATGCAGAATTGCTTAAGGTCTATTTTAAGTACAATCCTGAAACATTTACACGAACCAACATGAAATAGTAATTTTAAAACAAACGTATAATTTATTTAAACGATTTTTTTATCTTAAACTCGTTAATGCAAAAAAAAAAAAAAAAAAAAATTCAAACGTGTTGGGGCTAGATGCAGGTGTGTTAGTTGGGGGACTGTGGCTCCGCCTGCATTAGTGTTAGAAGAGCCCCTGAATCCAGCGCAAATATTTCCTGCCTCCCCTGCGAGTGTATGTGTGTGTGTGTGTGTGTGTTGCGCGTTCGGGTCGATGCTGCGCATTTAACACTGTCCACACATGCGGAATACACAGTCCTCTTCCCCTGAAGAAGTGCTAAAGGGGTCACTCCCTTCTCTGTTTGGACTACACGACAAACCCGAGCGATTCTACGGAGAATTATATCCTTTTGGACAAAGGATAAAGAACCAAAGAAAGGAAAAAGTGCGCCGGATGCTGTAAGTACGCACCTTTGTTTCCTCTCCAGTACGCGTCCGTTCTTATCCCTATAGTTTCCTCATTACAAAATACAGTTTTCATTATAGGTTTTTTGACCTTAAAGGCAAAAAAAAGGAACTCCGAAGTTTGTATAGCCGGACAGAGCCCACACTTGACGAGCTGTGATGCTGGAGATGTGAGGCTGCTGACGGACAAGCTCTTGGCAACTTCTCCTGTTTTTCAATACTGATCGGAAACGCTTTTATATGATTCTATAGTCAAAGCTTGGGATGTATAGAATCTGAATGGATGTTTAGACATAAATATTCATTTGGACTTGGATTTTTTTCCTCTTTTTTTTTCTTCTTCTGTGAGTTCGATAATTTAAACGTTGGCTTAATGATGTCGGTTGATCACTTGGAAGTACAAACGATGCCCAAAGTTAAAGAGACCTCAGTATACTGTACAAGAAGAAGAAAGGAAATAACACCTCATCACAATTTGATTGGCTATGTGTGATGTGCACACTATCCAATCAGTAAAATGAGTTGAGAAATACTCATTTGATTCCATTTTATCATTTTGTAAAAAAAAAAAAAAAAAAAAACTTTTTAAGCTTCAGGCTGAGATAGTCAACCAATACGGGGTTTTAAATTAAACCTATATCTAGAGAGCAGAGTGGCTGATACATATGTGACAAGTAGGTATAAGTCAGGGATAATTAACATATTGAGGAGGTTTGTTTTGCGTCAAAGACCATCTGACTAATACTCCTTGTTAGATACTTAACATTTAAATACTGCAAATACTGGGATGTGAAATATTGATTTGCTTTTCTTTGATCATATTACTTAAGGAACACATGCTAGGAAACGTACTCACTAATGCAGCGTTGCCATGGGCAACGGTTATTATTCAGAAATATATGACCACTGAACGACCAAGAATCAATTATTCAGGGGAACCAATAAAGTTATAGTAATTTAGATGTACACATATACATGGAAATCAGTTTTCCCTACAAAAAAGTTTTTGCACAAATTATTCATTATTCATTAACATTATTATTGGTAGATGTTGATAGTCAAAATGGCCAAATAGTGGCTGATTTATCAGTTTAGCGAATATATCAGTCTTTAACATAGACAAGCACATTTTAATAAAGAGTAGTGATACAAAGTGTTATCACAATGCTCAAATAGTGGCCAATTTATTGGTTCATCCAATGTATCAGTCTATAACTAATAAAAACGACAATGCAAGACAAGTGTTGCAAAATGGAAAATGGGTGACTGTTTATGGGTGACTACTTTATCTGCATATAAGCTAGAAACATCATGTTTATTAAAGAAAACAAAACTACCCCTAAAATGATGTTTGTAAAATTCAAAGCTAAAGTGACTCCAGCAACCCTTGGGAACTTAAAATCCTCTAGGAGTTTTGACAATAATTTATGTGCCTCTTAAAAGAGTTTTTAGGTCAGCATTATTCAGACACGCCACATTATGCGCAGATTCAGGTTTTCTCCCATCCACTGCTTGGGTAGCGATGGTCTCATGGGCTTTCCAACCTGCGCCTCCATAGCAACAGAACAGACCGATTTCACTAGTGACACTTCTCAGGGCCGCCGGAGCCAGAACCCATTGTATCTTCCTTGATAAGTATCAGGAGACTTTTAAAAGGCATCTTGCCCGAACCCAACCACTGCAGCGTCCAGTGGCTTTATCAGTACGTTCAGCGATTGTTCCGGTTTCAAAATGTTTTCTGCTTTGTGTCCTGATGTTTTGATATGAAACTGTATCTCATGATGACAGTTTCTCTTCGGTTATCTTCAGAAACTGTATAAGCAAAGGCTAAGTTTAGGAGATGTCAAGAGACAGGATATCCACCTCAGCTTTCAACATGACGTTCACTGACAGCTCCGTTCAGCAAATTCTGCCTTTGCTGCTACCATACTGTACTTCAGCAACATGTCAAGATGTGATTTTCCTATCAGAGTCCTAATAAATACATCAGAGTGCTCTTTTCATTTCAGAAGCATTTAGGGGGGCTTTTGACCAACGTGCGACATTCAAAACACAAAGCGGTTGATTGCTGTTGTGATTGTGCATAAAATATCTCAGTCAAATTGCCTCCAGAAAACTGTAATTAGGAGACAAACAACATTATCAGTATTGTAAGGCATCTTCAGCGTGCCGGTCAAGGATTTTTGCTTGTATAGCAAATAGGAGCTGCAGCTGTGAGGCTGTGGTGATCTATCCATTACAGGGATGGGGTTGGAAGCTCTCTGTTATCCTGTGTCCCACAGAGATAAGAAGCGGAGAGGAGGATTTTAGCAGACTGGATTTGCAGCCACACACTTTCCACTTCAGGCTTCTAAGCGATTTATGTACACAAGCAGGCCCAGTAGGTGATTCCAGGACTCAGTTTGTCTGATTCATAGTAGCTGCAGTGTTGGGGAGTAACTAAATAAAAAGTAGTAGGCCTAGCTTGGTTTTCAGATACCGGCTACTTTTTCCAATGGGAAATATCAAATGCTCCTAAACAGTTCTTTCTCACTTAGCCTACCAACTCACACTGTATTCAGCATTTGGAGGTGAAATTCATTCTTGAGAATCTGTTCAAACAATCATATAAAGCGTTTGAAAGTTCATTTTATTCTAGTGAATCAGTTCATAAGCGCACCTCGTGTAGAGTTTGAAAGTCTGATTCATATACTGATCCTCTCTCTCATGTAGCCTTGCGTTTGAAATCCAATTAATTCTACTGAATCGTTCTTTCTTTCGGCACTTTTTCTCATTTTGAAAGTCAAATTTAAAGTACTGAATCGGATCATTCTAAACGGTCCTCATGTTGGGTTGAATAGTCTGATTCATTCTAGTGAATCGGTTCAGCGGTTCAGTGGCTTTTTGTCAGAAGAGACAGTGGGAAACTGAGCTGAACCAGAAACTGATAAAGTTAACATTTTTCATCAGTTTACCAACTAAAGTGCATAACTCAGATGCATATATTGTAAATATATTTACTTTTATTTTATGCGCGGTAGCCATACATTAGAAGAGAAGGCCCCTCATACCAAACTGACCAATCAGAATCGATGTTAAAATGACGCAGCGTCGTTTGCCTGTGACCAAAATGCGGCCGAAAAAGTATCAACGCTAAAAGAAAGTTATCTCTTTCCGCATAAATATCAAATCAGAACCATTCAAGCCAAACAGCTTTTAGTCGTGCATCAAACTTTAGGTGCAGAGAAACAAAATAATGATGAAATACAAATGAATGAAGGATCTTTTTGAAGAGCATGTTCTGCGCATGGGTGAGTTACGTAGATGTTAGATGGAGTAGGGCTCTACATGCATACATAAATGTTTATAGGTTAACTTTACACAGTATTTAAAGATATAAGTTGTTTTACTACACTGATGTAAGTTTCTGTTGTGTTGGTGACGAGAAAGTGTTTAACAGTTTTTAGATATCGAAGTATTTCTTTTAGCATCGGTCAGTTCGATTAGGCTAATTCAGTTCGTAAAGACGGTTCATGAAAAGCGATGCACAGATTCGATTAGGGTGTTTGATATACTGTCAGTTTAAGTTATTCTAAAACCCTCATTGTTTTTGTGCCAGCAAAAATGTCTCTGATTTTTTAAAATATTGTTTTTAGTTTAATAGCAGTCAAATAGAGAACACTAAATAACAGTTCAGAGAATGCGAAATTAAGAAAATACAACAATAATAATATATTATAAAATGTTGCTCTCTTAAAGGTACAATCTGTAATTTCTTTGCGCGCCAGAGGTCGCATTTTCAAAACCATAACAAAGGCGAAGCTTGATGACGCTATGAAGGAGAGTGGAACTATGGGAGATGTCGTTTACACCATCCAGAGATGTATGGAATTCACGAATCAGCTAATAAATTTGTTTTTATGTCACCTGTACATTTGATCACACTATATTATGTCAACGTAATGAATTAGCTGCAAGGATCGTGAAATGTAATGCTATTTTAGCCTGTTATATGTGACTATTTGTCAAATTATTTGGTGAGTTTATGCTGCACAGTTTTACGCGTTTAAAACAATCGTACTAAAAGTACATTTGAACAAACCCACAGTATTTTTTACGTAATGGCTAAATATTTTTGTGCAACACATACTGTAATTTCACTGCCATAGACTTGGTCACCAGACTTGATAAAAAGCATTACTGAAGTACAAACCAAGTGCAATATAACTGTATGTGTACAATAAATAATATAGTTTTGCTTACCTGTCTATTAAAACGCATGCAAGAGCGGAATCTCTGTTGACAGATCAAGTCCAAGTCTGTCGCAAAGCTCTCTCCATCCTGAAAACGCCACGCCGATATTGATCCTTGTTTTATTTCTCCGTTTGTCCCAAAGCCTGCTTGCCTCAGTTGATCTACGTTTAAGTTTTTTTCTTTCTGGATTTTCTGTACTCGCTAATCAATAATCGTGTACCATTATGACTGAACGACACAACAGCGGTGTGCAAGATATTGTATCATAAATATGTATACATAGATCCCTCATTAGCAGCTTACATAAAGCTGCCCATTGAAACGGCCGCTAATGAGGAATCTAAGTATTATTTCTATGGTTTTTACAAGCGGAAACTGAGGATAGTGCGGATATTACGTCATTGATATGCGACAACGACAAGGGACGAAACCAGGGGGGCAGGGTTTCATATTATTTTGAAGTTTCCCCGGGCGCCGCCATTGGCTAGCGAACCCCCACCTGCTGTTAGCATCCCATTGACTCACATTCATTTTGGCGTCACTTTGACAGCGAATAACTTTACATCTGAGGCGTTTAAAGACTTAATTTGTCCATTATTTATTTCTAAAGAAACACGAAAATGTATAAAAGGCTCCATTACCTTGTAGCTTCCGTTATGGCCCCGTAGAAGCAATTTTTGTAAAAATAGGCTAACGATTGCTTCATAACCACGCGACTCTCTGTCGCACAGTAGAGAATTACCGTATGGACAGGAGGAGAAGCTTGCGGGCAATCGGGGGGATGTGGAGGCAAAGTGACAAAATAATTAATCAGAATACATAGCAAAAGTTTCTCCTGCTCCTAGCTCATGGACACCTCCTACTCACACTCTCCGTCTCTGCAAGTTTCGGAAGGGAATGATTCAGATTTCTCTTGGCACAGCTACTAGAAGACAGACAGGTTGCTCATGTCACATCTACGTCGTCAAGCTCAGTTTGAGTCTGCGCAGTACGCTCAGCCATCAGGAAGTGAGTGCTTCTAATTGACTTCACTTTTCTCCGTTGAATCCGCTGTGTCCATTTCTTTTACGGTCTATGATTGAAACGGCCGCTAATGAGGCATCTAAGTATTATTTCTATGGTTTTTACAAGCGGAAACCGAGGATAGCGCGGATATTACGTCATTGATATGCGACAATGACAAGGGACGAGCCATTATTTAAAAAATTTACAAATCCTTGGGACCTTTTAGGATAATGTAAGTACACAACTGCATGAAATATATCACACTATGCCAGTGGTTTTTGAATATTTTATTACAAAAATCTTACATATTGTACCTTTGAGTAACTTTAGTGCTATTTTTGTTTTGTTTTTCTGCTCTGCTGCTTGGAGAGTAGGCTAGTTCCCCAACAATGGGCATCCATTTATCAAATTAATTCAGATAAGTGCATTTCATTAAGATCTGATGGCTTTATCATTATATTATGTGCTCTTCAGATAAGGACTGTGGTGTAATTGACAATTCGTGGAGTGAAGGAATCATTAAATGGGGCCTCTAAATTGGTTGCATATTCCCTAGAGAGTGAGCGGTTGAATGGATTGATGAATAAAAATATGAAAACCTATTTGAGAAACAATATACTGCCATTGTTTGTAGTCTACTGATATGGTGTAGGCCTAAAGCAGCGGCGGTCCTCCGGGGGCAATAATTGTCCCTCGTATTGACGTGCGGATTCCACGATGAGCTCGGATTGAACGCAGGCAGCCCATGGGAGGGGTTAGATGACATGTTGTGATAGAACTGGGCCTTGCTTCTCATTTATTTTTCATCAGCTTCACCTCGCTTTTTTATAACACTGGTGTTCAGACTGTGATTTGTTCTGCTCGTCTTGCACCAGCGTATACACGAGCCCTAGTCTTGCCCTATTTTACAGCTGTGCGGTGTTGCCGTTAAGTCACCAGGGGTAAGGCAAGCGGACACAGATCCAGGCCAGCCCGTCCCCCTTTCCCTCTCCCTCTCTATTCGCCTCTGTATGCCACTTTCCCCTCCCTGTCTATCCCTCTGTCTCACTCTATTGCTCCTTTGAGTCCCACAGCTCCGTTTCTTTCCGCTCTTCTCTGTGGTTTACTTGTTGGCCCAGATGAAACCCATACTTTAGTTACCCTTCTCCTTTCAGGTAGTTCACAGAAGCTTCACTTCTATTGCTCAGTCAAATGTGGCATCTAACGGCTATGGACATGAATGATTGCACACCGTGTGGTTTGTTGACGAGAGCTGTCCTATTTCTTTTCTAAGAGATTGGACTTAGGACCGTCGCCTGGCGGATGATAAAATGGCTGAGAAATCTCTTTGAAGGAGGGAATCAGCCATATTTGCAGACCAGCTTGTCAAACTCTGTAAAAAGGGGTTGTAAAGGAGCTATTTTTAATATCATAACCCTTTTGTTTAGCTGTTGTTACTTAATGTATTTAGGTTAATTCAGTGATGTTAAATAGTGTTTTGGACTTGAATAAAATCTATTTATTTACAATAACATTCATTAGTTTAGTTTTAAAAAACCAAAAATTTAAATGTAAGATTTTTTTAAAAATCTTAGTTTTAAAAAAAATAATATTTTCTTAATATTTTTGAAAGAAGTCAAATAAATACAGCTTTTGTGAGCATAATATGATTAAATACAGTAAAAAAAAACCTGTAATATTGTGAAATATTTTTACTATTTAAAATAACCAATTTCTATTTTAATATATTTTAAAATATAATTAATTCCTGTGATGCAAAGATGAATTTTCAGCATCATTAATCCAGTCTTTGGTGTCACATGATCCTTCAGAAATCATTGTAATATGCTGATTTGATGCTCAAGAGACATTTCTTATTATTATCAATGTAAAAAACAGTTGTTCTGCTTCATATTTTTGTAAATAGAAAAAAAAACAGCATTTATTTGAAGTAGCGATTTATCACTTTTTATCAATTTAATGCATCCTTTCTGAATAAAAGTATGAAATTCTAACAAAAAAAAAAAAAAATTCCCCACTGACCCCAGACTTTTGAATGGTATATTATGTTATGACTTTATTAGGTTAGCATATTTTTCAGCATACAGATTTGAGCACAGGCTCAATCATCTAGAACACCATAGCAACACCTTGGCAACCATGATCCTCCTAGCATTATGGTAGTGAGGTTTGCATGAGCAAGCACAACAAATTTTGTTATTGCTCTTTTTGTTTTGGAGTTTTAGAGTTGCTATATTGCAAAAAATATAAACCCAAGAGCTTTTGATGCAACATCCACAGCACTTTTTGATGAAAAATAAATTGGTTGTGAAATATTAATGTTTGTGCGTTGGTTTAATGAAGGGTGCAGTATTAGATGCTTCTCAAATACAGTATGTATGTTTATGGGAAGGTTGAGCTCTCGGAGAGCTGTCAGTTCCTGCTACTGTCCGTGTTTCTGAAACAGCAAGTTTGACTGCCCTCAGGCAGGCTTTTGGAATAGAGCAACCCTGTGTAAAATGATACAGTGACTACGCAGAAGTGGACCAACCTTCATATGAGATGTTCCTCAACAAATCTCAGGAAGAAAAATATTACTTCTGTTGTTTTGCAGGATATTAGGGTGAGCTTAATTCCTTCCAGAATCCTTCTTATGCTCCTTGATGAGCGTAGGATATTAAGTTACATTTTAAGCCTCCTAACACATTATGACAGTCTAGACTAAACCAGCCATTTAAAAAAAAAGCTTAATGCATCACTTCCATTAACTATAACAATGCAAATGTGTTTAGTAGTCGTCGTGGCAACAGTGGCAGACATTCAGAGTGAATATTTTGGCAGTACTTTTAATAAATAATTGCCGTAATGAAAAAGCATCGGTGTGTGTTTTTGAAGTTAACAGGGAAAATAAATTTTAACTTATTAAATACAGTAAATTATGCTTCTAGGTCAGTATGTGCTTGTTTTTTTCTGCTTCCTGAGAAGTGCTGCCATATATTAGCATCTTGTATAATCGAGTGTAATAAATAAACACCCAAAAAAGTCAGAAAGCACAAGTGACTCTGAACTAATAATGAATTCTGGAAATTAAATGTATGATTTTGTAATCTAATGTATAATTCTAATGCATCTGGGTATGTATATCATGTCCAAAATATGAAATCTAATGTATAATGTATGAATTATGATTGCACAAGCTGCATTCGAAGCCATCGTAAACTGATAATAAACACACACCTGTGACCACATATTCTTTATTAATGCACCAAGTTGCTACGTTTTATTTTCCAGCATATTGGTTAATATTTTATTTTATGTAATTTCATATTATGCTCATAATCATAGATTTATGATTCATAGATCAACAATTTATGTTTTTTTTATCGCTGCATTTTTATAAAATCAATAGGCCACTCAAGGTGATTTTTGCAGTGATTTGAAGTGGATTTGGGGAATATATAGAATATAATAATTCATATGCATCAGCTTAAAGTGCGTGCTCATCTTTACATTATAAATTGTATCTATATTTGAGTTAATCTGCATGTAACCTCTGCAAGGTTTTTTTCACGTTCATTTTTATTTGAAATAATTGTATCACTTATCATATTCATATTATGTTATGTTTTTTACAATTAGTCTATTTTTCAATGTTGTATTTTTGTTTTGTTTTTATCGCTGCCATTTTACAAAAAAACTAAAAAATAGGCCAGTCAAGGTGATTTATGCAGTAATGTTGGGGAATTAAAATAATATTAATTAAATATATATTGCTGATTGTATCTTCATGTAACCTCTGCAAGGTTATGTTACGCTTGGTGTTGCTTTGAACTTCTTACAAGCAAATAATATCTAATTAATTCAGCAAGATGAAAGCATGTACTGTGTAATTTATTTAAATGCCCACAACTGGATAATATTCACTTCACAGGAAACCAATATATCATCGAGCGCACAATAACACAACTGTGAAAGGACTTCAGTGGTGTCTGTGTGTTTATCTGCCAACACTGAAGTTGTGTTAAATCTGCTGGCAGCTTCTTAGCACTAAAGTGAATGTGGGTGCAATTTCCTCTCCACGCTGTAAGGTTTTAATTGGTGGTACCCTTCAAGCGATAGTCGACAAATGCTTCCTGCCTCTTGAATCCCGTCTTGGTGGCGGGCGATTGTAAAGGTCGAGCGAGAAAACCAACACTGACAGCCCTGATGAATGACAGGGCCTTCTGACTGAGCCACGGGGGGAGAGAGAGACACAACAACGCCTGATTTTCACCAGCGCATTTAGCGTATGAAACCGTGGGCAAACATGGTCACACTCAAAGTAGCCTATAATGTTTGAACATTACTTCCACACACTATATTAGTGGATTGTTAGTTTCTAGGTTGTGTGACAACATCTCATAAAAGCATATTCTTACACCGAAGCCCCCTTAATCGTGGTGTTTTATCCAATAGCAGTTATTTGACCACCTACACACGGTAGTTTAGCGTTATAAAGATGCGCTAGCACGGAAAGGTCAATTTTAATATTCTCGAACCCTTCACAGGGTAAAATGCGAAGGAAATGTGATGAGCGCTTCTAATTAATCTTCAGCTGTCTCGTTTGCACATGCCGTGATCATTTAGGCTTTAGCGGAGAGCCGTCAGTCAGTATTTCACCTGACCTCTTTGCTTTAGTTACTGTCTGAGCCTCTCTCTCTTTCTGCGTCTCTGTAATTGTCTGATATTGCTTGCCGTCCACACCTCTCCCCAAACACCCAGACATTTTGTTTGCCATTCAAAAGTCTTGTTGTGATTTCAAACGCTTGTGTACACTTCAGAAATATGGCGTGCGCTAACCCAAGACACAGAAAACAGCTCCATCTGTCCCTTTTGGAAACCTTTAATCCGATGCAATGACTAACAGCCAATAAAATATACAATAAGGGTCCAAATGTCTGTGAGCCCCATGATGTGGGATTTAAAATGTAGCTACAAATAAACAAAGTTTTAGGATGCAAGACCTCATAAAATAAATATATATATTTTATTATGTAGCGGAGTAAAAAGTACGATATTATGCTTTGGAATGTAGTGAAGTAAAAGTTAAATAAATTTTTTTTTTTTTTTATATATTAAAAAAGAAGTTTAAATAAAAATACTCTAATGAAGTAATAAAGCACCATACTTAAGTATAGTATCACAGTAAAGACACTTACTCAGACACTCAGTCCACCACTGATAAATATATTAATTCATATGCTTCATCCTAAAGTGTATGCTAATCTTTACATATTAAATGAGTGTTGATTGTATCTGTATGTAATCTTTGTATGCTACATTACGTTATAATGCTGCTTTGAACGACTTATACAGTATAATGAAATAATGAAAATAAACAAAGATTTAGCATTACTGTACATTTTAAATTAACCATGGCTGATTTGTTAATTCATCAGAAGTTTGTGATGATAAACAAGACCATTTTCATTTTCAGGTGAGTGTCAGTTCAATTATCCCTGCAAGGTAGTGCAGACCCAAAAGATGTAGAGAAGAAATATTAAAATGACGTGATATACAGTCTGACATTTCAGTGTACTTGCTGTACTCCTATAGTCATCCACAGATGAACTATAAACACGCTCAGTCTTGGCAGATAGGGACTGATCAGCAACATTTGGTGAACCCAGCGAATTCACAAAAGGCCACAGAGAGATAAACAAGTGGAGCGAAATGACCGGATAGCAATATAAAAATATTATGTATGGGAATAATAAGCACTCGAGTCAACAGAAAACCAAAATTGCCCCTCTTTATTTTATTAATATGTTCCTGGTCTTACTGTGCTTATCGTGATTCATCGGTGCACATTATTTTAATTCAAAATAAAAACAAGATTGACTTGGCAATCTTTTGTCAAGTTATAATAACTTACTTATACGCCTCTGAAATTACTTCGCCTAGACTGGACAATAGGCTGATCCATCAAATGACCCTCTTCAGGGACCATTTTAAACACTTAGGGCCCTATCTTGCACCCAGCGCAAGTGACTTTGTACACCGACGCATGTATCATTCCTATTTTGCACCCGCGCAAAGCGGACTTTTCCCTCCACAGAAGCACGTCGGTTAACTAAGAAATACACTTGCGCTCCCGGGGGCGGTTCAGCGCAAAGAGGAGGCGTGTTCCGGCGCAAACGTTCCTTCTTGCTATTTTGCAGGTTTAGAAAACAATTGCGCCACTAACCAGGAAAAAATAGTTTAAAGTCAGTGGCGCGTTGCGCATGTTATTCATAGGCTATTTTAAGGGCGCATGCTTGGCCATAATCAATGTAGCGTGTGCACAACGCGCACTTTGATTCTCTCATCTACACAGAAGCAGCAGTTTTCATTTTTGCAAATCATACATTATTACGATAGATAGATAGATAGATAGATAGATAGATAGATAGATAGATAGATAAACAATTTATTATAAAAGCATACATCTAGCTTACACATTTCTCCATTTTCATGTAACTTCTCTCTTTTACGGCCGTGACGAGAGCGTTGCTCTCCTTGGCTGTGAACCGCTGCTGGCGCGCGCCTGGCAAATCCGCCGTTACAATAGCAATCCGCTATGGAAAAAGCGCGTCTGCTCTTAAAGGGAATGTGAGATGACGCTCTGATTGGTTTATTTCACGTTACGCCCAAACCACACCTATGAATAATGAAGCTACTTCAGACCAACCCATTTTAGATTTGCGCCTGGCGCAAGAGGCATTTATCCCGCCGGTATAATAGCAACAGCGCCGAGACCCGCCCACAAAGTTACTTGCGCTTTGCGCTTTGACACTTGCGTTTCAGATCGTTAAAATAGGGCCCTTTGAGTTGGCTATGTGGTTTATGATGTTATATTATAGGTTATTCATCATATTTTTATGTTATTTTATTTTATTTTTCACTTCATATTATTATCCAGAATTTTCTTTTGCTTTTCTTTTCTTTTTTTTCCCCAGCATTTTATTTTTGGTTAATGTTATTTTATTTTCTAAATTATATTCCAGTTAATTCCAGTATTTTATTTTATTTTATTTTATTTTATTTTATTTTATTTTATTTTATTTTATTTTATTTTATTTTATTTTATTTTATTTTATTTTATTTTATTTTATTTTATTTTATTTTATTTTATTTTATTTTATTTTATTTTATTTTATTTTATTTTATTTAATTTTTTTTATTTTTTTTATTTTTTTAATATATATTTTTTTATATATTTTATTTCCAGTTAAGTTCCAGTTAATTCCAGTATTTTATTTTCCAGTATTTTTTATTATTATTGTTTTCACTGCCTAAGACAAATAGGTGATTTTTTTGGTGTAATTTGGGAATTAGAATTATATTTATATGCTGAAGTTTAAGTGCATGCTAATCTTTACATTACAGATCATTGTTGATTTTATCTGCATGTGATCTTTACAAGGTAATTTTAAATGAGAATATTCCTATGAAATACTTTTCATTTTCCAGCATATTGGGTATTTATTTATTCGTTAGTAAATATTTTTGTGTCATTTAATTTAATTTAGTCAGTTAACTAAGTTTTTAATTTATGCATTATGCACGCTATTGAATTTATTGTAAAATTTGCTCTCTCTCTCTCCACAGTGTTGATCATGCCGCGGAGCCCCATGTCTAGCGAGGAGGAAATGGCTCAGAGTTTCTCGGACTCGGTCAGTTCGGAATCAGACAGTTCCCGAGATGAGCCTCCCAGGCTGGATCGACCTATCAGTGGCCGACTGGACAACAGCCTGCGAGACACAACACTCATCTGTGTGGTCATCCCTGACCTGCAGCAGTCTGTGCGTACACACACACATACAAACACTCAGCTGTTGGGCCATGTGGACCTTTCAAAATTATATTATTATAGTAAATTGCTTCCCTCTAACAGTTTCAGCCTTCTCTTTAGAGCTGTTTGGGTTTTAGTGGACTAAAAAATGGAAAAAGATGCAACAAGGCAACAAGTTTTTGACCTATTTTATACTCGTAAAGTAGAAAATTACATTGTCATGCATTAAATGAAGAAAGTTCAGAAAGGCAATATCATGTAGAGACGCTCTTTTCCAAATGTGAAAGTAATAGTTTTATATATTTGAAAATTTGACACACAAGCAAGCACAACAAATAGGTTAATATGGAAAATATAATATTAACTTTAAGTGAACTTTAAATCCCAAAATGACCCTTTTTTAAAAATCCATAACACCTCTACACTACAACAGTAGTTTAAAATCTACTCAAATATTAAAATGTATGACAAATGTATAATGGGTTGCCATACCTCCTGCATTACAGCCCAATTTATTGTAATATTGCAACCAAACCAGGCTAAAAATGTTGTAGAATTTGATTTATTGTAAATGAAAATCACTAATAGAAACCATTTTTACTGCTCATGCTCCAAACAGGTTCTTTAAAAATATCTGTGCCTGTCATTACTGAAAATGTTATTTTAGGAAGAAGCAGAGGATTTAATTGTGCTGGCACATTGCTGATAAGGTTATGGTTAGCATATTGTGTTATTTCCAGTGTCATATTTATTGAGCGTTACAATTATCCCGGTTTCCATATTCTGCGTTTACATGTCAACAATAGCATCTCAGTCACAGTAAGTGAATAAGAAGTAGGATAGAGTTTATTATTTCTTAACACAAAAAAAGGAAAAAAAGCTATTTTTCTGATGACTATTCTTTCAGAGTATCCCAAGAAACAAGAAGTTTAGGTGGGACATAACGTCACTTTTTGGTGCTAATGGTTTTCATTAGTGTGGAGGACATTTTAGAGAGCATTTGATTGGACAAAAAATCTGTGCAGTGCAGGATGAGTCATACATTTTTATGATTTGTTTTACCTGAATGAAAATACTAAATTTAAATGCATTTATCTGAATTTTGTCAATATTTAGGAGTTCATTAGGATGATATCAAAACATACGGACACAAAACTAAATCTGATTTTATGTGCCTTTAACTGGTACAGTTAAGGTGCTGTCACATTTATGATTCTTTAGCGAATTTTCGAGGATGGGCAAATTGATTCTATATGAGTCCTTGCGATCTGGATTTTCAAAAAATAAAAAATAAAAATATCCACGCTGATTTCGCAACGGGTTGTTTACCAGCAGAAAGCGGTTTGGTTAGAAAGTGACTTTTTTGTGAGCTGTTTCATACACCGCAACACTACAGACAATAGACAAATGGGAATTTTTTTTTTTTGGGCCACAATTTTTTGCCAAAATGTGACTGCACCTTTACAGTTATTACCTTTTAATTATTAATGCTTTCCCGGCCAGTGACTAAAATTCCCGGCTTTCCGTGTTTTCACTGTTATACGGTAGGGGGCGCTATTACACATCTTCTGAAAGAGTCCTGAATCTCCTGATCAAAACACAAGCGAAGAAGAAGCAGAAACAACAAGCGATTTCATATAGAGAGCCTAAGTCCCTCCCCTCCGCTTCCGGCTCATGGGACCTTATTTCGAAAAAAATATGTATGGTAGTCAATGGCGAGAGACAACTTATCTTTTTATTCCATCTGAACTGTGCCCTGAATTACACATGATGTTTGTCAATTTAAAAGATAATTATGAAAGTCAAGAAAGTCGCAGTTTGTCATAAAACAGAAGAGTAACATTTAGTTTTATGTGAAAATCGCTCAATGAACTACATCTCTCGTCTCGCACTATGTACGTATGTGTGCAGTCTGGTACAAAACACTCAGGCATGACGGCGTAACGTTACGATTATAACGTAAGACTATAGAAAAAATGACAGACGTAAGCTTCAGTGAAGTTAGCTTCATTCATTGAGAGAAAAGGTATGACGTCACATGTGCGCCTTTTGGGTTTGTAGTCTTTGTAATTACGTATTTTCACAGTCTTACACCTCAACAGTTTTACATCAAACTGCGACTTTCTTGACTTTAAAATGTATCTTTTAAATTGACAAACATCATATGTGTAATTCAGGGCACAATTCAAACGAGATCAAAATATTTGTTGTCTCTCGCCATTGACTACCATACAATATTTTTCCGAAATAAGGTCCCATGGTGGTCGACCGGAAGGGGAGGGACTTAGGCTCTCTATTATGTAAGCATATGCATATGTAAAATAATGCGATCGATCACCAACATTAAACAGCATATTAATCAAGACTGCCTAATGTTACTGAATGAAATGTGACTGTGAAAGCATTAGGGGTGGTGTTGATGAACTCGATCTACTCCCATCTGTGTTTTGATAATCTTTTTCTCAGCTTTTTGCTCAAAATATTGTTTTTTTTATGAAACTTACCCACATTCAAGGAATGCATGAAGCTGGAATAAAACGGGGTTTTGTTTAAAACCAGAATGTCTGTTCTTTCTTTTGATATATTGCATGTTCAGATAGAATACAACAAAATATTCGGGGTACCATGAAATGTTTGTGAAAATGATCAAAAACACTGGTGGTAGTGGCTGGTGGCAACTTTTTAAAAAGACACTGGCGGGGAAAGAGTTAAGGTCATAAAAATGTTCATAAAAAAATGAAATTACGATCTTAGGGACATACAAAATGCATTTTTGTGTTATACTACTTCTTATTTTTATTTTTATTTATAAAATGTCATTGTCAACCAATAATGTCAAAAAGCACAGTTTGTGTTTTCTTCTGTTGTTTTCTCCCTCAGCACACAAATGTTTTCCCCTTGTTAATCTGTACACCTGCTATAGGCTGATAGAGCGTCTCTCTGTCTCTCTCTCTTTCCCTCTCTCTATGTGGCTTTGCCAGAAATCCATGAGGTTCAGTCCTGATGCCACAGTATGGGTTGCTAAGCAGCAGATCCTGTGTACACTCACACAGAGTCTGAGGGATGTGCTCAACTACGGGCTCTTCCAGCCGGCCGTGGATGGGAGGGAAAGTGGTTTCCTGGAGGAAGAACGACCCCTCAGAGACTATCCGCTACCCTCCACTAAAGGCGTTCCGACCCTTGAGGTAACACGTCAACTTAAGCTCGATCCATGATGTAACTGTGGCACAATACATGCAAGGATGCTAGAAGGGGACATGGGACATCACTATCTGCAAAGTACTTCCACAAACATCCACAGGAATTATGCTTGTAGATGCTTAACTAGAAGTTAATCTGCCTTGAACAGTAGTACTGTCCCTAAAAGGAAGATTTAGGCAACTTTAAAGATCAAATAGCACACATCTTTGTACAAAACAATCCATTTGAGTGGGTTTCCAAAATATAAGCTCAACATTTTGGCTTTTAAAAACTCCAGTATAGACTTTCATTGAAAGTGCGTTTTGTAAACACAGCTATTAATGTTTTATTCATTTGGAAACACTTTACAATAAGGTTTCATTTGTTAACCATTACATTAGTTAACATTAATAATGAACAATAATCTTAGTTCATTGTAATCTCAACATATATTAATACATTTTTAAAATCAAAAGTTGTATTTGTTAATATTAGTAAATGTACTGTGAACTAACATGAACAAACAATGAACATCTGTATTTTTATTAACTAACATTAACAACGATTAATAAATGTTGTAAACAATATATTAGTCACATTTAGTTCATGTTAGGTAATACAATAAATAATGTTAACAAATGAGACCTTATTGTGAAGTGTTACCCTTTTTTTTTCTAATTAAGGAACAAATCAAAATGGTTTTCTGTGGTAATCAACATGAACAATAATTAATATGAGTAATCAAAATAATTTTATTGTGAGTATAATTGACCTTGTCTAATTAATATTTATGTCAAGGAGGATCATCTTTTATAGTTTTATTGTTTTATTATTTTATTAAAGGAACATCAGAATTGCTTTCTGTGGTAATCAACATAAACAATAATTAAAATCAGTACCGGTAATTAAAAATATATTGTGAATATATATGACCATGCATATGTATTATTTACATATATTCCTGTTATCTCTGTAAAGCTCCTTTGAAACAAAATGTATTGTAAAAGCGCTATATAAATAAATGTGACTTGACGTGACTATTATTTATGTAAAGGATGATATATATATATATATATATATATATATATATATATATATATATATATATATATATATATATATATATATATATATATATATCTTTTTTTTTATATATATATTTTTTTTAATTATTATAATTTTTTTTTTTTTTTACTTTTTATTTATTTATTTATTTACAAATAAAAGAGCATCAGATTTGTTTTCTTTGCTAATCAACATGAAAAATCATTATGATAATCATAATAATTTTGTATATTGTGACCTTAATATACTTGCTACACATTGCATACACAGATTGAAAAAGTTTTCTGTGGTAGTCAACATGAAGAACAAATAATAAGTAATGAATTATTTTATTGTGAGTATAAAATATTCATTCATATTATTCATGAGGCATGACAAGGATGATCACAATGACAAAATGGTTTTGACATTGATGATAACTGCTCTAAATTGCTACCAACGCAGCGTTATAAGGCCGGAGTCCTCCTTAAGATGTGCTTTCTGTACAGGAGCATTCTCAGCTCTCTCTGTTAAAAGGCTGATGTCAGGCTGGTGTAACAGCAACCTTTGTAGTTCTCCTGTTCGTTCAAGCCCCAGGGCCTGATATAATCATATCACTATCAAGCCAGCAACCAACCAAAAAAAAACCTGCAAATGGAGTATAATGAAACATATTTCTATTTTATCATTTGTTTGAGCTAAAGATTATATAAATTATTTAAAAACATTATCAAGATTGTTTATATGCTCTCTCGCTTACAAAAACGTGAAATAGAATAAAACTCTAAATAATAATGTACATGATATTTGTAATACAAAAATCTTTTTTTTAGGTTGATGCTATATTATTTGGAGATTATTATAGTTAGTTAAATTTTATTTCTGTGTCATGCCAAACATTTGGCCCATCCCACATGGGATTACAAGACACCACAAACTTATTTAGCAAACATCTTCCGGTCGCATATACAAATCATATTATAAGTGTATTTTTTTTGTCAAAATGTTTTTTATATTGATGGTATTCATTTCTAAATTAAACCAATACAGCATATAAACTATAAACTATATTTTTCTCGGATTTAATTTTGCAGTTCCGCTACAAGAGCAGAGTGTACCAGCAGCCAAACGTCAATGAAAAGCAAATCGAAAAACTCCACACACAGGTGAGACTTATTTTTTTTAAATAAATATTTTGCTGTGACATGTAGATTAGCCTACTATGCATATTGGTCTATTTTTGACATGCAGGTGGTGATTAACTTGTTTTTCGTTATGATAATTTAGTCTTTTACATGCATATCAAATGGAAGCTATTTCCTAAATTGCAAGTAGAACAGGGTGTCGTGGGATACGACTGTTAAAACAGGAAAGAAACATTTGAAATCTTGCTTTTTATATTGTCACTAGGGTTGAATATCTGACATACAACATTCATTTTACATTCTGCTGCTAAATAATGCAGCAGGCCGGAGCATTTGCATACATTTGGACTTAGCGGGACTGTTGGGTTGAGATGTTCATTGATGTTGATGTTTTAGTGTTTTTCCCAGTTTTTGCTCTGTGGTCATGAGCGTTTTTGCAATCACCGGTGGAGGTTATTCCACGATCCTCGCCCAAAAGCAGTCCTGAAGCCCTGAACCATGTTTTAATTGCTGACTTCTTCCAGCACTGTGTGTCCTCCTGTGCTGTGCTCAGTGTCTTTATTTACAACCTATTTATCTCTCGTCCCTACATTGCTTTCCTCAGCATTTAAAACTCTCCCTCTCATTGCTCTGAGCTTTCAAGCTCCCTTAATAAGTTATTATATTATAGCTCCGTAAGCCGCCAGGGTTTGCAAAAGGATGACGTAGGAACAGCTTTGTGTACGTCCTTGTTTCTGAGGAATAGATATTCATCCCACTTCGATGAATTATAAATGCAACAGTTGCAAATGCTTAGTGGGGACTTCATTATGAAAAGTTAAAAGGTGAAGATGTTACCTTAAAGGTGCAGTATGTAATATTGACAGAGTGGTTGAAGTCCAAATTCAAAATATTGGAGGGAGTTGTTTCCCAAGCCCTCCTCAGACTTGAAGCTCTCGCAGGTTGCCAGATTGAGGACACACAAAAGGAACGAGCGCTATTGACAATGGAAGAAGACAAGCCTCATGCTGCAAGTTTATCCGTGTTTTAATATGCCTCTAGAGATTTTTAGATAGATGCTGAGGTTTTTTAGGTCGGGTAGAATCTGCAATCGCTGACCCAGTTCGTTTGCTGGCTTCCTTAGCTGCAATGCGCTGTGTTTTCCAGCAACTGGCAACCCGGGGTGTTGAAATACTATAGGGTAAATCTGGCAGATCACACAGACTGAAACAAAAACAGACATTCCGACACGGATCGCACATTTTAGAGTAGAATATCTGGCTGTAGCATTGTTTTCCAGAGAAATTATGTGAACTATAATTATGTGAACTCATATAACATATTATGGTATTTTTATGCTTTAGTACAATTACATACAGCACCTTAAGGGTAGCTTTTTCTACCTGATCTGACCCATACAAATGTATTTTATTGGCTTTATTCATGGAAAACTGTAATCACTGATGAATCCTGACTCTTCTCATTCAACTCAATAGCAGTTGCTCGGCTGGCACATGAATTCTGCCATCTTTGCTTATAGCTCTCATAACGCATTCAAGTCATGTTGAAAAGATTGTATATATGAGAAAACATGACAGACGCTATGGGTGCATCTGTAGATGACAGTAAATTTGTTGAAATGTATGAAATTGTCTTTTTTTCACTAACAATAAAAGTACCATGTTGCAAGTACAATATTTAATAGCATTGTATAGTTATGAAAATAATTGGATAATATAACCTTCAGTTTACAACACCTTCATAAGTTAAATAAGAGCATAAAAAGCAAAAACACTGATGTTCATTCTTTATTCAGCATTTTGTAGAACTATAGTAAAGTCCCTTCAAGGCAAGTCTTTCGGGCAGCTATTTCAGTCGTGCAATTACAGATCCTATCTCTTTGAATGGGAAAACATCAAATTCTCCAAAGCTGCTCACCAATTTTATAATAATATATGGCTACTTTTGTATGATTATCAATGCAGAATGCCTTTTTCCACCATAAAAAAGGTGGAAACACTAGATAGTAGATGCTATGCTAACTATGCTAACCACTCAGTCCTTTACCCCTTTAACCAAACATTTTCAGAATGCCTTTTTCCACCATAAAAAAGGTGGAAACACTTGATAGTAGATGCTATGCTAACTATGCTAACCACTCAGTCCTTGACCCCTTTAACCAAACATTTTCTGGTTGAATTAATCTTGAATGAATAATATTTTTGAATGAATAAAACCAGTTTTAGATGATTTTTGTTGGAAAAACACTGACAAAACACTTTTTGCAACGTAAGAGGGCGAATGTTGTTCCACTTTGTAGTTAGCCTAATGGGTTTAAAGTTGTTAGCTGGCATCAAAGTGTGAATTATTGAAAGCTAGTGTTGGTAGAACAGGATCCAGAACTTAAATAATGCAAACTATAATTTTTTGTGCAGGTATGGCAATTACTCTCTCTTTTTGAGGGCTTTGTTTGCGTGCTTGGTTGTGTGTTAGAGTTGACGCATGTTGATCTGTGTTTGTAGCATGCCGTAGCTCGCTCGTATCTCTTAGCTATGCCAAATCAGCTGTGCTCCCTCTCTCCCCCTCTCTTTCTCTCTCTCTCTCTCTCTGATGTCTCTGTACTGGGAGCTGCTCTCCTATCTATTTTTATCCAGCCTTGTATCGTGGCATGTGTGTCCCAGAGATCTCAACATGAGAGAGGAAGTGAGCAGAGACCTTTCACACTCTCGTCAACTGTTCATTTCCCTCACTTGTTCCTGTTCCTTAACTTCCTCCTCAGTCAATGTTTCTTGTTTCCCCTCACCTGCCCTCTCGTTCTCTCTTACATCTTCTGTTAGGTCAACCTGAGAAAATTTATGGAATACATCCAACATCATCAGGTGGACAAAGTTGCCAAGATGTTGGAGAGAGGGTTGGACCCCAACTATCATGACCCGGACACTGGTGGTAGGGGATGCCATATCAGATAACCTCCCAAATTGCCCATAAAGGGCTATTCAGGCCCTATTTAGTTGTTCTCAAACTACTGTTTTTGATTGATTACATTGCTTCTTTATCAACACAGTTTGGTCAGACCATTACATTATATTTCAGCAGTTTATAATTAACGGATTTACTCACTGATTTAATCCAATGGTTATGTCTTATTTTGCATGGCATGTGTTGTTAGGAATGCACCAATACCGTTAGCGATAATTATAATTTTTTGTTTTGTCCGATAACAGACATGATGGCTGATATCTATCTATCTATCTATCTATCTATCTATCTATCTATCTATCTATCTATCTATCTATCTATCTATCTATCTATCTATCTATCTATCTATCTATCTATCTATCTATCTATCTATCTATCTATCTATCTATCTATCTATCTATCTATCTATCTATCTATCTATCTATCTATCTATCTATCTATCGTTTGGGGTCAGTAAGATACCTGTATTTAAATGGTTTTTAAAGTCTCTTTTAATCACTAAGGCTCCATTTATTTGTCCAAAAATACAGTAAAAACATAAACAAACAGTAATATTGTGGAATTTTATTACAATTTAAAATAACTGTTTTCTATTTTTAATATATTTTAAAATGTCATTTATTCCTGTGATGACAAAGCTGAATTTTCAGCATCATTACTCTTTAGTGTCACACGACCCTTCAGAAATCATTCTAATATGCTGATTTGATGCTCAAGAAACATTTATTAATATGATCAACGATGAAAACAGTTGTTCCGCTTACAGTTTTTCTCAGTCGCTTTGGTGCATTTCTCACATCACTATTTACATTTGTACAACAGTTAATGCAGTTTCAAAACAATTAGTACAAACTGCAAAACCTAGTTGATAACCTGCAAAAGCGTGTCACTTGCTCAAAATGGATAGCTCATTCCTCAAAAGCAAGTATTCATGTCAATGAAAGTGTCAGTGTCATCAAGATGAAAAGTCCTAACACCATTGTTTATGAACAAGAAAGTCAAATGGCTTAGTCATGTTTTCATTATGACAGTTTACTCTGTAAATGTTTTCCAATGCAAAAAAGTCAGATCTTGGTGACACTACCTGAAAACGCTCAAGACAGCACTATATACTATTTGCACAGCCATTTGAAAAATACAGTAAAGTTACACATTACTGTATTTAGTGAGGTAACTGAGTACAAGACACTGAATATGTATGTTTCACATTTTTACTGCATATGCTCTTTGCAATTCTAATTTGTTCACAGCATTGTGCAAATTAAAAAATACACCCTTATTTACAACAAACATAAACTCCCTTTGGGTAGAGCTGTGCACAACTGGAAACAATATTGCAGTACATATTGGAACTGAACATTGGTTGCAACTAATGCTTCACACACCCCTTCTCATCAGCGAAAGCTGAGATTCACCTGAGAGAAATTGTTCAATTTAGGAGACATTTTCAGGAAAAAAAATATAATTTTTTTTTTGTAAAATTCTCTTGACAGATTTTGACAACTAGTTCAACATTTTTGTATGTAATGACTCAAGCAATGAAATGAGGACTATTAGTTTTATATGGAATGACTATTCAGCATTCACAAGTATAGTTAATTTTGACTGACATGACATAAGCAAATGATAATGTTATAAAACAGCAGAGAGTTGTATGACAGCAATTGATGCATGTCCAAAAGCATTTGCAATTTGTTGGAAGGAATGAGAAACTGCTACTATGATGTGCACAAATGACTAAATGTTGTGGAGGTTGAACTAACTGTTGTGCAAATGTAAATAGTGATGTGAGAAATGCACCAAAGCGACTGAGAAAAACTGTAATATTTTTGTGGAAACAAGATACATTTTCAAGGTTCTTTAAAGAATAGAAATCTTTTGTAACACTATAAATGTCTTTACTGATTTTAATCTATTTCTGTCCTTGCTGATTAAAAGTATTAATTCATTAATAAAGTAATAATAAAAGTATTCAAATCTTACTGACCCTAAACTTTTACATGGTAACTTTATATTTACATTGTCTAATGTCACAAATAAAGTCACAATTACAGTCTCACAATGTGATTATATGGTACAATTGTTACTTTGTTTCTGCGACGGCAAGTATCCAGTATATCGTCCAGTATATTTTACATGTCTAATTATTATTTTGATGAAACAAGTAAATCCCTTGATTAATATCTTGCTTATATTAAAAGAGATTTACATAATACATATGAATAAACTTGTTTTTTTGTGTGCTTCTGGTCCACAGAGACACCACTAACCCTTGCTGCCCACCTGGACAATATGGTGGAGATTATCGTTACATTGAAAAACGGCGGGGCTCATTTAGATTTCCGCTCTCGGGACGGGATGACTGCCCTGCACAAAGCAGCCAGGGCAAAGAACCAGATAGCTCTCAAGGTAATAAATGACCTCATCCTGAACGGCGGCACGAGTTTATGGCTGTGTTAGACTGATCCTCTTCTTTGATTGTCATTTTGTTTTTTTGTTTTTTTTAAAGAATGACTGCTGCTGATCTTAAACAGAGCAGTACAGTGATGTCTTATGGTGTCAGTGACTCTGCTGAGTTTACACAGGGTACATTTATTACCTTGACAGTTTACTTTCATTCAAAGCACACTCTGTATTGTTTTTTTTTTAAGGAATCAGTAATTAAGTTTTTTTTTCCCTCCATTATTTCATTGTTACTTTCTTCTCTTAACCACCATTGGAAATAATACTGCTGATGCACTACTGTTTTGTGCCTGGAATATTGTAAAACAATTTCCTCTCTGCCGTTGCACTTATTGCAGTATATTGTACAGTATATTGCTTGCCGGCCGTTTATTTAAAAAGGCTTCATGCAGAATCTTAGTTTATGTCACTTCAGTGTGTTACAGCCATAGATTTCCTATTTTCATTACTGGAGAGGCTGGGTTTCGTAATGTTAGTTGGAAAAAAAGTGCTTGTAGTCATTTAGTTAGGAACTAGGAATGTACTTTTTAGTCATGCAGTTATAAAACTGCTTGGTTGTATAAAATTTTATAAAAACCTAGACATTGTCATACCAATTGAAAAAATCAAGCGCATTTGTTAACATACATATCTATTGTTTTACATACATATTTATATTACATTTTGCAGAGTATTTAAAGGGAAAGTTCCCCCAAAAAGAAAAATTGTGTCCTCGTTTACTCACCCTCAAGTTGTTCCAAGCCTGTATGAATTTCTTTCTTCTGCTGAACACAAAAGAAGATATTTTGAAGAATGTTGGTAACCAGAGAGTTAACGGTAGCTATTGACTTCAATAGTTGGAAAAAAATACTATAGAAGTCAATGGCTTCCGTCAACTGTCCGGTTACCAACATTCTTCAAAATATCTTCTTTTGTGTTTTTAATGATTTTTGGGTGACATATTTGTTCAGATTTGTTATATTTGGCTACTAAGATGTTAAGTGTCTGTTTAATGATTGCTTACAAAAGTTCAAGGCGTTTCTTCTGAGATGTTCAAAAGTTTGGGGTCAGTTTTTCTATATTTATTTATTTATTTATTTAAAGAAATTATATTTTTATTCAGCAAGGATGCATTAAATAGATCAAAAGTGACAGTAAAGACATTTATAATATTGCTCTTTTACCCTAAAGAATCTTGAAAAAATGTATCATGGTCAACTGTTTTCAACAATAATAATACTAATAATAATAAAGAATGTTTCATCAAATCAGCATTAATAAATTTGATTTGAAAAATACATTAAAATAGAAAACAGTTATTTTAAATGTTAATAATATTCGACAATATTCCTGTTTTTACTGTATTTTTGATAAAATAATTGCGGCCTTGGTGAGCATAAGACAATTCTTTCAAAAACATTACTAAAACTTACTGACCCCTAACTTTTGAATGTTACTGTAAATGAAGTCAAAAATATAATTTAACATCACTGAATTAACCTAAATACATTAAGTTACAACAACAAAGCCAAAGGGTTAGATGACATAGAAATAGCTCCTTAACAATTGCACAAATTGTATTTTTAATTTGCCTTGTCGCACGTGAACATTAAAAAAGAAATTGAAAAAAGTCCCAGCGCACAGTCTCAAACCCATCACTAGCAGCTATCTTGAGCTGTGACGTAAAAGGAAGCAGATGAGAAAAAATAGTTCATTTCATGCTTTAAGGCCCTTCCAAAAACCTTTCTCTGCTAAAACATAATCATAATACTGTATTTAATGTATTTTCCTCTCTAACTAGAATCTAATCCTATGTCTCTTCCCTCTGTAGACTATGCTGGATTTGGGAGCGTCTCCGGACTATAAGGACCGTCAGGGTTTGACTCCGCTCTACCACACAGTGACCGTAGGTGGAGACCCGAGCTGTTGTGAGGTCCTGCTGCGTGCCCATGCCAGCGTCGCATGCCATGATGAGAACGGCTGGCACGAGATCCACCAGGTGGCGCTGTCTTTCACATTATAGTTAGCTGGTGTCATTCAACAAAAAGGGTTCTTAAAGCTTTCTGTTGGCTAAAAATGTTGAGCGTGGGGTAATATATGCACCGTGGAGTGAAGTTACACTAGAGCTGCAGTTTTATATGACAGCAGCTTTGTTCAATTAATGGACAGGTGATGAGATCAAACTAGTTTTAACGTGAGCAAATCATCAAGTCTGTCTGTTGTGACGGCGTACTGACATCTAGTGTTGTGACAGGTGGACTGCAGGATGCCAGTCATATTATTTCTGTGGCGTTTTTGATAGCGCTCTACTGGGAAAATGGAAAAGCAGCATGTAGGGTTTACTTTCAGACTCTTTGAAAGATATGAGATGACAGCGTACTGAAGGCTTAATGATGTTTTTATGTTTCAGAAGACTTCTGGATCTGTCGTAGGCTACTGTTTGAATTTTTAAGGCTCACAAATGCTTTTGTTCCAGCTGAAACTGTTACAAGATTCTTAATCTTCTCACAAAAAGGATCAAACTAGTTCTCATTTGTTCATCAGGCTTGTCGATACGGTCACGTCCAGCACCTGGAGCACCTCTTGTTCTACGGAGCGGACATGAGTGTGGAAAATGCATCTGGGAATACGGCTCTCCATATTTGCGCCCTGTACAAACAGGTATGTACTCAACACAGTACCTTTAATGATTTGAAGTCAGCTCCATTTAACCAGTCAATAAACAGAGGTTATTGGCGTCATACAACAGAAAACACTGTCAATAGGAGTATATAAAAACCAAAAACAATCAATAACGATTCGGGGGAGAAATCAATAGCACCCCAGGACTAGAGAGATGAGATTGAGTGCAGCAGGGAAGCTTTCTAGGAGAATCTTTGGGACTGAACTGTAAAAGATAAAGGTTGCAGGATGGGTTTTACAGACAGATGTTATAGGAGAACCTTTCGAAGTTCTGTGTTTCTTTAGAAAACTATGCATTTTAATGGATGATACCTGTAACAAATAACTGGAAAACTAATAAAATAAAAGCCTATTAATAATATTAATTTATATACAATATGTAAGTATATATTAAATGTATATTATTTACATATATTAAAAAAAAAATTATTTTAAATTGAATGTAATATTTTTTGTATGTATTTATTATAAAAATAAATATTTTTTAAACCTAGAAACAAATGCAATTTTAAGATTCTGCACTATTTCAAGGTCACTAATAAAAAAAAATAAAAAATAAAAAAAAATAAAAAAAACATTTTTTTTTTTTTTACCTGGAAACAAATGCAATTTTAAGATTCTGCACTTTTTCAAGGTCACAAATAAAAAAACAAAAAAGTGGCATTGACCAAAGAAAACATACCAAGTTCAGAAATTCATGTTATCTTTTTAATTAAAATCGTGCTGAAATAATATGCTGATGATAATTGGCAAATAATTGGCAAATTAATTTAGCAAAATGCATATATATATAAAAAAAAAAAAAATATATATATATATATATATATATTGAATTGTTTTTACTTCAACATTTTTATATAAATATTATATTTTTTAAATATTTGCTGTAAATATCTGTTCTTTTTTCTCATTCGTCTAATGGGAAGGTTCAGGGTGGAAATGATGCCATGTTCATTTGTATAAATGCCAATGACCGATTGCACTAATTACACTGTTCAGTATTCACCATTGTCTCCCATTCTATCCATGATAAACCCCAAACTGAACTGGAATGCTCATGACTATTAGCACCAGCATTCAGTGTTTATGAATGGACAACGGCCCATTACGTTCACGACATTAAGCAGCCAGGCATATAATCACCTTATGTTTCCTCTGTGGGAGATCTAGTCTGCTCCGTCAGCTCGGGGTCACAGCATGGGCGCCATTGTCTGCTGGAACTGCTAGCGCTAGCGGTATTCACTGTCGCTCTGTGTATAATATCATATTCCTGCTGTGTCATAGGTCATATTGATCCCACAGCCACTGTGTCACTTTGGTTTACACCAAAGATAACTATAATGACACGGATAAGTATATAGTTCTAAATTTAAAAGAATAGCAGAGTCCACTCCACAACTAATAATAACAGCACAGAGAAACAATATCATGGAAATAACTTTCACAACGATTTTATTTTTCAAGCTGATGAATGATAAAAACATCGACAGCCAATCAGAATTCATCCTGTTTAAAAAAGCTTGAGCATTTAAAGTGGAAGACAACAACACTAATATAGTTATATTTGAAGAGTTCAGATGCAAAAGCCTCTAAATGCCATCTGAAATTTTCTTGTAGAATGATCATTTTTATCAAGCTCGTATATATAAGTTCAGTAATTTCACTTAAATGACAATTAATAGGTAATCTTCATTGCCATTTAAGTGAAATTATTGAATTTAAATATACGAGCTTGATAAAAATGATCATTCTATAAGAAAATTTCAGATGGCATTTAGAGGCTTTTGCATCTGAACTCTTCATTTATAACCTATATAATAGTATATATCATTATAGTTATCTTTATAGTTTGTTATGATTGATCTTGGTGTGAATGGGCCTTTATATACAAGATCTGTAAAGGAAGACATAAACATAGAATTCAATATGTTGTACTGTCTTGAAGTCTAATTTTACACAACCTCTGTACTTTAACATTACGGACAACGGAATCGAACGAAATGTACGTCTCTCTCTCTCTCTCTCTCTCTCTCTCTCTCTCTCTCTCTCTCTCTCTCTCTCTCTCTCTCTCTCTCTCTCTCTCACAGCCTCAATTTCATTTGCCATCAAAATAAATATGCTGTTAAATACAGTTGAAACAAATCGCACCACCCCAGGTCTTATGATTAGAAAATATAGTTTATTTTAAGGTGAGAAAATGTCCCTGATGGCAAGTGTCATTTATTGATTTGTGGAGGCTCTTGAGTTCACTGGTGGCCACATATGATGTATCATGTATTTCTGTGTTCATCCTGAGCCGACCAATGAGGTCTTTATTTGAAGTGATCGGCCGCAACGAGGCGAAACCTTTGGCGAAAGATGCTTCATTTGTCTCGGTCGTCAGGTTCTCGAGCCTCGATTGTTTGCGATTAAACCCTATTGCGCCGATCCGTCACCATATCAACGAGGAACCTGTAACCGGTGCCAAATGCAGGCCAGGGATATTTTCATGTGCAGGGAATAGAAGAAGCATCCTCACATGTGATTATGTCTCATATACAAGGGCTGGCAGCAGCTGTGAAACTAGTATTAGAAGGAAGGTAGGAGGAGAAGGCAATGGAGGTGTGTGTATGTGTGCGATTGTGTGTGTGTGTCGGTTTAGTGGTGAGGCATTCCGTGGGTGGGCTGTTGAATCCAGCTGGATATAGTGGGCTGGAGAGCTACAGAGCTCTGGATCTCTCTCGCTCGCTCTCTCTCTCTCTGTCTTTCTGCTTTTGGTTCTCACATACACATTCACACATGCACTTAGGCATTGCTGCAGAGACCCCCCTCTCCTTTCTCTTTGGGTGTAGACTTTGCTGTAGCATCACACTTGAATTGGACTTCCCAAAGCTGAGGGAGAAGTCTGTCACTTTTGGATCTGGGTGAGATGGGATATACCTCTTGACGTGTCTAATTTTGCTCTTAGAAGGTCAAGAAACACAGATAGTAGAGCATCTGTTAGAGGTGGATCATATTGAATTAATTTCTCTATACATCTGCTTTTCTTCTGAAGGAAAAGTGTGCCAGGGTTCTTCTGGTTCGTGGAGCCAGCAAAGACGTCAAGAACTACAGAGGACAAACTCCCTTTCAGGTATGAGAACGTGTTGGTTTGGCTACTTTTTAATAAGTGAATAAAACTATTTTTTCACATAAGCTTGCGCATGGAAGTTTGCTATATTTTGTTGGTTTAGTGTTGGAAAAAATGATGAGTGCAAAATGAACTTGGGTCTATTTGTTGTTCTGTCGGGCAGAGCTCTTAATTAATTAGATGGAATGTCAAATGAAAGCGCCGGCATTATGTAAGACAGCACTCAGAGAACAATGTGTGTTCGATGTGTGAACAATGAGGGTAATTAATCATTTTATTATATTTGTTTGGTATCTTCAGATAATTAGGAGTTGGATAGGGGAAATAAAGAAAGTCAAATCAGTTCTTATAGTTTTCTTAAATGTTTTAACTGAAATAAGCCAGTGGAGTTTTTTTTTTTCTGGTAAAAATCTCTTGTTCTCGTGTTTGTTTACCTAAGGAGTTTCTTTCTCAAATGTCAGATTGTGACATTCAATTGCTTGTCTGACAGCAATGGACATGATCCAAGTCTGTGGCCATGGGCTGATGACAGTGTTGCGTTTACTGTTCAGTTGCCTTCAATAATGGCTGTGACTCCAATGCCTCTAGTCATTAGATATTTATTATATTTCAAACTGAAGCCATTTTTTCACCATAAAGTTAAAACTGAAGTAATTTTATTAATACAAATCTTAGTAAAACTGCTGCAGTAGTCAGCACGTATTCTTAGAAATATGTATTAAATCTGAAGCAATTTTGTGGCATTAGTGTGAATTAGAAATATAGGTATGAAGAACTTAAATAATAGTAACTAATAACTAAAAGTTAGAAATATAGTTAAAACTGAATAATTTTTGCGTCAGCAGTCATTAGTGCATTTTGTCATGGTTTGACCAGAAAATTAAACACCCTGTCTGATGTTCTCACAGAAACTTATTAACTCAAACGTTTTCATACAAATAACATTAGAATAAAATCTACAGGGTGATTAAGAAAAGTGTATATATATTTTAACATCTACAGTCAGTACCTACACATTTAACATACTTTTTTAATCTTCATTATGAGTCAGTTAGAGTTGCTGCGTTAGGAAAATAAAATAAAAAACCTAAATATTTACTGCCTTGTGGTAATTTCTACAAATGATTGTGGTTGTCAGGCAGAACTTCAATCATGACCAATTAGATTAAACGGAGATGGAATGAATAATTTAAATATTTAAAACATCAATTCAATTTCCAGTTTCAACATACCTGTTTGTGTTATAATGCCAAAACTTTGTATTTGTATTGTTAACTTAACGTAACACTTTATTAATGACAAGATTAGGGTTTACGTTGTAGTTAATAGTGACTATTATTAGCAAAAAAGGTAAAACTAAAGTAACTTTCATTTTTGCACCATAAAGTTGTGCCAACACAACCAGAAGGAATTTCTCCAAAATCGGAACATTTATGAATTAAGCAGAACATTTATTAATTCATGAATAATTTAAACAGAAAAAACTCCATCTTCAATTGGCTGGATAGCCCCGCCCATTCCAAACAGATAGCCACGCCCTATACTCACTTCATTGGTTGAGCCACTGTTGATGTGTGAGGCTGCTCGGAATCCTTAATCAAACAGCAATGTTTCGATTGCACCTCAGAGACACAGTTTACACTTTTCAGGGGAATAAAACTACAAACGATGTGTCTGTTTCCAGCTCGAATAAAAGTGTTTCAAGATTGATACGGGAACAAGCTTATGATGTTTAATTTATATGATTGATTTTACATTGCGATATATTATAATAGTAATATTTTAAGATCCAATCTTTTAAGTACCCACTTCTTATTACATTTTTGGATTATTTTGAGTTCAGTTGCTATTAAAACGACATAATCCTAACCCATAATCGCCACCCCTCATATCACTATCATAATGAATTATTAAAGCTTCAAAGCAAATGCTGATAGCAAAATGCCATGTACAGTAAACCCTTTAATAGCAAACACGCCAACATCAATACTGTACTAGACCACCCACATAATGAAAGCTTAACCCTTTGAAATGCAACCTCCTTGACACAAATAACCGTATCCTTTTTGCTCTTCGCTGCATCTTTCATTGCGTTTTTATTCATAGTTTGATTTCATAGTGCACAGACCTGTTCACCCAGCAAAAACCTTTTTACAATGTAGCATTCAGCATTTGTGCCAGGATTGTGGTTAAAGTTTAAACACCTTCAATGCAATATCCAGAGTGGAAAAATACTTGGTTTGTACAGTACTCAAATATGTGTTGTTGTTTGTGCCTCAAGAAAAACTGTGGCTTTTATTAGCAAGATGGCACATATCGCAACAGTAATCCAATGGCAAACCTCCAAAAACATTAAAATAGAGCTGAGATCATTAGTTTTGCAGTCGGCTCTACAGTCAAATGCGTTAAGTCAAACATTAGCAACACTTGCTGCTACATTTAGTGTTCATGGCTGGCCTCATTGTGCTAGTTGCTCGGTTTACAACCTCTAAAGCTTTGAACTGACCCTGCTCACTCCAAACCTGACGTAGGAGTGAAGTGTTTATGTAATGTACATATCAGAGCTCTCTTGATGCGTTGTTTAATGCGCTGTATTATTCATCCCATGCTGCTAAAATCATATTTCACGCCTCGGCGATCGCTCGATTACAACTCATTTAAGCAGCTCATGAAACTTCAGGCTCTCCTCTGGAACGCTCCGATCCGCCTGGTTAAACAGAACTTCTCCCCGGCAAAATCAAAAAGTGTTCAGAGCAAATTGTATTACAGCTACCCTTTTACTCTGAGAACGATGATACTGGGTCAACTGGAAACTGAAAAGTTCCAGCTCTTACTTAATAATGTTTGTGTGAATACTAGTATTGAACAGTTGAACAAATTTCTTAAAATATTTGTTTCAATTCTATTTCTAGGCCTTTACCGTGATGATTAACTTACCTTGCTGTTGTGTTTTTCTTCTTAACTCATCTAGCATTAGCTCTGTGCTGCAACCAAGCACCGTATTTCAATCGAAAAGGAATGCAGTTCTTCTCAAGCTCATTACGTAAATCTTAGCAACTAATTTAGTTTAATGTGAATGAAGTCTGTGTTTTATCACTCTTAGGAATCTAGTACTCCCAAACCCACAAGCGTAATGTGTGTTACTCTGCCTTGGTGCACCATTTCAAACCTAGTTTTGTTCTCACGACCAGACTTGGTGACCAGACTGATGAGTAAATTATAGATCTTATAATAGACTGAGTAACTAGCTTTTTAAAGGGTGGTAAAATTAAAGCCATTAAATAGAAATGAACATCTGCTGAATGGGAAGTCGTGCTATTGAACAGTTTTTTTTTCTTTTTGTTTCATTGCTGTGAAGGCCCTTTTGAGGTTACATTAAGCTTTGCAGGGAATAGTTCATTAAGGCTACAGACTGCAGGTAAATGTGCTCGTATGTGACTCAGATCTGTTTTTGTCATGACAGTGTGAACAGCACAAACCACATGGAATCTGATCTTTAAGATTCTGATTTGGGCCACTTCCATATGTGGTCCTAAAACAGATACATGTCTGATGCTTTGCAATGTGACCTCAGTCTGAACAGTCATATCGGAGTTCATGCGACTTTTACGTCACTCTAGATCGACATTCGTCACAATTTTGCACTCATGGGAGTCACTTAAAAGATTTTACATACCCGAAGTTATCAAGACAGTTGCGAAAGGTAGTCAGTGAAGGACAGTGATGTGTCAGAGCTCACAAGTATTACTTTATATACAAGCAAAACATCATAAATGTTTAAAAACTTTGTCTTTTCATTCACCAAGGACTCATTCAACTGATAAAACGATATAATCTGCATCTAGGTGTTATGTGACAGTGGTCTTATTTTTAATTCAGTCGGTCTGACTGTAAGTTTGCAGACTGTTTTATGCAGCCTCAGCCAAAAAATGGAAAATGGATAGAAAAATTGTGATAGAGCCTGTGAATGAATGAATCTAATATGTTATATATGTGTTTTTTTTTCAAAGGTGGCAATAATTGCTGGAAATTTTGAGCTTGCAGAGTCCATAAAGAATCACAAAGACGCTGATATTGGTAAGTTGGATTACTGGATTACCTAAGATACACATGCAATGTAAAAAGGGACAAATATTAAACGAAATTTGTATCCATGTACTTAAAATCTGATTTCAGACTAACCAGTCCCATTGGCAATAAGCAACAAAATATAATGAAAATGTGTGCACACTGAATTCCAGTCGGAATTTTTGAATACTGAATTGTAATACACTGTTGGACATGTTGGGCCTGTTCCACCTGGTCACTTCATATGTTTTTACTGATCGGATAGCTATCTGATTTGTTCAAACGTTTCCATTTACACTTGGCCACATAAATGTTTCTCCGCAAAACGAATATAAATTCGATCTTCAATTGACGGAATTGACGTCAGTGAAAGCAACAGATATGAGCTGCTTTTTATTTATCATACCGCAATAAGATGTTATAACACGCTCTCACACATTATTTGTAACATTTTTGGGAGGAGTAAAATTGTCATATGTGGTTTCAACAACCAGATGCATTTTCACTTCTCAAACCACCTCTTGAAGTTGAGTGATCAAATTTAAATCCAGTTTGAAAGCATTTTGGAGGGCCTTTACACCTTGTCTTTTTACGATCGGATGTAATTACAATCAGAGAATTACAAACAATCGGCTATCCAATCAGAGAAAACGCACAAACTGACCAGGTGTAAACAGGCCCTTTGAATGCTTAAAGGGTTAGTTTACCCAAAAATGGACATCGATTCACATGGACAATTCACATCGAGTCACATGGATTACTTTAATGATGTCTTTACTATCTTTCTAGGGCTTGAAAATGCAGTTACGTAGGGTGTCAATAAAGGGACAGAAAGCTCTCAGATTTCATTAAAAAGGTCTTCATTTGTGTTCCGAAGATGAACAAATGTCTTACGGGTTTGGAACGACGTTAGGATCTGTAATTAATAACAGAATATTTATTTTTTGGTGAGCTAACCCTTTAAAATTCTATCAGTGTAAGCCAAGTGCTAATAGTAGTTTATAGAAGAAATAATAGACTTCTAGACAACTAAAATTATCATCAAAACAAAGTTTGATTCAAGTCAATCATGTGTGGTTCATGCTGGATTAATTGCTGAGGAATTATGTTTGATGAATATTAATACAGTGCTGCCTTGTTCTGTAGATGTTTTGATTGGCTGTGATTGTGTTGTGTCATGCAGCAGTTTAGCTTTAAATTTGGATGGCTAAATTACACGTCGCTGTTAGGCCACAGGAACCCCTATAAAGTCTTGATTATACTGAAAACGAGCATTATTTAATTCATTTAAAAAGCTATTCCTCAGCAAAATGCACAAGAGAGTATCATATTTATTAAGGTGTATGATATGAACCCATTGTCAGGCAGGCAGCTGATGCTGCAGGTGCAAAAGTTGTACTATGTGCTAAAGGCTAACATAAGCTAAAATGGGCTTCCTCTATTGTTGCTAGTGAGACAGCAGACGTCATCTCCAGCGGCTCCTGTAATTATGCAGTGTTATAATACTGGGCCTCAGCAATTTGTGCCTCTAGGGCTCCAGAAGTGGTTTACTTTAACTTATAATTGTGCGTCTGAACCTTTAGTGAACATACAAGCTCTCCTTATTGTTTTTAGGGTCATTCAAAGTTATTTTGCCTTTGAACAAATGTAGTTTTAATACAGCAGCTTTAATATATATAATTGCAAATGTGTGTATATCTTCCTATAACTTTATATAGTCAAGAAAAAGTCATGATTATGCATATTCGGCAGAATATTTTGCACATAAACAGATGATAAATAATTTTATTTTCTAGCTCACACAACACTCTCTACTCCCACAGCTAACACGTGTAGAAGATGTCAGTGTTAATTTACCAAAAGTAAAATGCATCCGTATATTTTTCTGACACTCTCAGCCACACTCTGAGGAATCCAGTGATTGAATGCGCTCGTTTCAATTAACGGACCGCATAATCATCTGCCTCATTAAAGGCAGGGAAGGCACAACAGATTTAATTAATCATTAGACATCATTAAACGAAAGGATTTAGATAAAATGAAGTCTGCTCTGGGTAAATCAGACTTTGAAGGACTTCACACGCCACGGATATGTCCGTGTATAATGTAGAGTGGAGATAACGCGACATAAATAACTCATTTACATGTTAATTATTCATAACAGGCATTTTGCATGTACATTTTCTCCGACTTTCACATATAACACGTGATCCATGTACATTATGCTTTATATGATATTAGCGATATATGTTTTGGCCCTGAAGGTTGTGTGCACAGGCATTGCTTATTGTCGTTGCACCCTATAGATGGCTTCATGCACCAAACCCAAGCATTCATCTAGAGAGAGCGTTACTCAGTGGGGCTGACCTACATAAGCTACAGACCTTACAGGAAGAGGAGACTCATCCATATACACGCACTTGCACACCAGCAGAATTCCTACTAGTTCCTGTTCTGAATATAGGCCATTATCAAGTCCTACGTTTTTTTCTGATTGGAATTGTCACGTTCAAGTTTTCTGTCACATTTGTCCTGGTTTTTCAGACCTGCGATGCTAATCTTCATCTCACCAACGTGCCATAAAATTGTTAACCTGCTTACTGAATGACATTGAGTGACTTTGATTGCTTTGTCAGTTCATTTTCTGTCTATATTGATGTAAAATGGAAATGTGGGATAATGATTCTGGGACTACACTCTAAAAAAAAAAAGAAAAAAAAGGTTATTTATTTGCGTCAATGGTTCCACGAATAACCTTTAACATTCACAGAACATTTCCATTGCACAAAAGTTTCTTTATAGTGGAAAAACGTTCTTCAGGTGTTCTTTACACTAAGGCCCTCTTTACACCTGGTATTAAGATGCGTTGGCGTTTTAGATGATTGGATCACAAGTAGACAAGGCTGACACATACCCGTTTACACCTGGTGTTTTAATCCATCTCTTTTGTCCAATTTCAAACACTTCTGTCCTGATTTCTTCGAGGGGAGGTTCTATGGGTGGGTAAATGCATGAGTTTTTACAGCTCTTTCGATCTAATGGACAAAATAAGCTTGCGCAATTTACATTTGAACACTCTCGGAGACGACGGAAAAACATACGGAGAGCAGCAGCTTTCATTTTTGCTCTGATAGCCGCAAGACCACACCGAACGCGATGAGTGCGTGTTAGAATTCAGGAATGGCGAGAGAACATTGTGCTTGGTGCATTTTTCGTCTTCAAACCAAACTTAGGTCTCCAGCCAACAAAGTTTAAATCCCATCTGGCTAGCGCGCTTCCCACAATGTTTGCGCGTTAGGTCAGTAGGCGGAGAGTAGTTGGTCTTTTGCGGCTGTTCGAACGCATTCGACCACATATGAGCGTTTAAACAACGAAAGCAATCCGGTCAAATGCGTTTTCAACTACCTCTTGAAGTGGTCGAATGTGGACAAGCTCAAAAATGTTTTAGAGCTGTATTTAGCGTCATCCACTTGTGATCCGATCGACCAAAACACATCTTAATACCAGGTGTAAACAGGGCCTAAGATAAAATGGTTATTTTGAGAACTGTTCACTTAAAGGTTCACTTAATGGATTTTATGGAATTGCTGTGAAAACCTCCATTTTGGAACCTTTATTTCAATAGTGTAGCTATTCGGAGAATAGCACTGACCTTAAGTCTAGATGTAGTATTATGCATCTTCTTTGCTACAGCTGTCAGGTTTTCCTTATACCTTTGGGTAACAGCTCTGACATAAACACAGAGATTCCATCAGCGGAATATGGGAATCAGCAGGCTTCCGGATGTTTCAATATGAGGCGAAAGGAACCTTTGACGGAATGAACTGTCTGGCCAGCTGTGCACTGATATTGTTTTTATAAGGTTTTGATTGAACAATCTTCAATAGTTGCACAGTTTGCCGTTGTGTCTAATGCGTCACTCAGAGAGGAAACAGGAACGGCTTGTTATTTTCATGCGCATAGTGGCAGGGGATCCGGTAATTACGTGTCACATGTTAGACCACAGCAGAGGGCACAGTGCTGGAGCTTTGATCTTCACAAAATTCAACCCATTTGGGAAGGTTTTGCATTTCCAAAATCCACCAAAATCCATTGGGTTTTGTTTGTTTATGTGCGCCAGCCACCATGCCTATATGTTTAAAATGAGCACTGTAGTTATGTATGTAAATGTACATCCCATTTAATGCCCCCCAATGGTTGCCATGGTTCCCGAATCCACACAATAATTGGCTTAAGGGATGTGAGTTTGCCTTGTGCGCACTTGTCGTTGCGGTTGAGAAGCCAAGGATGTCTTGGAGCCTGGCTTATTATCGACTTGGTAAAGCATTTGAAATGGCGCAGATTTCAAAGAGCACTCAAATATTGTGTGAATTATGGGAAGTTATGCATATGCACACATGCAAACGTACACACACATGCAGGCTCATATTGCATTCTGCCAGTCTATATTAGATATTGGGGCCGCTGGGAAATATAATACAACATCTTGAGTTTTAATCATGGCTTATAAACAAGACCAAATTCAAAGCATGACAGAGTGATGGATTTCAGTTCACCACCCAAGTTCAAACCTGCGCCAGCTTCGATCGAATAGGTTGAGCTCTTTAGTTTGAGGTACACTGTCAAGTGCAATTTAATGACTATTGATTTAATGAGACTGTGGATACCAGCTGCGCTGACCAGCCCCTCGGAGGCCTGACGGAATTCTTTGTTACGTATAGAGTCCTTAATTAGGTGAAAATGTCTATTCATCTTTAGCTCCGCTCTGGATGTGCAGAGGATTTAGAAATTGCTGACACATATGAAAGGATGTTTTCTTTATCAGGAAAGATTAATCAAAGCAACCGAAGCAAGGGCGATCGGCACTGGGTTTGTTAATGGCGTGAACGAAGAGAAGAAGAAGGAGAAGAAGAAAGAGGAGGTCGTCCGCAGAGAGTTAACTCACAGGGTTTGCGTTGGGTTATTTTAAAGTGGAGCTTGTTTTATTTTGAATCATGGCAATATCACAACTGCTCTCTTAAAGCACATTTACAGCTCCCCCTGGGAACCAGTTTCCAACGATTTTGCCATGTTAGTACTTGTGTATGAGCTGAGTTAGATATAAGAAGCTGTCAGTTTTGTCATTTTGCTGGTTCATTAGAGCACAGAGATGGGATTTAGATTTCTAATGAAGCACAAATGGTGTTGGATTTACTGTTCCACTCTGTCCATCACGGCAATACAAGTCATCTAATAAGCAGTGTACTTTGGGAGATATACAGTGGGGTCCAAACGTCTGAGACCATATTGAAAATTTGGGATTTATAAATTTTTGTTCGTTTTTTATTTAAATTTGGAATTTAAATTTTTTTAAATAATTTAAATCCTCTGGTTTCACAGACAAGGATTAAGCCTAGTCCTAGTCTAAACCATGTGTTTGAGCTTTTTTAACTGAAAGCAACGAGCATATCTTAAAATATGTCTGTGCCATTGTTTTGTCTCAAGACGTCACCAGTAATGTTTTTTTCTAAGGCACGTTTATAAAAGCTATTAAATGTTGTAATTACACTAAGGCCTAATCCTGGCTTAATCCAGCCTTATCTGTGAAACTGGACCTAAAAGATAATTATGCACTATTTTTAGGTCAGTAATAAAATTTAGTTTTAAATATTTAATTAATTTTAATTAATTTTGTTGTTGTTGTTGTTATTTCTGCTTTTTAATGCAATAATAATAAAAATGAACAATTAATCAAATTATGTAAACAATAAGTTAGTTAGTTTTCCTATGAACACTCATAGTTCCTCTTGAACACACAGTATGAAATGCCATTTTTGAGTGATATTCTTTGAAAAAGTACCAAATGGCAGTGATTATCTGTAGATCCGATATATTGAAGAATTTTTAAGCAAGTTTATAACCAGCCAGTGTTCAAAACGATCTGCTTGCCTTAGCTTGATTCAAAACGGTAAGCTTGTAAAATGTTTTTAATTCCAGTGGTACTGGGGGATTTCCACAGAAAATTCGAGCATGTCTTTGCGTCATTATGTCACATCTGTACACATAAAGAAGGCGTCTCGGCTAGTTGGCTATATTGCGTGTGAGGATGTTGGAGGTGGAGATTTATAGATTTATATAAAATATATTTATTTATATATTATTTTCTCATAGCACTTGATATAATAAACTTATCAATTTGATGGCGGATCCAGAAAGGTTCAAACGACAATCACCAGTGACAACTGGCGATTCATCCGTTGTAAAATGCAAAAGACTTCGGACTTTCGGAGTTTTCCCTTAGTTGGTCAGAACAAAAGTGGATGTTACTTGTTCAGATGACATTTTGCGGTGAAAATTCTTATGTTGGTCATACTTCCAAAAGTAGAATCTGTGATTCCGAATGACAGTATCCACACTGGTGCGGTGACTGACAGCTGATTTCTAACAGAGATGGCGACAAAGAGGAAAAACTACGGACTGCAGCTTTAATATTTAGAATTCTTTTTTTTATATGTTCAGTTTTGAGTTTAAGTTTTAGTAATTATGTTTTTAATTTTATTATTTATTATTTTATTTTAGTACTTCAACTTTTTTCTCATTTTCATACATTTTAATCTAATATATTGATATTTTGTATAATTCAGATTTATTTCAATTGACGAAAAATTTGAAAAGTTTTAGTTAACTAATCTAAACAAATTTGTGACATTCACCATGTGAACTCCTTTGTTCAAACAGTCAGATGTTCTAGTTTTCATGGATCATCCAGTTTTGCACAACTTGTGAAGTTCATGTCAACTTGATTCTGCACATTTTGAAGTTCATGTTAATTTTACATGTCATTTTTATGCTCTTTTTTTTATTAGAAAGTAATGCAAAATCTAAGGATTTTCACTAGTGGTTTCAGACTTTGGGATCTCACTGTATGTATCAACTCTTTGTCCATCTACATGCTGATGACATCATACCCTGACACAGATATTAATATGCAAGAATTCCTTCCTCCTTGTTTCCTCAAATATCTTTTTTCATCTCATTCCAGAAAATGGGAGGGGGGGATAGAAAGCGACAGAGTGAGAGAGGCAATTGTGAATTTCTAGTGTGAAAGGAAGGACAGCCCACATACATGGGTAACGGGAGAATTCACAACCCGACAACTTGCACTGACTAATTTAGACATCCATCCCTTGGTTGCTTAGCAACACTCAGGGGCTTGATTCCCATACAGCTGTTTTGGTTAGCCGACAAGAGTTAAAATCCCTAATCAATAACATCTTCTCAAGTTAATTCAAACATCTTGATTGCGCCGTTCGGTGGGCGGTCGCCAGCGATTTTTAAAAACACTTCTGATGGTATCGCGAACCACTGATGGGCTGAACTTGAAGGATTTTGGGCAATTGTGTTTATCTCAGTACTCTGTCTCATAATAGTAGTGTTTTGAATCAAATTATCCCAGCATGGTCTTGTCAACCAGCTGATTCAACAACATACTCCAATCAGTCTTCTGCCTTGTCGACCTAGAGGAATCCAGATGGGGGAGGCTTCAACTGATAGTACAGTCAATGATTTGGTGAGGGGAAAGAGTGATGAAGAGAGAGAGGAAGGGGGGCGGGACGAAACGGAAAGAAACGGAGCCTGAGCGAGAGAGTTAGTGTGCATGTATGTGTGTCAGCGAGAGAGAGAGAGAGTACCGAGCGATGAAAAGTGCGAGGCTTGTGCGCTCTGCCGATTCCTCTCGCAGTCACAGACGGCATCATGTGGAGCGGGCACTGTCACCACAGTGCTTGCCTTCTCCGTAACCCTCTCCGTTGTGCTTCAGTGACCGAGGAACCCAGGTCCAGGAGAACCTGACCTTCTGTTTCCAAGTTCCTCACGGACATTTCAAGGGAGTTATTGAAGTCTCAGTCTCTTATACTCAGAGGAGATATGAAGTCTTTACTGAATGCCTTCAAGAAAGAAGGTAAGAGGTGATCTTTTGGTCAGAGGGTTTTAGAGCAGGGGTCTCCTGACCTTTGGTGACTTTTGCTCCATGGGATTCATACTTAAAAGATGTTCGGACTTTTCTTAGGTGAGGAAAAAGTGTGTTTGAGCTCTATTATATATTATGACAGGTTACAAAAAGGAAACCAAAGTTGAATCTCGTAAGGCCGAGAGTGAATTAGTCTGAGGTGGAAAGAGCATCACTGTGAGAGAGTCATTTCTGTCTTCAAGGAATTCAATCAACTTCATGCTGTGAAATTCCATGGATTTTCCTTCCTGAAGAGTTCCTCAACATGTTTGTTATACCTTTCCTACAGTTTTGTTGAGTGGAATTGGTGCATTTTATAATTAGAATGCTGCAATTGGAATGTTGCCACTTTGATTTCACTTGTTTGAAGGAAATGACTGTTTCATCAACGTTCCAAAACCAGTGTTTTCCGGCAGCCAATGTGCTTGTGATGTCACCGGCTTAAGTTGGTGCCAGAAAAACCCTGTTTGTTGTGCTCTGTGGGGCTGTCCATATAAACCATCTAGTTTATCAATGCTGGTTTCTTTTTATTGGCAGGTTTCCTGTGGCATCACCTGCCACCTCAGCGGGGGGGCTGGGTGGATTTCTTCCCTGCTTGTGGGGGTTGGGTTTGAACATTAGTGCTGTAATGATCCCTCTACAGTAGCCTTTTAAATAATGAACGGGAGCATATGTACCTCTGAGACCGTTTGTCATGAACATCATCCAATGAAAACCCTTCCAAGACAGCGAAGGTGATCTAATGCTCCAAGTTGCCATTGCGTCAGCACATTAAGGAACAGGGGGGACTATGTGTTTAGCGGCGTAATTCTCCTCTATGCTTCTCCTGGGTTCTTTTTCAGAATATATTTATAGCGTTTGTCTCACCCAGCCAGTGATATCTAGTTCATGCGTGAACTGTGTCTTTCAGTGGCCTAGTGTTTCCGAGAAACAAGCTTCTTTGGATAAAGTCTTCCTGGACCACCTTTAACATGGCAGCGGATAAATAAATATAGGCATTCATCATGCAAACAGAGAACTCAAAGGAATATCCTAGACCTGAAAATGGGGGTGTTGTGGAGATAAGGCTTCATCTGGCCCTGAAATTTGTGTATAACACCTTGGAACCACAGAAGTTGGTTGCTGTGGGTGTACTGTATGTCTCTGGAGACATTGGCCCTCATTTATCAAAAGTGCGTACACCAAATTCCCAGCGTACACCTGGCGTACACCCAAAACCACGGTGACTTTGAGATTTATCAATATGAACGTTGGCGTACGGCACGCTCAAATCCTACGCCAGCTCAGGAGGTGGTGTACGCACGTTTTGAGTGCGGGAATGCGCAGAAAAACAATTCCTAACACCACAAAACGCACTGACAAACTAAAAGATATGATATATTATGACCCACTGTAAAAAAAAAAAAAAAAAAAACATAGTAGGCTAATTATAAACTTCAGTGTTTATTTTTGTGCAACATGGACTTCAATGTTTAAGTTGTGTGACTTTACCAAAGCATTTGATTTGTAGGCATATGTATTCCTTCAGTTGCGAGCCTGTGCGCTTTACCTGACGTTTCAAGCCTTGTTAAATACTTTCGCCTGGCTCCGCAGCGCGAGTCTCCACAGACTGCGCGCGCACCTCCCCAAACGGACGAGGCGTTTATACTCGACGCGCTCGCCGTTGTACTATTCTTTGAAACGATGGTTAGGCCAGGGTTAGGCCCGGCAGGTGTGCACGGACTGGCTTCAGTAATGAAAGGCTTTCAATGACCAACAAAATTATTCAGACTGACAAAATAATAAAAATGACATTCTTCTTTTAAATAATAATAGCCTAATAATACAAATAATAATAATAACGACATTCTTCTTCTAAATAACAATAAGTGTCATTAATAATAAAAATCTAGAAATCAATTTTGTTTCTTTCCACTTCCCTGGTTTCGCTTTCTCTTTCTCAAAGAAGTATCTCTTCTTTGCCGTCTTCCGTGTGTCCATGGCGTAAAATGAGGGCGTGGGGGAAGCGGAGACTTGAATATATAGGGGCGTGTTATTCTAATGACGATCGTTTTCAGCCGCGGCATTTATCAAGGTCAGGTATTGCGTACACCTGGATTTCAAAGGTACGCACAGCTTCATAAATCAGGCGGCGAGAGGAGTGTAAGCATAATCTTACGCCAACATATACGCCCGTTTCTACGCAAGATTGATAAATGAGGGCCATTGTGATCAGCATATTCCTGTTGTTGAAGAAACCAAAAACACATTGTTTACTCTATTAAAGGAATATTAAGCTGTGACTTTAATGTATTTGACTCATCTCTTAGTTTGAAAAAAGAAGACCCAAACAGTAAAGCTTTTTACAAGGTCAATGGCGTGATGAAGTAAAAGTTATAGCTGAAGTGTGTAGTTTTTGCACCAATAGCAACACCAAACTGAGCTGCAAAAAAGATTGTTTTCAGAGGGGACCTACAAAAAGCTTAGTTATAGTTGTCTCTGCATATTATCCTGGGATATGAGAAATAACACTACTGTTCAAAATATATTTTATTAAAGAAATAATACTTTTATTCAACAAGGATGTATTACATTTATTACAGTATTGACTGTAAATATAAAAAACTATATTACAAAAGATTTGTACTTCCAGCAAATGTTGTTCTTTTGACGTTTCTATTCATAAATGAATCCAGATTTTTTTTTATCACACTTTCCAGAAAAGTATCAAGCAGCACAACTGTTTTTTAACACTGATAATAATAAGAAATGTTTCTTCATCACCAAATCAGCATATTAGAAGCATTTCTGATACCAAAAATGTATATATCTGTTTACATGGTGCAAACTTCACCCAGAGGAATACATTAGTAAATGATAAAATCCATTGACCTAGAAAAGTAAGCCTGCCTCAAAATACTATTTTTACATATCAACTAACTAATAACCATTTTAGAATGAAACATTACTGAATATATCAGTATTATTGTCCCTAATTCTTCCCATTTGTAAATATGTATTTTGTTTACAGTTTACATTTTTGTTTATAGCATTTATTAACCTTGGATAATGTTAATTTATCAATATACTTTAAAAAAATATATTTCTTTCATAATACAGCGAATAATGTTATTTTATGCAACTTTAAATTTTAAAATATATTAGTATATTAAGAAATGAACACTTATTAATAAATACCGGGAAAGCATTTGTTTATTGTTAGTTCAAGTTAGCTGTTGCAATAATTAAAAGTGAACGTTAACCTTATTAACAATTTATTGAGCACACTTAACCAGGAATATTACTTTAACTAGAATTCGACCATGTATTTAGCTGTGCAATAATGACTTGATAAAAAAATTATTTGAACACCAGCAAATTTATTCATTATTCAATTCAATAAATGAGCATCAAACTGGGTGATTGTGAACTTGATGAGCAGACAGCTTTCGGTCTATTAATGTGACTAAGTTCTTTATATGAGTAAGAAAGCAAAGCGCAATCTAGCAGCTTGTGCTTGTACTTGAACACTCGTTACAGTGATCTAATTCTTGCCACTTACAATGGAATGAAGGACACGTAAAAAAGCTGATCTACTTTGATGTCGGCAGAGTACTTGAAAGTCCACTTTTCACACTTTAAATAAACAGTCTATTCTATTCTTCATATTTAATCACTCTGTCTTTTTCTTTCTTTCTATCTCTCTCCCAGTGCCTTTCCGGGAGGCACCGGCAGGCACGGGTCGGAGCAGGCCGCCTCAGCACCAGGGTAGGAGCACACTTGCCGCCCCACGCGTGCTGCTCCGCTCCAACAGCGACAACAACCTGAACGTCAACAAGCCACCGCTGGAACGCTCTCGCTCGCCCTCGCCCTCTCCTGTCGCCTCCCCCCTGCGCAGCCTCTTGCCCCGCCACCCCCAGCAGATGCAGAACAGCCCCAATGGCACGGTGAAGACCATGGCTCGGGGGGGACGCTCTGCCCGAAGCCGTTCCCCTTCCCTGGGCCGACTGGGGGAGGGAGACACCCGGAGACAGACCCCGCAGCGCCACAGCAGGTCAGTGGCCATCCCGAAAGGAAGCAATAGGGGTTATTTTTTAGGACAGCTGTCAATATGCCCATGTCTGACTGTGCGTCCACTTTTGTGTGGGTCCCTCATGTCCAGGCTAGAGTGTGTCCCTTTCTGTGAGGACAAGGTTGTTTTTAACTATTGCCACCAGAGGCCCTATTTATGGCAAATCTGTGTTGTTTTTAAAAGTGAATGCAAATAGGTCAAGTGTTGGGAATTGGTGTATGGGAAGTGGACTGGACTGCAGAGATGCCCTCTGTCTGGCTTTTTCGTAAAATGTACTTTTTTGGAGTCTTTAGGATATTAGATCTGTATGCAGTAAAAAAAATTATAATAATAATTCGCGACTTTTTGTTCCTTTTGAGTTTATACCTCACAATTGTCTCGCAATTCTGTAGTTTACATCTCGCAATCCAGACTTTTTTTGGACACAAAAAAATTCCGCCATTGAATAAAAAATAAAAAAGGAAATTGTTACTTTACTACACAACTACAATTAGACCTAGAACTTCTTTTACCTTATTACAATTTTTTTTATTATTCCCTTAAATCCCTTTTAATCCTTTAATTATTTAATTCATTTCAATAAAAAGACCAATCCCCCCTCCCAAAAAAACCCTCCCAATGTTTAAGACATGGTTAGGTCCTTGCATGAGATGCACAATAGAGTGGTGCAGGTATGACATCAGAACCTGGAAGACTAATTCGGCGCTGGTTCCTTTGAGATTTTCCTATGGGGTTTTATAATGGGGTTTATTTATTTATGTGTAAAATAAAGCCTGTGGTAAACATAACTTTGACGTTTTGTTCTACAACATAAATTACACACTCATAGTGAAAACACAAATTTTGAAGCAGTTATGTTCATTTTTGAAATTTGAAACGTTTTTAATAAGAAACTAGATGAGACAGCTTGGGATGCGAGTGTGTGAAGCTTACGTTGTAGAATAAAACGTCAAAGTATCGTCAAATTACATTTACCACAGGCTTTATTTTACATATAAATTGAAAAACCCCATTATAAAACCCCGTAGGAAAATCTCAAAGGAACCAGCAGTGAATTAGACTTCTGGGTTCTGATGTCATACCTGCACCACTCTATTAGATGTGTATTTTTGTGCCTATCAGAGATAGAAACTTGAGGAGCGAAAAAACGTGCTCGACTTGTTCCAAACTTGTGTGACTTTCTTTCTTGTGTGAAACACATAAGATATTCTGAAGAATCATTAAACTGTGTAAAAAAAATATTGGACCCCATGGAAACCAGGAAAAAAAGACATTTTCCAAAATACCATCTTTTGTTTTATGAATGAAAAAGAAATTCTTACAGGTTTGGAATTAGATTATGGTGAGTAAATGATGCACAATTTTATTTTTGGGGTTAATTATTGCTTTAAATGTTTTAATACAGGTGTTAGATACAGTCTGCAACACATCATATTCTGGGTATGTAGCTTAGTTTATACAACAAGAAATATAATATCAAGTGAATATTTAAAGGGTTCTATGTGGGTTTTTTAAATGAACAGTCATTCCCTTGGCAACTTATTGAATAATGAATAAACTATAAATTTTTAAAGTGCATTGTATTTAAGAGAAAAGGATATTTCTTCTTATCTTTATATGTTATTTTAAAAGTTTGAAAAGGGTAATTCTAAGAAATAATACATATTGAAAAATATTTGAAATCAATATACTTGCACCAGTGAGTTTTTATAAAAGTAAAGGGATAGTTCACACAAAGCTATTGTATGGCTTCAGAACTCTTGATATGGACTATTTTATGCTACGTTTTCAAAGTAACATCAAGAGTCCTCTTTGAAGCTTGGAAGCTTCAGTTCCTATTTAATGTAATTGTAAGAAACAGAGCAAATGAGACATTCTTCAAAATTTCTCCTTGTTTGTTTCACAAAAGAAAAAGTCACACAGGTTTGGAACAACATGTGGGAATAAATTATGCCAATTGCAGCATATAGTAAACCATTACTGTATGTTTACTGTAACCTTGTGACGAAAGACTAGACTTTATCTGGCGCATCTGTGTGCAACGGTGAAACCCGTGAGGTTTGCTTATGGCCTTGAAAAAGAAAAAGTGACAAATATTTGGACATCTGTTTGTAAAATATCCCGATCAGCCAAGGTTTGGTTGCATTTGCAATGTGACATGCACCTGATCCAGGATGGGATTGGACAGGCGCCCAGGTTGTTGTTTTTTTTAGCTTTGTGACTTTGGGTGCAGCAGCGCATAATACAAAGGTGCAATATGGAGACTTGGCAAACAATTAGGCCACAGAGAGAGGCGAGAATCTGCTCGGAAAGATAGAGAGCATGTGTGTGTGTGGCCATGCATATATATATATTCCCTGTGAGTGAATGCTTGCGTGGGTGCTCGTCGTGTAGTGAAAGTTCAGCATGCATGTGTATTTGTGTGTGTGCGCGCTTGTGTGCGTCTGCTCGCATGCATGTGTGTCGGTGGGTGTGCGAATCTTGTCACTCAACAGGGGTTCTAGCGCGAGAGCAGGCTCGGTACAGTAAGTGGGCCAGGCCAATTACTCACTTCCACTGCAAAAAACTCTAATTAGATGTCATTTTAAAAAGGAAGAATTAACTCCTCTGGTATTTGACCCTGTTCTCCTCTCGTTTCTCACGCTGCAGCCTATATAGATCCGTTTGTTGTGCTAGACGTGTTTTACGATGGCATTTACGAATAAAAAACGCACAACAACCGAAAACAAAGACTAAACAGCTGGTCTTTCGGATCCAAAACTGGGGACTTGGATTCCAGTGCCAGTGTCAAACCCGTGGAAATATCATTGGCTCTCGTGCCTGCATGTGCAGCTCAAATGGAACGCCATCCCTTAGTTACAGCAGCAGTTGCTATGGCTATGTCCGTATGGTGTGTGTACATGTGTGAGCGTGTCACTTTCAGTCGGTGTCTATGTGGCTTCTATGTGGCTTCTACTCCATGGTGTATTAGATAATGTGGCTGCTCTTCAGAGGCTCAGAATGGAACCGAAGCAGATGTAGTCAGTTGTAGCATCATATTGCCATTTGTCAACCGCTATAAACAAGGGAAATACGAGACGCTCCTTCTCGTGCCAGTAAAGGTCATGTAGTAGATACAACATGCTGCTTGTTCAGAGTTTTATACTGTATATATGTGTGTGTGTGTGTGTGTGTGTGTGTGTGTGTGTGTGTGTGTGTGTGAATATAATACATTTAAATATTTCAATGATTATGTATGTATGTAATGTATATATACACACACACACACACATACAGTATATATATATTAGGGGTGTAACGGTTCTTGGTAAATCAAACCGTACCGTTCTCCACCCATGGTTTGGCACGCACTTGCACTGCAGTTTCATCTTAAATCTGAGGATGCATCTATAATATAGTTTGTTGAAAGCAACAATGTGTAAAACAGACAGACAGAGTTCGACTAATGTATGTTCCTGTTGATGGATATGCATTCTGGCTTCCCAATTACATCAGCGATGATCAAAAAAAAAGTAAACTCTTTGTAAACTTTGTTCAGTGCGAGTGCCGAATGCTGTAATATGTCATTTACACCGTCATCATCCGGGAGTTGATAGCACGCAAGCGCAGGTTTGGTATCTGTGTTTAAACTAAACTCATTGAAGCCTTGCCAATTTAAACATTCAAACGCAAGAGGACGCGAAAGAGAACTCCGGCACGCTGTAAGAAGATTTGTGTGTGCACTCATCCGAAGCACGCACACTGAAAGCCGCGTCTCAGTCAGCACGCAAATATTGAGTTCTCTTTCAAGTCTTGCACTTGAACGGACAAATTCACACAAAATGTCAACATGCCCGTCTTGGCAAGTATCCTAGCGAACATAGCAGGTTATGTCTTAAGTGAATGTAAACAGTTGAGAAAAACAACGCATGTGGTCAGTATCAGTCTACTGGATCCGTGCATTTTGTCTTAAAGGGACAGCAGCCTAATATTCCTGCTGTCTGTGTTTTTAATGTTAATCAAACAACAAAAGACAAGAAAATCACTCTCTGCTCTTGATTGAAATAGCTTTTGTAACTTTAATAATGATTAATCTTTATTTAATTTATACAGTGAAGATTATATGCAATGGTTTTTTAAATTGAATTACTTTTGATTCAATTTCTATACCTGAAAACTATTGTTAGATACCTGAAAAGCACTTTTTATTTTATTTGTATCTTCGCTCCATTGTATTTATTTGTGCTGTTGCTTGTAGTTTGATTAGTTGTTTGTGTTTATATATGAAGAGTTCAGATGCAAAAGCCTCTAAATGCCATCTGAAATTTTCTTATAGAATGATCATTTTTATCAAGCTCGTATATTTAAATTCTATATTTTCACTTAAATGGCAATGAAGATTACCTATTAATTGTCATTGAAGTGAATTTACTGAACTTAAATATACAAGCTTGATAAAAATGATCATTCTATAAGAAAATTTCAGATGGCATTTAGAGGCTTTTGCATCTGAACTCTTCATATATATATGAAGAGTTCAGATGCAAAAGCCTCTAAGTGCCATCTGAAAATTTCTTCTAGAAGGATCATTTTTATAAAGCTTGTATATTTAAATTCAGTCATTTCCCTTAAATGGCAATGAAAATTACCTATTAATTGTCATTTAAGTGAAATTACTGACCTTAAATATACAAGCTCTATCAGATGGCACTTAGAGGCTTTTGCATCTGAACTCTTCATATATATATATATATATATAGAGAGAGAGAGAGAGAGAGAGAGAGAGAGAGAGATTGATTTTATGGATGGAAATGTGGATAGATATTTTTTTGGGGGGTAATATTTATATAAAATCTATTTTTTATCATCCCCATCTATTTTTACATTAAAACCATTATATAACAAATTTTATGAATGGATGGATAGCTAGATAGATATTATATATGAATATATTATTATTATATTATTATATGTATTCTACAAGCAGGGGCAATGATTGTTAATTGTATTAATTATTAAAATAGTTAATTGCATGCATTAATTATTAAACAGGTTATTATGGTACTTGACATAAATAGTTTTTTAGTCAAAAAAACATATTTTAGCTAAGCATAATGGATTTCGCATTAGCAATTTGTACTCAAGAAGTTTTAAAAACTGGTATTGTAAAGTACCTTTTTTGCAAATAATTTCTTTTCATTCTTTGTCATTAAAAATAGAACAACTCATAAAGTCTTGGGACAAGTTGAATAACAGTATTGTTGAATATGCATCCTGTAGCTTGAACCCTATAGCCTGCAACATACTAATCAAATAACCAATACTCACAGCCAGACCCCGGTAAAATTACCAGTGTTTAATGAACTCCTACAGAGTTAAATGAAGCCCGATTTAGCTTAATCTAAGTTGAACTCTATAGCTGTCAATATAAACATGATTTCTCTGGCTATGTGCTAGCCAAGTGTTTGCCATAGCAGCTATTCTGCCTCTGTGGTCATATTTTGATTGCTGCGTCAAAATCTTAAAGATGTTGAGACCTTATTTCCTTCAAGCTTGATTAAAAATAGACCTGTGGATGTGAATACGTGCAGCGCTTGAACCGATTTCTAACACTTACTGGCCTTGTTTCCTTCCTCCCTGTTTTGCATAAATACCTCAGCCCACATTAACTCTTTTTTGCTTTTTTTCTCCAAAAATAAGATGCGAAGCGCAGCTTATGTAATTGTCTTTGGATGAAGCTGGATAAGAAAGCTTCGCTGCTCGCTTGACAGCTAGTTGCATTGGCAGACCGGTTGGCTGCCATAGGCGGTGCTCTAAATGAGTAAGCCAGTCATTTATGGTTTGCTGAAATATGCTTGCTTTTCTTCAAGCTGGTGTAGATTCTGTATGTGAGGCCATTTGAAAGTTGATTATTAGATATCGGCAAGCAATATAAGCAAATTAGGATTTCTGTTGCAGAGTGTTTTGCACTTATATCATGTAACTACAGTTGGTGGCAAGGAGGGATAGAGATAGTGCTGGTATTTTTGATGCTTAAAAGATAGTTGGGGTCATTTTTGTGATTTTCAGCGCTTGAATCTGATTGGCTGAACAGATTTGCTGCAGTTTGCAGCTGGGAGTTAATTTTGCGGTGCCATGCACCCTATTTAGTTTGCTCTTAAAATGTGGCACAGTGTGCTTTTTGCATCATATTTCATATGGTTATTTTCTCACAGGTGTTGCAGGTTGTGCTACCACTTTTTGGTACTCTTCATTTATCATTTCATTTTAAAATAATAAAACAGGTGTATCTGTTTAGGGCTGTTTAGCTTGTCAACACTTTTTTGGGCTCCAAAAAATAAAAAAATAAAATATCACATCTGTATCATCTTCGTCAAGCTTTGTTCTGTAAGAAGGCTAATCTAGGTGTGTTGACTTTGGGCACTGACATTGAGAGGGTCTCAGTGGAGGCTTAAAAAAGCAGGAGGCACGTAGAGGGCATATGTAGGTGCCATGTCCCAATTTCATCTGCTCCTATAGGCTGAAGCAGCCAGATGCCACGGGGACTTTGAGAGGTTGAGAGGTAGGGCATGTCATATGTGAACATTAAGTTGCTTGTATGACACCATATGATTTTTATACAGGATGAATAGCTATTTTTCATGATGCCAGAATTCAGGTTTGTGAATAGACTATATTTATACTTGTGGCCAATTTTTACCCCGATTTGTTCACTGTCTTTTTACCCTATGTATGGTAAATTATTTTATTTTATTTATAAAAACAATTTGAAATTGATTTGCAATCAGCCTCATTGTGAAGCCAGGCCTGCATTTATAAGTTAAAGTGAAAGCATGGAAAAGAACAATATGTGCATCCAAGATTATGCATGTCATCATCGTCGAAAACTGGATGTTCTTGTGCAGTGAGTGTTACAATGTTATTTTTAGTTCCATCGCTCCCTCATTAACACCTTCATTAACAACATCGTCGGGACTGAGTCTTTAATGTCAGCACTTTTCTGGAGAACAAGTTTTTTTTTGGATGGGAGCCGTCTGCTCCTCCTGAGCGCATGGAGGCATCTCGGGACAGGGCTCAGCTGCTTTTAGAGGTAATGTTTCCTGTGAGCCGTCACTGGATAAGTTAATGATTCAGCTTGGCCAAGGGCAAGAATCAAAATCCCTGCTTGTTGGAAACATGTCTAGGAGAACCTCTTGGCTTTAATGTATATTTATGATGTCTATCCAGCAGAGGGAGCCCTTATACTTTTTATAGCTGTGTTTTAGCATCCTAGTGCGCCTCGATGCTTACCACAGACATTGCTAGACCCTGTTTAGGGGTCTTCATCCTCCACGTCTTCATCTCTTAAAATCAGAGATTAAACTGTCATGCCCTTAGAAATGTATTATCTCTCTTCATGTATGTTGTAGCAATGCATCCGAGATTACTTATTATTGCCTTAATTAACTTTAGAGCTAGATTTCTTTTTTTAAATGTTAATATTTTTAAATAATATTAAATATTTTAATGTTTATTTATATATATATATATATACTGTATGTGTGTGTGTGTGTATTTCTATATATATTTTTTATTTCTATATTATATTTTATATTTATGTACTTTTAAATAAAATATATTATTAAATATATATATATATATTGTTTATATAATTGTTATTATTATAATAAAAATGTTAAACAAAATTATATATTATTATATTATTTAACAATATAATAATAACAGTACAAATGCATTATTAGGATTATTACTATTATTTGTGTGTGTGTGTGTATAAATATAATTTATATAACATTATAATTTATAATAATATTCAGATAATGTTGCTTGTATTCCCAGTCCCCGTGCCAACAGGGATGCCTTTTCCGGCATGGACACCCCAGGGTCCAAACGCAAGCTGTACAGTGCTGTGCCAGGGAGACATTATGTGGTGGTCAAGACTTACCAACCACAGGCTGAGGGCGAAATAGCTTTGTTCAAGAACGACAGGGTTAAAGGTAAAAGTCTCTCTAAAATTGCATTTCAGTTTAACTTGACTCAATTAAACCATATGTTATTGATAGTAAATATGCAAATTTTTTAAGAGTGTGTGCACCAAATGAAGGGAAAAGCTGGTTTGTAACAGGGAGTGCAGTATCTCCTGCCATATGGAGAACAAGAATTCACAGATTCTGCCCTTCGGCACCAGGCGATGCCTGGCCGGAGCTAGCAACACTTCACAAACAGAAAGAGATGAAGTAGGGAGATTTCAGTGGATAAAAGTAAAGATTTCACTGGATAAATTCATCATAGGCCTGATGTATATAATTGGCATGTGTATTTACAAATCAGTAGCGAAGTGGTTATAATGTCAGTCGGAGAATGAGCAAAATAATCTTGAACAGTAAAAGAGCTGCATGTATTACAGTCATTTTTCCTGGTGTCATATTTAGGACTGCACAATATATGCAGTATGTAAATAGTGAGAACAGTGTTTTATATATTTTTTTGCTGACTTTCTCTATAGTTCTCAGTATTGGAGAAGGAGGATTCTGGGAAGGCAGTGCCCGAGGGAATGTAGGCTGGTTCCCAGCAGAATGTGTGGAAGAGATCCCAAGCAAACCCAACGAGGACAGGCCATGTGAGTGTGTACACACAAATACACACCGGCACACACATTCAACATGTTCTCATTCACTGACATTGCAACTTAAAGGAATAGTACACCCAAAACTGCACTTCTGTCATCATTTAAGGGCCGTTTACACAACCCTGTTTTCAACTAAAAATGGCAAAAAATGCGCAAATATTTGAAAACGGGATTCAAAGTGCAAGTTTTTGAAAATTACATCGTTAACGTCTCCGTGTAAATTACAAAAACGCAAATTCGTGAAAACGGTGATGTAATGCGCATGTGTATTACGCGTTCGGTCTATAGGCGCATAGTTTTTCTTTACAAAGTGACATCGCCAAACATTAAACATGTTCAGTCTGGTGAAAACCAACCCCAACTAATAGTTTTTAATAGTTTTAGTTTTATTTATATTTAACAATGACAACACTTTTCCAAACCCATGCGACTTTCTTTCTTTAGTGGAAAACAGAATCACACTGTTCAACAAACAGTTCACACTGCTCTGTTTCATACAACGAAAGTAATCCGCTTGTGCACTATATTCAAGATCTCCTACAGCTTTACAATATTTTCGTATACAAAATTAATGAGAGAACCAATGGTGGCATCAGTGAAGTGTTTTAGAAACAGCATATATTTCAATACCTCAGAGCTGAAATTGAGGTTAATAATCTGTGATTGATTCAATTTTTGGTCTTTTCAGAAATTCTAATGGCTTCGATTTGGCTTCACATAAATCAATTGGACTACTTTATGATACTTTTACTGTCTTTTCCTCATTTTTGGAGCTTGACAGCCCCTGGTCACCATTTACTTTCATTGTATTAAAAGAAGCAGAATGAACATTCTGCTAAACTACTACTTTTGTGTTCTACTGAAGAAAGAAATTCATATGCATTTAGAACAACATGAAGGTGAGTAAATGATGATAGAATCTTCATTTTGGGTGAACTATCACAAATAAAGTGTAAGCTTCAGATTACATGATTGTTTGTTTCTTCACATTTTACACAGTGAGGGGAAAACAACTTTTCCCCTTCCTCTTATTGTCTTTTTTCACTCTATTCTTCTCCAGTGCTCTGATAACCCACAGAATATGTGAGAAGCCTTACGGCGATAGCAGGCTGTTAATTCAGTTAGTGTTCATTTGCAACTAGGCCACAAAGCGCACGCGTGTCCACCTCTCAGATCAAATGCTCGAGTTCATCCGTCAACCATAGCTGTGAATGAGCACCTGAGAAATTGTGCATTATATCCAAATTGGACAGAGCGCAGAAATGCTATTAACAGCAATCATAGCACTACTCTAGTCCAAATGTTTGATACATTTAGATGATTTTTTTTAGTTGTGAGTACAATCATTGGCTGTTGTGTAGCTGTGGTGTGCGCACTCAACATTCACTGTGCAAATTGGCAGAAGGGGCCAGGGGCAACATTCTGTTGAGAGTTGTTATTTTGGGCCAAATGAATGCCTTCCACATCAGTGCAGCTACTGTGCGTTTTTCAGCCCTGTATGTGTGTGTGCTGCAAGTGTCATAGAGGCGTTTAGATTTTTTCTTCATTGAAATCCATCCGAACCTTTACAGTGCACGCATAATTATTATGCAATCTGATCATATTTTTCTTCCTAGCCTATTTTACCAATTCCAAACCACATCAGTCTTAAAGTCCCCCTGTAGTCAATAATTGTATCAGTTAAAACTCATCTTTGATCAGCAAAATTACAAATTTAAACTCTTTATGCCTTAAAATAGCTTGAATGCTCATTTAGTATACGTGGTTATATGAATATGCTAATTAGCCCCGCCTCCACTCACTCACACCAGCTCAGAGATCCACTCATTGACGATCACACGTTGATGTGATTGGTTACAAGGTAGTTTGTGACGTCAGAAACACCAGCGATTTCAAACCATGTGTTTGAGACTGTCTTTGGTTCAATGCAGTTTTAAGGAGAAAATACTCAGCAATGGTGTTGACTTATGAATTTGTACATGGTTTGTCTTAAATCATTTTTTTTTTTTAATACATAGACATATAAACAACATTAAAAACTTGATTTTCACCACAGGGGGTCTTTAATAACTACTATTCATTTTGTATATAATCATTTATAAGTGATATATATACAGTGGTGGACGAAGTACACATACCATGTACTTGAGTTAAAGTAAAGATACTCAAGGTAAAATATTACTCAAGTAAAAGTAGAAGTGCTGCCTTTAAACATTCACTTGAGTAAAAGTACAAAAGTATTTGCCTTCAAATGTACTTAAGTATCCAAGTACTATGATTTTTTTATTGCTATAATGTCCTATTATAATTTTTGTCACAAGACTCTTGCTTAACTCAGTCTACGTGAAGACTACGTCACTCTTGGCACATCAATCTATTAATAAAATGACATTAATTAGTCTATATATGAAGAGTTCAGATGCAAAAGCCTCTAAGTGCCATCTGAAATTTTCTTCTAGAATGAACATTTTTATAAAGCTTGTATATTTAAGTTAAGTAATTGCATTAAAATGACAATTAATAGGTAATTTGCATTGCCATTTAAGTGAAATTATTGAACTTAAACATACGAGCTTGATATAAATGATCATTCTAGAAGAAAATTTCAGATGGCACTTAGAGGCTTTTGCATCTGAACTCTTCATATATATATATATATATTTGAATTGAATACATTTTTTTGTGTTTAATTTTGGACGGAAGGGGACTGATCCCATAAGGTATAATACATTTACAGTATTTACTGTACACATTTTTCACAAGCGTCTATGGTCATAATTATAAACATCCTAATGTTATGATACATTCACATAAACCTGCACAATGCCATTGAATATATATATACACACTACATTATGGGAGCAGCCAATTTCCCTACAAAATTAAACACCAAAACGTATTAATGCAGTGTTTCTGCTACTCCTCAGAAAAAAAAATGCTATTATATGCAAGTAATTTTAGTGTCAAGGTAATAAGCAATGTTCATTATGCGTCAGTATTTACCGATAATTGCTGCAATAATAGCTGCTGCTCTCTGCCCCGCTTAAAATGATTGGCAACACAAATTGTTTGGAACTATTGAGAGCTACACGAATCACGTGACCGCGCGGCGGCGAGATCACAGTAGGCTTGTTCGACTTGAAACGGCACACTGCACAGACCAATCGGTGAATGACATTAAAATACCGCAAGAGCGATTAGAGAGTAGACGGCTCTGTATGCTTTTCAATCGCTCTCGCGATTTCGCTCTATACTTTGATGTCATAAACTGATCGGTCTGTGCAGCGCCGATTCAAGTCGAACAAGCCGTGTGTGTCGCAACCTCTTATATACTGTCTATGGTCGCAACTCTCATATTTAACGGCTCTGGTTTGCGGTTAGTAGATACAGCCAAGGCAAGTTCAAAACAAAGCGCACACGTTGTAGGCTACTGTGATTGGTGGCTCGTTTGACCAGTTCAGTTTTTATCCACTCATAAATAAAAAGGAACGACTGATTTTGAAAATGTAGTAGAGTAAAAAGTAAGATATTTGACTTTGAAATGTAGTGGAGTTAAAGTAAAAGTCTTCCCAAATTTAAATACTTCAGTAAAGTACAGATACGCAAAAAAGCTACTTAAGTACAGTAACGAATTACATTTACTTCGTTACTGTCCACCACTGTATATATATACTGCAATTCTATAGAAATTGCTAAATTGAGGCATGACCATTGGACAAGAAATGCTCAGGTTGAGAATAAAAGTTAATAAATATTAACTGCAAAAGTTTTCAATTATTAAAGTGAAGAATTCTGTGTTAAACCAAGAATTAAACCAGTGTCACAAAGACTCCAGTGCCACCATTTTCCAGAACTGTCTGCAACCTAGAGTCTCCAGAAGTACAAGGTGTCTCCCTCTTAATAAGAATCACATTGATGTGGTTTGGAATTAGTAAAATGTGCTAGAAATATGATCAGAAGAATATTGACTTGCATAATAATTATGCATGCACTGTATAACAGTAACAGTAAAAGGCTTTGCATTGCATCGCACTTGAATCCTGTTTTTAATCTACAGTCACACTTTAGTCTAAAAATCTCAATGATAATTCTCTGCTGTGGTCCAGATTGTTGGCTATGACCATGTACAGTAAGACAGCTACTGGCAGCTACATGAAACAAATGGAGAGCTGTTCACGACAGCATGTGGTGAGCAGAATGGAGGTGTGGTGAACGACAGCTGTCATTGGCCAAGAGGCTTTGGCCCATGTGACTGGGGGAGAGAGTCTGGCTGACTCAGCTCTCAGACTGTAAGATCTAAGTTCACCCATTCGTCATATGATGAAACACAACATTTGCCTTGAGGTTGTCCTGCTGTAAGTGCTTCTGCATCTGTATGGCTAACTGTTTTGGTGATCTGAATTGTAAAAAAAATGTTTTCAGACAGGTTTCCTTGCTGCTGTTGTTTGGATAAACAAGTAGTCCCACCCTAAACGCATTCTATTGGTTGAGCCAGTGTTGCTATGCTTAGTTAGTCGGAATTCTCAAATAAACAGAGCAATGTTTCAATGTTTAGGGGAATCTTGGCCTACTTATAGTTGTAACCTGGGTACGAGAAAGTATTTTAACATCGTAAAATGACACAAATCACCATTAAAACATATAAAAACGTATGTTTCAATAATTCTTGCATAGTCGATGAGTAAATTGGTTCAGTGACAATAAGAACGTCTAAAGTCTAGTTTTAAAGTCTGTGTAAAAACATTTATTTTTTTTGTGCTTTTTACCATTTTCAAGAATGCTTTCAATTTAATGCCTCTAATAATGTCATGTGGTGTAACCATCAAGTAAAATTCCATATGATGATTATTTAATAATTATGTAATTATTAAAAGGTTAAAGTTTTAAAATATATTTTACAAACTAAATGCAATTAATTAATAATTCATTCTTAAATATTATGTTTTTGTGAGGTTGTAACATGACATTGTAGAACCTAAACTAACCTCCCAACTTCTCTTATATTTTAATAAACTTATTGACCTTTACAGACAGTCATAAGGGTCTGCAGGGGTCCTCGCTATGATATAATTTACTGTTTTAAAAAATTTTGCCCCTTGTTTCTGCATATTGGTTGCATCACATGACTTTGTTGGTCATACATTAAAAACATGCTCATCATTAAAAGAAAACATTTTCATCTTAGAGGAGGTGTGTTTAAGCTATTGTATGTGTGAATTGCAATTTTTATATATATATATATATATATATATATATATATATATATATATATATATATATATATATTTGAATAAAATAAGAGATGAAAAATGTATGTCACACCATTGACCCAAATACATTTTTCTGTGGCGAAACTGGGTCTTTTGCCTGTATCATTTTATTCCTCATGCTACGGCCAATAATTGAGTTGTTGGACATTTGATCAATTCACACACATTTTAGCAGTGATCTGAAGTGAAAATGCTTGCTATCTTTAGTATAAGTGTCATCTGAGGCGTTTTGAACCTCATCCATGTTTGCTAGTGTTGCAAAAGGAGCAGGATGGCAGTGCGAAAAGGTAAGAAATGCTCCGTTGTGATGGGAGGCGATTGGTATCCTTGAAATCATGGCTACTACAATGCATGCTATGAGTGAAGAGCTCACAAAGAGTTGCAAGGACAGCTGATTTCTTACATCGATTTACGGAACAGTCATTCAGTTCCCATGGCGATGCTCTCTGCTTTATTTTATTCACATCTTTTAAAGAATGTTGCCCAAAACGCTCTTATTTTTAGGCAGAATCCAACATTTAGCTAAAATGCATCACATACCCATCCATACGCTGCTGGATAGCCTTGAAAGTTGACGATCTAGTGCAGTGTTCAAAATCGGACATGGTTAAATCCAGCATCGGCTGGTTAGCAACCGCACAAGTATTCTGCTGAAGTCTCTTGAACCTTTCCGAGCAACACTCATGCACATTCCTGATTGATATATTTCCATGGAAACATGCTCTACACTGTACAAACCCTGTTGCTAAGGAGTGGGCCTTGGTAAGATTTTTTTTCTCTTTTTGTGGCATCTTTTTTTTTCCCTCTCTCATACACTCTCTCTCCCTCTCACGGCACTGAGAACAGAGCTTACATACCATCTTTTCCAATGCCACTGTTCTCTTCTCCATGTGTGTGGTGCTGATGGTCAGCTCTCACCCGAGCACTCGAGGAGACGCGAGAGTTTTTGGAGATGGGAAGTTAGGCATCAGGGCCTGTGGGATCGAGAAAAGTGGTATTCCCCCCTCAGGCAAGGAGAATTGAGTGTTTCTCGGATTGACTCGGGGGTTGAACTAAAGGGGACCAATGGACGAAACTAGCAGATCCAGGAAGAAGGTTCATTTTGGAGGTATGTTGATTTGAGGATGTGGCAAACTCAGGAGGTTTGTGACGAATTACGGATTTGCGCGACTAATAATTGTATGTTTTGCTCTGCGCTGATGTTTGCATTGTGGACAGTTGTGTAGGAATGATAAGTCGTAGTCTGTTGTCAATCAAATTTCAGTTGCAGTTGTTTGTGGTTTTTGCAGCACAAATGAGTTTGTTCTGAAACACTTTTTGTGTTTGCGTTTTAAGGTAATTGTGCATGCCGATGACTTGTAGTGACTCTTTGTGTGCGTTTCAGAGGCACTGAACAGTTATTGTTGCAAACAAATGGCAGTAAAATGACTATCCAAAAGGTAATTTAATGATCTAATTCAGTTCTCAAACATATTTTAGCTTTTGTCAAAGACAACAAATCAGGTAAACTAGTTTTATTCATCGGACTCTGAGTGAGAAACTGTGGTCAAGTTGTAGTTTTAAAACTTTAGAGTGACTGGCAGAATATTATAGTTATTACTTTTTTCCAGTGGTGTGCTCTGACGCTGCTGTGAAAGTTTTGCATCCTTCAAGTCTTACTTGCTTACTATCTTTATGAATTTGATCAAGTAAGCCACACAGCAAGTTATCCCTGGTGATTTGAAATCCGGTGTTGTAGCAGCTGTCATCGCTGCTCGCCCTCACGTCAAATAGACTTTTTTTCCCTCACTCTGTCCACAGAGGAACAACACTCATGTCAAGTACGTGTGGCTCTGTGTGTACATGCCAGAACTCTTTTTGTTGGAAATACGACACAGCTGCTAAAGGAGAAACTGACAGGGTGTTCCATTAAGATGTGAGAAAGAGAACGAAAAAGAGATGGCACTTAACACGGTGGCCATTTTATTCATCCTATTAATTATAGCGTCAGTATCTCTTTGGTATTAAATTCCTCTGCTCAGTTACAGTATATGCATGTAAAATCAGGTATTGCTCAACTGCATAATGCACAACCTGACAAAACACATCTATAAATGGTAATGTCAAGGCTCAGAGTGTGATGATTCACTTGCACACTCAAACGATTCAGTTTTGGTTTATTAATTTCACGGGATGCATCATAGCATGTCCAGTCTGACCTCAATATTATTTGATACGTTTTTATATGTATGGCAAAAATGAAAGCAAAACATTTGAGTGCCAAAAGCTTACTTTTCAGAAATTGCCATGATTCATATTTTAAAGCTGTATTTTAATGCTGTGATTGTTTTTTCTTTGGTAATGAACATATGAATTTTAGCCTCTCTAGATGGACACATTTTGATCGAATGTTTTGATTAACCAAAATATTCCTAAAACCGCATTTTTATATATTTGAAACCACTGACATATGGGGAGGACATCTTACATTAGCAGTCACAGGATAGAGCGGATGTCTCTGAAGAATTGCGCTGAATCTAAACCTCCTTTTGTTTGAACATCAAAACGTTTCAGCTCAACAAAGAATTGAGCGTCTGTAACTTTAACAGCTAACCAGTGAGTAGGTTGGAAGGGGAAAGTGTTGAATCCCACGCAGCCTCCTGACTACTGATATCATCGTGTATCAACAGAACCGCAGAGGACAATACAAATGGTGCAGTTTTCTGAAGCTGCAGCCTGCAGAACAAACTCTTTGAGAATCTCATTAATTGATGAATATGTGTATACGTTTGCTCAGGATCTTTATGATCATCAGTTGTGCCCCCTTTACTTCCTCCCTAGAGACAATCTTTATAAGTGCACTTTTGGGGCCGTGCTTAACGTCAAGGTGATTTGATTGAATTTGGATATTAATCGACTTTTTGTGTTTGATCCATTTGTACGAGTCCTCTGCGGACAGTCGTTTTAATGTCGTACAAACATGATGCCATAATGCCGCGTAGACATTTAATCTCTGCGACATAAAAAAAATTATCTTCATTAGCTTTGTTGGCTCTCATCCTGGTTCCTTTCATAAAACGCAGTCAATATTTGGCCTTCCTGAGCTCTCTCGGAGGACTAGTCTAGTTTGGCTCCATTATGGGCCAAATGGTCCCTGTCTTCCAAAGGGCTTTTTATTGGTTGCAATTAAATTTGTAATGTGGTATAGTTAGTTTAGTACAGATTTTGAATTCACTGTTATAATTTGTGGATTCATTGTGAGCTCATGGCGTGTGATCAAGAAATTAGATTATTTTTTTTTTGCGTCATGCTGGTTTGATTGATTTTCAGTGACAATCTGTATGTCAAGGTGAAACGGTAAGCACCATTTGTCATTTATTTCATTATTTTCTAGAGCACAGTTGGTATCGTCGCGTTGGCTAAACGACTAAATGTTTAAAAAATGGCACCTGGGTCTGTGTGACATATGGCACACAGTAAGGCCAATATGTGACTAGACAGCTTTTTCAGTGCAATTATGTAACCGAACCTTTACACTGAACATTCTCACTTTATCACATCTGCTGTACTCCTCAAAAATGCTGGTGCTTATTTTTATTCTTTTTGCACATTTTATATTCAGTGTGAAAGTAGTGATAATGATGTTGTGAAGTGTTCAAAGTTCGGTGGGTTAGTGCTTAAACACAGTCACACTAGAATTTTGGTGGAAACTTTTTTTTATGTGTGAAAAGTAAAAAAGGAATTTTATGGCTCTTTCTCAGTGGCACAGATTCTGACCACTATGCAACATTAAAATATTATATAATTGGAGTTATCTAAAGTTAATCTCTGTGAATATGTCTTCACAGATGCCCGGGCGGACCGTTCAGAGAGAAGGAAGCTCTTCCGACACTACACTGTGGGATCTTATGACAGTTTTGATGCATCAAGGTATGATCAAACATTTTTCTAATCCATCTGACCAATGTTTAAAGTGTGTCGGGTTCAATATATGACGGTAGTTTTAAATGAGTTCTCTATTGCATTTGTATTTACAGTTCAGACAAGAATACTGATCGATTTTTTATTTTTTTACTCTAACCAATTTTCTGCATATAGAATATTGCAGTGTCAGTATTAGTATGTTTTGCCTCGACAAGTTCAGCTAAGCTGGTGACCGGGGCCTTGAGAGACAAGAAACTGTCTGGAATAAACATTCCAATGTTGTCGTCGTCATCAGGCCCACACGGAATTTGCACTGGCGGAATTCTATAGGAATGTCACTCACAACGTTATACAGATTGTGCTAAACAGATGTTTGTTAATTAGAAATAGTTCACCCAAAAATGAAAATGATCCCATAATTTAATCACACTCAAGCCATCCTAGGAGTATATGACTTTCTTCATTCAGCTGGACACAATCAGAGTTATATTTATTAATATCCTGGCTCTTCCCAGCTTTGTAATGGCATTGAATAGTTTTTTAAGCTCCAAAAAGCGCATCCCTCCATCATAAAAGTAATCCATACGAAGTGAAACGATGGGTTTTTATAAGAAAAATATCCATATTTAAAACTTTACTAAACTATAATCACTGGCTTTCGGCGACAGCCGTACGTGCGTTCACAAGAAAGTTAAGTGGTTTTTCGCGAGAGGTGTCTATTCTCACCTAATCACCTACGCCTACATCATATGTCGGTTCAGAGGTCACACTTCCGCCGGAACTCGACTCTCTCATGTACAGCCGTTGCCGGAGGCCAGTGATTATAGTTTAGTAAAGTTTTAAAAATGGATATTTTTCTTATAAAAACCCATCGCTTTGCTTCAGAAGGCATTTATTAATCCACTGGAGTCGTATGGATTACTTTTACGATGGAGGGATGCACTTTTTTGGGCTTCAAAAACTTAAAACAAAAGCTGGGAAGAGCCAGGATATTATTTAATATATCTCCGGCTGAAAGAGGAAAGTCATATACACCTAGGATGGCTTGAGGGTGAGTAAATTATGGGATAATTTTCATTTTTGGGTGAACTATTCCTTTAAGCAGATTGATAATACTTACCACTAACACATTTTGCAGATTTTCCACCAGAATCACAGAAAATGTGAGGAAAAATCTGCAGGTTCCATCTGGGCCTGGTGATGGCCTAATTTTAATAGTTTGACGATAGATTTACCTAAGCATTTAAAAATTGGCCAGTCTGTTTTCAAAATCCAAAATCCCCAGAAAAGTATCTGTTTTAGAGTAAATAAAATGCAAAAAAAAAAGAAAAGAAAATAATTTATATAAATATATATATATATATATATATATATATACATACATACATACATATTCATTTTTTTCTTTTCTTTTTTTTGCATTTTATTTACTCCAAAACAGATAATTTTCTGGATTATTAATCTACAAAGTATGATCAAAGAATAATAATAGAAAAAGATCATTATAATTATTCATGGCCAGAGATTGCCTATATAATTAATAATTGTTCTTGTCGGAGTATCAAAGGGCAGCACAAGTCATCCATTTACCTGCCCATCCATTACGCTAAAAACATGATTTCCCAAAACTTTGCCACCTTACTATCATTTAACACAAAGCGCCGCACAAGCACATTGTTATTCAGTGGGGAAAAATGGTTTGAAGAGTGTGAAAACTCTTTTAAATGGCCGGTTATGTAAGCAACGCCTGAGCTTGGGGTCATCACTGCGTGATGCAGACACTCTGATGGCATTTAAAAAAAATCAGCCTTTTGACATTATGATGTCAAAATATGTGGCTGTAAATCTGCACATTTAGAAATAAACTGGCTGTCTTTGACAATGCGATTTTAGCTACAAATCATTGGTTTACTGTGGAGTCCAGTAAGGCAATAACATAATGATTTCAAATCACATTTTTATTTTAAACGAAAACATTATTTTAAGCAGTTGAACTCTAATAACCCTGCTATTTAAGTGTAATATTATTTATTTTGCTGTACTATGAACTTTACACATTTGGCACAGGGTGTTAAAAGACAAAAAAAGAGACAGATCCTCTCGCATCCGGCTACCATACTCCTACCCAGCTGACACACCCCTCGCTCGGAGCTGGTTGTCATGGAGACAGAGAATCCATGGCAATGCAGTGCAGGCTACTTCCTGCTGCAGGGAGCTTGAGTGACAGGCGTACAGAAGGACGTAGGTGCTTTTAGGTGAACTTGACACAGATACACGTATGATACCTGTTAAATGTGTCAGTCTTTTCCAGACACGCTGATTTTATTCTCCAGATATTATACATTTGCAATGGATTCCGGTGTAAACTTTTCAGCAGGACAAGACAGAATGGATTTGAGATTTAAATAGCTAATCCACATTGGCGTATAAATATTGGTCCGTGATGGACAGCGGTCTGAATGTGTTGTGTAGGAGTCAACAAAAGGTGTTTGGAATGAAATCACCTCGCAGGTATAAATACAATTATGAGCAAATAATATTTCAAAGCTATTGAGCCTCTTCTAACATATTAATGACCTTGTTGCTCTGTGACATCGCCACAGTGTCCCCTTCAAAGCAGATTATGTTTCCATGACAACCATGCATCATTCCTCAGGAGTCAGCACTCTACCTTTTGAGCTCGGAGCGCTTTCAATATTTCAGCGAGACTTTATCTTATAGTTTTAAGACTGTGAGGCAAGTCGGGCAATCTCTGCGATCAAAGCTTAAGCCCATTTTGTTAATATGCCAGCTAAAGTTTTTATGGGATTATAAACACTTCAAGACCTTTTTGGGTGCATTAATCAAACTAGAGCTGCTGACCGTTAGTGATTATTTTAGGGTCCAATTCATTCTAAGGACACAGTCAAAATGCAAGGTTCCCAGACCACGATCCCATTTCCTGATATGAATAAAGTTCATGTACCTGATGGAAATGAGACTCCAGCTCTTTGTGAGAGACGTCTGTGACGTTGCAGTTTGAGCGATTCTCTACCTATTCAGGCTTGATTTCCAGGACTGGATTTAATACTCCATCTAAAAGATGGCAAGCCCTCTTGTCCTTCAGGGAGAAGAGAGAACATTTGCTTTTCATTGCTGTCATATTCAAACTGCTTATCTATCTCTAGATATCTCTGGCGCCTTCTAACACCTTCAGTAATTGATCTGCTGGTGCAAGGCAGGAGGAAACACTTAGTGTCACACAGATGTTGTGCTGTCATTCAGGACAGCCACCATCATAGTATGCCTACTACAAATCTCTCCAATAACAGACAAATACATACATTTTCAGTCAAAAAATTGAATTAATAAATCATACTGCATTCGAAAGATTTTTGAAAGGATTTATTTGATCAGAATGTTAGATTCTGCGGCTTTGTGTTAAAGGAATAGTTAATCTAAATGCATGAATCAGAATGAATGCATGTTTAATTTTTATACATGTCGTTAGGACCAAATTTTTGATTTTTTTCCAAATTTATACGCCTCTAAAAAGTCTATGAAAAGTCAACAAACACTTTTGGTTACACTTTATTTTAAGTTGACATAGTTACATTGTACTCACTCAAATAAGTACTGAGTAATATTAATTAACTACATCATGTATTTACTATAGAGTTAGGGTTAGGTTTTGGTTTAGTTTCCACACTTTTTGAAACAATTGCATTTTTAATGACTGATTATTTTTTTAAATCTGTTGTGTATGTTGAAATCTGGCATTATCTTCATTTGGTGACAGACTGCTGAGGGCATTCAATGCGATTAGATTCTGATTTCTAAATATTTATTATTCAAAAAGTGCTTAAAGAATTATTAATGAAAGCGTTTTAAACACCAGAAATCAGGATTGTTAAATTCTTCACAATTCCAATCTACAATGGACACATGCAATTATTTTTAGTCGCGCGTTCAGTTAAGGCCAGTGCGCGCGCACACATGCATACATTCTTCGTCACTCTTTCGCGCGCTCTCTCTTTCTCTGTGTCACTGTAAACCGTCTCTCTACCCCCCCCCCCCCCCCCCTCTCTCTCTCTCTCTCTCTCTCTCCCCCCCTCTCTCTCCCTCTCTCTCTCTCTCTCCCTCTCTCTCTCATACCCATTTCTCCAAGATTACCGCTCATGTTTTCCTCTGGTGATTTTCATCCTTCATCTGGCGGTTATGTCTCTAGCTTACGACACGCTATCTCGCCGGCGACCGGGCCCTGCCTTTCTTAACCGGTGTCACAGCTCCTTCTTCGACAGATAAAGCCGGCGGTGAGCTTTTTTCAACGGTTACAACTCTCGTCACATCGCTCTCTTCGTCGCAAAAATGATTAATTCCGCTCAGCCGACGCCTGTCAGGATGAAGCATCACTCCGCGCGCGCGGCGGTTGCGATGATGAGGATGATAGGCTGTAATAACGGTCGTTATGCGCGGAATTTTCTCCACAGCGACTGCGTTATCAACGAAAAGACGGTCGTGCTGCAGAAGAAGGATAACGAGGGATTCGGGTTCGTTTTGAGAGGGGCGAAAGGTAGGAAAAAAGACGGACCCCTCGTCGTCTCCGCCGCCTCATCATAACTGTGTATCACTTCATGCTTTATACCCTCGAGAATCAAACGGTGTTGGTCCTTCATTTCACACTATTTCTTATCCCTCGCTCGTGTTGTCTTTTTTGTACCCCCTCACTTAACGTCATTTCTGTTGATTTCAAAGCGCGTCATCGCGCGCGCACACTTGATTTGATGTGTCTGCGTGGCTTGAGCTGCATGAATTGCATCCATGTCAAGAACTTCTGAATTAATGCATCTCTTGGTGTCAGCGTGTCCATCACTTGACTGCGATGAATTTAAGTGGGCTTGTCAAATCTGTGAAGTGTAAACACAGACCCCCCACCCACTCCCTGCTCCATGTGCTTGGCTTGTGTTGGACTGCATTAGGACTCTCCTGGCACTTTGTCTCCAGGGCTTCCTGACACTCCAGCTGTTTCTTACTGTGGTGAAAGTATTTAATTCACTTGCAAATCCTTCATAAAAATGTATGCAACTCTGACAAACCTTTATCCATCTGGTGCATTTACTACTTGTGCAAGAATTAATTTACACTAAAAGTGTCCCCCCAATCCACCCCAACCCCATCCACACCTGCAATGCTTTTAGTTTCTACACATCTAGTGCACTACAGATCCCTTGAAGTTGCGAGTGGTGCACTGTGGCTTTTTTCTGCATCAGCTCATGCGATGCCCCTCGTTCTGTCAGGCTCCAGACCAGTGCTTCTCCCCACACTGTCAGCCGTGACATCCATGCATGCATTTTCTCTGGTTATATAAACGTCCCAACTCCTGCATTCATTTTTGATTTGGTTGGATGGATGCATTGCAGCTTGCATCATGTATCATCAGACCAGATGCTCTTATTTAGCCACACTCATTATCCATTGGGCTATCAGACACTCATAATGTAAAAATGTTATTTTCGGCTATTCATGGACTATTAATAAATCATTATATGTATGTGTATTTTTATATATATATATATATATGATGAAACATCTAAAATAAATAAATTCAATCCTAGTCCTAACTTTATATATTTATTAGATGTTTTATCTTTATTTAAATGTATTGTAGTCCACTATAAGGTTTAATCTGGGTCCAGTAAACTAGCACAATGTCTTTTGATCTTCACAATGTCTTTCCTTTGGTTCTGTCTCATCTGGCTTGGCCTGGACTTTTAGCGGATACCCCCATCGAGGAGTTTACTCCAACTCCAGCGTTCCCTGCTTTGCAGTATCTGGAGTCTGTGGATGAGGGAGGGGTGGCATGGAAAGCTGGCCTGAGAACTGGCGACTTCCTCATTGAGGTAAGAAAATGATTGAGTTTCCATAAGCTTACAGTTGTTGCTGTTGTTTTTTGGAATGATGCGAAAGCCATTGCTTGCTGAAAGGACGGAAAGGTCCCTGATCAGCTGGAAAGAGTGATGTCCAACCCATGCAGGGGACTTCATCTTGAGCTTGCTGCTGAATCATTCACACGTTAGTGCAAACAGGAGAATGTTTATGCACAGTCTGAGCTTGTGAATATGAGGAAAGGTCATGGTTACATCTTTAATGAGACAGAGGAGCTTAGAGACGCAGGAGATGAGCACTCCTGGAAAAAGCTGTGAACGCATAGAGGTCTGTCCTGTGCAGAAACTCAGTTTCCTGATGTCTCCGGAGCTCTTTGGTCTGGGTTGCATTTAAAAGACTAACCTTTGCATAAGCAATCTTGCTTATCTTTTTTTAATTCCCATTTTAATGAATGAGGCTGTAACCTTGACACTGAATTCATTCGAAAGTTGAAAATGTCAGGCCTGTAATCACCCATCATTACTCTTTTTAGAAGTTGGGCTTTGAATTTGATAGTTGTCTGAGAGTGATCTTGCATTTATTGGATGTTGTGAATTTTTAATGCCTCTGAGGTACTCTGGATTTGTAACCTGCCAAGTCAAAAAAGCAGCTAAGAAGTATCATGATAAGGGCTCAAATTGACCATTTCATTTCTTAACCACCCTGTGGTTATTACTAGATTACATTTTGTTTTGGTTAGTGAAGTGATATTATCTTATTGGTACGGCTCTATAAACTATATATTTTTAAAAACCGACTTGTCGTTGGTGGTCATAAGCAAGCGCTATACCTTAATCAGGTTGGGTTTATTCTCAGAACATGTTCTTGTGATCAGAAATATCTTGATGAAATGCAATAAAATTTCTTGAGGTGTATGCAATCCTTCGAGAGACCGATATTGCACGAATACTTCATAATTTTCTCTATGTGATGTTGAGGGCAGTGAATTTGTTGCAAAAGTGCTGCTTTGATGGTTTAAAAAAAGTTTTTTATGCTCGACAAGGCAAAATACAATAAAAACAGTAATATTGTGAAATATTATTAGTTTCAATTATTTTTTCTATTTTAATATATTTAAAATTTAAATTTATTCCTGTGATGGCAAAGATGCATTTTCTGCAGCCGTTAAGGCCTATTCACTCCAAGGACGGTGGCTATAACAATAAAGATATAGTTCTAAAAATAAAAGAATAACAGAATAGCGTGAAAGGAATATAAAAGAATTGGAGAGTCCGGTGCACAATTATAATCATAACGGCACAGAGAAATAATATCGTAGGAATTAGGTGATTTTAACAAGTGATTTTTAAATCGTTCAAGCGCAATTCGCAGCGGAAGAGGACTCATTTTGGTATATGTGTGCACTGTCTGAGAGGCTTTTTCTGAGCGATGTTAGAGACGCGTGACATGAAGCTGCTAATCATACAGTGCATGAGTTTTGGGCATTAATTCTGAGTTGTTTTTGCCACCTAATTGGGCTTAAACGGTCAAATACACACTCGTATGTGTCAAAATGCCTGCCTTTGCGAGTATCCTTGTAAACACAATTGTTTGTCTTAAGTGTAAACAGTTGAGAAAAAAGCACATGTGTATCATTAGGCTATAGATCAGTGCATTCAGTCTTAAAGTGACAGCAGCCTAATAAACCTGCTGCTGTCTGTGTCATTTCATTTTAATCAGTCAATCTCATTGCTCTTGACCGAATCGGATTTGTAACTTTAATAAATATAAATGTATATTTAATTTACACATTGAAGACAATGCAGTATTTTTTGTACATTTGATTACTCTATACAATTTATGTAGTATTTCTATTTAGGCCTATCTAGTGCTTGAAGTTTTTTGTTCTATTGTAGTTCTTCGCCCTATTGCTTGTAATTAGTTTCTTTGTTCATATTTTACTAATTTATCTGAGACTGTTTGCTTGTCTTCAGTGAGCTTGACAGTTTTTATTAACTTGTGGTAGTTAGGCTAGTATTCGTTTTTTTGTAATTTATTTCAATGGTATCAGAGATTTTGATATAAAAACTTTATTTAAAGCAAAAATAACTATTTCTTGGTATATATCGTTATCGTGAAATAACATTACTCATATGGTGATATCAAATTTGGGTCATATCGCCCACCCCTAGCTGGAATCACTTTCAGAATGATTTTTGTCTTGCTTTTGATTGATAAAAACATTGACAGCCAATCAGAATCCATCCTGCTTTAAAGAGCTCAAGAATTTAAAGCAGCAGACGACAGAACTGCATCTCACGCCTAGAATAAACAGAATGATATAGTCATGTTTATAGTTATCTTTTTTGGCATGAATAGGCCAATATTCCAGTCTTCGGTGTCACATGGTCCTTCATAAATCATTCTAATTTAATGATTTGCTGTTGAAGAAACATTTCTTTTATTATCAATGTTGAAAACAGTAGTGCTGCTTAATACTTTTTGTGGAAAGTAAACCATGCTAAATTTTTTTCAGTGTTCTTTGATTAATAGAACAACATTATTTGTAACATTATAAATGTATTTACTGTCAGCTTTGATCTATTTAATGCATCCTTGCTGAATAAAAGTGTATATGGGTGACTAGTCGACCATCCAGTCCATCCCATTATAAATATGTAACGATGATAGAAGTTTATCTGCAAAACACCTGTCTTGCCTCCTCCGTTCTGGCTGAACTGACACTTCAGCAAAGACTGACCACGAGACATGAAAAGCATTGGGAATATCGTCCTCTTTTCTACATCAGCAAAATAAGTTCATTTGCATGCAAAATTCAAGAGAACACTCACTTTGTGTTTAAGCACAGAGAGCAGATCTAAGATCTCAGCACCGCATGGAAGGGCCGAGAACGGAAGAATATGATTGGCTCTCATGAGCGGCAAAGATTTCATGAATTATTAGCTCCTTACGGTAATCCAAGTCTTAAAGTATCTAAGCCAGAATGTTTCTATGATAGAGCAATGGGAGCTGCATTTTAATGATGTCATTTTGCAGGAAGTTTAACGTGCGTTATCACTACGTTGAACTAATGACAGTTTCCGTAACCACAAAATTCTGTATCCAATGGGTAGTTGACGCACTGCAGTGACACGCTATAAACATATAGTAGTCTTATACATTTTTTTAGCTAAATTCTTGATTTAAAAATTGAGAAGTTTCACTCAACTACTATGTTGTGTATAAAATATACAACTTAAGTGTATATAAATGCAATATTGCATTAACCACTTTTAGAGGTGACTTTCAGATCAAAATCCTTGGACACAATGTATTTGTGTATGTAAAAATACTCAAAGGTTAGAATAACATTTCGAGAGCAAGTGTTTGTTTATATACATTCATTCATCGTCTCCCCCCCCCCCCCCCCCCCCCCCCTTAAAAACAGCGGAAACAATAAACACGTTTTAATCGTCCAGTCGATGATATTGACCGTCAGTCCCTCAGGAGCCAAGCAAGCTTCACTGCCCACATCAGGTTTGGACGCTGCCGTTTTGCTCTCTCACACTTTGGTGTACGGATGTGTCAGGGCCCAGGGATAATCAAGCCTTATAGAGTAAGCAAGGCAAAGCTCTTCCAAAGAAATCAACCTCGTTTTACTTCACGATTATGACGAAAGCTTTCAGTCGATCAAATATATTTAAAAACATATATGTTTCACCTTCTGTGAACTGCACAGGTTTTACAGCACAGGTTTAATAGCAAATACTCCTACATTTCCCCAAGCTTCTGAGAGTCAATGAATTAATCTTATTTCCTAAAAGAAACTCTGTAAGAAACTAAAGCTTATGAAGAGCGCTAGTGATCAACCAGGAAGCTACAAAATAGAATGATGGATTTACTGAAAATACATCTACACCCACTTGCCCTTGGTGTGTGGGCACGAGTATCTCTCTCTCTTTACTCTCATCTGATCGCATTTGTGCATCTTACCCCTCTTCTTTTTTCTGTATATAAGATCTAATACTGTATCCCAGGGCATGAGTTATCAATTCCATAAAATAATCAATGTTTACTGACCCCATAATGCATTTGCAGGGCTCACCAAGTGATATAAAAAAAGGAGTGCAAGCTACTGGAATATCATGGATATGGCGTGTAATGGCATGTTTTTAATAATTATATCAGCTCACACAGGCTATTTCATGGATGTAGGATGTTTGTTGATACGATTTGCACATGCATTGCATTTACATAACGCCTAATCTGACACAAAATGTGTCTCCTGCTTTAAAACTATTTTAGTGGTTTAAACAAGCAGCAGCACTGAAGTATTTCTGGTCCTTGTGAATATTTCGCACTGTCATGCTGACGGGGTAAAAAAAAAATGTCATGAAAATATGTAATTGTGGTTATGTAGCTCAAAAAATTGCTAGTGTTGAATGTGATGGCCGGTTGATGTGTTTGTTGATGGTTGGACATCTCTCCTCGGCAGTAATGCTCTCTCTCCAGAATGTTCTGTGTGCACAGAGAGAACCAGCAGGGAGGAAGTCTGTGGACTGTAGGAGATGCCTGCAAGCGTCCTCATGGCCTGATAACCGTACAACCTGTCACCAAAACCTGCTCCTCACCAAGTATAGCGCAGTACATAGTGTTTGCTCTGTGACACTAAATGAAAAGTTAGCTGCCGCAACGTTGCACGATTCCCATTTTCAAGCGACATGTTATGTTTTACATCTTGGAATAGATCTTCCTATTTTTAATATTTCCAAAAATAACGGAATCCAGTGATGTTACTGACCTTCCTCATGCGTGTATGTGATGGTCCTGGTCTCATGTTGTAACACAGAGCAACGGTCGCCTAGCAACGACACCAGCATTGTGTCTGAGCACAGTGATGAAAGCGAGGTTTGAGGGTTTTTTTTTCTTCGTCGTTGGAGTGCAGCACTGGGCCGCATGTAAACATTTCTTTTCCTGTTTGTATTGATACAAAAATGCACCTCCATGATGGATTCCAATACCTGAGTGCTTGGATTTCAGCGGCGAATGACTCTACATGCTAGAAATTCGCTCTCATGGTTGTTTAGGCATGCATTTAACTGCAATATGCTATATGACGGTTTCCTCCTGAGAGGCTGGCTTTCGTCATTCCGTCTCTTCAAGCCTGTTTTAGGAATTCTTAAGCTGTGAGATGATTTTTTGACATGTTGATGCTCACAGGACTGATTTCTGAAGACAATGCAACTGTCCCTTAAACAATGTGTCAGTTTCTTTCAATTATGGTATGGAATAGTAAAATCATGATACTTTTTTTCTTTTGAACTATTTCATCAAAAAAATCCTTTCTAAAATGTATCACGGTTTCCACACAAATATTAAGCAGCACATCTGTTTTCAAAATAGATAATAAAAGAAATGTTACTTGAGCAGCAAAGCAGCATATTAGATTGATTTCTGAAGGGTCATGTGACACTGAAGTAATACACTGGAATAATGATGCTGAAAATTCAGCTTTGATCACAGGAATAAATTATATTTTAAAATATATTAAAATAGAATATATTTAAATTGTAATATTTCATTCACAGTATTACTGTATTTTTGATTAAGAAACATCTTTCAAAATCACAAAAATCTTAACAAGCAAAAACTTTTGAACGTGCTAGTGTATGCAAGTAGATGACTACTTTAGGAAGTTGGAATGCCCTCCCCAGTAGTAAATCACAAAAGAAAATGCACACAAACGTGTCCCTGCTTGATATACAACCACTGATAAACATAATCGGTTTTGATGAGGAAAAAAAAACTATACTTTTTAGTACGGAATAGAATCCAGAACCTCTGACACTATATATATCTGACATTATAGTACAGTAGAACAGTCGGATCTATGTATTTATTTCACGTGAAAATTCTCCGCACTAACAACATATATTAGATCTCATTAAACAACAAATTAAACACAATGTTCTATTTAAATCGATTTCTGGACATCGTAATGTTATTGTACATACAATTTTGATTTATGATTTAGCATTGTATTAGCATCTCTTATCAATTCGAGCCGCTGGCTCAAACTGCGGTCTTAACTCCCGATGCTGACGATTAGGGCTGTAATCAACCAAAGAAAATCTTGGTAGACTGAATTTTCGACAAAAAATTACGTTAGGGAAAAAAAAACGTTAAATTAATTATCTGCGCACTGTGCGCAGTATTGGTCGCCTTGTTGTCCGCCTAAATTAATTATAAATAAACATAAAAAACTTGTAGGCTTTTTGCAGTATATTAAATAGTTTTTGACCTAATTATTTTGCACTGAAATGAGTCTGACACACGAGTCTGTCGGTTCCAACAGCGTTGCATCACGTTTACCTGCGCAATATCATAGCCTATGATTTCCGAAAATAGTACTATGTTGTCAACTAGTGATATCATCACAAGAACTTTTGAGGAATATGCAACATAATTTAGACAATTGTTTTTGTCATATGTATTATAATAACTGACAGACACTATCATTTCAGCCGCTCTGTGCAGCCGCTCTGTGGAGCTCAGCTTCACGGCTGAGACACGAATAGACTTAACTTTTAAAAAAAATGCTGTCACACTGCCGATGTCTTTGTTGACATGGTAGAAGAGGACTGACTGACTGACTATGAATTAAACGCTCTCACAATTAAATAAATAATATTCAGCAAACCTTCTAGTAGCCTACTTTCTTCAATCTGTCTCTCTTCTCCAGTGGGTTGGGCTAATCCAAAAGAAGTGAAAACAAGGGGGGTGTTCTGAAGTCAGACTGTTACCTGTGAAAAAGGGGTGCTCTGAAAACACCCCCATTAGCAATTAGTGCTTTCCACCTGATGAAATGAACGCGGCAAAACTGATGAAATGAACGCGGCAAAAAATCGACCAATCAGAATTTTGGTCGAGCCAGAACGTATCGACCAAATAATCGACTAATCGACTGGGAGATTACAGCCCTACTGACGATGCTAGCGAAGGGTGTGGTGAGCTCGTGCCAGGGGCGTGGGTAGTGAGCCGTTGGCAGAGCCTGCTTACATCACGCGGGGAAACAACTTCAAATAGGAAAATTCAACTGCAGTAACCACCGTGCAACTCGAAGACGGCAGCACTCAGAAGTTTTTACACCATATATTGTAGAATTAAAACACTTTATACCCAAATGTCAAAACATTTACTCGAATCAATGAACAGCACTAATAAAGCCCCAGTCTTACAGATCATTAACTAAAAAAAGTTGTTTTAGGGTTTAGTTACCCTTTAAACAAGTTGTTTTTGAAAGGAGTAAGCTAATCTTATCTTTTGTTTTCCTCGCAGTGCGTCGGTTTTGGGGTGATGCACTATAAAATGATTGTGGGGGAAATTCATTTTAATATTAATTTAATAATAAAAGTAGTAGGCTAGTAATAATTTAACACATTAATTGGAAATGCCAAATCCTCTTGATAAGGCCGATAGCTGAGCCCTGTGTGCCCGTCCACTACGCCACTGGTCCTGGTGTGTGTCATGCTTCATCTTAAACCTTTTTAAACAACATATTTCTAACTCTTATATAGTTATTATAAATGCAGCTGTTCCAATCTCATATTAATTGATATATTACATGCATGGACTACTTTTAACATTCATTTGTTGTTTATTAATAGTGCAAATAAACTAGCAAATAAGGCTAAGTATGCCTTTATAGTCAAATTTATACATTCATATAAACCTTATATCGTGACATTATTAAAAAATAAGTTAATGGATCCACCCAAGTACAATTTGTACGATTTGATTCAAGAAATACTGTGGTATGGTGTCCACAAAATATGGTATTTGTATGGTAAAACAGGCTTGCACTATGGATATTACAATGCGTAAATGCATCAGGCATCCATCTACTTCCTGTTTGGATAAATAATAATAATAATTGCAGGCAGTCGTAGCAATAAGAAAATTGACAAACCAAATTGTGACAAATGTTTAATTATTGTCAGAACAAATACTTTCTAGCCCTGAAAATATTTGACAAACTTGTATTTAGAAATGTCATGATAGTTGTAAAGTTCCATTTAACTCTCTCTGTTTGTGTCAGGACATAGCTGGCATCCTGAAATGCTGTTTACAGCATTTTTATACTTTTTTTTATTATTCCAAGTGCTGTTTAGGCAGCCTCTTTATCTTTAATGGAAATTCTATAAACTCTCAGTGAGTCTTTCACACTATCTTGTGTTTAATCTCCTCAATAGAGGACTTGACCACAGAGGTCTTATCATGTAACCTTTCTTTAAGTGCAGGCCAGGCCAAGCCGATAGCTGTGCTGCTATCGTAGAGCAATGCAGACAGGAAAATGGATGAGGCTTTAGTGCGTGTGTGTTTGAGTGTGAAGAGTACAGATCCCCTGTACTCTTCGTAATTATCCCCACTCAAGACAAAAGAGCGCCCTCCTTTCTGGAAAGTACCAAGAAGAGGGAGATTTCATTTGACGGGATAGAGTTTTATCTGGGCTGGATGATAGCCCTCTGACAATCTTCTGTAAATCTCTAAATCAGGCCAGAGGAGCAGAGATTGCAAGCTCTCTAGTTCGTATTAGAGAGTGTGATGTTGGCGTTGGGTCATGTTTAGTAATGATAGTGGATTTGACGTGGGGATTAAGAGATCGGAGCCGTGTGGATTTGTAGAGTTGTATGATGTTTTATTACATTTTTTTGATTTTTAATTATCATCAGCATTGGACTGGTTGGGCTGATTTTGGGAGCACATAATGTCAGGGCTTATTTTTTTTCCAATCCGAACAGTAGGCCTATATTTTTTACATTTATTTTATGTTTATGCCATCTTACAAAAGTATTAAATGGTTATGCATATTTTTCAACTGAACATATCTAATGCCTGATTTTGAATGAAGCATGTACAATTTGGAGATAATTATTTTATAATAGTTAAAATAGAAAAATAGTTCCAACAGATTTTGCTGTGGTACCGAAATTGGTACAGAGAACCGTAAAATTTTAATGGTATCGGTACCGACTACTGAAATTTTGGTATTGTGACATCCCTACTATCCAGTGTTATTTTACATTTTATTACTTTATTCAATATCTCTACCTGAAAACTACTGTTACTTGTATTTAATTATGTTTTAAATTTATATTAGTTATGCTAGTAGTTTTATTGAAATTGGAATAGAGAATTGTGAATTTTCACTGGTATCTAAAAGTTTGGTGTCATAACTGGCTGTTTTTGCAAAAACAGTTTAATGACTGGTAAAAAAATCGTCACCGGCCATTAGGGGTGTGAACCTACACTGGTCTCACGGTTCAGTTCGATTACGATTATCATGTCATCGATTCAGTTCAATTCGATATCACGATGCACTGCATCCTCAATTTTCAATTTTACTTCAAAAGTGATGTGTGCGCTCGTGTGTGTGCGTGTGCTCGCCTGTTCGGGAAGTCGCAGTGACAGAAACAGTTACATTCCGGTTTAAGTTTCAAGGGAGTAAAGCTTGTTTATGCCATTAAGCAAAGGAAAATCTGTCATAAATTTTGTTTTAAAGAAATGTTCATTTAAAAGCAGCGCTCATTAATCAGTGTATTATGTTACCATTAAAGATGCGCGCATCAACCGTCGCCGAGTCCGCTGTTGAAGGTGACGATCATCCATTTATAATCACGCGTAACAACACAGAATAATTGTAATTTGACCATCGGGTGCGGATACTTAAATCAGAGAAAATTATTGGGGCGGATGGATGATTTGTTTTTGGCTGCGGATTCGGGTGATGTTGGAGCTCATCTCTACCTGAAAACTACTGTTACTTGTATTTAATTATGTTTTAAATTTATATAAGTTATGCTAGTAGTTTTATTGAACTCTAAAGCAGTCAGACTCTGCCAGGCGTTAACAGCTCGGGGTGAAAACGGCTAACGTGGTTTATCAAGTTAGTGGTATTACCTCCTGCATATTCTATTTGTGCGTGACAAGAGCGCACACAGCGCGTGTCTTCTGCAGGTAGGGCTGGGACAACGCGTCGAGGTCATCGATGACGTCGACGCAAAAAATACGTTGACGCAAAATATGCGCATCGATTCGTCGACCTGTTTTTATTTCTCCAAAAAACGTTTGCAAAACGTTTACCTTATGTGCGCTGAATATACGCGATGGCCGGATCAACATTCTGTCCAACGTTATATAACCAATCCAGGGGTTTTTCTGCATTGATCTTTTTTTTGGCGGCTGTCAAATCCTTATTTGATCGGTGAGTGATGTAGAATAGAATGACTGCTGGGGCGCGTACGAGAGAGAGCCCCGGCCGCGCGCGCGCACTCACAGTCTTCAAACAACACGAGTATGGCAAGCCAAGAGGCTCAGAAATACGCCATAGATTAATCGCGTTTAAAGCCAAACGCCGTCAAATACGGCGTTTTAAACCGTATTGGACGCCGTAAAATACGCCGTTGTAATTACAAACGCCGTAAAAGACGCGCGAAATACGTCAATGACGCCGTATTTGACGGCGTTTTAGTGTGCATGGAAAGCGCCGCTTTTTACGCCGTTCATCTCGCCATATGACGCCGTAAAAAACGCCGTTTTGGTTGCACAGAGCGCGCGCTATTTTACGGCGTTTTGCTTATAGTATAATGAGACACGCCCGCTGATTTCCACAGCCAGTAAGTTTGAACTGTTCTCTCCCAATCAATGATGAACTGAGTCAGACCAGACGAATTCAGCACGGATCATTTAATCCAATTCTTATGCTCATATATGAGGAGTTATTAAATAAGGAAAAGAATCCAGGTCGTATTGGCTTAACTCGGCACATTTCCATCTAAGTGCTGAATAACACAAAATATTATAACCCATAGAATGCCCTATGAATTTGTGTTTTAAATAGGCCTATTTGAAAAAAATAAGACGAATGTATTTTTTGCTATTTCTAAAAAATGTGGCAGGTTTGTTGGTATGTCTATAAGCTATCTCCTTCCAGAATTAAATAGTATTCCGATTTTTGTAGGCTAATTAAATTCGTGTTTTATTCATATTACATTGATTATATATTCATTAAATAGCATTATTACATTTCGTTATATCCAATATATTTTTGTAAAATGAAGATTCAAATATTTTGCCCTTTCCATCGTCCAGTTCATAGTGAAATAAACGACTTGGGGGAAAAAGTCAACCGTTTGTGGGTATAGAAGTTCAGTGAGTAAAGCCGTTTTTAAAATACGAATTTTGAAATAATTTCCGTCATTTTAAAAGATAAAACATAAGGTGCAAGGGGAGCAAACTCAGCAAATGACAATAAATAAATAAATAAAAATAACATAGCCCAGTTATTTCTTTCCCACATTTGAGTCATTATTCTGAAAAGAAATGTAAATTATGCTTGCAACAATAGCTGTAGGTTAATTGGCCTGGATGAGTGTGATTGGCCTAATATTGTGTCCCAGACCGGCATTAAATAATTCGTGAATATTTGTAAAAATTCGTGGCTTGAAAGAGTTGGAAAATGTACAGTTCTGTTGATGTTTTGCCCAGGCAGGGTTAGTAAAGTAAAACTAAAACTATAAAAAAACATTTAAATGCTAATCGAAATAAACCTGAAATAAAGGAAAATATAACTATTAGTTGAAAAACTTAAACTAAACGGAAATGAGAATTATAATTTTTTTATCAACAAACTGGACTCATTTCGGGCGTATCCGGCGATTCAAAACGGGGGTTAAAAAAAAAAAAAAAAAAAAAAAAAAAAATTACACTGCCTACTGCAGGGGCGGCGCCAGAGAATTTTTAACGCATGTGCTGAGAGGGGGTGTTAGATCATTGACAGGGGGAGCAGCGCAAAACTTGGCCACTAAATATTTTATATTCAATTATTTTAATGATCACAATTAAAGTTGTATTAAATTGAACAAGCGCAACATTCAGCATTCAGCACAATCAAATATTCAAAAAGATGTAGGCTATTATTAATAATAATGTTATATCAACATAATATCTCGTTATTTCGACATAATATGTGTGCGTGCAACAAGCAAGATGTGCATTTGTAAATCCGGTGACGTGTGCATTGATTTTTATTAATAAACTAGTGTTTCTGACTGTCTGCTGCAAACATGAAGTTGACGATCGCCATAACGCACCTAGAGAGAAATGCACATAACGGATTACATAATCAGAGAGTAGGCCTAGCCTTTTTTTTATTATTATTATTTAGTTTAAAGACATTTCAAGCTTTGTGTATTTGATGTATTTCTGAGGCATACACTGAGTTTCGTTAAGTGTTAGGATGAGATGCGCTCCAGTTAACGTGCAATGCAAGAGACCGCGCGGGCGCCTCCATGATTATATTGTCCGCAATTGGTTGATGAAAAATTTATTAAAATTAAGATACAATTTATACAAAACGAAATTCACTTTAAAGAAAGGTTTTCTACAAAACAAAACTTAATGAATTGGTCAAAATCATGTCTGAACCTCTCCATGTCTCATATTGCGCATCCTATCTTACTCGTGCTGTTCACTTTTCATAAATCAACATAAATGGAAAAAATAACATATATTTATATATAATATTTTAACAAATATGAAACTAAATGCGCTTATTTAATGGCTACAACAGTACAGTAGGCCTACAGACTCTCTATTTGTACAAATTGCTGCACATTCATTTAATACTGAATTTTGCACACACAAGTTGAAAGGCATTTGTTCAAATCAAGTTCACGGATAATTGTGCGTGCATTTATTAATCATTATGATACTTAAATCATAACAATGTGGGCTATGCTATGTACAAAAAAAATAAAATAAATCAGATGAGCCCAGAACGCAATTACACGTTAAGTATTTTCCCCCCATAGAAAACCATTATAAGAACGCTTAATGTGGCTTATTGCAGATTAGAATGTCCCCTTATTATGTCGAAATAACGAGATATTATGTCGATACTACTGCTGTGTCCACCATGGTCTCCACATTCTTGATCAGCGGAAACGATTTTTGCTTGTTTGGGATCTGACTGGCCAGCGTATTTGAAAAAGTTAAGCAAACTTTGCTGTCTTTTTGACATTTTTCCCCTGAGTGAAACGATCGAGGCTAACAGCAATCTCAACTAGCACAACAAGCGGGCAAGTCATGTGTCACCCATGTTCACATGTTCCGGCTCAAATTAAGCCCTGTGTGACACCCTTTTAAAATGTGAAAATCCTATTCATTTTGCTTTATTGATTTGAATGTTCTTTAATATTTTCTTTAATTTCAGTTTATTATTTATCTTGGATTATTTTAATACATAAAATTAATAATTCCTTGGGAGCATACGAATTGGATTACCACAAATGATCCGTGCTGAATTCGTCTGGTCTGACTCAGTTCATCATTGATTGGGAGAGAACAGTTCAAACTTACTGGCTGTGGAAATCAGCGGGCGTGTCTCATTATACTATAAGCAAAACGCCGTAAAATAGCGCGCGCTCTGTGTAACCAAAACGGCGTTTTTTACGGCGTCATATGGCGAGATGAACGGCGTAAAAAGCGGCGCTTTCCATGCACACTAAAACGCCGTCAAATACGGCGTCATTGACGTATTTCGCGCGTCTTTTACGGCGTTTGTAATTACAACGGCGTATTTTACGGCGTCCAATACGGTTTAAAACGCCGTATTTGACGGCGTTTAGCTTTAAACGCGATTAATCTATGGCGTATTTCTGAGCCTCTTGGCTTGCCATACACGAGCGCTGCTTGCTCTCTCTCTCCCTCGTGCATATTAATCAAAATCATTAAACACGATAGAAAAAGGGCGAAACACTATGGCAAGCCAAGAGGCTCAGAAATACGCCATAGATGAATCGCGTTTAAAGCCAAACGCCGTAAAATACGGCGTTTTAAACCGTATTGGACGCCGTAAAATACGCCGTTGTAATTACAAACGCCGTAAAAGACGCGCGAAATACGTCAATGACGCCGTATTTGACGGCGTTTTAGTGTGCATGGAAAGCGCCGCTTTTTACGCCGTTCATCTCGCCATATGACGCCGTAAAAAACGCCGTTTTGGTTGCACAGAGCGCGCGCTATTTTACGGCGTTTTGCTTATAGTATAATGAGACACGCCCGCTGATTTCCACAGCCAGTAAGTTTGAACTGTTCTCTCCCAATCAATGATGAACTGAGTCAGACCAGACGAATTCAGCACGGATCATTTGTGGTAATCCAATTCGAATTCTTATGCTCGTATATGAGGAGTTATTAAACAAGGAAAAGAATCCAGGTCGTATTGGCTTAACTCGGCACATTTCCATCTAAGTGCTGAATAACAACATATTGATATAACCCATAGAATGCCCTATGAATTTGTGTGTTTTAAATAGGCCTATTTGAAAAAAAAATAAGACGAATGTATTTTTTGCTATTTCTAAAAAATGTGGCAGATTTGTTGGTAGGTATATAAGCTTCTCCTTCCAGAATTAAATAGTGTTCCGATTTTTGTAGGCTAATTAAATTCGTGTTTTATTCATATTATATTCATTAATAAAAATAACATAGCCTAGTTATTTCTTTCCCACATTTGAGTCATTATTCTTAAAAGAAATGTAAATTATGCTTGCAACAATAGCTGTAGGTTAATTGGCCTGGATGAGTGTGATTGGCCTAATATTGTGTCCCAGACCGGCATTAAATAATTCGTGAATATTTGTAAAAATTCGTGGCTTGAAAGAGTTGTAAAATTGACAGTTCTGTCGATGTTTTGCCCAGGCAGGGTTAGTTAAGTAAAACTAAAACTATTAAAAACATTGAAATGCTAATCGAAATAAACCTGAAATAAAGGAAAATATAACTATTAGTTGAAAAACTTAAACTAAACGGAAATGAGAAATGGTTGTTTTTTTTTTATCAACAAACTGAATTCATTTCGGGTTTTTTTTGCTTCCACCTTCAACCGACGCGATCTTCCATTCATTAACCGACAAGATTATGTTAAATTAAAATTAAATTAAATTAGAATGAACAAGTGACTGTGACCCATTAAAAATAGGCCTACCAAAAAATATTTTTTTTGTTTTAGCCTGCATGTAAAATAGCAGCAACAGAATAGGGGGATTCATCATCGTATTCACCTGTAGTGCTTCTGTGAACGGAGAAAAAACAGGATAACATCCATAACTCTATACTCTATCCATAATTCTGATACAATGTCTGAACAATCCGGCGACTCAAAACGGGGGTTGGAGGTAACGAAAAAAATAAATAAAATTTACACTGCCTACGTAGCTTCTCTGCAGGGGCGGCGCCAGAGAATTTTTAACGCATGTGCTGAGGGGGTGCTAGATCATTGACAGGGGGAGCTGCGCAAAACTTGGCCACTAAATATTTAATATTCAGTTATTTTAATGATCACAATTAAAGTTTTATTAAATTGAACAAGCGCAACATTCAGCACAATCAAATAAAGATGTAGGCTATTATTAATAATAATGTTATATCAACATAATATCTCGTTATTTCGACATAATATGTGAAATATCTCGAAATAACGAGATATTATGTCGATACTACTGCTGTGTCCACCATGGTCTCCACATTCTTGATCAGCGGAAACGATTTTTGCTTGTTTGGGATCTGACTGGCCAGCGTATTTTAAAAATTTAAGCAAACTTTGCTGTTTTTTTGACATTTTTTTCCCTGAAACGATCGAGGCAAACAGCAATCTCAACTAGCACAACAAGCAGGCAAGTCATGTGTCACCCATGTTCACATGTTCCGGCTCAAATTTTAAAATGTGAAAATCCTATTCATTTTGCTTTATTGATTTGAATGATCTTTAATATTTTCTTTAATTTCAGTTTATTATTTAGCTTGGATTAATATTAATAATTAACATAAAATTAATAATTCCTTGGAAGCATACGAATTGGATTACCACAAATGATCCGTGCTGAATTCGTCTGGTCTGACTCAGTTCATCATTGATTGGGAGAGAACAGTTCAAACTTACTGGCTGTGGAAATCAGTGGGCGTGTCTCATTATACTATAAGCAAAACGCCGTAAATAGCGCGCGCTCTGTGCAACCAAAACGGCGTTTTTTACGGCGTCATATGGCGAGATGAACGGCGTAAAAAGCGGCGCTTTCCATGCACACTAAAACGCCGTCAAATACGGCGTCATTGACGTATTTCGCGCGTCTTTTACGGCGTTTGTAATTACAACGGCGTATTTTACGGCGTCCAATACGGTTTAAAACGCCGTATTTTACGGCGTTTGGCTTTAAACGCGATTCATCTATGGCGTATTTCTGAGCCTCTTGGCTTGCCATAAAACACCAAAGTTTCACGCGCGCTCGCGCACTCAGTCTTCAAACTACACGAGCGCTGTCTTGCTCTCTCTCTCCCTCGTGCATATTAACCAAAATCATTAGACACGATAGAAAAAGGGCGGAACACCAAAGTTTCACGTGGAGCATTCGGAGATTTTTTTTTTCTCCATGACAGGCTGCTGGCTCCCACTATTAATTTTTATTTATTTATTTTGTTGGAAAAGCACTCTCTGTATTAGCTTAAAGCCCTCAAGTTTACATTGGTTACTGTATTCTTTCAGTTGCTCTAAACAAGTATTTTGGGTGACCTTTTTTATTTTTTTATTGAATGCTAGTCATCAAGTTGTTGTTATTTTCATCTGAAAGAACTTTTTTTCAGTAAGCTAGGCCCTATGTGTTCAGTAAGCTTGTTTCAGTAAGCTATGTGTTTTCAAGGCTTTAAGGTTTTATTGAATGCTATCTCTGACTAAGAATGCATTACTTTGCACTTGTATAGTCTTTTATTTTGTAATTTTAAGAGCAATAAACATATTGCAATGTTAAGGAATTCATGTTTTTTCATTCAGATATGTAAATCAACATGTATAAATTGTTAGTAGTCAATTAATGGGGAGATATCGAAATCGAATCGGTCTGAAAAAATTAATCGTTAGATTAATCGATGCATCGAAAAAATAATCGCTAGATTAATCGTTTAAAAAATAATCGTTTATCCCAGCCCTATCTGCAGGTCATGCTTACCAGGTTGTTCAGAAAAGCCGAAATGTGCCCAGATGTAGGCTTTTAAAGTAGTTGGAGCATTTTTTATTTTATCGCACTCGCGTCTCTCCTCCCTCTGCCATTGTATGCTACCGCGACAAAGCACGTACGCGACAAATGATGTCAGAAAAGCGTCAGTACATTATAATCGGTTATGGTCTATTACTGAACCGATACCGAATCGTCCTCGTCTGCATCGCGATGCATCGTAGAAACGATTAATTTCGACACCCCTACCGGCCATTGGCAGGTGAGGCAAAAAGTTCGTTTTTGGCCGGTGACACACTGGCTGTGTGGCGTTTCTGTTGCGTGTCAGCTGCGTGGCGTTTTCTATGTCTTGTCACACCAGAAACATGTCTGACGCGGTGCTGCTGCTGCTAGGTGACATATGATAAGCCTCATTGGTGATATATTCGACATATGGGGAGAGAGTTGTGGAAGGCCTATACTTCATGTTAAACATAAATATATAGCAGCAAAGACAACATCGGCAGTATTGACGGCAAAATAGGCTACAGAATATTTCGTTCTGCATTGACAGCATTGATATTTTTTTTTATTACATTTATATCTGCATTTATGTCAAAACCTAGAGACTTTCAAACATCAAAATGTCATTTATTATTATGTATTCGTGTCAAAATGACATATAAACATCTTTTCCTATTCTATTTTGCCTGGAAACGCTTCCAACGCGCTTGCGTGTCGCGTGAAAAATAGCCGTCGGTTCTATTTCTAGCATGCACACGTTTTCCACGCGGCTCGGGCCGCGCCTGAGACGCACGTGTCACGCAGGCAGTGTGCAAGCTCTAACCTGTTAACATGAGAGCCGAAATAAAAACGGACACGCCACGCAGCCAGTGTGTCGGCAGCCTTAGGCCCTGTATATTACATTTATCATATATTATAAATATGGGTGCATACATTAGTTTAAAATGTAAATTAAACTTAAACCCAGGTCCCTGTGGGCCAACACCTCCAAATTGCATCCTTTTCAAAACCTGCTTCAAAAACCCTCATAAATAATGTTTTCCAGTCTTCTTCTATAATATATAACATTAGTTTAGATGGTTTTTGCTGGTCTGTAGACGAGTGGTCCTGTTTTTTATGGTCTAAATAAAATAGTAAGAGCCTTCCCTTGTCCATGCATCCTCACTGTTCTGTTACTTACTATTTAGTGTTTCTGTCTATGTGGAGATACCTGGAGGGGGTCTCCTAGTTCACGGAGTGGCATTATGTAACCACAAGGGTGAACATGGATAGACTGTTACATAATGGCTTAGTGAGCAAGTATATATATGAGTGTGTGTGTGTGTGTGTGTGCTTGCACGTCTTGTTTGTGTCAGTAAGTGCATGTGTAAAAAGAGTGTGTGTGTGAGTGCACAGTGCAGTACACATCTTTATTCTTCTGGAAGTGACCAGATGTGACACAAAATCATCCTTCATGAAATATGGAGGTCCCTGTAGATTCTCTGTCACACAGACACACACTCTCAAGTTGGATGAACAGCACGTGAACACACACACACACACACACACACACACACACACACACACACACACACACACACACACACACACACACACACACACACACAGAGAATCTCTAAGGTCCTTGAATAGAACAGCAAGCATAAATTGTGTGGTGCATCTGGGGACTGCAGAGAAGCAATGAAATTCATTTGGTTTATGAGTTCTTTTTTTTTTTTTTTTTTTTTAAACGTGTGTATTGAGACTGTGACCAGAACGACCCTGAGCAGAACTGATCTGATTAGCCAAATGGAAGGCTTATCGTTTTATGGTTTATTTCCTGTGTGCTGACTCTGTGCAGAGGATAACCGCCTGCTAATTTCATCAGATTTTAATCAAGTGTGGGATGCTCACCACATGTCACACACATCCATCAGTCAAGATCTGTGTGTGCGCGTGTTGTTTTTTTAATGTCTGTTATTGCACCGTGAAATCACAAACTGTTATAATCAATGATAATTTTAGAATTGCAAATTGGCATTTTGTGTGTTGAGATGTGTATAAAAAGAACACCTCCCAAATTCCAGTTTTTGCATCCTAAGCTGTCTTTAACCTGATTTCAGTTTCGTGACACACAGAGACTCGGATCAGCATGTTTAACTCTTAAAGGAATAGTTCACCAGAAAATGAATATTCTATCATTATTTACTCACCCTCGTGACACATATGCTGTTATTTTTCTATATATTTATCTATCTAAACAATTGTAAATGAATGTGTACTATTCCTCTGCTCCTTTATTATGGCAAATTATTTATGGCAAGGAGGAGTTTCTAGAAAGTGTCTATCCATCTGTTATGAATTAATTGTCCAGTTTATGTATATATGTTTTATCTCCCTCCACCTTCTGCGTTAACCTCAAGCTGGCCTGATAATGCACTAAATAGATAATGAACCAAATGGATCTGAAAGGTTACTGGCTACTGACCTTTCTTATCCTTATGCATTTTTTTATTTTGTACAATTAATGTTACTTTATTTGCATATCCATTTTGATTGGTCAGTCTACACATTCTCCCCCTGACATTGATGTGTAACAGCTTAAAGGTATAGCGGAGGATCTTTCCAAATTTTAGATAAGACCCGCCCTCTCCACTTTTTGAAAAGTTTGATTGATTCACCAGAATGATTGACAATTAGGAGGACCAATAGTTTAGACTACCCACCAGGAAGTAAAACATCCTCCGCTATACCTTTAAGCAGGAAAAATAACTTAATAAAATAAAGGTTCAAATAATATTGCTTTAGTTGCTTTTTTTAAAGGTAGTTCAGCCTTCTTTAGCTAATTCCTGCTCAGATGGACAATCTTCAAAATTTCTACCTCTGCATCAGGGTAAATAAATCAATGTAATTCCTTTATGCTGTACCAAACCAGTATACCTGCAGGGATAATTTGTAGACTGTCCAAAAAAAAACTATAAAAGTAATTCATATGATCAGATATGATGCTATAGGTTCCTTTTTAGAGTTTTGCAGCCTGTGGTCACTACTAACAAAGCTGTAAGAAGTTTCTTCAAAATGATCCTTTTGTATCTTAAGGGAAAAAAGAGCATACATGTTTGGAACGACATGAGAGTGAGTAAATAATAACCCATATTCTATGTCCTTGTATCAGAAACAACACAAAAATCAAATTCCTGTGCTCTGGCTCAGCTTGGTTGGATTTAGCTCTGCTCCGGCATAATGAGATTATCAAGATGAAGTGGCCATGGTGAGATTGTGCTGTTTTGTGAGCTTTATCTACATCTGGTCCCAGCACTTCCTAAATGAGCCCAAATCTCATTACCAGTGTGTGACATGCCGAGAGACTAGAGGTCAGTGAGAATGCTAGGAAATTTGTGCCCATCCTCCTCCTTCAGCACTCACCAAAAACTAGAGCACTGCTCAAATCTGCACAGAGTTGCGATTACAGCTCATGATTCACAGAGCTTTCTCTCTCTCTCTCCTTCTCATTCTCTCTAAATTTACATCATCTGTCATAAGGTCAAGCTCTAAGATGTAATGCAGTTATTTTGTCTTCTGGTGCCTTTGGAATGCACAGTATGAAAATCACAGTAGGGATGTAGAAAAGATAACTGTGAGTAACATTAAAGGCTGTTACTTTTTTTTTAAAACATTCCTGGCTCTGCATGTGGGCCTTTCACTCCTGATCCCACATTGATTACGGCTTGCTTTCTTACTTGTGTACAGCTAATTTTATTTTAATTGGAACAATGGCAATCTCTCGCATATGCTCACATACGTAGTCCCTTGCTCTCCATTACGCTCGCAGCATTTATGAATCACACAAACACACACGATGGAATAAAAGGAGCAGCAAAGCTCTCTTCGTCATGAAGACGACTTCGGCTCTCTCGGCTGTTTCCTAGGTTACCCAAGCTTATTCACGTAACCTTTTCTTCGGTAAAAGGCATACTCTAAGATCTCTCCCAAACCTGTCTCTCTCATTTTCTCTCTGCTGATCTGTTTCGTAGTCACAGTGTTTCTCGTTTTGCTAGAGAAATGCCATAGGAGCAGGGGTGTCACTCTAATTTGCCTGCAGTGCCTTTTATGAGGCGATTTATATCAAAGCATATCAACATCTTTATCCTAGTCATTAGTGCTACTTGCTAAGGCAACTATCACTATTGCTATTTCTCTTACTTTAGGTCAGGGTTTGATAGGGAATGACAATCGTGATTGTCAAATCATGTGGCATGTTGAGGTTTGGTGTAATATTACTTTTCTACTCATTCAGATTTTTGCCTGGCAGAATTATATATAGATTTTTTGAGGGTTTTCTTTTGCCTCGGATCAGTAAGTTACCACCTAGCAACCACCCAGAACACCCTAGCAACCTTTCTGAACACCATAGCAATGCCCTTGCAAGATCCTGGCATGAGTTTTGCACAAGCAGGTGCTACTCAATTTTCTTCATAAAATAAAAAAATCTAGTATTGTTTCCAAACTGTGGTTACACCTCTGTTGAAAAGCGATGATGAAAAAATATCTGGTGATGAATGTTGCCCATATATCAACGATTATCACCATTGGCAAAACGTCTCTGCTGTAGCTAAATGCAATTGAGCACACCAGTACCGGCTCGGTGTCAGATTGAATGTCCCACTTAAACGTTTAAACCCCAGTTTGATTTACTACCTTCTGATGCCTTTCCAATGACAGCTCCCTCTGGAATTGTGACCATTTAAGTGAAGAAAATGTATAAAGACAAAAGGTCATTTTCAAACATTGTGGATAAAATAATGGCTTTGTATATCTGGTTTAAATAGGGCAATTGGGAGATAAATGATGTTTTGATAGCAAATGTAGTAGGGCTAGTATACTTTGGTGTTGATGCTTGTTCTGTGTCATTGCCAGGAACCATTACAAACCTGCAAGATTTTATAACCCTTTGGGTGGCTGAATGCTCACGATCAATTTACTTCACTATGATGTAGTAAACCGAAGTTTATGCCTATTAAATCAAGATTGGAGGTTTATGAGCTTTTAGGGTGTTTGTTTGAGGCCGTATTTATTGTAGAGTACTCCTAAAATTACAGTAAATGAAATACGCACCTACACGGTTCAGCTTTTGTCTTCTGATAAAAAATTTACCCAAAAATGTATGACAATGCCTTTGTACACATTTTTGTACTTTTGTACAATGTTTTCTAGAATGAGAATGTATCCTTCCCTTAATATCAAGCAAGTAACTAATCTTTCACTGTCTCTTCCTGTCACCAAGGCTGCATGTATTTGATTAAAAAAAATACAGTAAAAACAATAATATCATGAAATAAAATGTAAAGTAAAAAAAGTTTTTCTATTTTCATGCATTTAAAAAAATACTCCAGTCTTCAGTGTCACATGATTCTTTAGAAACTAATTTTGTGCTCAAGTAACATTTCCTATTATTATCAATGTTGAAAAATGAACATTTTAAAGAACAGCATTTATTTGAAAGTGATATTTGGGGGTAACATTATACTGTAAATGTCTTTACGGTCACTTTTGATCAATTTAATACGTTCTTTCGATATTAAAGTATTAATTTATTTATTTTTAAAAATCTTACTGACCCCAAACTTTATATACATTATATAAGTATGTATGCACTAAAGGTACTGTACGCTAGTATCCAATTCTGAACATAGCTATGTTTTGGCTGTGTATATTTAAAAAAAAGAATAAATGGTATATCCAGCCCAGTAAGATGTACATCAACACAATAATTCGTCTGCTGTTTTTTGTTTTTTACAGCAAAAAGCAGGAAATGAATTATGCACAACAGTGCCATTTTGTGACAACAGAACATTTGACTTTTTATTCCTTTGTAAACATCTGAACATTAGGGCTGTGACGGTGGCAGTTTTTTACCACCGCAGTGGTAATGGACCAACTACCGGCAGTGGCGTGGTGGTTGGGGGGTTGTTTTGAAAATAAAATAAAATAAAAATAAACTAGGCTCAAACGTCCATTTCGTAACAGATATGCGTGTTTATTTGAGCAATTCCGTCAAAGAAACAGCACACTAAAGCCTGTAAAGCATTAAATAAATATCAGTTAATAATGGTTACTTAACCTCTGGCGCTGCCAGAGAAAGCGAAACTAAAATCACCCGCACATGTGAAACACGCTTTACAAATAAAGCGCCTTACCAAGTCTAATAACAAGGACAAACTGTGTTAAAAAGAATTTGACATGCAAGTAAAAAGGTAGGCTATTTGTCTACTTTACCACAGTAAAGAATGTGAATATAATAGGCCTAATTAAAAGCGAACCAAGGAAGAAACGTTTATAATTCCCTTCGAAAACGGGCTGTGAAGTCGTGACGTGAGTGAAGATTTGGGAAAAGAAACGAGATTCCATGTCCAGTGGAATAACTAATGGAATATTGTTAAATTCGCTGATAATCGTGTGACCAGATCGCAAACCAGAATACAAAGACGACAAAGCTTAAATTTATGGGCTCACGCACAACTCTATCATTCAAGTCAAGTCAAGTCACCTTTATTTATATAGCGCTTTTTACAATACAGATTGTATCAAAGCAGCTTCATAGTGATAACAAAAATAATACAACAAAGTTTGTTTCTAGAAGAAAATTGCGTCTTCGTCCACCTGAAGTAAGGCAGATCAATAATATTGTTGAATATTAAATGTCCCCAACTAAGCAAGCCAAAAGCCAAGACAACAGTGGCAAGGAACCAAAACTCCATCAGGTGACAGAATGGAGAAAAAACCTTGGGAGAAACCAGGCTCAGTCGGGGGCCAGATCTCCTCTGGCCAATGAACGAACAGTGTATGATTATGATTCAGGCAGCATTACAGGTCAGAAGTTAGATTGGATCAGAACATTCAGAATATTTATCCAGTTCCATCTGGTTGGAGGTCGGAGTCATCACGCCGGTATGGAGACGGGTTTGTTGTGGTGTACATCGGGTGTTATAGGAAGTGTCCCCGGTTCCGGCTGACCTAATCTATGCAGCCTAATAATCATTTAACTGATTTGAATAATAGAAATGTATAATGTTCTATGTGAATGCCCGGTAAAAGAGATGCGTTTTTAGTCTAGATTTAAACTGACAGAGTGTGTCTGCTTCCCGGACAATGTTAGGGAGACTGTTCCAAAGTTTAGGTGCTAAATGGGAAAATGATCTACTGCTAGCAGTTGATTTTGATATTCTAGGTATTATCAACTGGCCAGAATTTTGAGATCGCAATAGACGTGAAGGACTATAATGCGTTAAGAGCTCGCTCAAGTACTGGGGAGCTAAACCATTTAGTGCTTTGTAAGTAGTCAGCAATATTTAAAAATGTATACGGTGTTTAATAGGGAGCCAATGCAGTGTTGACAGAATCGGGCTAATATGGTCATACTTCCTGGTTCTAGTGAGAACTCTAGCGAAAACTCTAGCTGCTGCGTTTTGGACCAACTGGACTTTGTTTATTAAGCGTGCAGGGCAACCACCCAGTAGAGCATTACAATAATCTAGCCTTGAGGTCATAAACGCATGAACTAACTGTTCCTCATTTTTTATTGAAAGCATATGTCGTAATTTAGATATATTTTTAAGATGGAAGAATGCTGTTTTACAGATGCTAAAAACGTGACTTTGAAATGAAAGATTGGTATCAAAGAGCACACCCAGGTTCTTAACCGACGATAAAGACTTGACAGAGCAGCCATCAAGTGTTAGACAGTATTCTAGGTTATTAATTGAGGACGTTTTTTGTCCAATAATTATAATCTCTGTTTTTTCAGAGTTAAGTAGTAGGAAATGACTAGTCATCCAAATTTTTATATCAGCTATGCATTCCGTTAATTTTGTGAATTGGCGCGTTTCGTTTGGGCGTGAAGAAATATAGAGATGAGTATCATCAGCAAAACAGTGAAAACTAATGCCATGCTTCCTAATGATATCTCCTAAGGGTAGCATGTACAGATTGAACAGCAACGGTCCTAGTACTGAGCCTTGTTAGCCTAGAAATCTAGACACACCCTTGCGGCAGCAAAATGTATTTTGCAGCCAGTGTGGTCTAGCAACTCTCCGTTGACTTTCGAGCTGGAAAAACCAAACTCAGGTCAGGCCAATTACATCGTGTGTAGAGTAGGCGGGGTGGGCTTAACATAATGATGACAGAGTTGCGGCGGTTCCCTGCTACTTGAAAACAAAGAATGGCTGCTGCTGCTGGCGAACAGCGGTCTTTCGAATCGGCTTTGGCCGCGACTCTGGAGGACTTGGAGTTAAGCTTTTCTTTGAGAAAAAAGCAAAGAACGGCACTTAAGTCATTTTTAAAAATGTGTTCGGAGTTTTGCCGACTGGATACGGCAAAAGTTTAATATACCAACTAGCCTTCTTCGTTGCTCTGATTGGTTGTAGCGCTATCCTATTGCGTGCAGAGGGATTTTGAAAGACAACCGTTTATCCTGCCCCTCGGATTGAGCCGTGCCAATAGTGAGTTGCCAGACCTAACATCTTGATGTAGGTCTGGCTTGCCAGGCTAGAGCCTTGTGGTACTCCATACTGAACTTTTGATCGATATGACATCTCTTCGTTTACTGCTACAAACTGATAACGGTCAGATAAGTATGATTTGAAACATGCTAGAACAATTCTACTAATGCCAACATAATTTTCGAGTCTATTCAAAAGAATGTTATGGCCGATGGTATCAAATGCAGCACTAAGATCCAGTAACACTAAGGTCCAATAACACTAATAGAGATATACAACAGGGTCAGATGCTAAGAGCAAATCAAAACTCTAATGAGAGCGGTCTCAGTACTATGGTACGGTCTAATGAATCGTCATGAATCCAAATGTTTCCATGGCTGCGATGTAACATTTAATTGCTAACCTATTATTTCTATTGTAAACAAAACTTTGTGCTTCACTCGTGTCATAATATTCATGTAAAACAGCATTCACATACAGAAAAATGTGTTTGGCGGACCACCGCCGGTGCTACTCAGCCACCGCGGTGGCGCTTTACGCAGTGGTGCGGTTGTCAAGTTTACCTTCTCAGCCCTTCTGAACATGCCTAAAAGACATTTTCATTGTAAAGGAAATAATTTGTAAACCACTGCTGATGCTTAATTGTTCCTCTTTTTATAGGTGAACCAGGACAATGTTGTCAAAGTGGGCCACAAACAAGTGGTCAACATGATTCGTCACGGCGGCAACCACTTAATCATCAAAGTGGTGACGGTCAGTCGAAATCTAGACCCTGATGACACGGCTCGAAAGAAAGGTAAACGTCTTGATTTGTTCAGGGTTTCCCGACTAACTGGATCATGAAAGAACATGTTTAGTCATACGTATGAAAATTAAGCTGACAAAACTCCTTTCATGTGATTCTAACCATTGCTTTTCCATAATGCTAATGTTAGTTTTACTAATCACTGATTTTAATTACACTATTAATTTGTGTTTTAAGTTCTTCTTTTGCATTCATTATTTAAAATGTGAATCGGCAAACCTTGAATGCATGAGTTGTTGTTGTATACAATGCCTCCCCATGGGAATGCTACAGCCCATGGCGAAAGCATCTACTGTACCTGCTCTATTTTTTTTTTTTTTTTTGGTTTGTTGCTATAGCACCACCACCACCACGGAGGGCTCCCTCCACAGCCTTGTCCATGCGTTCAAAATCTATGACCTCAGAGCTAGAAGACCTAGGTAAGCCCAGTCTAGCCAAGCAGAAGCATCTAATTTAATATCTAGTTTCTCTTTATACTTTTTAACAAGATAAGGGACCATTCACACAGGTTACGTTGCATTGTGTTATGTTTTTGGTGTCTCATGACATGAGAGCTGCATTTTTAAGACGACATGTCAAGTTAAAAGGTTCAGTTCCATTTTGTTCTGTTACGTCTAGCTGTTTTTAAGCGCAAAAATGTCTTGTGAATGCACTTTAACCTGTGACACTTTTTGTTGTTCTACAGCTACCGTTCATTATGAAATGAACTTTGATGTTGTTTTGTTTTCCTGCATGCTGACCTAAAAGTGGATAAAGGTATTATACGATTATTTTAAAAATTATTTTTTACAAATTGTACTGCTGTGCTTCCCTGGCATGCATGTGACTTTGTTATATGTACTTTTTTGAGACAGAGATTTTTGATTATATGGACATTGTGTCCATACACAGTTTTTGTGTAGTCCCTACTAAAGAAAACAAAAGTACTACCTTCACATTCACTGTAAAAGCATTACGCATTTCACCTGAGCGGATCGTTGTTGGATTGTGAAGGATTTATTCTGGTGACCACAGCTAAATCTAAGGTTTGATGGGTCATGCTGTCTTAATTATTAGTAATTAAACAAATGGCACAAATGGTAAGCAGTATTACATGCGTATTAAATCCTTATTTAAATTGTGTAATCAGGAATTAATTGTCTTTTTCGTCACTTTGTTATATTGGATACTAATCTACTTGTCTTGTGTAGTGTTGAAAAGTTAACTGCATGGATTTGTTGTTGCTTTCCGTCTAAAATGGCATTACATTATGCACAGGTCAATGCCATGTGGAGGAATACTGTGTATTCCAAACGTTGGTTCTCCACGTCATGTTTTCTGGAAATTATCTCTGAATTTTAATACTTGAATAAAGCTGAATTGTTCTTTTATGTTAAAGCCACTTTGAGGAAAAAGAAGGGTGAGTTTTCCCTAAGCACTCTTTAAATATTTGTCACCTCAGCTTAGCAACAGTAATTATTTTTCTAACACAATTTAGCTTTTTTAATATGATTCAGTGAAAGAAATGTGCAAATAATTTGTATTCTCTCTCCAATAATCAAAATTTACCAGTTGAATGGAAGACTACTTGTGAAAACAGACCAAATGTGTTTACACTGCAAAATGCTCCATAAGCCTTTAGCTTCACTTATTGACCCCCTAGATCTTCAAAAGTGCAATGTAAGAATATATTATTCAACAGCCTGACTTCTATTATAAAAAGGATACGCTTGAGAAAACAAGAGCCACGAATTTCCCATGCCAAAACTGGCTTCAGATACATGTCCTTGTTCCTACTGATATAATGGATCCTGCCTACATTTCGCTCCTCAAAAGGAAGATAAAATCCTAAAGCTGGACATTTTAAGATAATTTCTTCCTTTAAAGAACTACTACTTTAAAGAACATTCTGAAACAAGACGTTGCCATGGAAATAATGCTGCATATGTTTAATATAGAAACATTCCACCTGCAAAATGTAATGCCATATTTTCATTGTAAAGCTATCACCGCTGTTATCAATGATCAGGAATATGATGACCTGTGACTGATGCACAGATATGATACAACATCTTTAGGCTGCTGAATGGACTCCTTTGTCTTCTTGAAGACAATATTTTCTGAACCGTTGTAAGCATTAGTTTTATGTTTACATAATATGGCTGGCTGCATAGTACTCCTGCTGTGTCCTTAAAACAGCCTTGTACGTATTGAGTTCATCAAAGAGAGTCATTTTAAATCTATGTTTAGATATTATCAAGATATATAGATATTACCTTGTTTATAAAAACAAAAAACAAATGCATACTCTTTCTGCAGTCAGATATGCTTTCTGTTATGAATATTAACTAGACAGATTCTTCTGAATGGGCTGTTTTGGTAGTATTCTTTTTAAAATAAGCTTCGCCTCAGGGTTATGATGGGATTTAAAATTTTAAATCTGAGTGTATATATCCATATAATGCCGAATGAAGAGGTGTAACTGTGGCCCCCTTTAGTCCTGGCATTAACAAGCATTTCCAGATATGTATGGTCAGCACTTGACCACATAAATAGCACCCAAGTGTAAAACATATTGTAACTGAACCACTGAAACCGCGTTCTGAGGTGGTCAGACACAAATTCTGACAACATTCGATAAAGTTGTAAATGATAATGCAGCACTACAATAATTATCTGACACAAATTATACTGCAGTCATGCGCTTGGGTCACCTGATTTAATTAACAAATCTGTCAGCATCTCTCCTGATTTTGAATCCTGGGTACTTTAAAGTTTATTTTCTTCTTTTTTCTCTTTTAATCTTTATTAGCATATTTTACTGTGGGAATGTTTAGAATGTAGGGAAACACAATACCTTAATTTTGTCTGTCAACATGACAGAAATCGTTTTGAGTTGTGTGATTGTGTGAGTGTGATTGTAAAGAATAATTAAATCCAATTAAAGAATATCCAGATACGAAACATTTTAATGCCAGGTGTACAGGGGGTTTTGTGTGTGTGTGTGTGTGTGTGTGTGTGTGTGTGTGTGTGTGTGTGTGTGTGTGTGTGTGTGTGTGTGTGTGTGTGTGTGTGTGTGTGTGTGTGTGTGTGTGTGTGTGTGTGTGTGTGTGTGTGTGTGTGTGTGTGTGTGTGTGTGTGTGTGTGTGTGTGTGTGTGTGTGTGTGTGTGTGTGACTTACCAGATTCAGTCTTTGACGTTTATGCTAGGAAATCAGACTCTGAATTTCCCTTTCCTCCATTTCTGTGTAGATGATCAGCTTTCAGATAATGAGGGTCTGAAGAAGAGGATTGTATTTCAAGTCACACTAAGTAATCATCCCATGCATGGGAGCTGTCAAAAAAATAAATAAATGCTAGCATGTTGCGCAGTGGCCGTTGAAAGAAGTGCTAAGATTTCTCCAATGGAACCAGGAAGCTTGCACGGCTTTGACCTTGACCATTGTCGTTGTATCTATTTCTGTCGCCTTTCTTGCTCGGTTTTGGATCCTTGCTTGGTTTCGGATCTGCTTTTGAGGATCATGTTAGAGGAAATTAGCAATATTTGATACTGAGTTTGTTTTAAATGTAGCTTCCTGCTTTCTAATTTAAGATGCTGTTGTCTTACAGATAAAGTGGATGAGGTCGTACCCCCCCAGAAACCAATGTGGGACAACTCAAACACAGATTTGAGGGTGGCGGCGGTCAAACCACGCCCAACTAGCAAGTGTTTCGCTGTCAGCCCTGAAATGAATGTAAGCGTGCCTTGTCTAATCTCCCCTAGAGTTCTGTGGCATTGTTAAGAATTGTATTGTAGCCTAACTGCAATAACCACTTTTCACAAGTCTGGTAAGACTGTTGCCCATGCATGCATCCATGCATGCCTAAATTAGAGTGTAGTTATGTACAGGCTTGTGAGTATGCTTCACTGCTTGACATTTATTTTTATTTCTTCGTTTTAGTCTCTTTTAATGAAATCATTTCAACATATTATGTGAAGCCTAGTTCGAAAAGATGCTCTGCAAAAGTGCTGCATTCTACTTGTCCTTATTATCATGTCAGCCTTATTCTGTCTTTTGTAGTCTCTCTGCAATAGTCAGGATGCAGCAGTAGACTCACCACAACAGCCAGGGAGTCCTAGAGGCCCCTTCCTGGGTATACCAAGGGGAACCATACGGCGGCAAACATCTATAGGTGTGTGGTTGTTCAATTTTGTTTTGTTGCTGCAGTAAATCTTTACACAGTCCTTTATTTTGACAAATTGCACAAAAAAAATATTTCAGCTCTTTGTAAAATGATACAAATATTTGGTTTACACTCGGTGGTCAGCCCACTCTTGCTGGGTGTTTTTTCACTGATGTGACATATTTTCAAGATTCAGTTGCTTTGTTGTTTCATATTTATTGTTTCCGGATGGTGATTGCACCCCCAAGCTTGTTGATTTTTCCTCTTTTATTCCTTTACAGGAGTAACCGAAGAAGAAAAGCAGTTCCTTACTCCTCCGATGTTGAAATTTACAAGAAGCCTTTCAATGCCTGACACATCAGAGGATATTCCACCCCCACCAGCCATCTCCCCTCCATCTCCACCTCATAATAATGCTCCCGCCCCAGCTGGTCGAGGATACGGCACCATCAGACCAGGCTTTACTTCACAGAGTCCTAATGCAAACAGCACAGCCCCAGACAGAGGTGAAGGTGCTGGGTGGAGAGATCAGGGTATGTTTTATAGAGACAGTCCTGAGCAGTATGAATCCGAGGGGTACAATCATAGCCCAACAGCCCAACAGAGTCTTCATATGCGCCGTGCCCTAATCCCTGAGAACCCTTACTCGGATGTGGGCAAGATGGGTCAAGCTGGACTGTTTGTGCCCAACAAGCCTGCCAGAAGGAAGGGAATGCTTGTCAAACAATCCAATGTAGAAGACAGTCCTGAGAAAACCTGCTCCATTCCAATTCCGACAATAATAATCAAAGAGCCCTCCACCAGCAGCAGTGGTAAGAGCAGTCAAGGGAGTAGCATGGAAATTGAAACGACCACACCGGATCACCCAGGGCAACTGCGTCCTGAAGATGGCTTAAATTCAGGCAGTCCCTTTGCAGCTGCCATTGCCGGTGCAGTCAGAGACAGGGAGAAGAGGCTTGATGCTCATCGCAACTCCCCATCTTTTAAGTCCACAGATGCGGGTGATGAGGATGTGGCACCTAGACCGGCTCCACGTCTGAGACACTCCAAATCTATAGATGAGGGCATGTTTAGCAGCGATGAGCGGCTGCGTAGGCTTATGGCACCTCCCTCATCACTACTTAGCATCCCTAGAGGTGGAGGCAATGTGACAGACTTCAACAGCCCTGAGCCCACCATGGTAAGGGAACTGTTGAGCACTCGTACAGGACACAGTCCGATCAGTCTACCTGCTCATAAGACCTACAGCTCAGGAAGTGGGAATTACGTTCACCCGGTAACAGGCAAACCACTTGATCCCAATTCACCATTAGCTTTAGCGTTAGCAGCCAGAGACCGAGCCATGAGGGAGCAATCACAGCCTCTTCCGCTAAAGAGTGACCTATCCAAACTTGATCTCAATAAACCCCTTTTCATCGACACCAAGCTTAGACCAAATGTGGAGGTTGGCTTCTCAAGTACTGCTACTATGGGCCGTCCCCGTGGGGGTCTGCGGAGGCAGATGACAGAGTCCAAATATGAGACAGAATCCAAGTATCAGCTAGATCTGGGCAAGCCTGAGAAGAGGCCTGAGGAGAAGAAGAACATGCTGATTGACATTGTGGACACTTCTCAGCAAAAGTCAGCTGGTCTGCTGATGGTACACACCACAGATGGGGCAAAATCGGAGGATAACAGCTTGTCAGAGGGCGACAGGGACGAGGCAGCGAGTCCCGACAACACCCCTGGGGAGCTTCGCGACCCCAACCAGCCAGCTCCCACCAACCCCCCAGCTCCCAAGGCGCTATCAGCTGCTCCACATGGCAAGACCATCATAACTGTTAGCTCAGTGGATGAGCCTGTCAAGTTGCCCTTTGGCATCCCTCCACCTCCCTTGGCCTCTGTCGACATTGATGAAGAGTTTGTGTTTGCTGAACCCCTCCCACCCCCTCTCGAGTTTGCCAACAGTTTTGACATTCCTGAAGACCAGGCGGGGAGTATAGCTGAACTGCTCAAACAGAAAGCAAATGGTACAAAAGGGCCTTCTCTTGCTCCCTACTATCCCCCATTAGGTGGTGGAATTTCTGAAATCAAAAGACCAACGGTCCTTACAAACTGCACACCTCCTAGCTTCCCTCCTGGGCCACTAGAGCCCTACGAACAAATCACTGACTCGGGCATCGAGGTTGACAGCCGAAGCAGCGGTGACCCCCAACTGGAGACCACCAGCACCATCTCTACTGTGTCCAGCATCTCCACCTTGTCTTCTGAAGGAGGTGAGACCCTGGACACGTGCACCGTCTATGCAGATGGACAAGCCTTTCTGGTGGACAGGTCTCAGATCCTGTCCAAACCAAAACCTAAACCTGCCATCAAGAGCAATGCACTTTACAAGGATGCTTTGCCAGAGGAGAACGTGAGCTCTTTCAGAATGCCCTCCTCTGTCCCACCTCCGCCCCCTGGATCTATTCCACCAGAACCCTTAAAAACCCCAACGCAACGAACCTCAAAGTTGTGGGGTGACCCTCCGGAGATGAAAGGCCCCCATGGTCCTGAAACCAATTCAGTTCTGCAGCATGTTAACAAGGACAAAGCACCAAAGTCAGGGGAAGCATTAGACTCTCCAATGGGATCCAGGACTCACTTCGGAACAAGGTATGCCCTCTTTCCTTCCTGTATCATAGGCTTACATTTAGTCTCTCAGATTAGTGTGTGCACTCTGCTGGAGAACGAAAGAGTTGCCTAGCAACCCAATAATGAGAACAGCCTTGAGGACGAGATGAGCAACGTCAGTGTGATGATGAACACAGACCGTACCACAGAAGAAGGAGGTATGTGTGTGTTGTTACAGCATGGACCATTTGTTACTTAGTTGTCACTTCACCCAAACTGCTCCCATAACATATCTCTAGATTCTCTTATGCAATCTCTTAAAGGCTTTTATGTTTCATAAAAAAATAATTAAAAAAACGTTTAGGGTTATAAGGAGTTCCGACTTTCAGAAAACCTACTGAGCTGCCTTCCTGTCTTCTGCCAACATAGGCAGCTGTTTTTATGGCTGCATCATAACTGAAATGTATAATTTGCACTATCATTTGGGATAACATTTAAACATTAAACAATTTGATAATTTCCTTTTGTATTTAGTATTGTATGAAGAGTTTTTTTAATCAATATTTATCTGGTGTCTTTCGCCATTTTCAATTTTTTTGACTTGATTTGCATTTGCAAAAGGTTGAGTACACCAATGGCTGCCACATTGCACAGGCAGTGGTTTGCCATCGACATGGAGTTCCATGTCTCATTCATAATTGAATGATGTTATTTACAGACCAAAAAACTGACCCTAAAATGCACTTGTAGCCCAGGCAGAGCTATGTTTAGCACACTGAGCAAAGTTGGGGGTTTTTCTTCACATTGAACTGAGGTTAATCTTAAGCTATGGGCTGGACGTGTAACTTGCATACTGTACATTTACATTTTACATTTATTCATTTAGCTGACGCTTTTATTCAAAGCGACTTACAATTGCTATATATGTCAGAGGTCGCACGCCTCTGGAGCAACTAGGGGTTAAGTTCAAACCCGGGTCTCTCACACCAAAGGCATGTGTCTTATCCATCACAAAATAATTGTCATTTATGTAACAGTAAATGCTGTCGGGACACTTTTTAAAATTAAAATCAGCAAAAATAAAATTCATTTCAAACAAATTCTACCATGATGTTCCAATATTTTACTGTATTTTTTTTTTTTTTTTTTTTTTTTTAAATAATAGGCTTAATTTGTGAGACATTGTGTGAATCACAAAAAGATGAACAGATCTGTCTTGTGTTTCATCCTTAAAGGCATCTTTCCAGAGGAAGTTTTTGATTTAGATCCACTTTAGTCTGTAAGGTTTGGGGGAAATAGGACACCACAAATGTAAATTAAAAAATGTGGTTGTATCAGATTTTATAGAAGTAAAATTTTGTACAGTAATAAGGTTGTGTTTTTTTTTGTTTTTTCACCCAGGCTTTATTACTCAGAAGTTTCACTCATATTATCACTTATATATATATAATGCAGTTTGTTTAGAAGAGATGTGTGGTATTAGTTTTCTGTCATTTGACTTCCGATTTTAATCTGGCTGACAATAAAACAGACAAAACATGAGCCATAACATACAGACTTTTAACTTGGACCAGTAAGCACTAAGCACCCAGAACACCATAGCAACATGTAAAACACCGGTCTTAAGAACGGCCAACCACTTTCAACACCTTAGCATCTTTTGCAGGAATTCAGTTTTTCATTATCCCTCAAGTCTAATATGTTTTCCGTCTTAATACATATTCCTTTATTTTCTTAAATTTTTCCTTCACTTTTATCCTTCTGTCTTTGCAGAAATCAGGATGGTGTATCCCTCATCTCAGGTACACAGCAGAACACCACCGTTACCTTCACTGCCCAGCCTGGCCCCAACGTGCCTGCCCCGTCACCGTGCCGACAGGCCGACAGCCTGCCTTCCCACCACCACACCCCGAGCCCTATCATGTCCCCGCCAGACTCTGGTCTCAGCTGTGCCTCTTCCCTCCCGACGTCGGTCACTTCCCCCACCATGACGGATGTCTTTGGCCTGCCCACACCACCCCTCAGCCTAGGCACGGGGCGTAGCCGCTCCCCTTCCCCGCTCACCCTCATCCAGGCAGCGTCGAACAAGCCCTTCGCCACCAAACCCGTCCTCATGTGGAGCAAGCAGGACGTGGCTGACTGGCTTGAGAGCCTGAACCTGGGCGAGCACAGGGATGCCTTTATGGACAATGATATCGAGGGCAGCCACCTGCCCAACCTGCAAAAGGAGGATCTGATCGATTTGGGCGTGACCCGTGTGGGTCACAGAATGAACATCGAGCGGGCGCTGAAAGTCCTCTTAGACAGATGAGACTGGGCGAGACGTCCTCATCAGGACTCCACGCATCTTGTTCATAAGCTTCGTTTTCCCTCTACCCTTATTTCAGTTCACTAATTTGAACACTTTGTTGTCCTATCATGCTTTTTGGTGGATTTTAGGAACTGACACATCCTGAAGAAACTCAAGCATTCAAAATATCCACGTAAGCACAAACGGTTCCCTGCGTTTCCGTTCCAAGAGCTCCGGCACCAGAGAGGACATTGAAGCCAACACACTGTATGGAAACTACAAACATGAGCTGACTATCCTTTGGCTTTTAAGGACTTTGGCCTCCTTTGAATGCACTGAAACCAGCAGAGCTGGGGATCCATTTTCTATATTTGCTAAGACAATTCTACAGAGAATATTTCTTCAGGAAAAAAGGGAACCTTTGTCTATGTATCAGCTGCCTATGAAATAAATATCTTGCTTTTTTTCCCTCCTAAACCTCTGACCAAGAGGTACATGAATCTCTGAAATGTGATCGGCGGGCATTTAGATGTCCCTCAGTTCTTTTGCGGACAGTCCTAGAAGGGCCGTGGTCACTTGAAAACAGAGTTCAAATCTCCCTACGTGCGAATAAACGCAACCGTAGCAAGCAGCAGGTCTCTCCACCATCTTGAATCTTCGAGTCTTGTAATATGCTAACATTGGATGTTTGTCTGAATGATCAACAATTCTCTTTGGTCTTTCTGAATTGTGGTTTACTATTAGGTGTCTTCCATGCAGTAAGGAAGTCTGCGGCATTCCCACCAACATTTTATTTGAACCTTCAGTCGACTCTAGGGTGCGCTGTTGCTAGTCAGTATTAATTTCCAGAGAGTTTTATTTGAAATAATGGATCTTCACAGGAACACACAAGATCTGTACACTGAAATACCTAAAGTCTCATGGATGAATGGAAATTAACCAAATTAAAGTAGAATTTGACAATTAATTTTTGTCAAATTTGACAGCTTTGAGTTGAACTCTGACACAATCACTCTGAAAGGGCCAGTATGTATCTGTCTTTCACTTTAAGTGGTGCATTTTCATTTATTTATTTTTATGTATTTATTTTTTGAGAATAGAGTGTTGAGAGTGTAATGAGAATCATTTGATTGTTGGGTGGTAAAAAGGAACGTCCACAAAACTACAGGAAACCTCCTTAATCTATACATATCAATTTCGTCAATTGTAACTGATACAGGACTTCATATCGATAAATTGTTATATTTATTTAAATTTTTAATGAAATTTGATTTGGATTTTTTTTTTTTTAGCTAAACCTACTACAACAAATTTTAAGTGGTTTCACAAGGTGTAAATTCTCATTGTCCTGTTTAACCAAAACTTGTCCTTTTCATTTTATGTCCTGCAATCCTTTTGCTTTGCTCAACAACTGGGAGAGGTTATGATTTGTTTATTATGTTATTTATTTAAACATGTAACTGCAATGTGTGCCTATCTGTGTTACAATTTGACACACCACAACATCTCTAGATCATCTAAGATTTAGTTGTGATTTTCCCATTGTTAGAGTCTCGTTTCTCAGAGATGCAGCAATTTTATCGGACTTAAAACGCCATAAAACCCCACAGGTATGGAATCAGAATGGAGATAATGTTCATATTTGAGATTAAAACATCACAGAGACACGAAGGGACAGCCAGCATTATTACACATTTCACCTTCAAAGCACTGTGGGTAACGTCAGAACTGAGGGAAAGGCGACAGATTTTGAGAGTGGCTGTGAATGAAATAAAGTTATGATGAGCGTTAAAGTATGCAGTGAAGAGATTCAGAAATAAATTATATATATGTTTGCTTATCTCTCGACCTTAGAGGAGTTAGAGTAATCATCTCTATATATCTTATTTTAGGAAACAGCACAGTATTTTAAAGATTTATAGAAATATTTATGAAATTTTTATGACATTTAACTCTGATATGTGGTGTGCCAAAAATCTATGTGGTATCAGTTAAGAAGCAATACACAAATTTAAAGAACACTGTTTGGTCTTTCTTTGCCAGTATTCCACAGTACAATATATAATATTATGAAATGAAATTTACATATACATAGGTCTCAGTGAATTAGAAGATATGAAAAATAACGAGATAATGACTGTCACCTGCTTCTTTTAGACAATGTAATTAAAGAAAGAAGTAAACATGTAGATTTGTGTGGTGTGTATACTTGACGAAAAACAAAACGAGCACATATTTCAGGCCACTTAAAAATGCGGTCACATTTACCATTGATCCGCGAAATTTCGCCCGTTCTGGAGTTTCGCGAAAAAGTTCGTGTTCAAGTTCATCGCGCGAATTCGCTGCGAATACTAACAGAAAGCTTGTGTGTGGGCAGTGCTTCATACATCGCTACTGATGGAGTTTGTGCCCGCGGAATTTTGCTGAAATATCGCCAATGTGACCGCACATTCACAATTTACGATATCAGAAAACAGATACTTTATATTTATGGCGAAAACGACAGCATTGAATCGTTGTCTACGCAGAATCCGATTTTAAAAACGCATTTTATATGAAGACACACATAAGTTCCTGCCTAATTAGCCTACAGCTGGACTACGAGATCTACTTCTTCATATTTTGTCTCACACACTTGTGAGGAATGCATTCACTTGATCTATGTTGCTGTAATTTTGTGCTAAACTAGAATTCATGATTAAAATCAAAGAGAATTTTTTTTTTTTTTTGTCACTGCACTTTCCTCGAAATCCCTCGACACTCATGTATTTGAAACAACCAAAATTTACGGGACGAATAAATATGATTGCACAATCTGTTGTCAATCTGTCTCACGTAGCCATGTGTTTTGTTTACATAGTTTGTCTCGGGGAGGCTTTATGTAAATTTGTTACATCCATTTCAGGGCTTGTTTTGCTTGAAATAAAATCTTCCCATTATCAGCATGCTGTTCTATGCCTTGTCATGACCATACACGCTGTCTTTTTATGTTTCAATCATGTATTAATGAACAGAATGGCCTCTTTATATATTTTCCACACAAACCCTGCCCTCTGGTGTTCATAGTGTTTTTCCCCCCACATTGTGCTAGTTATGGAATGAAACGACAATGTTTTTATGTGTTTATTATTAATAGAATTCTCCATCATAACAGGTTTCATGCAAAGAAACAAATAACAGCTGCAAAAATATATTTTCCCTAAAACGTGATCCAAAAAAGCAGTATTTTATGAGTTTAGTTAATGGTGAGCACATCGCTTTGAATTTCGTGGCTGAGCTGAGTCTGCAGATCACTCAGTTTCTTCTTAAGGACAGCAAAAGCCGACATGACGATGGTCTCTGGCCGAAGCGAACCGCAGGACTCCACGTTGTAATAGAACCTTAATGGAAATTTAATTTAATTTGTATTGACATGCTTTTTTTTTATGAACTATTTCACAATGTTTTTCAATTTGCAAGCACATGATGCATTATACAATGTCAATTAAATAACAAATATGATTTTGAATAAAAGCTAATTGTTTGTATATGATGAGGAATTTCTTAAATGTGTTGCCTTTATATTTAGTTATATAAAACTAATAAAAATATCAAATCACATTTAAGAAATTCCTCTTAATATAAAAACAGAATACTGCAGTTATTTAGTCTTTTTGTGCATTATTAACTTGTCTACATTTTAACACACTTTCAAAATATGTGCAACAGAGGGACAATAATTCCATTGCATATATCCTTATGCAAGTATGTATGAGTTTAAACTCCCTTACCTCTCTGGCTTTCCATTAGGATCATATGGAGCTTGAACTCCATCCTCTTCAATTTCTGAATATTCACTTTTAGGCCTGACAATCAAGGAAAGGTGCAGAATTATACATCAAATTTGTTTGACAGTAACTTTTTTGCTCACCATCCACTGTGGCTAATGGTTTTCCAAAGTTACTCTGCATTTTCACTAGCCACAATTTTGACATCAATACAATGGGGGAAAACTGCCATATATATATTTTTTTATATTATTTCATAATTTGGCAGCAGGTTTATTAGGCTGCTGTCACTTTAAGACCTGACATACAGGTCTATTATACTGTTACACATGCTTATTCTTTCTCAACCGTTTACGTTCACTTTGAACATAACTGACTGTGTTTGCATGAATAATTGGCAAGACCGGCATTTTGACATATTTTGTGTGTGTGTGTATATATATATATATATATATATATATATATATATACACACACACACACAAATATTAATACTATTTATTATTTATTTATTAATAATTTTTTTTTTAAATTGAATGACCAGTGAGAAACATTTGTGGCTGGTAGATTTTCCCAGTTTGTTCATTTATGTACCAATGTGTCATCAGGTACATAATAAATAAATAAATCACGTTATCTGCGTTCGCTCGAACTGATCTGCTGAGGGACGCTAATAGGTGAACGAATGCGCATTAGTTCCGCCCACTTCTGAAGAAGCCGGCAGTGGCTTCTGCTTGTTCTTAAAGGCTGAATAATTCCAAATGACTGAAAAATACAGCAGAGAATATAATTTACATGTAGCGGGTCAATTCTATGTGGTATGTAAGACTCTCACTCTCTCTCTTTGCATGTGTGAGAGAAACAGAGAGTGCTCTCAGCTAAGCGACGGCGAGTTAGGCCGTCTACTTTACACACTAGTTTATGGTGCGTCAGATACGAGATAAACTGCAATAGCGTGCTTTAAAGACCAAGAGCGAAACTCTCTTAAGTGCTCAGTCAAGAGTGTTCAATATATCTGTGCTAAACTCATACTTAGCCTCTAACTCAAACACTGGCGAGTGAAATCTAACTATTTATTAGCCAATGGCTAACGCTAGACATTATTTAGTCCACTAGCATGAAGATTTACTCGCATTTTAGAGGCTTGCATAAGAACCATACCATTCCTGTGGAAGTGGGTACACCGTGTGTCTCAGCGCATTGTCTGGGTCATACTCAAACGCCACCCCAGCGGTGGGATTCCACTTGGCGTGTTCCTTGCCAAAACCCTTTTTAGCGTACGCTCTGAGACGCAGCTCCTGACCCTTCCGCAGCTTCACCAACAAGATGTCTGTGGAAAACCCCAAATGATGAATGCAAATACATCTGAGTGATTATACAGAAAATTATACAGAGGAACTGGACCCACCATCCTGCTCTACGTAGTCATTGGGATCGTTGTCTCGACTTCTGGATGTTACCTGAAGAACAAGATACAGCACATCAGAAAACGCAGTGTCTGTATTTGAGTTTGTGAGGAGAATATATACATACAGGGATGACCCGGGGGTTATTGGACAGGAGATCTCGTGAGGTCACGTGTCGCGTCTGGTCTTCGGTACATCTTACGTCAAGCGTGAGCTCAACCGAACACTCCGGACAGAAATCATCACATGTGCAGTCCTAACGGAAAACCAAAGAAAGCAAAATGTTACGTTCCACTTCTCTACAATTAATGCATTTAAGAGTTTAATACTTACTCGTGAGTACTGCATCTTGTCGACAATGTCATCACTTGTGAGTGGAATTAACCCTGTAAAAGATGAGCATGATAACTTTGAGAGGCCGCACTATGCATTATGAGAAGAATGAAATGAAAGATTTGGAAAGATTTTATCCAAACGCACCCACTCTGTGTGCAATAAACTCATCATGGAGCACAGAGGAGTTGGCATCGATCTGAACCCAATCGATAGCTGGCAAACAAGCACATTACATCAGATTAACAGATCTAAAAGACAAAGTGCATAATTTAATCATGTAAACACATTATTACATCTATATAAAAACTATCTAGAAGGGCTAGAAATAAAAACATCTAGAAGACTGAGATGGTTTGATCCTTACCGATGGTTGGAACTTCTGACATGAACACACGACGAATAGAGTTCGCCACCCTGAATAAAAAACAAAATACAGAAATATTAAAAAAAACATTTAATAGTAACAGGTACTTCCTATGAACAGGGTACAAATAGAGCCTGAAACTCTACCCTTTTTCAATTAATGAGTGAACATTAGTTAAAAAGGTCAATGAAAGGTGCTTAAGTGATTTTGCAATTTTCTAGCATTAAACATGAACATAAAACATATTTAATATTATAATACTTTATTTTAAAAAGTTTTAAATAAATACAATTATATTTATGGTTTTAATTTTAAATATATAATATTAATATATGTTATATTCAATCTTTTATCTTTATGGTTTTAGTTTGTCATAAATATATACATATTAATATTTTTTTACACAATTGTTTTTTTATTAAAAAAAATATTATAATGATACAAATATTTATCATATTGAAATGCAAATAAAAAAAGTATATATCTCAAATCTCGGGATTCGTGCGGCTTTGTTTAATGCCTCAAAATCATGGGACAGCAAAGTGTACTATGGTGGTACCATGGTAAAGAGATGGTAATAATGGTTCTTATGATTCTTGCCAGATGCAAATACTATAGTTTTTACATGTTGTTACGCGGTATTTAAAATGATCATATTTCTGTTAGTAACAACATAATAAACAATAATTTCAATGCCATCATAACACACTTGCTTTGAAACGCTAAATGATCACTCCACTCACGCGAGATCCGTGTTCTCGATCACAAACTTCACATTCTCGTCCGTCAGCTCCGTGATCTTCACTGTGGGCTGGTTGGCATACGGCATAGTGAAATTTAGCTCAAGATTAAGACGATAATAAATAAACGAACTATATGTGCGGTCTGTCTTTCATTCACTCCAGCATCGAGCGCTTCTTCAGCACAATAACAAACGACAGCAGCTCATTGGTCACTGGCCGCCCTCGTTCCGTTAGCATCCGGATCACACTAGTACCACTTCCGGTTAGACATACTAAAAGTCCTCAGAAACCGTTATGCGTCAACCTAGAATAGAAGTCTTATGTCTTTCCGTGGACTTGGAACAATACATGATTAAAACAATGCATTGTTAAACCCACCAACTAATTAAGTCATTGTGATATCGTATAATATCATGTTCACTACAGTTGTGGTTACTACTGTAAAATCAGAATATTTATTAATATGGAAGTTTCTACAACATTTTTGTTGGTCGAATCTGCAACATAAAAAAGACACTGTTCTGTAAATAGGTTACCCTTTATTTCTTTTAATGAGGGACTCGCCAATGAGTCAGACACAAACTGTATGACCATAGGACTCTCAAATACAATTTACATTCATATTCTTACTTTTTTACAAATGCAGAGAGTGTGGCAGCAGACTGCAATGCCTGAAAGGAAAACTGTCTCCTCATCGGGCTCAGGTTACGATACAAATAGAGGTATTAGGTATGGCAGAGCTGGCCCATTTAAAAGTGCTAAGGGTGTGATTATCGACCCTGTATCGTAGCACAAACACTTTCTTTGTGATAATTTTATCAGGTTTAGTTGGTTTAGAGTGGGTGAGTGAGCTGTCAGACATTTACGCTGCTCAGTCGAGGGGTCGAGTAGAAGACAAGACAAAACAAAGGCAGGAAAATCAGAAGGAACTCATCGTCTCTGGTTCATCCCTGTTAGGTTCTTCAGCTGTAAGAAAAGAAAGCTTACTATTAAAAATGAAATAAAATTAATAAATTAAATATTATGGCTTCGGTGATTTTGTGATGTTCTAGCATTAAACATTTAATAACATCAAAATGTTTGTAATATTTAAATAAATATTTACCAAATTAAAATTCAAACCATATTCAACTAAAAACGGAAAACTTTTAATGCATTTTGGCCTTTCATTTACACGACAACGGCGTTTCGGGGGCCTGAAAAAGCAAACTTTTTAAAACGGGGTTCAAAGTGTACATTTTGGAAAACTATAATGTTATTGTCTCTGTGTAAACTACACAAATGCGAATTTGTGAAAACGGTCACGTTATGCATGTGTGTATTATGCGTTCAGTCTTTAGGCATGTAGTGATTCTTTACAAGGTGACATCGCCAACTACTGGCCTGGCAGCAGAATACAGCGTTTTTAGTCGTTCTCGCAGATCCATGTGAATGGATTGTTTTAACTCTTTCCCCGCCAGTGTTTTTTTTTTTTTTTTAGTTGCCAGCCACCACCAGCATTCTTGATCATACTCACAAAATTTTCATGGCACCCAGAATGTTTTGTTGTATGAATATCTGAACATGCAATATATCAAAAGAAAGAACCGAGACCCTGATAAAAAAATAAATTAAAAAAAGGTGGTAGGGAAAAAAAATGGTAGTGAAAGAGTTAATGCTAAGGATTTTTAGTACATCATTGTCGTGTAGAAGTACCCTTAAGCATGTTTTTTATTTAATCACTAACATACCAACAACTTGAAATAGCAGACTTGGTATTAGGGCTAATATATTTCTATCTGGAAACTGTATTTTAGCCTGGTTACCGTAATTGCGGCTCCCATGAGCCCCTGAACCACGGCTTCTCCTGTGGCTTGCACCTAAACCAAACAAAGATTACGCAGTATATTAGTAATAATATTTGCTGATCACATTTTGGTAGCGTTCACATTTTGTCTATCTTTAATCAGTTAACCTGTTTAGCCGTGTTCGCCATGTTAACTACATCCTTTATGCGATTGTCGAGGAAGGCCCATGTGTCTTCAAAGTCAGGAGGCGAGTCTTGCACCATCACCAGCTCTGTGGTGTTATAGATCCCCGTCAGTGCCGCCCGCCGCGTGTACCAGTTCATCTAAGACAGAGAAGAAATACAGGTGGATTAGCGCACCAAAGAAAGGAGGACGGTGGCGAGTGAGATCAGAGAAGCCACTCACGTCTGTCGAGCGATCGCCTGCGTAGTACCAGATGTCATCCACCATCGTGGACAGGTGCTTCAGGCTGTCGGGGATGTTGTGTGGCAGTAGTAGGATGCTCATGGCCTGCAAAGGCAGAGAAGACATAAACAACAGTGTTTCTTTCTTACTTCCATCATTTTTTTTTATCAATTATTGCTTATTAAAGATTAAGCATTTGAAGTTTAGGTTTTGAGAGAGGAGACTGCATGAGGCAGCGCATACCTGAGGCCACGTGTCAATATAAGGAATCAACATCCGCAGTCTCATCTCTACTGCGTCTCTTAGAAACTCTGCCATTTCCTTTGATCTAACACATATAAAAATACATGTAGGTTATAATATATTAAAATAAGCATTCAAGCATGACTAATTCCTGTAATTTAAATTACAACAAAACAACTGAAACCAGTGATATTATCATTTACCCAAAATAATCATAAATAAATAAATCCACTATAATATAATATAATATAATATAATATAATATAATACATGTAGGGGGACAAATTTACATAAATAACTCCACAATAATTTAATGTAATATAATGTAATGTAATTTTTTTACATAAAAACTTATGTAACTGATATGATAATTTACCCAAAATAATCATAAATAAACCACTGATATGATAATTTACCCAAAATAATCATAAATAAACCACCCAAAATAATCATAAATAAACCACTGATATGATAATTTACCCCAAATAATCATATATAAACCACTGATATTATCATTTACCCAAAATAATTATAAATAAATCCACAATAATATAATATGCAGCTATAATATGTATAAATACATAAAAACTTAAATCCACAACAATACAATATAATATAATATTGAATGTTATATAACAAAATAAAATAAAAATCGATATAAAAATTCTAAATAAACAAATCTATTAAAAAAATTCAGCACAAGGAGATTTAAGTCACTTTTGACTAGAGTCATTGGAAAGTCGTAACATGGCTGCACGATGAAATCCACGTCTCACATCCATAAAAATTTCCATTTAAAAAATCTATATAAAATGCAGTTTTTAGGGGTAGCTTCTTAACCCCTGTTATACGCTGATTTCACACAGCCGCCATTTTGAAATCGAAAGTGAGGCTCCGGTGGGAAGAACCCCGGAAGTAAAGATAAACAACAATGCCTTGGATTACCAACTTGAAGCTGCTGCCGCGATTTACACTATTGGATGTTAATATCCAATATAGGATATGTATATAGTTCATTCCTGCTTCGTTTTTTACATTCTGAATTATATATATATATATATAAAAAAAAATATTTATAAATGAATTTCACTGTATATATAGTCTAAAGTATGAAAGAAATGTTTGTACATTTTTAGAATTGACACAACATCATTAAACACAACAATACACTATCACATTCACGACTCTCCTGTGATTAAAGGCGACACTTCCGGTTTTCTTCCCACCGGAGCCTCGCTTTCGATTTCAAAATAACGGCTGCGTGAAATCAGCGTATTCACACCTTAACAATGACAAATCTTGTTTCTCGAGTACACTAGCATATTAAATAATGAATTATATTAAACTCACTCCGCCTGGCCAAGCTGGACCAGGTTATGTTGCTCTGCCAATGTATCGGCAAGTTGAGCGTTACACTGTGCAACGAAATGCAGGACCAAGTCTCCGGCTCCATTGTTGAACATCCCAGTGGAAGCTGATGACAGGCCAAGAGTCTGAATCACAAAGCATATAATTACCGTTATATTGTCTAATAATATTTACAATACTTGAGGTTTTCTTTTGCTTTAAGACACAAACCTCTGCTCCAGCTGCGATGGCCTCCACAGTCCAGCCGTGCTCCGGAACGAACTCCAGAGCCGAGGTCAGGATGCGAACCTGGAGCTGCTCTTCAGTCTCATAGTCTTCGCCGTGTTCGCCACTCTGATCTTGATAACTGAGATGCCAAATGGACTAGGTTAGATTAAATGACAGCAGGGTTGATCCATGTATGACGAATTTAACTCAACTCTTATATTCCATCAGGTCTGGAGGATTGGGGCTCTAACCTGGTGTTTGGCTGGCCATCTTCTGAAGGTTCTGAAGAAGATGAGCTCTCTCCAGCTGTGGGAACCTCATGGAAGGATGGAGGTGGTACAGATGTGCCACTTTTAGAGTCATCGGCCAATCGTAACAGGGTGGCACAATGGAATCCACGTCTCGCATTTCTGCACTGGGGACTGACTGTGCCTTGAACTGCAACTGTAATAGTGCATAGCATAAAATAATTACCATGCAACAAAACACTCGATAATTAGATCATAAAACATGCTCTATAGTAATAAAAACATTGCAACCCAACATTTTAAAAAGTCTGCACCGCTGAGCCTTCAGTTTCTTTTCTTATATAGTGGATCAGAATCATAAAAGTGAAATAATCTCAAACAAGGGTTAATATGTTAGCATTCAGTTGTATTCCCTGCTTTGCAAATCATTTACTTTTGAAAAACATTTAGAAAAGCTGATCTCTATGTAATGCAATTGCACACGTTTCAGTTGATGTTCACCATTATTTCAATATGCATTTGCCATCAAGCTGAATTACACAACCTTCAATGTTATGGTTTGTCATGTGCACTTTTTGTTTGCACGCGCAATCCTGTCCTTCATGGTCACCTTCTCTAGTCGCCCAGCTGACTTACATTTGCCTTACTTGGAAGCAGGCAGAACTATTTACAAGACACACCATCGGCAGCTGTCACGAGTGACTACAGTCAACTTTTGAAACATAACGATTGTGGACTAAACCGCTAGCTAATGCCCGAAGCCCTGTCACTGTCCCCCGCTTACCGCTGCCGAGACCCCGCAAGGCCCTTCCAGCTCTCAGTGCTCTAACCAGCGCCGCCATATCCAACCACAGCGGACTGCGCATGCATCCTATATGATTACAAATACATAGACTGTAAAAAAAAAAACATATATCGCCATTCACTCTTGCTAATATCACTCTTCCTCTAGGGGGCTCTTGGTGGCCCAAATACGGCAATTCGCCGTTGATCCGCATTCAAACCTTGATACAATTATGTCGCATTGTCGGAACTTGCATACTATGAAGCACATACAATTAAACATCTATTAATTAAAATATAATACAATCTGACACACACACAAAAAATGTTTATCTGCCTAAGTAGTCTTTGTAAACGTATTACACTGGTAACCACAAACGACGATGATTGGCCAACTGTAGTCAGCGCGGAGAAAAGCAACTTGTACCACGTAACAAAGTCGTCAACTGGGCGATAATTAATACCTAAATAATGACACTACGAAATTGTTATATCGAATAAATTGATAATACACAGTAAAGAGTTGAGACATGAAACCGTTTTTACTATCCATTGTACTAATCAATCAGAGAACGTTTATGAGCCAAGACGTGGATTGCCATTCTACTGGTTTGGCTTATTCTAACAGCAGATGTCGTCATCATCATCATCATCATCATCCAAGCGCGACGCCTACATACATAACAACTTGCGACGTCCATCGTGACCGGTGTTGGAAGTAAATTTTTTGACGCGATAAACAGGTGAGACAGCTGTTTATTATTGTTCAGAAAACTTGTCTTTGTGAACATTCTGTTGTGTGGATGGGTTTTCTGATATTCGGCTAAACTGAATGGTACGTTAAAGCTGTTTTGTTACATTGACAAGGTGATCTCACTGTCTCAGAGCACAATGATGTCTGTTTACGTTGTGTTGTAACTGCACCGTCATCATGATGCAGCCGATCTTACTGTAAATGCTCATTTGTAATGGTTAGTGTATCTAGGACAGAATCGGGCAAAGAGATACAACTTAATACATGCGTCTGATTATGAGCTAGTCTGCTAAAGGAACACTAGTACATTATTTTTATATATATATATATATATATATATATATATATATATATATATATATATATATATAATATACAGTACCATATTTATATATAGAATATACAGTACCTGTCAAAAGTTTGGAAACAGTAATATTGGAAAAAATTATTACAATTTAAAATTATGGTTCTTTTTTAATATACTTTAAAATATAATTTATTTCTGTGATGCAAAGCTGAATTTTCATCAGCCATTATTCCAGTCTTCAGTGTCACAGCAGCACAACTGTTTCCAACATTGATTATAAATCAGCATATTAGAATGATTTCTGGAGGATTATGTGACACTGAAGACTGGAGTAATGATGCTGAAAAATCAGTTTTGCATGACAAAAATAAATGATATTTTAAAGTATATTAAAATACAAAACCATTATTTTAAATTGTAATAATAGTTCCCAATATTACTGGGGTTTTTTTTCTGTAATTTTGATCAAATAAACGCAGGCTTGAGGAGCATAAGAGACTTCTTTCAAAAGCATTAAAATAGTAATGTTTATATATTTATTTATTACCAGTATCAGGTGATGGCAGACCTTGGACTGAAGGAGGGGGACAGGGTGCTGCTGATATGGACTCAGCCATCATCTCCCGCTGCACTCAAGGAGTTTGCTGAAACTATTGGCTCTATTGTTGGTAACCAGAGTCTGGTGTCTTTGGAGAACATGGAGAGACTACAACTTTGTAAGTACACAGACTGAGACTTGCAAGTAATAAACTGAGTTAAAGAATTAAGAATTAGAGAGTCAGGGTGAATAAAACCGTGTCGTCTGAAATTATTACAAATGTCGGAGTACCGCAAGGTTGTGTTAGTTCCGCCATACTTTTTACATTATATACGACTGTCGAACGGACATGTTAAATCAGTATATTTTGAAGTACTCTGATGATACTGTCCTAATATCTGTGCTGAATGACTTCTATAGTTCTGAGGTTCATCATCACGGTGTAAGTAAATTGATTGAGTGGTGTGAGAATAATGCTCTTATCATTAATACCAGTAAAACTGAGGAGATTGTATTTGGGTCAACGGCAGATATAGCGCCTGTCTTTATTCATAAGGAGGAAATTAGACTGGTCAAGACAAGTATTTGGGAGTGACTATAGATGATATGCTATCTTGGAAAGATCACATTGAGACCCTATGTAAAAAGACAAAGCAGAGAATTTATTTTCTTCGCCGTCTTAGGTCTTTTGGAGTAAGAAGGCAGATTCTTCTGCTGTTTTTTAGGTCTGTGATAATGAGTTTACTGCAATACTGCAACTCTAGTTGGTATAAAAGTCTGTCTGTCGTGTTAAAAACAAAGGTTTTTAATCAATTAAAAATCTGCTCAAAGATAGTAGGTCAGCCGCTTGAGAAGCTTTATGACTCAGCTTATCACAATAATATTCTCAGGTTGGCTGACAATATAGCTTCTAATCCCATGCATATTTTGCATAAAGAGTTTGAACTACTACCGTCAAAGCGGAGGTATAGAGTTCCCAAATTTAATAAGGTGAAGCTGAAACACTCTTTTGTGCATCAGGCAATCCTAGCGCTGAACAAAAAAAAACCTAATCAGAGATCAAGAGTATTGGGATGGTGGGGTTGTAGATGGATAAGTGTTGTATTGAATGTATAATTGTGTGATTTGAGTGAATGTCAATGTTGAATGTATGTTAAATGTTGTAGTAAACATGGATACTGTCATGTAAGAAAAATTTCAGACTTCATTATGACAATAAAGTATTAAGTAAGTAAGTATTCTCCCAAAAATATTAATACACCTCATATCTGTCTGTTTTAGCTTCTAATGCAGCTTCAAGTTACAACTGGGTTCTCTCAGGCCTTCTGGCTGATAGCTCACCAATCCACAGTTCTGAAATGCTGGCTGAGATCGCCAGAGTGATGAAACCTGGAGGGAAACTTGTGCTAGAAGAGCCAGTAACAGGTATCGAATTCACAACGCCACAGTCTGTACAACATCCTCAAGTGGAATGAATCAGTGCTGACGGTTCGCCTTGTAACGTTTCTTCTCAGGTTCTGAAGACAGTAGTGTGAGGACCGCTGGGAAACTGATGTCAGCTCTTAAACTGTGTGGATTAATGTCTGTCACAGAGGTCAGAATTCAGTGATTTTATTAAGTTGATTCAGTGTAGGACTGGGATAGTATATATTACTTTTGACCAGTTTTGAACTGACCTACTGAAACAGTCTTTTTGTAAAATACAATGAGCAAATAAAAAGTGCATTAAATTCAGATGGTCCTAAAGTCTGCATGTCAGCTAAACTAAAGCGCGTTTAATTTTCACAGGTGAAGACGGAGCCGCTGAGCCCAGAAGCAGCCACAGCTCTGAGAGAGCACTCAGGCTTCCAGGGAAACACGCTTTCAAGGGTGCGAATGTCAGCATCTAAACCTAACTTTGAGGTCGGATCCTCGACGCAACTGAAACTTTCCTTTGGCAAGAAAACAACTACGACAGGTCTGTGTGTTTTTTTTTTTTTAAGCACTTCCACATTAAATGTAACACTAGGTCAAAATTGACCCTATGAACGTATTCTGGTCTTATTGTGCATGATTCCTAGCCTGGGAATCCAGACCTAAATCTAAAAGATTAATGGTTTGGCGTCGCCTAATGAAAATCGCCCAGCTCGAGGGGCGGCACCAAGCATGCATTTGAAAATCTCACTGCACGCAATTGGATAACACTACGACCAATCACAACAATAAACCCCATACGCTTAGCTACCAGCGGAGCTAACTAGTAGATTATGCTCTTACCGTATCCGGTCGGCAAAACAGCAAAAACGTCCTTCTTGCAAAGGAAGGATTCGAGCGGCGTCTTCTGTTCCTCTTTTGGATAAAAAGCCAAGTCTAACTCGTTCATTGTAGCGGCCAAAGCCGTTTCAAACAACTGGTGTTCATCCATAGCCATCTTGCAATGTTTACTGATGACTTCGACGTCGCAGCGCTGTCGTCATCTGTTTAGCTCGCCTCTGGCCCGCCTATATCAGATAACCCGATGTGATTGGTGCAGATCAGATCGAGGGGCATATTTAATGAGCATCGTTACTTGACACCAGAGTAACTCGCTGAGCAAATTCAACTTGTGCTCTCGCGAGAACTCTGGATTACCAGGGTACATGATTCCTCGCACCATTATTCAAAAATAGATTGTTTTTGCAGTGGACAATTTAACTCTTTCCCTGCCAGCGTTTATTTTAAAAAGTTGCCAGCCAACGCCAGCTTTTTTGATCATTTCCACAAAAATCTCCACTTGGAGAATTCTGTCAATGGTGGGGAAGCGTTGTGTTATAATAACGGAAAATTCAGTCAAAAGCCTCATGTTTTACTCTATATGAGGTTTTGAATGATGTTTCATGTTGATGTATCAATCAATTAAAAAGGGGCAAATCACTTGATTTCTGCAGAGAAACCCGCTCTTGATCCAAGCACTGCACAAAAGTGGACTCTATCAGCCAATGATATTGATGACGATGATGTGGTATGTAATGATCTATTCAGTCTTGTGCCTTTTGTGAAGTACCCATACCCAGCACGTTATTTTGCTCCTTCACTTCTCTAGGATTTGGTGGATTCAGATGCACTTTTGGATGCTGATGATCTGAAGAAGCCTGACCCGTCCTCCCTCAAGGCTTCCTGTGGAGATGACTCCAAAAAGAAGAAAAAAGCCTGCAAAAACTGGTGATTTACCTCAAATTAAACAACATATAAAGCTGTAAACATTGTATCAATCTACTAACAGGACCGTTCTTGATCTGTAGCACTTGTGGTCTTGCTGATGAATTGGAACAGGAGAGTAAAGCCGCTCAGAAAGCCAGCCAGCCCAAATCAGCCTGTGGAAGTGTATGTATTTCTATCATTAAATCATTTCTTTTTTGTACTTAGAAGTTTTGTATAAATTATGACTTATTTTTCCTCTCTAGTGTTATCTGGGCGATGCCTTCCGATGTGCCAGCTGTCCATATCTAGGCATGCCTGCCTTCAAACCTGGAGAGAAGGTTCTGCTGGCCAACACTGATATAGCTGATGCATAGACACTCAGTTTTGAGACATTATTACATTCCGTTATGATTCTGCAACATCAAGGCCAAGATTACATTTCCATCTGTGTAATCAACAGGGACACAAGTTCACAGTGTCATTTGTCAATTGAATGGTTTGGTTGTAAACATCTCTTGCCATCAGATTTATAGTCTTTAAATATGTCAAATAGTATTCAGAGAGATGACTATGTTGAAAATATGAATCTCTGGATTATATCGGTCTCATCTTCATGTATAAGCAAGGAAAGCCCGTTTTGAGTAAAGTTTGTTTTATTTGAAAATCCAAAGCAGTTTGCCTTCTGTATAGTGTAATGTGATTATTTTAAGCTAAAATGAAATGCTTAATAAAATTTGTTAAAATAATACATGGACTTTTGACTTATACATTCATATTTACTGATTAGGGAGCATTATGCACAGTCACAGGTGAAACGAATATTGTTGATCATCTCCTAACAAGGACCCACATATTAAGGTCTGGGTAGAGGTGAGAATGTACCAACAGAGGTCTGAGGAGGGACAAACCACAAACCGGCGACAGGGTGTCGGGCGCCCAAGGCTCATCGACGCATTAGGGCAATGAAAGCTATCTTGTCTGGTCCGAGCCAACTTAAGGTCTACTGTGGCAAAGTCACTAATTCTTAATGATGGTTACAGGAGGAATAAATCACAACACACAGTGCATCACACTCTGCTACATAGCCAGCGACCAATCAGAGTGTCTATGATGACCCCTGTCCAGCATCGAAAGGGCCTACAATGGGCACGCGAGTGTCGGAACTAGACCTTAGAACAATGGAAGAAGTTCGCCTGGCCCGATGAGTTGCGTTTTTACATCACGGGGACACCCTTTCATGACAATGGTGTTCCCTGGTGGAAGTGGCCTCTTTCAGCAGGATAATGCACACATCGTTCTGGAATGAATTGAGGAACATGATGAAGACTTTAAGGTGTTGCCTTGGTCTCAAAATTCCCCAGATCTCAATCCAACTGAGCATTTGTGGGATGTGCTGAACCAACAAGTTTGATCCACTGCGGACTCACAGCGTACAGAACTTGAAGGATCTGTTGCTAAGGTCTTGGTACCAGATACCACAGGACACCTTCAGGAGTCTTATAGAGCCCATTCCTCGGCGGGTCGGTGCTGTTTCAGCAGCACGCGGAGGCGAACAGCATATTAGGCAGGTGGTCACAATGTTTTGGCTCATCTGTGTATATTCAACCTGTTTCATATGATGACTTTAAACAGCATCATGGGACTTGTGTAGTGCCTTTCAGTTTGAACTAATACTATATAGTATGCAATCAGAATGAATCTGCAAACGACACAAAGTAATATCTCTGATCTGATGTATTCAAAATCCTTATTACATATCAGATTGTCTAGATAAATTACTAAATCATAACCACTGTGAACATGAATATTGTGGTGTAAGAAGTTCACAGTCATTAAAACTCTTTGGATAAGCAATCTCTTGGAATAAAATGCAAACAACTGATGACCTAGTTCACTTGAGTCTTGAATATTGTCATTGGTCAAGGTTTGGTGACAGAGAAGTCCATTTTAATGTCACCAGTATGAGGTTCAAAGGTTAAATTGTAGGAAAGACCTTCCCTTCCATTCCCAGAAGTTTCCCTCACAGATCTGAAGAAGAACACTCCTTGTTTCCGGTGTGGGTTCCACACACAAGCTCCCTGTTAAATGAGAAAAAAAACTGTTAAGGTGAATAGGCCAGGGGAGTGACACCTGATTATTACGGTCTTATTTGAATTTCCATTAAAAAAAAATCTGAATCTAGATATTGTACTTTGTACAATAAACGAGATAACATTTAGCAAATACCTCTTCGCTGACTGGCTTGGTTAGGCCCATGCTTACGGTGATGTCCTCAGTCAGCTGATACTCCATCCAGAGAACGACACCATGACAGCGTCCTCTCCTGAAACATCAGTATCTGTCAAGAGCACTGCTGTTGTAGCTAGCATCACATATACAATATCTATTAGGGGTGTATTTTTATAATTATATATATTTATATATATATATTATTTACATTAATGCACAAAAGTTTGGAGTAAGTAAGATTTTTTAAAAGAATTAATACTTCCGATTCTGCAAGGATGCATTTAATTAATCAGAAATGCCAGTAAAGACATGTATAATGGTAGAAAAGAATGAAGAATAAATGCTGGTATTTAGATTTTGTTTTTAATCAAAGAATCCTAAAGAAATGTTTTGCAGTTTTACTCATTTTCAACATTCATAATAATAAGAAAAACTTTACCTAATCAGCATATTAGAATGATTTCTGAAGTATTATGTGGAGTACTCCTGAAAATTCAGCTTTGCCAACACAGAATTAAATTACATTTTAATATACATTTAATACATTAAAATAGAAACGTTTTGTAAATTGTAATAATATTTCACAATATTACTTTATTTTCTGATCAAATAAATGCAGCCATGGTGAGCAGAAGAGACTTCTTTCCAAAAATCGTATCAACCCCAGACTTTTGAACGGTAATGTATTTCAATAATAATATTATATTTTATTTTATACAGTAATATAAACGTTATTTATATTAACATATGATATATTACACAAGATTCATTTTACCATTTAAAATTCATGCTAAAACAAAATTGATTACATTTATGTCTATGTTATAAATAAATGCATATTTATAATAATTTAATATCATAATTCTGTTATAAATATACATATTTTACTATCTGATATAATAATTATATTATGTATAATGCAATATAATAATAGTTTAATATGTTCGTTTTACCCTGTGAATGGTACAGTCCCATCACTGTTGATTGGTTGCTCAGGAACACATTGTGTGAAATCAAACGTCATGACTGGACGTGGTTTTGTTAGGGCACGACAAGGGTATTCCCAGAGTGGGTGTGGCTCTGCCTCCCAGGATTCACGGAAATCCAAAGATTTCTGTGGGTGGAGTTAATCGCAAAAGCAGGTCAAATCAACTGCATTAAAATGTCATGTTAATTGTTAAATTCAAGACCGAGTTCAGACCAAAACCTGTAACTAGTACTTACCTGAATCATCTCATCCATAGGACTGACGTCAAAGCCCTCGCAAGTACCGCAGGGAACTCGGATTCGCCACAGATCCTGATTCAAAATTTAAAAAATTACACATTTAGTCTGCAAATGTATAATACAGAAGTTAGTATATCCGACATGTATCCAAAAGAAATAATTGACCTGAAATTCAACAGCGGTTATGTAAAGTGTGGCAGCACGAGGCAGGATGGCAGCGTTGGGCAGAAGCAGCTGGGCCACAGCGGTGCGACAATACCAGAAGAACAGAGAGTGCCAGGGCAGAAGACTGGTGCTGAAGTAGGGCTCTCCCATCAATACGGAAATCTGAAGGGAGATTTCAAGCTGCATTTATTTGATCCAAAAAAGTAAAAACAGTAATATTGTGGAAATTGTATTACAAATTTAAAATAACGTTTCTATTTTAATATATTTTAAAATAGAATTAATTCCTGTGATGCAAAGCTGAATTTTCAGCATCATTACTGCATCTTCAGTGTCACATGATCCTTCAGAAATTATTCAAATATGCTGATTTGCTGCTCAAGAAACATTTCTTACTATTATCAATGCTGAAAAAAATTGTGCTGCTTAATATTGTTGTGGAAAGTTGATACATTTGTTTGAATTCAATCTTTAGTAACATTATAAATGCCTTTACTGTCACAATTGAATGTATCCTTGCTAAAATATGTGATAAAGTCAGATTCTGCAGAGCCTTCAAATCAACAAATCAAGTCAACAAATGCATGTAGAGTACATATATAGTGGGTATCATGGTGTATACACAGATTCATTTAGTTCGTACCTGATTTCCTTCTAAATCAGCTAATGAGAGCTGCTCAGGTCGTATTCCCAGCAGCTGTACACCATGCTTCAGTGAGTTAGTATGTAACACCTGTGAGCAGGAGATCAAATGTTTCAGTGCCAATCTTGTCTGAACTCATGTTGGCAATGATTTTTTAGCTTCAAAATCTCACCTGTTCAATCACTTGCTTTGCCATTCCAGAGTTTTCCAAACTGAACACCTGAAAAGAAAGAAAGATTCATATACAGTAAGTTCTGTTTCAAAACTTAGTAAGCTGCCTACCTAGACAGTATTTTAAGGTGTCATAGGTATGCTTTCAATGCTACATTTTAAGACAGCACTATTTATCCTTCACAGAAAACACAATCCCAGAATAAAGAGATTATTTCTGTAGTTAGCTTAGCAACATGCTAACATCAAACTCTGTAGTTGCATAGTTGCACTATAATTTACTTAAAATGTATAATTTACTTGTTATATATAGTTCATTTTCACTAAAAACAGACACCCAATACTGCATTGTTAGCTTAGCAACAAGCTAACATCAAACGCTATTGGTCAATTCAATTGAAAATCGTGTAGTTGCTTATAATGTACTTAAAATTTATAACGTACTCGATAAAAATAGTTCAATTTGACTCAGAAATTATTGACCTAATATTGCATCATCATCTTAGCAACATGCTAACATCCAACTCTACTGAAATCAACTAAGTCGTGTAGTGCATAGAGTTGCTTATTGTTTACTCACTAAAAATAGTCCATTTTCATTTAAAACAGATTATTTACCCAATATGGAATGGTTAGCTTAGTATCATGCTATCATCAAACACTGTTGGTCAATTGCAAGGCATGTGTATAGAGAGTTGCTAATAATTTCCTTAATTTAATTATGAGTTTCCATGATGCTGCCTCAGAAGTGTCTGTGTAGGGAGAAGGCAGATCACCAGGTTTTGAAGCAGACCTAAATTTGTGAATCTTAAGACTCAAGCAAAAACATGGGCTACTCACCTTTTTAGATCCAATTAGATGAGCAAAAATAGGTAACAGGCTCCCGTCACTGACAGATAAACACACACTGTCTGGTTTCAGAATCTGCAAGCATACATGCAAACACACTAAATTATGAGCCATCGCCAGGAAGCAGAAAACAGTAAATCAACAGTGAATGTAAAAGTATAACTTACACTGCGTAATGCGTTCACATAACTCTCAGTCCTCTGTTCGTCGTTTAGTTCCCCGAAGCGAGGCCTCGTCCAGACCAGGTGGGCCTGACAGCTGCAGGACGGCCGAAACTGCGCCTCTTTGACAACATTTTGTTCACTAAAAGACAGACTGTCAAAAATATAATACCGTCTTCCTCATAGACCGTTTCGTTTAAAACCGAGGGCATGTTCTAGGTCTAAAACACTGACTGAAAGCATCTTTACCTGTTCGTAAGGTTGTACCACAGACTGTAGTCATCATGGGAGACGATTAAGCTCAGCTCTTCTCCTTCTGAAACGTTCTTCTCTGCAGGGAGGAAGTAGACACTCTGCATCCAGTGATCCCTCCACTGTACGTCACATGATGCAAGATATTATCAAATATAGTTATACCAAGTCAAAGTAATACAGTGTTCGTATTAGAGGGGCCTCTTCCAAAGACATTCCACCACAAATGTTTATATTATTGTAAATTAATACTGTAATTTTTAGCATTGTGACATTCAAAAGCTAATGTCAAGTAAGATGATTCTTGATATTCGCTCATTAATATTAGCAGCTGAGCACCAGTACTTACAGGGTAAGTTTGAGGCTCTGAATAGGTCCAACTAGGGGCCATAGTGCACACAATGTTGCCATCAGGGTCCATGTCGATGTCCCACCAGGATAAGACCACCTGTGCTCTCCCGCTGGTCTGGGCCTTGAACTGTGCCGTGTAGGACTGTGCAGCACTGCTAACCGGCTTGCTGAAATCAACACTAGAGTGGAAAAATAGATCAGTTAATTATACAAAAAATGGCTCATTTTAATTTAGTGAGCTGAACTAACATCCGAACTTGTACCTGAACATGGTGCAGACGGGCCCGAGGGGAGTGAAAGACTCAGGAGGCACCTGGCTAAGCTGGATGTCACAGACAGAGGGCGCTCCTGCACACTCCACTACAGCAGAAGAGGGCAGCAGTTTGTTCCCATCCACCTCTATGGGTTGCATCTGTGACCATTTCCACAGCATATCCGACTCCACCAGCTGGGAATAGACCGTGGCACGGTGTGGCACAGCTTCACAACCTGCCTGTGCCAGTGAGAGCAGCAACATTAAACACTTAAAAGACACAGCAAAATGTTTAACTACAATTTACAACTATTTATTTACCTTGACAAGGTGTGTGTGTGCATGTTCATAGCTGGGCAACGCGCCTTCTCCGATCAGCTCTGTATCAAACAGCTCCGTGACAAGGATGTTTGCTCGTTCTTGCATGTCTCCATCTACAGATAAAAAACTCAATTATATTTGCAAGGCATTCAAGGTGGTACAAATGAGTTTGTCCATTACAATATTTACAATATGACACTTAAGTCGCTTATGTGTACAAGTATGTATATATATTATATATATATTACACACACACATATACACACACACACAATTAATTTATAAAAAAAAAAATTATATATCATTTTAAGATTTCATAATTTAAAAAATTATATATATTATATTTAAAAAAATTATATTTATATATATATATATTATATATATATATATATGATATTACAATTATATAAATGTATAATACAATTTTATTTAAAAGTATTATTTATGAAAAGTATTTAATATACAAAATGACGGAGCGCCGCACGTGACATGAAAAAAAAAAAAAGTATATCGTATACATATATATTTGTCTGCATGCCATGTGCTTGGCTCTGTACAAAATATGCATTAAAAAATACACAGTAAATGATAGGTGTATAAAACATTTTCACAAATATTTATCATAGAAAAAAATATTATTAGTTAATTATTATTTATTAATACATTTATATATTTAATAATCCTTAAAGGGATAGTTCACCCAAAAATGAAAATTCTGTCATCATTTACTCACCCTCAAGTTGTTTCAAACCTGTATGAATTTCTTTTTTCTGCTGAACACAAAAGATGATATTTTGAAAAATGTCGGTAACCAAACAGTTGATGGACCCCATTGACTTCCATGGTATTTTTTTTTTCCTACTAAGTCATTGGGGTCCATCAACTGTTTGGTTACCGACATTTTTCAAAATATCATCTTTTGTGTTCAGCAGAAAAAAGAAATTCATACAGGTTTGAAACAACTTGAGGGTGAGTAAATGATGACAGAATTTTCATTTTTGGGTGAACTATCCCTTTAAGTACCTATTGGTGCTGCACAGTGCACAGTGATACGTTATATTCAATAGGTAGTTATACTATATATTTTATCCTATATTTTAATATTGCTTGAATGGTGTTGCAACCAATCAACATATATGACTATAATGATCAGTTTTAAAATCACTACTATAGAACCCAAATGAACAGAACTTGTCGGATATACTTGGATAATAAGTATAATGATTGTTATCTAACCTGGTCCAACCGTAACTTCTGTGGAGTGTTTGTTGATGATCTTGATTTTGTCTGAGAAGCCGTTCCTCTCCGTGATGGAAGTGGCAGCCTGTGCCATGGGCTTAAACACCTGTGTGGTAATCACATTTTTCTCTTCAGCTAAATTCCATCTTATTAATCAACATTCAATACATAAGCATTAGTAAGTACCTCTATGGCATAGCAGTAGTCGGCTCCAGCCGTCACAGCCATCATGGATAGCAGACCCGTCCCAGTGCCGATGTCCAGGACCACCACCCGTTCACCGCGGGCCTTCACTCTGCTCACCGCTGCCCGGATGCCTTGGTAGTATTTCTCATTCTTAGGAACACAAGGCAGAATGATTAAAATTTAGCAAAGTTTCTCTATGTTTAAAACCAGATCATTATGCTTTTGGAAAATGTCAAATTAAGCTAATCTTGATTGTTCACCCAAAAAAATTTTATTCTGATTTTCTTTTTCACGTGGAACATGAATTCAATGCAAAATGGCCTTCATTATAGGAGCTAAAAAAAAAAATTTGAATCATAATTTTGATTTACAGTATTTCTTTATGTAATTGTATAATGTGTATGTATGTGTCCAACAACAAAACTCACTCTGTCTTTATCATGGAGCATATCTGCATAGCAGGACCTAGGTAGGAGACACACAAACCATTATCAAGCGATGTACAAATAATGTACACCCTGTCCCATAACAGGATAGCACATGACTACAATTCGATTAAGTGTAATTGATATTCTGGCACAGTTACCGACACACGTCCACGTGTTAGAACAACAATAGCAAGTCACTGTCTAGAATTTTCACGTCATTTAGTAAAGTAAAATTTTTGGAATAGTATCATAGATTACTTCTACATAAAGAGGCAAATATCAGTTGTTGTGAAAGTATGGTGATGTTACATGAGATGGATTACACACCTCGCAATCTCCTGGTGGTAATCATACTCCTCGCTTTCCTCAACCCAGTCTAGCGCTCCGGTTGTTGGATTTGCACGACCGCAAAAGGTCTTCATTGTCATTTCAGTCTTAAGAAAACACACTAAAGTATGAATGTGTTGTACTATTAATGGCTAGATCGTTCGCCAATAGATTAATACAACATGATCTCTCTGGGCGCGGCCATGTTTTTTCAAGAAGTCACGCCCCTAAGATCACGTGACCACATAATGCTTCTTCCCTTCAGCCGTTGCCAAAATTACTTAAAATGCTTTTAGGTTTGAAATTTTGATGTTTTGTGTTTAATAACGAAGAAACAGCTCACATGTTGGTCAAAGTTGCGATTTTAAATCAAGGTAAGTGATTGGCTGTCCTTGTCTCTTTGAAATGTTGGGCCCAGAAAGCACTTTAAAAGCTTGTCTTGTTGTTGAACAGTATTTAGCTCTCCATCAGTTTTGTAGTGTGATTCCCTTCTCAGTCATAGGTGACCTGGGTTTGTAATTTTTTTTTTTTTTAAACACAGCAAAGGTCTTTTTGTTGTTGTAGATTGTAAAGCAAATGTTTGTGCATTAAAGTTAGTGTTGCAGTTGTTTTCTTTTATCGTTAATAATAGCCTGATAAATTGACATAATTTTTCAAGCTACAAATAATTGAGCAATAGATTGAGTGCAACCTAAGAGGTTAATACCTCTAAACATATTCATTTAAAATAATCCCTTGACACATGATTCTATTATTATAATTATTTCTCTTTTTTGTAGCCTGTTGTTTGTAGTCCCATGTCTCAAATCAGTATCCTATAAATGAAAACGTATCCACAGGTCCAATAATACCCTTTCAAATACTAATATGGCTGAAATAATGTCATAACCAAATAATGTGGCATGATACAGTGTTATCAGAATGTTAATGGTAGGCTACACTATATTCATCGTGTGCCATTGTATTTAGGCCTACATTGATTGTTAGCGTAATAACCTTGAAACAATTTTATATGTTTTAAAATTCATTACTTTATTGACTATCAACCACAATATACATAGTGAACCACAATATACAAGTTTTAAAGCAATTGATTTAATATCTTTTGGAACGCTATGTTTGGTAATGTTAACATTTTTATACATTTACATAAAAAAATGATCACCCCCAAATATTTAAAAATGCAATGAGCCAGATTGCGCAGTGCTTTCTCTTGTATCTACCACACATGTTCAATTTAGTTTTTAAATGTCTTGTACATTTTGTTTCTGTACTTTTTTGTAAGTAAGCATTCGGTGAGATCATAAATGTAAATATTTGTGGGCACATTATAATTTACTAATATAACAGTGCATTGTTCAGACAAGACAAAGCAAAAAATGAATAGACAAGTCTTATTGAATACTGATTAATTACAAATTAATTTCCCATTCACTAGGCTGGATAGGTAGTTTATCTGAGTGCTTCTCAAGTACACTTTGCAGTAGGCAGACAAAAATGCATGCTGGAAGAGGGCACAAGGATTTCTGTGAATATAGGGCGGTATCCTGGTGGTAAAGGTGGGGTGCTCTGCTCCAGAAAATCTAGTATTGACTTCCGCACATCTTTGGGCACATCCCCTCTTACATCCAAAAGGGCAGAGACATGCTCCTCACTGAAAAGACACACTTTGTAAGTTCAAATAATCTCTTGGCATTGATTAATCTCTGTATTAGAATTGATTTTAGAATATTAAGGTCTTTTGGGAATGCTTGGTTTGAAATCTCACTTAATATCTGGGTACTTGGCTACCAGTCCAGAAATCTCCAGTATTAGCATGCCTGGGTCTTTCACATTGATTATGTCAGCCAGTGCAAGTATCAAAGCTGTGGGATTCACCTCGCCTATTGTCCCATCAATCTCCTTTAAATGTAGAAACAGCAGTGAAATAGTTAAAGTCATTTAATTTCCACAAACATATACTACTAACACGTTCTTGTATTGTTCCTAGAGGTCTGCTACCTGACCAGAGCCTGATGAGATCCAATGAATTGTCGAGTTCAGGTCAGTTTCTCATGAATAACTTAGGTTTGTGTCAGATTCGGGTTTGCAATTAATTCATATTGGGTTATGTTTGAATTAATGTGACTTTTTGTAAGCATTTATGTTTCATCTTTGAGTCAAAGCTGAATCTGTGCATCTGGGTCTACTTGCTAGGAGAAGAAATATAAACAGAAGAGCTTTACACACTTTAAAATAGTTAACCCTGCCTGGACCATTCTAAACCCCCAGGTAAACAGAATCCTGGGTTGTCTTGTTTTATGTTTTACACTGCTCATACTTTACCTTGGGTTAACAATAATCCTGGGTATTCATAAACTGAAATTTCACACTGTAGGCCTACATTCCTAAACCCTGGGTTAACGTTCTTATTTGCCTATTTGTGGTGTCGGATTGGACAAATATATGGACAAATTTGCCAATACTTGTTGGCTTGGGCCAAATCAGGTCATAGAGTACCGATTACGAAGTTGAGTTTAAAACCATTGCAGACTTCTAAATGCTCCTAAAGCACAAAAATAGCTAAATAAATGAATGTAAATGGGCTTTCACCATGCTTTGAAGGTGGTCCCTCAGCTGCTGAGCATCCTGTGACATTCGCTGGGCCAATTGATTTCGCTCATCATTACTTTTGCAGACTAGTCTCTTCTGCATCAGTGCTCGGACATACTCAACAACAGTTAGCCATTGACATTCCTCCTTTAGCCTCTGTAGATGATGGATGACCACAAAATGTTAATTGGTAAAAATATACACTCATTTTATTGTGTGGTCTATGTAATTTCTGATGCCTGGTCTAAACACTAACCTGGCGACAAGGTTGCCGCACTTTGTTGTAGAGTTCACAGTGACGTTCTAGAACCCCACACATTTTTGAGGTTACATCTCCCTGGTCCAGCCAGGTACGAGACAGGAGCTCTTGTAGATGAGGTTGCAGCTCAAACAAGAGATGGTCCATGACTAGGCGACATGCCTTTCTCACAGCACGGTCCAGGGCAGCCAGAGGTCCAAGTGGAATGCGAGAATACCGGTTTGAAGGGAAGGAGCACAACTGCTGCTGCAGACTTTCTGTGGAGGTTCTGGATGTACATTTGAATCAAAGATTTAAATATACTGTTTATAAGCACCTCTAACACACACAAAACTATTTGAAACACACACATTTTCAAACAAACATCACACAAATACAGACATACTGTAAAAAGATACTTGTACATCATCTCACTTGAGGATGATGCAGTTGCTGATGCAGGCCAGCAGATAATGGAGGTAGAACTTGTTACTGTTTATGGTTTGATCCCTGCGATGCTCCTTCCCAAATTCTATGATTGCATCTCGAAATCTGTTACAATATAGTGAGAAGAAAGGACAAAAATGTGAATTATCAATTAGAATTATGATACCAGTATTGCTAAACATACACACCGGCTGAGGAGATTCTCCATTTCATAAAGACCCATTTGGATTGTCTGGTCCCGCAGAGCTTCACTTATCATCAAGGCCACCCGTGCATTTTCTTCTAGCATCTAATAACCCAGACATCAGAGCAGTTCATATCAGTGCTGATATTAGATTAAATCTTTCTCACTAGCTATGTTTCCATCCACCTATTTTATGCGCATTTTGAGATATTGCAAATGAACGATGGGTGGAAACACCAAGATGCGCATAAATTTGGCGCACAAGTTAAATTCACAACTTTGGATGGAAACATTGCTTCTGTAGATCTAGCCATTGCTGGAGTACCTGAGCGATGATGGTTGGAAGGCTGGTGTGATAGCAGCCCTCATGGTCAATATCTGGTTCCTGATCTCTCTGCCAGTCTGTCAGCTCTACCTCTAGAGCCTTGTGCATCCACTCTGAGACACTTTTCTGCAAACAATCACAGTAAAACGTCTCAAGAACATGTGGCCTGTTAATCCATAGAAGACAAGGTAAATGATAAAAGTTTATAGACCTGGCTCTTACCCGAACTTTTTGGACATATTTGTTCTGCAGCTGCTCAAGACCTTCCTGAGATATGAGAGGTCCCATGTCCTCAATGTCTAGCTCAGCTACAAGGGCTGGCTCACCCATCATCTCTGAGCTTAAAGAACACATTCTAATGTGTATGACTTTTCGGTTACTAATTGACCAAATTCTCATTTAATCTAAAGCTTTACCTACCTGTTGTATATGTGCAGAACCCAGTTAAGAACAGCAAAGATTTCCCCACCCTCTAGCTCCCATCCACTAACCAGTCCAAGATGGTTCTGCAAGAACTGGTGGCAGGAGCGCAGGTAAGCTCTTGTTAAATGATAGTGAGTTGGAACACACTGCTCCAGAAAATGCCGCACTGTTGAAAGATCTCCCATGATGCAGTGCTGTAGTGCAGACAAGTGACTTGCAAGCCCTGGTCCTTGAGTGTGCAAGTAGGACACGCTACGGAAACGTGCTGACACTGCCTCCTCCATCACCTAACCAAATAGTTTGAACAGGTGCATATTAAGTAAATTTAAATCACAAGCCTTTTTTAATTTTAAATTTAGTCTTGCCATCATACAAACAACTTTTTCCTTTACTTCTACCAATAGGAAACTTAGTGCTTATCATCAAACCTTGAAGAAGCGGTCCCTCCAACAACGTGGTCTCCCAGGGGGCATGGGTGTGTTGTGTCCCGATGTTGACCTCCGCTCCTCCAGAAAGATCTGATCCAGTGCTTCTTCACGCTCCACTATCCGTACAGCTGACACAAAAGGTGTGGGGTTCTGACGAGAATGCGTCAACCCACTCCCCACCACTGCCCAGAGCTCCTTGGCAAGGGCATCCACCAGGCGTCCAACACCTGAGAAATAATTCCGCACCAACTCCTCATCCTCAGAGGTTAATCCTGTTGCAGATGATCCCCTGGCTCCCTGGAGCTGCAGCAGTACCTCATCCTGCCAGCGCTCTAGTTCCATTAGCCGAGCATGAGCTTCCAATAGTCTCCGAGACTCCACTAGCCTCTCTGTCTCTAGCACCATACTCCGCACTGACATGAAAGAGGAGACAACAAATCTTGTATTACTTTGGCATTAACAAACCTCAGTACTTAAGTGGGTTATAGAGCTATGTTATTATTTAGATAGCTATAAACTTGTCAACTTCAATAGTGACTTTCTTGCTCTGCAAGATTCTTGCTCTGCCTTAACAGTAGTGGACCTAAAAACTGGAGACCAAGACATTTTACACTATACCCGCTATAGTGTCTGCAATTCAGTCTGTCCTTCAGTGACTCATAAAATCAAATTTGCTTGGCTAGAATTGCTTGCTTTCACATAATTGATGTATTTGAGAATATTTGGCTTTTAGGCAAGTTGTCCAATCCTACTCCTGGAAGCCCACTGTCTTGAAGAATTTAGCTCCAACCACAATCAAGGTAATCAAGGACTTCAGAATTACTGGAAACTTCCAGGCAGTTATGTTGTAGAATCTCCTTGACCAGGATTGGACACCCTTGCTCTGACATTCAATACTTAACCAAAATATCTATAGAGGGCATGCAAAAATAATAAGGACATGCAGTTCACTGAAAAGGGCAGGGAATCACTAACCTTTATAGAGGCGTGGAAGGTTGCTAACTGCAGCAAAGAGCTGGTGGTGATTGACCGAAACCTCCCTAAGTGTCTCCAGTGTAGTTACTTCTTCAGAATTTTTCCTGGACTCCAAGTTGACCTTGTGCATGTCATGAGACACTTCTCTGAGCTCAGCTCGTGCTTCTCGCAATTGACCGAGACCCCAGTCAACACCTTCCAGGTAGGACTGTACAACTGACTTAAAAATGCAAATGAGCAGATTACTTTTCTTGCAGACATTTTTAGATCATTTAGATTTAGATCGGGTTTTTAGAGGCTTTCTAATTGAAAGTATCACTACTTACCTTTAACCTTGAATTAATCGATGCAGTTCGTTGACTCTCTCTTTTCCTGTATTGTCCAAGTCTCTCCAGATGCTCTGGACGACAAAAGACACCTGAGGCCCATTTCAGCGCAGCGCCCCGAGCCAAACACTCGGCTCTCTCCAGCTCTGGCCACACCTCAACTGGGACAAGGGCATCTTTCAGTCAAAATGGGGGGGAAAATACTTAGCCCATGTGATAAAGAAACAAAATAACTATGCCCAGAGCAGAGAAAATCCAATGTGAATTGTACAGTTGTTCAGCTTCAATGTTATGAAGTTATTGCTGATTGTGTAAGAGAATGCATACTTGTTTTTGAAAGCCTTGTTTGACTTGCATAATGAAAGACTTTAACAGTCTCTATATGTTCACGAGACAGATTATTTAAACCAGCATAAGGCTACATCTAAAAGAGACTTTTGAGCAAACTTTGAAACTTCAGCAGATGAATTGATCTCTTCTCCTTAGAATGACTCAGCGGTGTTCTGATCGTTTTGAAGGCTGAAGTTTCAAAATTTCCATTCTGTAAGCCTCAATCCCATGGGTGCTCAAGAGCTGAAACACCCACGGGAAATTATGTAAGAATACAATTACTAAAACACTTTCAGGGCAGAAACTGCATGTTTTTCCCCTCTCCATGAAAAATGACAGAATCATGCAAAACAGAGGTTCATAATTCAGTGACCAATTGTAAGTGCTTGCCAGCTTACAGCTGTGGTCTATGTACAACTGACCATACACTGTTTCTCCGGCCTTTAGTCAGGTGATGTATCTTTTATTCATGACATTACAGTTTGATTTAAAGTCTGATTTGGAGCAAAAAGGCATTAGAAAATTAGAAGTAAAGATACATTTGTAAGACTTTTTAATCCTTTATTAGAAAATGAACAACCCATAAAGCACTAACAATTATGTAATCTTTTCAGCCATGATTTAATTACTTCATTAAGCTGCGTTGCTGTGCTGTCATTCACATTACCATGGTTACACTGACTTCTCTAATTGGTGTCCCTTTCTTCAGGATTGTGGATAATGTAGTACTTCACCAGGAATTTGGCCAAAACCACAATGATTCATGACTTGTACAAGAACCATATACAATCACTTAAAGACCTCAGAGGTTATTGTAGGTACTGAATGTTTTATACATTACTACTAAAACTAAATGTATTTATGGAGAACTGATATTTGCTATTGTATTATTTTGCTTTTATTTGGATATAAACCCTGTGTTCAGGTTTAGTCCCTTTTTGACAGCATTTTTGCACGACACAATGTTATATGTTAAGTACATTGTGCATTATGAATAGGTCTTGTTATTAATTTGCCGTGGTGCTGAAATGCATCCATTTGACCAAATTCAAGTCCTTCAACCCATAGTGTTTTATACATATATAAGGACAAAAAGTCAAGCAGGCTATTATGGCTGGACGTTATGAGGGTAGGTGGAACCCTACATAATTCCCCTGGCAGAAACATATGCTGCTTATATTTAATTTTATGACTTGTCTTTCTTTCTCTTTTATGTAGATATACACTCTAGATCTCTCTACTAGTGCAACATTATGACTTTATAAACAAACGCTTGCATAATGCATATCATCATTGCAAACAAACAGAAAGGATGTGTACCTTCATGATTGTCTCGGCCATTCGTGTCTCCGTCTGACATTTAGGCTTGTTGTTCCACCGTCCACCGTTCTGCCACTAAGAGACTGCCCTGCCCAGAGGGCCTGCTCAGTGTCGCCAGATAGAGCAATCAGCCGAGACGCAGAGAGTAATGAGGAGGAAGAAGAGAGAGGGTGCATACCCACTTCACCGCTAGCCTTGCTCTCTCATACTCCCAGACACATCCTCTGCTCAGAGGCCGGCAGGAAGGGAAGGGAGGAAGGGAGAGAGCGCAAGAGGGACGGAGGGAAAGCGGGCACTCCGCCCTCTAAATGATCCAGATGGTGAGATGTGGGGGTGGCCTTCATGTGCAACAGTGCCTCTCTGTGTCTGAGGTAGTTATAATCCAATATATTTCAGTGGAAGTGCTTGGGATAATCGAACAAAGGTTGTATGTGGTTTGACATAATCTTTGGCGATCATTTGTATTGTTCCTTAAAGTTCTTACCAGTGTCTTGTGATCGCTCACAGCTGCTGGTTGTAGAGCAAACATGAGAGGAATCTAAGTTCAGAGGCCCCTTAATGAAATTGTTTATTTGGTTAAGTGTCGTGGCCTGTGACTTACCCCATGACTGTGTTTACACATCTCTCTGGATCCCCAGACCAGTCTCTACCAAACACAAACCCACACAAATATCACTAACTTAAGTATTAATACACACAGCTGTTGATGAAGATGTGTTGAAATGGATTTTGATGTAAGTTTATTCAAAAATAGACTATAATTACTCAGCCCTCTGGAATGCTTTATTTTAACATTTTAATTGTGTCTCTCTGCACTCTAAATTGTATAATTGACCCTAGTCCAAGGTAAACAGTTTCCTACACAACTATTGTTTAAAAGAACAGTTCGCTTAAAAATTAAAATTCTGACATCATCTACTCTCCCTCAAGTTGTTTCAAACCTGTATGAATGTCTTTCTTCTGCTGAACACCATTGACTTCCATAGTATTTTTTTCCTACTATGGAAGTCAATGGGGGTACATCAACTGTTTGGTTACCAACATTCTTCAAAATATATTCCTGAAAGAAATTCATACAGGTTTGAAACAACTTGAGGGTGAGTAAATGATGACAGAATTTTCATTTTTAAGTGAACTATTCCTTTAATGTTTAGCTTTTCACTCCTTAGTCTCTTTCTCTTTTAACCCCGTTTTAATGTCCATTTCTATTCATTTATTTGGTTTGCTGCCATATAATAAGCAGGATGTCAGATCAGCTGGTCATTACTGCTAAATAAACCCTTTCAGTGAGATACAAGCCTTGATCACCCTGCTTCTGTTTATTTCGCTATAATGACTGGCTGATACAGTACTTTTTGCATCTAGCCGATACAGATTGTTCTGTGCTTTTTGATAGTTTGCAAGCCTTCTAATGCAAAATTCGAAGGCTACGTCTTTTATCGTTCTTCCTTAGCAGCAGTATGTGCTAAAAATAGCTGTGACTAGACTTTGTTGTCTTTGCAGAGCACCAATAACCAGAGGACCGAGACAGACTAACAGAGCATTTCCACTGACGCTAATAGTTCCCTTTGGACTGAAATGAGAAGTGACGTAGCTTCTAGTAGAAGGTTGGAGATGCATCCCTTATAACTACAGAGCAGATACACTGTATATAAGCTATACAGAAGGGAAACTATATAAGAAACTTACCCTCTATTTACCAATCTATTATCAGCTAAGGACTATGCAGCTGTGTGTTTTGTGGTCACCCTCCCCTATCACCACCTTCAATAAAATAAAAACACCACCCTACCGATCGCAGGGAATAGGAAGTCTATTTCAGAAGTAGTCATCCAAACACAGGGAGGACTTCCTGTCTGACATTCCTGACCTGGGCTGACTTCCTGCTTCTCCTCGGCTCTCCCAGACATGGACAGACAAATGTCTTAATTTCAGTCTTAATTTTTTTAATTAGCGTAAGGTTGAATTGTTCGATCTAATCAACAAGGCAAGTTTGAGAGGCTTGCAGCTGTGTGAAAACAAGGGATCTTATTTGTAAATTGGGGCCTAAGAGCATTTGAAAAAATGTCTGTCTTTAAGAACAATTAACAATGTTCGACGCACATCCACTGCTTTGGAGCAAATGCCTTACATTCCAGCATAGCAAAATTTGTGATGTGGTCAGTGTTGGGGTGGTGGCCAATGGCCAAGGTTAGGATTTTGTCTAAGGATGAGGTTAGTTTTTGGGAAGCAAATTTTGGGGAGCATTTGAGAATATATTCATGTAATGACACTTTGGCTTAAGATTTGGCAAACAAAGGAAAGTCTAAATCTATCCAGTAGACTTTGTATTAGGCGTATGGCATGAACAAATTGATTCTTAAAAATATAAGTTAATCTTCCTTTTTAGAATGCTTTAATAAGTTTTAACGTTTGAATGTAGAGTGCATGCATCATGCATCCTTTAATCAAGTAAAAGGAGGCAGAGATACAACTTTATATTGAAGAAAAATATTTCATTAGAAGCCGACACAACTTTTACACTATGAATAAAAGATTTTGTTTCTCTTTTTCTTTTTGTTTTACGAATAGTGTCCTCCAAACAAAAATTTCAGTGTCATCATATTTTTGCTCTGTATATTGAGTAAAGGAAATACTAGCATACCTTCATGCAAGGGTTAATATGAGGAAGGAACGTTTTTTTTTTCTTCTTCTAAATATATTTTATATATGTGTATTAATCAATTTATTAATTATGATGTTTGTTTGCTAAATCAGTGATTTTCATAATTAACTTTTTAAACCTAACAAATAATAGGCAGGTTACAATGTGACAACTTACCCCTTATTTGTGGCCCATTATTCGGTAGCGTTTAAGGAACGAGTCTATAAAAAAAAAGTGATATGGGAAATATTGACAGGAGTAAAAAAATAAAATAATAAAAAAGTGACGATTAGTCCTAGACTACCTAATTTTTTAGAATGAAATACAGTTCTTGATGGTCTTAAATGTTATACATGACATAATAAGCTTGTCTGTGTGGTTGACACCCAAAGCTATGATGGATTCTATGAACAAACCTCTGCTTTCAAAGTCCAGGCTTTGATTGGCCCATTTAAAGTTCGGGAACACATTTGACTGCCAACAGCAAGCGTTGCCATATTTTAATGTCATTCAAGGGTGTTAGAATGAGCAGGAGATTAGATGGGGGCCCCTAATTATTTTGGCTTTAGTTCTGGATTAACCCTCTGTTCTGTCGACTTCAATTCACACTCGCCGTTTGATGAAATGTGAACTGACATAAATTCCGCGGCTCACTTTCAATCCGATTATGCAGTTAAATCACCGCAGTTCGAACCCAAGCAAGAGACTCTGGCGGGTCCCTATTCTCCGGGTCCTCCGAAGCCCTGACAGCTCCTCCCCGAAACACAGGGACCCACGCTACCTCCTCACAGGACCCACGCTACACTCTTAACCCCACATGAATAGGGCCTATTCAGCGAGGTAACGCTCAAGCACAACCTAAATATTGTTTTTATGAGCCGCAAATAGGTGGCACCTCCAAAATAAAGCTCGTTTCTTGAATTCCCATCGTGCTTGGTCTTTTTGAAGGAGGAACAGCGCCATGTCACAATGACCGGGCTTGTGTTGTTGGCCACATTTGGAACAAGAGGAACACAAGAAACCGACATACCGTTGAAAACGTTTAAATGCATTGCGTTAATTCGCCTAAGGTCGCGGAACACAATCAATTTTAAAACGGTGCAATAGAGCTAAAATTACATGGGGTTTAGCTATTTTCTCAAGGGAACAGCTTTGTTTTGGCAGCGCGAGAGAGACAATTTCTTTACAAAGAAGACTCTTTAGCGCCTTCACGCAGTTTAAATCTTGATATTTATGTGGGTAAATGAGAATGTCCGAGATGATAAAAGGTAGAACGGTTTTAAATCATATACGCCAAGTTTGTAGTGATGTAATCTTTATAGGCTATTCAGGTTTGTTTCAGTATTTTTAAAGAAGACGCATTTTCCCTTCCCCGCAAATAAAGAACTTTAATCAGCTTTTTAGCTTTAACCAATTTTTTCCAAATAAACCTTAACATTTAAAACATACACTTGTGTGCAATTTATTGAACTCTTTGACGTCATTTGAACATTAGCAATAAACAATTAAAAACCTTTTTTTTTTTTTTTTTTAAATAAAATGTAATATATCATATAATATTGTTTTACTACAATATAAAACAATCCCCATCAAGTCTTAAAACGGGAATACACTTGTCCTTATTTTGGGCTGATTTGAAAACTCGCATGATACATACACAATTGTATTTTGTTAGGCCACCAGCAGAGGGCGATGTCAGCGCGGATCCTGCAGAGAAAGTGTTTTGAATTCATAATTCTAAAGCCATCTAAGACTATTTAAATAGGGTTTCCCATGAATTTGCAATGTATTTCCACACTAATTACGATCACACGGTTCTGAATAATAAATACTTTATTATCTCTCACTGCTGATATAGTTGCTGTCTTTATGTTGACAGTCCCACTGACATGTAAAGGATTTATTATGGATATGGACTATAATAAATCATGGACTATGAAAATGTGTGTGTGTGTGTGTGTGTGTGTGTGTGTGTGTGTGTGTGTGTGTGTGTGTGTGTGTGTGTGTGTGTGTGTGTGTGTGTGTGTGTGTGTGCTTATTTTTCTATCCCGGTGGGGACTTCAACCTGAATTCACAAAGACTCAAGGGAACTCATGGTCCCCATTAGGAAACAAGATTATAAATCATATTATGTTTTTTGAAAATATAAAAATGCAGAAAGTTTTCTGTGATGGGTAGGTTTAGGGGTAGGGTTAGTGTAAGGGGAGAGAATATACAGTTTGTACAGTATAAAAACCATAACGTATATGGAGAGTCCCCACAAAGATATAAAACCAGACAAGTGTGTGTGTATGGAGAAGTGTTTATGTGAAATATGTATATACGGAAAAGTGATAATGTGACTAGTATTATCTATAATAGTTCTAATTCATACTTAAAATATACTTATACTTTAGTATAGTATTCCTTTGTTTAAAAAAACCCAACCATATATATATTATTATTATTATTATTATTATTTGCAACAGAAAAGGTTTTTGTTGACTGGCATTTTTACAGACTAATTTCAATAAGGCCAAAGGGCCAAATTTGATCAATCCATGTGTTGCTTTTTAACAGTCATAAACTTAACTGAGATATTAAAAATAATTATATTCTTAATTCATTCTAGTTTTTAGTTAATGGCCTTGTTACAATACTTAATTTAATTGAAATGTAATTGTTTTGTAGTACAATTAAGAGATTCCAGGTTTCTTTGTTTAACCCTTTGGTGAAAACTGTTTTCTATAAAATGTTTCTTTTTCTTTTACCAAATACTTTAAATCAATTGTAACTATTATTGTTCAGTTAAGAGTGGGCACTCTTGAAGAAAGATTTGCATCTGCTCAGTAATTTGCCTGAACTTTCCAACCCACGACAAGCAAATGTTGGACTATTGTTCTGTCCGGGCGAAGGAAATTGCAGTGAGCAAAGTGATTTTACTTGAGTTCCTGTAGTACATGTGGTTTTCTTGTCTTACATTGATTGGCTCACAAGGTCCTGACAATTATTGATCCAGACGGGGAAATCTGACTGTAGTTGAGGAGGTTTAGAGAAATAAAAAATGGTGTATTACCAATGTATATGAAGCTAGTAACAGTTCTAGATTCAATTTAGTTAAGAGTTCCTTTGCAAACCCAGCTGCTTTCAGTTAAAAACTCTAAAACTATAGTGAGTTTCACTTTGTTGCACATAAACATGTAGCAAGTTTCAGCATTCCGCTTTGTGGAATGTTTTGCTGAATCTCACATAATGTTCTCGAGTTGTTCTCTTCATATTTAACGCTTTTGTCCTCTTCCAACAAGTCCAGTGATTTTCCCAGGAGTAAGAAAGAGAGCATTGAAATCTCCAAATTGGTATGGACCTCACCAACTCGCCAAAGCCTCTTTGGCAAATCTCTGTTTGATTTGACACTCTTGTTTGCCGTTGCAAAATCTTTCTTTTGTAGTGTCTGGATAAGCTTAATGACTTCTTTAACTTGCAAGCGCCTTCCAAAGCAAGGAAATATAAGAAGGATACTTTCACAGAAGAACTGCTCTGATCGAGGTTTTGCATCTGGAGGAAAAAGCCTCAAATCTATGCAATTGAATTCACCTTAGTGAATATTTCCAAGCATGTTATCATGTTACTGTGTTCAGAGGCCAGAGAAATGGAAAGAAAAGTTGGAAACTGAGAGCAAGTTTGTGTGAGTATTGAGTACACAGTGTGGACCCACCACAGCACAATTCAGGGCAAACATGGCCACAAACGCCTGTATTAAGGGATCAATCAGGGTTTGAATGGACCAGCATTAACTGGTTTACTAACACCTGTAATAACTATCAAACAAGTGGTAATCTCATAAGCCCCCACAGCATTTACATATTCCTCATTAGCTTGTTCAAACCTGAAGGATGCACTTTCTCTCTGTTGGCGGTCTCAACTCCTGCACTCTGACTGCTTGGGTGGCTCGGTGGCTAAGTGACCGGTCTGAATGTGATATGTATATGTATGTAAGGGATTATCTGTATTAGCATCAGCGTTTACCAATGCGGCCATATTCTTAACATGGCTCTGGATAATTGGAATGGGAGGAGAAGATGCCTGATCCATTAGTTCATTCTGTTTGCTTAGTGGATGGGTCGCCCGTTCTTCAATTTCACCACTGGGGAACGTTTTTGTGGAAAGGGTGCGTACGTGTGTGCGAGGACTTCTTGATGCTTACTAAACCTAAGCAGATTCCACGACAAAGCAAATGCCTTGAAGTCTTTGCATGGCTCGCACATAGTATCGGGAGTTAGGCCAAATACCGTAGATTTTTCAAGTGACTCTTGAGGGAGTGACCCAATCAGACCACACAATCTGTGCTCTACAACAGAGAGATCTTTGAAATTTATAAACACCTTAAAAAAAAAAAAGCCCCATTCTTGCGGCGATAATGCTGTGCTTTCGAAGCTCGCCATCAAATGTGCCGAAAACTACTTCAAAGAAAATTGAAATGTAACAAATTCTGTCAGGGTAGAAAAGGATTATTGTAAGGCTCTAAATGGAGCTCATTTTGCCTGCATTGTGTTTTTTCTTTCTTTTTGGTTTGGTTGGTTGGTTTTCTTGAGCAGCTGATTGAACATCTGTACTGGAATTCCGATTGCATCAATTCAATACAGTCTGGTTCATTTTAAATATAATTAAAAAAAATATTTTAAATAATATAATATAATATAATTTCATATATTATATATAATGTTTACCCTAGAAGCAGAAGAATGGAAGAAAAAAGAAAACCACACTGTAAAAAAAGTTGCTGACTTAAACTTACAAAGTACAATCAACTTGGATGTTTAAGTAATTTCAACTTAAATTATATTAAACGGACTTTATAAATTATACGAGATTCAAAAACTTCTTTTTTTTAAAGTTGAAAATTGCTTAACTTGTTTTGATGAGTTAAAGCAATGTAAAAAAATATATATTATCATAACTTATTGATCATATCATTTTTTACAATGATGTAAAAATATGACAAAATATATATATTTTAAATAATTTTTTTTATTTAAATATTACAAATGTATTTATACATATGCATTGTATTAATTTAGTATTTATTCATATTTAAATGTTTATATAATATTTAGTGAATAATTATTAATAAATATTACATTATATGAATATAATATAATATTTCATATATTATATATAATATACAATGTTCACCCTAGAAGCAGAAGAATGGCAGAAAAAAAGAAAACTATGTAAATAAATATGACAAAATATGTATTAAATATTTATAAATATTATGTTAAGTAACATATTTTATTTAAAAAGCTGAAATATTAAAGTATGTAAAGATATGTATTATGTTAATTTTGTATTTATTCATATTTAAATGTTTATATTATAATATTATATATTATTTAATGCATTGTATAAATATAACATTATATTTACATATTTATATAATATCATGTATTTATGTATTTTTATATATATTGTTTTGGTATTTTATGTATGTATTGAAATAATAGCTAGTATTTATTTTATAAGTATTATGTTGTGTTTAACATAATTTAATATAACAGAATATGAATTCTATATACAAAAAATTAAGAAAATACATATTAAATATTTGAATGGCTAACTGTTCTAATATGAAAGTGTTTTAAACATAATAAATGTACAATTGTTGGTGCGTTTCTTTAAAGCATAGTAATGTCTAATTCTTCCCCCATAATATTTCTTCAAATGACACCAAGTTAAATAGCTCACACAACTAGACAATAGTTCCTAACTAATCAATACTGCTCTCTGTGTTTTCTAGTCTAAATATCTGCATTGTTTTGATCACTTCATCTCAAGATCCCCCTGGATTTTGGCCCACTTAACCCGTCAGGTTCTTTCTCTTCAGCCGTACAGGGATGGAAGCCTCCGGCTTCTGGTCGTGACAGGGGGCAGCTCAACCAGTGAAGAATGGTCCAGGCAGCTGGTGTGACTAAGCCATGCCTTGTAAGGACGGGGCGGAGTGGCGTAGACTGAAGGCAGGGAGGGAGGTGAGGCGGATTGGGAGGGGGGACCATCAGGCTCTCCGCAGAAAACACTGTCTTTTACATCGCACCAACTGTTCACATTTTCAACGCCGACCCCCTTTTTTATTCTTCCTGCCAGAGCTTTGTTAACAAAACAGTTTACTAAGTGCTGGTAAGACATGTGGTTAATAAAGTGCAGAGGGTGCCGTCAAAGACCTATGCCGTCCATATGGACCACGCCAAGCATCCGTATTGTCCTCCTGTCATTCCACTACTTAACAGGACCAAACTGCATTAGATCACTAGAAAATAACAGCACATGCTCAACCTGATGCTTCTGTTGCTAGAATGCCATAATACCCCCAAAAGCAAATTTTTCGGCATCACACGCATCTACATTTCCGACTTAATCTTAGCTAATATTTGCTGAGTGTCAAAATGGCTGAACATGATAGTTCACCCAACAATGAAAATTCTCTCCCTAGAGTAAATTATGAGAGATATGTCGGTATGACTTTCTTTCCTCTGCAGAAAACAAAAGAAGATAATCTGAAGAATGGTAAAGTCCAAACAACTTTGGACCCCATTGCCTTTCATTGTGCAGAAAACCCCCCCAGCATTTGTTATGATACTTCCTTCTGTGGAGCACAAAAAAAAAAGGTGAGTAAACGATGACAGTATTTTCATTTTTGTAACAGAAAATGAACCGTTTGAAACACTATCCACACACTCTGTATGTCAACAAAGCGTTCTGCTCCACTTCTGATGATATGGCTAGTGATATAATGTGACTTTAACTAGATCATCTTTTCCTTATTCACACAGTAAGATACCCTGGGGAGCTGACAATGGATCCTTTGAGAGAGGAAGGGAGGTCTGCACTGGCCAAAGGTTAAACAGGGCTTTTGGCTGGTGATAAATCACTATTAAATGAGGCCTGCATTGCGGCGCATTGTCGTTGCTCACTTTCAAACCCATTACCTTCTGGTTGTAAAGCTGACACAGCTAATGAACTGACTGCTTTGAACTGGGGCCACAATATTGACTGGTTGCTTGGGGCAGATGTCTCAAGTCAAGCGACTAGTAAATGTACATTTGATTAAGAAAGACTCTTCGGGTCTTTGGGGGTGGAGATATTCTGAGGGGGTGAGGCTGCTTGGATAGCAGGGGGCTAGTCTACACTAAATGAAAACACTTGAGGAAGTTCATATTAAAACAATTGGGCTGACTGAATCAGGCTGATGAAAGAGTGTAAGGCATGCTGTTTGATTTTGCCAAAAGACAAAAGACTGCTAATGATTAGCCGAGACGTGGTCAACTCACTTCCTTTAGGATACTGATGCTTTTCTGGTGCTGATGCTGGGTTGATTGACATTTGTGAAAAGTGAAAGAATTTTGTGTTTAAAGTATATGTTGTGACATATACACTAATATAAAACTTAATTTAGTCCAAAATACTTAATTTTTTTAATCTATTGTTTCTATAATTATTTTTATTTATTTTTTTCAATAAAGTGTTTTTGCTTGAGATGCTTTTGTCTTAAAAAATAAATGTAATGCAATGACATACCTACATTTTCTATGTGATTTAAAATACTTTTATTGCCACTTTATGCTACCTTTAGACATATAAGTAATGTATTGCTAATTTTCACCATTTACAATAAATTCATTTTCCACCTCTATAGCAGATTTCAGCTTATAGTGATCTTTAACAGCTGAACCCAGTTGGAGGAAAGGCCCTAAAAGAAGCATGACTAACCGTTATCTTGTGTTGCCGGTGAAGGATGGGGAGCTGAAGCAGTGTTGAGATGTGCTGATTAGCATATAATTGGTCCTTTTGTATTAAACACAAGGAATTAGCCTCCTGTTCAGCGTGCTGTTAGCAGCCTGGTTTCCCATTCATTTCAAGAGAGAGCGAACACACGGCCTGCTGGGAACTGCATCTGACAGAAATGGAAAATCACCAAAAATTAAAAAAACATAATATATTATCTATCTATCTATCTATCTATCTATCTATCTATCTATCTATCTATCTATATTATCTAAATCAATCTAACTATATCTAAATCTATATTATCTAATCTTTATCTATCTATCTATCTGTCTGTCTATCTATCTATCTAGCTATATTATCTAAATCAATCTATCTATATCTAAATCTATATTATCTAATCTTTATCTATCTATATCTATCTATATTATCTAATCAATCTATCTATATCTAAATCTATATTATCTAATCTTTATCTATCTATCTGTCTGTCTATCTATCTATATTATCTAAATCAATCTATCTCTAAATCTATCTAAATCTATATTATCTAATCTTTATCTATCTATCTGTCTATCTATCTATCTATATATATATATATTATCTATATCTAAATCTATCTAATCTATATTATCTAATCTTTATCTATCTATCTATCTATCTATCTATCTATCTATCTATCTATCTATCTATCTATCTGTCTGTCTATCTATCTATCTATCTATCTATCTATCTATCTATCTATCTATCTATCTATCTATCTATCTATCTATCTATCATCTCTTCATCTAAATACAACTATCTATAAATATTATCTAAATCCATCCATCATTCTAATCTATATCTATCTATCTATCTATCTATCTATCTATCTATCTATCTATCGATTATCTAAAATGATCTATCTATCTATCTATCATTGCACTTTTACGATTTTATGATCTTCCATAATCAATTTCCTGATGTTTTCTTCATTTATTTTTGCCCAGTAAAAGATCTTTCATCTCTTGATGATTCTCTGATCACTAAAGCTAAACATGTAATCTGGTTATTTCACACTCGTCCGTTATCCACACAGTTACACCATTAGTCATCATATTGACCCAGCCATTTTCATGGTGCGCCCGTTGTAAATTTGTTGTTACATGGTGTGTCTGCCACGGTCCCCGCAGCATATTTGTTTGGGTCGCTCGCATGTTTGTGTGAGAGTGTGTACAATGCTTATGCAGGGGAGTGTGTGTAGGGCCTGCCAAGCTGCCCCCCCCCAATCTCTGATAAATGGACTGTGGTCAGTCTGGGGGTGGTGGGGGGTTCACGAGGCCCCACGGGGCCAACACTGCTCTCGGATGCAAGGATGAGGTGGACCCATGCCAATTATGGTCTTTTGTGTGTGCTAACTTTGTGATTGACATCGGCTCTACCCTCTCCCCATGGACCCCATTTACACATACTGGCCAGTAACTGACCTGCACAGGGGAGGCAGCGCATTTACCGAACTCTCAACTGGCTTGGCCTTCAGTCGCTTGCAGAGTTTTTAAGCAGAGATTAACTTATGACTTCAGGTGAGACGTTTGTTATTTTCTTATAATTACAGCCACTTTGTTGGATTAGCGAAACAAGCTTAAAAATGACACATTTGCGAAGCAAGACCAAGTGTGTTGGGTAAAAGTTTTTGCTACTTTATATGTGTGAAGATCGGGCATCAGTTAGGGGTCATTAAGGCATCATCTGTAAATCCCACACATTCCTGCTCATGAAGACACAAGCATCAGCAGCGAAATGATCTCATTGTGACTTTCTCTTTAATTTTCAATCAATTTATAAGGGTTTGCCTTTTCCTGCCTCTATCAATGAGCTCTCTTTCTCTGTCTTTTATTTTCTCCCTAAAGACAGCTGAATGAGCATGCAAGAAGATGTGAGCATAATGACCCCGGCAATGGTGACAAAGCCTAATTGGTCACGGAGGCCAGTGGCTAATGAGCTGAAAAAATGAGCCCATGGGTGTGTAATAACTGTATTTTCCTCCATTTCTTCTCCTTTCGTCACAGTCCTGTGTGGCATTTTTAACCAACTAAAATGGCACCAGATGCAACAGGGCTCAGACATTTTGACTTGAATTGGGAAACCATATGTTCAGATAAGTCATGGTTTCCCTTTTCCCACAGGCAGGGGCCAGTGCATCTGTGAGGAAAAGCACTGGTGGCCAGGAAGCCTTGCTTTACGACTTTACACAAGAGCTTACGGTCTTGGACAGCATTACTTAGGCATAAGGTTTTTGCTTTAAAAAACAAAACAAAGGGCGAAGAAAGGAAGAGAAACAAGGATGTAATGGTGAATGATTGAGATGTGATTCTTTTTGCCTTACTCGAAAGGAAAAAGCCTTAAAATAGACAGTAATTTAAGTTTAAAATAAAATAAGTTCACTTAGTTCATCCGAATATGAAAATGATGTCATCATTTTCTGATAGCTTTTTAAAACCAAACTTTTTTTGTGGAGTTAAAGAAGAACCTCTAAGCTGCTCTTTTCTATACAAAGCACTATTTCAGTCTTTACATCACACAAAGCGATCATATGGCTTCAGAAGACTGAATATAGCACACAAGATGTATGCTTTTATGATGCTTTTTCTCCTTTTTTGGAGCTGGACAGCCCCAGTCCCCTTCCACTTTTATTATATGAATATCTATTTTTGTGTTTCACAGATGAAAGAGTGAGTAAATTATGACAGAATTCATGTTTGAGTGAATTATCCTTCACAAATTTTTTTATCTATTTATAAAATTGTGAATTTAAAAACAATAATTTGTTAAATGCATAATTTTTTACATCAAATTCTAAAATATATATATATTTTAAATTAGTGAACATATTTCAGCAACTCAGCGAAACCTTAAACACAGGCTTTATTTCACCAGCTCTTGCTGCTCACTTCAGATTCTCCATGACTTCAGTCAAGTGAAGTTACTACCTCTGTTTTTTTTAATATACTGCACTTCTTGCCCTTATGAACCTGTTGAGAGCCTCTGAAAGGGACCTAAGGAGTGCTACTGGTCCCTGAAAATTGTGCTGACTGTCGGGCCGAAAGGGGGAGAGTCTGCTTTTATTCAGTGCCTAAGATAACAGCATACAGAATGATAGACTTCTCTGAATTGTTTGTTCCTCTCGCCCATTGTTCTTCCCTCCATTCAATGAGTCTCTTAGCCGCACTTGAGGGGGGCCGTCACAGGTAGGAAGGCAACTGAGCTTATTCCCAGCACATGCTTGATTGCCTCCTTATAGACTCTCACTCTCAAGGCTCTGAAAGGCCTTGGCGGCCTGGTGAATAAACTACTGCTCGCTTCCATAAACTTTTTCTCCTCCCGAATTTTCCGAGGATGTGAGCAGAGGAGCTCAGAGCCAGGCTCGGGGGAAGCGTCTGAAAGGGAGTCTGTTTGAGAATCAAAGCCCACTGGGTCCACCCTCTCTGCACACGCACAAAGAACGGGGTGCAACAGACCCTGCCCACCGAAGAGCAAACTTCTTATTTTCACCAATGCAGGTACGGCCTGTTAAACCACGCAGCGAAACTACTTTTTCTTTAATGAACAAAATATCTTAACGTGCTTCATTTCTTTAAGACATTGGTTGCCAACCATTGTGCTTCAGTTGGGAATCTGATAGTGATTGAAGATCTCATTTTAAATTAATTTAGCTCAGACTTGACTTACACATAGTAGCTATACAGTGAGTGATTGTTTGTTGAAATCGGTCTGACTGTCTTGTCTCCTTCCTGTGGATTGTTCTTCTCTTGTTAATGAGGATAGACTGACAGTGGAACATGCTGGGCTTTGGTACCAGATCTTTAACTACTTTAAAGACATGTTAACTATTACCACCAACGTCAAAGGGTTTTAAGCCAATAAGACAATGCGGATGCCGACAAACGTGCTTTTACAGATCACATGAAAGGGATTGAGTCATGTCATGCCAAAGAGTTAGACAAAGAAATCACATCAGATCTTATGTAAAAAGAACAACACTTGCATAATAGTAGTTTAGGACCCTAAACTGATTGATTTAACAAAAGAGATCAGAGATAAAAAAAATCCCAAGAACATAGAATGACATCTCTTTGAAATCCGAAAATATTGTTGCCATTCATTGCTTTCTGGACTTAACTGAGCTTTTTTGGCTTAATCGCATAATGAATGAAATCTTAGTGTTTGAGAGACTAAAAGCAGTAGTTCGAGGACCTTTTTTAATGTCTCCACATATAGGATATTGCTTTCTGACACTTGCATGTTCTCCACCTGTTTAAGGAATGTTGTAAAGATGTCCATCAGAAATGTTTTAAGTTGGTTTGATTGACATTGTCTTTGAGAGGGAATATACTCTGCTTAAACATTGTCTTCATATGCTCTGTGTTTAGCTGTTGGACTGTGACCCCTCCATCTGTTCAGGCTAATCTGCCCATTATTTGGACAATAACTTCTTTCTCATGCAGGATACACTCAGTCCTCCATCAGCAAATAATTTGAGTTTAACACTGTATGCATGATGTTAAATTAGCAGATTTGTAAATCAATTGAACTGACTTTGTATAATACTGTAGGGTATACTTACTAGCTTGACATTTATTAAATGTTGAGAAACTGTACTTGTTTCTGATTTGTCAATGACATTGTGTGTTCAGTCACTTTGAATAATCACCACTATACTGTATAGTTGTCTATTGTCCCCCGCAGCTGTGCGAGTTTCACATATCACTCCGCTGCCTTTTTCTTTTTGCATAATAAAATAAACTTTTTAAAAATTAAATTCAAATAATATAATTGGTAGTCCTAACTCTAAATCTGAATGAGATATATTTGAAGAAAAATTACCAGTGATTGCACACGTCAGTTCTATATGAGGCAATTTTTTATGTTGCTTGGCATACAAAAACAGCTAGATAGATAGTTATATATAGATAGATAAACAAATGTCACACACACACACACACACACACACACACACACACACACACACACACACACACACACACATATATATAAGCGCTTCAGATATGTGCGCATGCAGGAACTATAACTAACGAGTAATATTCTTGAACTTGAATATTTAAATTGTCAAGGCTTAAACTTTCAAGCTGATGAAGCGCTGGCTGGTCAACGAGCGTCGTTCACGTTTGTTCACGTTCATTCATTGTTAGAATTCATAAAAATGTTACCGGCCGACTGGCAAGTGACACCATTTCCACATACACACCAACACCGATTTTTACTCGCATTTGGCGCTTGGTGAGTGTGAATTTTAGGCCCTGTTTATATGAATTAATGAAGCTTAATTTAATGACTTCAAGTGGTGTATTGCTTTAATTGGACACACACACTCACACCTTAATGAAATATCTCCTCGTTAAAGCATTTCTAACATGATTCGTCGCTAAATGACACCGAAGGCCACACCGGGCCATGGTGTACAATGACTGACAGCCTGAGGAGTGACATCATGAACCGGGACACCCCAAGCAGTGGCCAAATCTCCTCAAGATCACAGGATCTCTCTGCTTTAAAGCCACTGTTTATAATCTGACTTATCACTGAGTCACTCAGGGTTGATGCAGAAGATTAGAAAAAATCTCAAGGAAATATGAGAGAACAGCTTTTCGTGCCTTTTGTTGCCGGCCTTGACCCCATGTGTCTTCCCAGTCGAGAGAAACTATAAGCTTAGATCAAGGAAAACATTAAAGGGAGAGAGAGAGAATAAGAAGTAAATGTATTCATAAAATCAGTAGGCTCCTGGGAATGGGATTTATGTAGAGCAAGCTGTTACCTTTCATATGGGAACCTGTTTAAGTTGTCTAAGTGAGAGAAACACTGACTGAATTTTGACAGAATTGTTTTTGTGTTGTTGCCGAACGTAAATCTCAAAGTAACGCATAAAACGCAAAAAGAGACGTTTCTTAAGGAATTCTTTTCTCTCCCATCTGGAGCGACGCTTAATGGATAGCGGATCCCCCCACATACACCCCTGAACCCCATCTCATTCAAGTGAAGTTGTCCATTAATTAATCTCTATGTTTTTCTCTCCAAACACTTCTTCTGTGGCTCCTCTCTCCTTTCATGGTCGTTTTACACACACACTCGTGAGCAGCACTATGGGAAAGAAAGCCCTATAGTCAGCCACAAGTGTCTTAATTAAGGCAGAGAATTGCAAGCAGGCTCAGCTTATTTGGGATTCCTTTCTTGCATGCCGAAAGAAGCCAGGGAGAAGTGTGAAGTTGCACTTTAAGTTCAGCTTGTTTGCCGCTGCCAGTATAAGGTCTTAATAGATACAATGACTTGGAGAGGTTTTCAAATTAAAACTGGCAAGACCCCTCCACTGCCCATGCCATTCACTCTCATTATTTCCAATATGAGGAGCTGAAAGGGAGAAGAATACAGCATCTTCAAAGTCCCCCTTCAAATAACCCTTGTTGGTAATTAACAGTGTAGATAGGTATCGTCTTCGTTTGTCATGGAGAGACGAGGGTGAAGGTTCTGGGTGTCTGAGTCTCTCATTTCAATTGCTGTGAATTAAATACTGTTTCATTTCTCAAGGAAGGCTTTCCAGCCTTTCTAGAAATGTGACGATTGCTGTGGAATTAATGAGCAGAACTCAGGAAGACTGACAACACTGCCTCTGAATATGCTCAGAGGTTGCTCATGAGATCTGAAATCATCTGTTATGTTTTATTTTGGTACATTTTAAACGGTTAGTTCACCCAAAGATTCATTCTGTCATTAATTACTCACCCTCATGTCGTTCCAAACCTGTAAGACTCTCGTTCGTCTTCGGAGCTCAAATGAAGATATTTTAATGAAATCTGAGAGCTTTCTGTCCCTCCATTAACAGCAGCGCAGCCACTTTTTACCACAGCACTTGTTTTGCTTCATAAAGTTGAGGTTAAACCACTGGAGTCACATGGATTACTTTAATGATGTCTTTAACTTTCTGGGGTTTAAAAGTAGTAGTTGTGTAGCTCCCAATGGAGGGACAGAAAGCTCTCAGATTTCATTAAAAAAAATCTTCATTTGTGTTCCAAAGATCCTTACGGAACAAATGCCTTTGGAACGACATGAGGGTGAGTAATTAATGACATAATAAAAATTTTTGGGTGAACTAACACTTTAAAGAATGTTCAAGTATATTTGTCTGAAGATTAAAAACAGATACAAATGAGACATTTTTGAGTATAGAATTATAAAATTATTGTGAATATCATGGATTAGATCATTTGGAAATCTTGTTTGAATTCATAGAAATTTTTCGACTAGTTTAAGGTTTGTTATCTTGGTGAATCTGAGCACAGTTTAAGATGTTGATGAAATCTGTGTTAAAACTCTGGAGAAGTCACATGTGAGAATAATTTGTCTCAGGAGAAAATCCTGAGAAACAGGAGACCTAATATAAAGTTATTTATTTGAATATATTATGTTTATTTTATTTACTCTTAATTTAATCACATTGTTGTGTCTAAAAAAAATGTCTTTACCATGGTTGATGTTTATATTCAGTACACTGGGTCAAAAGTTTGGAATAATTAATATTTTTTTGTTTTGGAAAGAAGACTCTTATGTTTCATTTATTTTACTATTTTATTATACTGTGAAATATCAACACATAATAATATTTAAATATTTTTAAAATCGAATTTATTTCTGTGATAGCAAAGCTGAATTTCCAGTAGCCATTACTCCAGTCTTCAGTGTCACATGATCCTTCAGAAATCATTCTAATATGCTGATTTAAAAATGTTTTGACCAGTATAATTAATTTATATAGTTATTTGTAATATATACTTATATGAGCTCACTTCTTTCAACCAGAATCTGTTTAATATTGCATGCTACTTGGAAATTTTAAGCCAGTTTCTCTAAAAACAGTGCAATAGTCTTGTGGCCAAGTCCTTGGACGTGACTTGGCTCAATGTCTATTAAGAATACTGTTCTCTTTGAGACGACGGCCCTGAATTCATCCTCATTTTCACTCATCTTTTCAAACTGCCCCTTTTGTTCAAATCAAGAGATGGGAGAAACCATCAGTATGTAAATTGCATGCTCATATGAGACTTGCTCATGTTGCTCTATCTATTGAGCCACCCTTTCTATTCCCAGATTTATCCCTAAAAAAAAAGAGAAACAATTATTTGGATGACAAAAGAGTGGGGGGTAACGACTCGTAACGCACGCAAGAGAAATCACATTGGTGGGGGAATTACAGAATAATTACACATATGCCCGGATTGCCAGCATTCATGGGCTCTGACAATATTTTAAGGATTAGAGATGTTAGTGGCGCGGCCCTCTGCTAGAGAAGGAGCTCGCAGATGCATTCAAATGCAAAAGCATACCGTTAGGAGGGGGTAATGCCGTCTGTCTGTACCGCTCGATACACTTTTGTGAAGGGCGTCCCATCCAACAGATTCGGCCACTTGATGCCCAGATCTGCTCTCAGGGAAGAAGTAGTTAACAAAGACGGACAGCCTCTTTAGGATAAAAGTAATTATCTTGAAGCTGATAAAAGTACTGCTTGACTGAAGCCTTCTGAAAACTATAACAGATAGCATATTTTTGTCTTGAGCGTAATCCGAAAAGTTGAATGCATGACATGGAACAGTTTGATTTGGAGTAAAAAAAAAAAAAAAAACATTGCAAAGATGTGTTTTTGCTGATTTCCGTCCTATATTCTTTTAAAATAAATATTCCAATTTCAACACAAGTTAAGCTTGATTGACCTCATTGGCATACTATTAATCATCACACAAAATAATCTTGATTTGACGCTTATTTTCTTGTAAAAAGGCAAAAATGGAAGTTATATTGATGCACTTACAATAGAAGTGGATGAGGCCAATTTATGGTGGATTTAAAAGCAGAAATGTGAAGCTTATTTTATAAAGCACCTAAATTATTATTATCTGTATTATTTGAGCTGTAGAGTGGTTTAAATAATTTCTACAGTCATTTTAAGAGTTTTAGTGTTTATGACATTAAGTTATCATTGCAAAAAAGTTATAAAATTGGAAATTTTAGTCACACTTACATCATGTTAAATTGCATAGGTCTTGCAATGTTTACGGATTGGCTCCATTCATTTCCATTGAAAGTGCCTCATTGTAACCCAGATTTTTGCTTTTCTTAAAAAAAAAAAAAAAAAAAAAAAAAAAAAAGGAGAGACAAGTGACAAATCCACAAATGCCCAACTTGTATTAACACCTGAATATTCCTTTAAGGCTGATAATAATTACTATTTGCATTTACACCCCCAACCCAACCCCCCCCCGCCCCCTCAAAAGTAGCCTTTATGATTTTTCTAAATTTTTAAAGCTGCAAGCAGCAGTATCTTGTCTGTACGGTCCATGAAATTCCCTCATTGTTGATGTTTAGACATGGAAATGTAAGGCATTCATGGGAACTAAAGCCATGAAAAATGGATGAAATTACAGTCTGTTCGGGTGAAAGGGCCAGAGCAGGCGAAGCACAAAGGCAGATATTGTGGTGTTAAAAGTCTGGTGACTCTAACAGGTGAAGGCCTCCAGTGTGTGGCGACGGCACGTGAATGTGACCGGACAACAGGCGTCCTGCTGGGAAACCACAAAGAGGGAGCAAACACCATAACCACCAAGACACTGAGCGCATCAAGTGCCTGCTTTCACTCTCGCCTAACCTTTGGACTTCTTCAAGTGTTACAGATATGGCACATTTTGGCAAACCAGTAGCAGCCAATGGGAGATGAATGACCAGTGAACGCTTTCATTTGCAGAGACCCCTTTTCAACAGGGGCTAATATGCGGAGAGCAGGCGTTGCTTGGGAATAGCCGCAAGTTCCTCTTCGCTTTTTATCTCTCTGTGTGTGCATGTGTGTGTGACGGCAACCCTTGAGAAATCTGATTTGGGGCCCTGACTGAAAGGAAGGCAGGTTGAGCGTGTGTTATAATCTTAGAGAAGGTATGGTGAACATGACACGGCTCTCAAACTGAGAGCAAAATATGCAAGTGATTGCTCTCTGAAGAGGAATGCATTTGTTTGTTTTTGTCTTATTTGTTGTCTGTACTTTCATCTCATATCTACAATTATAAATATATAGTTATATGATTATATATAATATAATTATATCATATGATCTAAGAAGTTCTTAGATATTTAATCTATGTATTCATGTTGATTTCATTTAAAAAAATTCAACATATAAAAAACATACCATTTTCTATAACAACTGACTTCAAAAATGTAAAAGAATCCAATATTTTATGTTTTCTTTTTGAATACATATGTTTTTTAAATCATTATTTTCAAACATGTTTTGAACGTATTTTAAGGTACTTATTTTTTAAATAAAAAAATAAAAAAAGAATTGTCACAACAACAAAACGGCTTACTGTGTGTGTTGGTTAGACCAACCTAACTTTGATTTGGCAGACAAAATTTGTCTTTACATTTCAAATTAATTTAATATATTTCACATACTGCAACAATAATATTAATTATAGCCTGATCTAACTTCTTTTTAAATTAATTTAATTAATTAGACTTTTTTACTTTTAATTAATTAGACTTTTTTTAATTTTTAGTCTCTAGTCTAGACAGTTATACCACCTAGAAATGTTTTTAATTCAAGCCCCATGTAAAATATTGAAATTCATTTTAATTCAGAAAACATGTTCATTACAAGACATGTAAAAAAAAAAAAAAACCTGATGATACTGGGAATGAAGTTATGTCAGTATATCTATAATGCTCTTTAAAAAATATAATTTGACTGTACTATCAAACTTTGTGTTACTGTTCTCTGATGTTGCAAATAACATGCTCTTCTTGTCTTCTAACAGAGTGTGTATCTAACATAGACATGTTTCTACTGACGGCCTGAGCTCGACATCACAGACAGCTGCACAAAAAGTCTCTCCATACCAACTCAAAACATCAGTGGGGAGGGGAAGAGACTTTCTGGCCTCTTAGAGGCAGCCTCTTGAAGTCGGGTCCGACAGTCAACTTGGGGTGTTGATTAGTAACCCCCTGCCAGAGGACGAGCTCGCGTGCCTGCACCATTCGCCACCTCCGGTCGAGGTCTCCAGCATGCCACTCTTTTGAGAGCAAGTCAAACTGCGGCCTGAAATGGTGCGGAGAATAAAAGTCCCCTGCGCAGAGGTAGACATCCAACAGACTCCCATTCAAGCCCTCGACCTCCATGAAAACGGCAGAATCAGAAACGAAACTTTCGATCTCCGCATCCCGTTCGACTGCTGGAGAATGGTGGGCTTCCATTTTCACAACTCCCCCCACCGATCCTTTTGTTCTCACTGTGGTCCTAATAGTCTTTAGATTTCGCTTTGACCCAGCGAGGGTTATAGACTGCTGAAAGAGTCCCTTTTGTCCCTAGTCTTGAGAATGATAAGGAAAAGGGGAAAAATAGTCAAAAAAATTAAAAAATAAAATTAAAAAAAGAACAAAATGACAAATCCTTTAATATGAAGGCACAGAAAAGGGTCTTTATGATTATTACCATCCTTGAGTTTGCTAATGAATACGCATTTCCTGAATTACAAGTTATCGGCTTAATGGCTGTCCTCAGCATATAAAAATATACAGGAGGATCTATGTTTTATTCAAAATCAGATTTATTATCTGGATAAGAAAGGGTCCCATAAAAATGTTAGGACGGCCATTGAGAGTCCCCTGGTCCTTTGTGAGTGAGACCCCTCCTCATCTGAAGAAGGAAAGATTTCATGACTGACTGAGAATGAAGAACAGCCTCAGTTCTCAAGTGACTATTTTCCTGACTCTCTCTCTCACTCTCTCTCTAAGCAGTAACACCTACATTGTATGCAGAGAGACAGAAAGCATTGAATGGCCTCAAAAAGAAACCCCATTCACTTCAAGGCAGCTGGGCAGGCCAAGTGTTCAGCCGGCCTTTTTACTCATGGATGGGTTTTTGTGCAAAGCTTGAGGAGAGGCCTCCAGCGCTCCTTCTTTAAGGAAAAGAAAGACAATAAATTTGTCTTGTGAGCATTACTACTGCTCAGTTATTCCACATAGCATTACACTGTAGCCAATATACAGTTTTATACTTTTCCTGAACAGTTTTGTGGTCTTTTTGGTTGATTTGATCTGCATTTTCAGCAATTCACTGCCAGGGGCTTGAATACGTGCCAGTCTTAAAAGAGGGTCTTTAGAATGTATAGGGGGTCAAAGGTCTTGCAAGAATGTATAGATCCTTACAGCCATCAGTCTTGACCATCAGTGGACAGCAGAAAATAACACAGAGTCTAGAGTGGCTGTTCACTTTATGAAGTCCCCTCAGAAAAGAAGAATTGAGGTCCCTCTTTGGCCTTTTTTCCTGTTCTTTTCTTTCTCTACCTCTACTTTTAAAGCATTGTGCTTCTCTTGGCTTCTGTCTTCTTTCACCTATGGAATCGTGTTTCCGCCTCAATTACAAAAGGTAATTGTGAGATAAAGTTTAAAATAAGAACTGTCACACAGTGAGATATAAAGTCAATGTTACGATAAATTGCAATTGCTTTTGGGAGTTAAAAGGTCAAATTCCAAAATGTGACGCCACATTATGAGACATAAAGATGCAATCATTAGACACTATGTTATTGGGAAATAAAAGTCAAAATTGGAAGATATAAAGCCACAAGTACATAAAATTGTATTGCTATTGCTAGATATGTCATTTTTATTATATGAAGTTGCAATTATGAGAAAAAAATAAATTACAATTGCAAGATAAAAATTTACACATAATATTGCAAGTCGCTCAATTGGAAGATGTAAAGTCGCAAAAGGTAGATAAAAAGTCAAATTGTGATGTCACAATTGCAATTACGAGAAAAAAAAGCCGTAATTGTGAGATATAAAGTCACAATTATCACAAACAAAGTTGCAATTGAGTTACAAAATCACAACTGGAAGACAAAAAGTCAAAAATTTGAGTTACAAAGTTACAATTGGAAGACAAAAAGTTGCACTTGTGAGATATAAAGTCACAATCATAAGAAATAAGTCGCAATTCGCAAGTTCCTTTTTTTTTCTTTAAGGCGGAAATAGGCTTTGATATTTACTGCATTTGGAGAGAGAGATTAAAGAGAATTTGAGAATATATGGAATTTGAAATCAGGGAAGAATGTCTCATTGTAGACATCTTTAAAGACTGAAAGTAAATTATCAACTCAGATTAGTCTCATCATATAGTGATTTTTGATTCTACAAACCAGTTCTGTAATATAATTTCCTCTTGTACACTTAACCAGGATCCAGCGACGGGAATGATTTGAGTCAAGTATGCACCTGTTGCTGCCATATTCTCTCTTCATAAGGAATTATTACTTGTGGAGATTACCATTCATCTGTCCTGCACACATCTCCACAGTTTCTGAAGAAGTGGCTTTAACTTTGATGTGTGCCAGACACACAGCTTTTGGGGTACAGAAACCGTTTGTTAGCCTGAGCTTCCTTTGGGCCCGAGAGGTGGGAGGCCAATATCACGCACCTCTTCAGGAAGTGTGCACTGAAAGCACAGAGCAGTGGGGATTCCGGCTGGATTCCATAGGAGCAGCAGGCTCCTCCGCTGGCATTATCTTCTCTGGGCAGGAGATCCCAGGCCAGAGCACCCCCACTGGTACTTCCCCATGCCTTTCAACCCCACGGCCTGCAGCACACAGAGAGGAGATTAGGATTAATCTCAGGTCCGACATGCTGATATTAACACCACCTCTCCCACCCTTCACTCTCTGTCAGAAGGAGGAATGCCGTTGCATCTGTTTTTGGAAGTTTAGGTTGGTGAACACATGCAAGTCTAGGACATGGATTATGGCATGTTCTAGAAAATAGAGAGAGGATCAAAGGTCTGGATTTTTCCAGGAATTAGGATGGGGAATCATTCTTACACCAGCCAAGGTGGTGTCTAGTTGATGGTGAATATTTAAACTTGGGGTTGTTTTTTAAAGCACTGTGATCCAGTAACTTGCATGTTTTCCTCAAGACGTTTTTTGTCCCACCTGTTAATTTAAGTTTTCTTACTCTCAAAGATGACATGTCTCTTCCTTCTCTGTGTCTTTAGACCTTAGAAGCCTGAAATTATTTTACTTGCCATCTTGAGGATTGAAATATTGGTGCATTTACTTCAGGGTCATCCAGATGTTTTACCTTTTTGTGATACCTGGTACTACACAAAATAAAGGTTATTCAGCGGTTCTTTGGAGCAACTTATCGAGAGATGTTTTTGTTTGTCTATAGTTCTTACATTTACATTTAGTCATTTAGCAGACGCTTTTATCCAAAGCGACTTACAAATTAGGACAAAAATTCAGCGAGTCATCATAAAGAGGCAAAAGCAACAAAAACGCAAGAAGTGCTCAAAATACGAAGTCCAGGTATTATTCAGAGTAGCATAAGCCTGATAAGTGATGTTTCAAAGGGAAATTTCTATTTATTTATTTATTTTTTATAAGGTTAAGTGCTCACGGAAGAGATTGGTTTTCAGCTGTCTTTTGAATGTTGTCAGGGGTTCTGCATTCCGGATGAGGGTGGGGAGAGCGTTCCACCAGCATGGAACTGTGAATGAGAATGTTCTGGAAAGGGATTTTGTGGCTTTCTGTGATTTTCTCACATTTTTCGAGTTTCACCTGTATTTCATATGCATGTAGTTCTTAAATTTGGCTGTTTTCTTTGGATATTATAATTGTTACGTTATACTACAACATTAAAATGTTATAATGTAACATTTTTATACTTTCTTAAGATATACAGGTGAAACTCAAAAAATTTGAATATCATGCAAAAGTTCATGTATTTCAGTAATTCAAATTAAAAGGTGAAACTAATATATTTAGTATATATAACTATATACATATGATTATACTTTTCAGAGGGCCGACATTTCTGTATTTAAAATCCTTTTTTTATTTACTGATTTCATGTAATATTCAAATTTTCTGAGATTTTGAATTTGGGGTTTTCATAAGCTGTAAGCCATAATCATCAAAATTGTAACTTTTGCACGATATTCAAATTTTTCGAGTTTCACCTGTATTTCATATGCATTGGTGTCTTGGATAAAACTTTTTTTTTTTTTTTTTTTTGTGGAACAAAAAATGGTTCTCCTTTGGCAATAGTCAGAGGTGTAAAGTCCAGGTTCAGAAAGTGAAAGTCCTCCTCAGTATTTTGTTCCAATCACCTGGATTTGCTAATTAGCACAGTATTTCAGCCAGGAGATAGAAGTAATTAGCTGAGTATGGCAGGACTTTTACTTTCTGACCCTTGGACTTTACACCTCCGGCAATAGACTCCCTTTTGGTTCTTGTTTTTGGTTCTATTTTTAAGAGTCTTGTTGTTCATAAAAAAGTGGGGTTATTTAAAATGATTATTACAATTTTATATTTTAGAAAATAAATACAATCCAAAGAATACATAATTACAGTTAAAATGAGGGCTCAACAAAAGAGAGATTTTAAATAAACCTGAAACGTAAAAAAAAGCCTACAACGAAATTCCATTCAAAATCAGCACCGTGTGAGAGTACACGTCATTCCAGGTGAATTACACCACTGTAGCGCATTTGCTTTGTTGTCCGACTCAACATATTGCTCCAGCAGTGGGAAAAAAGCTAAATGTCATAGTCTAACTTTTTCTCACCCATACCCCTGTTTGCTTATCCCTGTGAGAAAACCCACTCCTTCACAATGTACACGTTTATTTCGCACATTTGCGTACATTTTCCCCCTTTTAAGGCCTGGCCAAGGAGAAGCGAAGGAAAAGGACCCGCACACACACCCGCACAGGCATTGAAAAGGCAAAAGTTCTTTGCTGTTATGCAAATATAGCAATCTGTAAATGGTTGAGTGAGAGTTATATTTGAATTAAATGAGGCTTTGCCTTTTCATAACACTGAATTGCAAGCCAAAGTCTCAATACAGAATCCCCACGCCAAGGCCATGCATATTATGCATTTGACGAAATGTGAACTGACACAAATACCATGGCTCACTTTCAATCCGATTACTCGGCTAAACCACATCAATACGAGCCAGCCAACGGGCGCTGGCGTCCCCCATTCAAGTGGCCAGCGAACAACCCCGGCTCCTCCTCAGTACACAAGCGCCTCGGCTACGTCTGCTTTGCCCCATGTTCAACTTATCAGGCGTGCTCAATAGGACCCTTTCGACAAGGTTCTCTCCCCTGCTCTCAGAGTTCAGGTCTAAAACAAAGCTAAAGATTGTGCTGATGGGCTCAAACTCACAACACCACCCAATACAAGCGTTTAGCGTTAAATAGGGAGTCCTCCCTCCAAGCACTGAAATTTTTTTTGTCCCATTTTAAGCTCATTTAGTGGCTTTTACCATTATGAGCATGCTTCAGCAAGATAAATGGCACAGGTTAGCATGACCAAGGGTCATTTTAATTGCAGCATTGATTGCTTGTTAGCAACAAGCCCTTAATTTAAAGTGGTCTTGACAACCACGAGGATTGTTCCTTTTTTCAGGCTGCATAGCAACGCTTGGGCTTCACTAGAAACACAATTTAACTAGGGCCATTTACAAGCTTTATTTCAAAACAACCTGCCAGGTGCTGAGGACTCTAAAGATATTTGCCGTAACTGTGAAACTTTATGCGATTAACATATGAAAGAAAATACATTTGCTACATTGATGTAGCCTGAGCTCCCATGACCAATTTAAATCTAATGAACAGATTCTGTGAGATTTTCTATTAATCTCAAAAGCTTGTTGTTTTCTTTTAAATGCATGGTCAATTATATTGATAGTTATTGTATTGTAATGTATTTAAATAAAGTCTTATCTTTAAGAGAACAGAGGATGATGAGAAATATATTATCCATGGGAAATTGATTTTTCATTTTGTTTCATAATTATCTAAGCTAATCAACCATCACTTAAAACTGAAATACACACAAACCCACCGATTATTTTAAACATTTTCATCATGCTTGTGTCAAAGCATTTAATGCAAATAATTTGCTAAATGTTCTGAAATTAAAAATAAATGTCCTTCCTTTAAAGAACTGTGTAAAAGGTTTCAATTAATTTGATATCACTTTTTTAGTAACTAGGATTTGGTGAAGCACTACAAGTTTTCTTACCCTGTCTATCAAAGAAAGATCATTTATACACCTCAAGTATTTGAGATGGTATATCTTTAAGAGCCTTTGGGTGAAGGTTTTTGCTCTTAAAGTTTTCTTAGTGCTCACATTCAAATAGTCTAATCCTCCTGCATATAGAGAGCCAAAATTTTGATCATATAAGCCTTTTATTTATGGTAGGTAATCCACTCAAAACTATTTTCATTATGTAAACAAACATTACAATTCAGCTTTTTGTACTTCATGATATATCTAAACAACCATAACCATAAAAATTTAGGTTTAAGTATATATGGACTTAAATTAATCAATTCTGTATAATGTTAAGTTTAACGTAAGTAATGACGACAAGGAAGCAGTTTAACTGAGATATTGCAATCGTCAACATGCTTCAGCACCAGCTATACATAATGTATGCTACAGGCAGGGTGCGAATTAGGCAGTGTTTTTAGGGACACTGTAGCGTACATCACTTTAATTTAATACCAAAATATGGATTGAACTAAAGATGATTCAGAAAGAAAACGCTACTGGGAGTCTACTGTTGCTATAGTAACGAACACAACCTTCACGCGCATCTGATTGACATAAACCGCACGCTCTTATTTCAGTTGTTTTTAATGTTGTGGATTTTGAACAGTTTGCTTCGTATGTTCAGTTCAACAACATTAAGCTTAAGTTAAAAACTTAATCATTCAACTGAACTGTGCAGGTATGTTTAAACATTTCGCATACATGTTATTAATCCGTCCAATAAATGCACGCGTCCTTGAAAGAGCGCAGTTTAATAGGCCACTTTAACAGTGTTATGACAATTTTATGACCCAATTCATATGCGGCCAACATTACAACAGTATTTTGATTGTTTGATCAAAATTATTGTAGAGACAATTCAATAGTCACTAAATATAAAATGAATCATTATTTAACCCCAAAACACGCTTTAAACCCAAATTAAGCCTAAGTCCTAACAATGTGCTTCAAGTGAATAGACAAAGGTTTCTCCTGTTGCTGATTTGTGAGGGTGCAGAGACATGTTGCGCTGTCTAACCGACAGAACAGGTGCATGTCTGTCGCAAATCAAAACTCTTTGTGCTGAGACTTGAGTTTGCTCCGGCGTTATGTTTAATGCAGAGTTAATATCAATTTAATGCTTGTCAATGCTTTTCTGTATTTTGGCTCTTGGTTAATCTCCTGTGTTCTGCCGTGCTCGGATCTACAGAAACAGATGCTGGGCAGTCTTAAAAGGGTTTGCACGAAGCGAAGTGGCGGATTAAGGTGTTAAAACCAGACGCAAATGTAGTGTTAATCATGTAGGCTACGTAAAAATGATGAATTTAATCATTAAAAAAAGGAATCATAATTTGGACTAGGTTATCATTACTCTGTAAAAAAAAATACATTTACGACAAATAGCCTAATGAAATTGGTAGATGGGGTTTGAAATGTAGAAATACAATGTAAAAATGACAATGTTAGGCTAGCTCTAGGCATAACTGGATGGGATTTCTGTGACTTAAACTGTTCTTAACTGTCCTACATGTCATTTAATTATATATTATTAATATACCAAACTATTTAAGCTATTATAATATTTTCGTTTATTTCCAGCAACAAAAACAATTTCAACAATATTTACTGATAAAGAAGACTATTAGCACACTTTTTGTGTTAAAATTACTAACAGTTTTTTAAAGTTTTGTAATCATTGCATTGTCATTTCACTAAATTGCTATGGGTCCAATAATAAAGAACTCTGATAATAAAATGAAACCAACACGCACCCCACACCACTAATCCTAACCAAACGTATAATACATACGTACCCCACACCACTACTAAACCTACCCATGCGTATCATATGCACGTAAAAACTCATTTTCGCGTATAAATTGCACGATAAACACAATGCGTGCTATAGAGACGCGTTTAGTGTGACCGGGTTGGCTTACCACATATAAGGAGAAATGTATGATCTCGGCACAATCTATTATGCAAAAGCGCGCGCGTTGGTGTGTGTCAGGAGGAGGGAAGGCACATTTATGTGGATATAATATCTTAGAAATGTGTCTTTAATGGGTTTAATTCAACGCCCGACCAGCTGCACTCCCTCTATTTGGTAAAGAGAAAACAATCGTGCCATGGCTTGGAAAGCAAGCAGAAATTAGTTTCGGTCACCGAGGCTAAGCTATATTTCCTGCAAACCATCTGCTTGATAGGTACAATAGAGGGATTTTCAAGTGCAAGAAAAAGAATAAAGTGCTTTGAACGTGCAGAAGTCCTCTTGGGTTTTCTGAAGGTGATGAGGTGTCTTAATACGACTGCCCCGGGCGGTGCTAAAAACAACTGATGCCAATCTAACGGTCGTAGTAGGCTATTATTTGGTAAAAATAGGAATAATTACATGTTAATCACTTATGTTCCTGTTATTTGCGTGTTGATAGATTTTAATAGGCTAGCCTACTTGTTTAAGCAGCAGAAAAGGCTGTCAACAAAATAGCATTTAGTTAAGAAAATAGGCCCATCAGTAATGTGAATCAAGATAGTGATTGATAGATTGAAAATGATAATAATTAATATAATAAAGCAACAAATAAGTTCCGGCTTTATGTTGGCCAGCCTTAAAAAATAGACAATAGAAAACTTGCAAAGCCGGGGATACGGGGTGTAATGTGGGGAATTACAGTTGCTCCAAAATTACTTGCGCTATGCCACTCTACACACACAGCGATGCTCCCCCACAAAGACCTCTCTTCTTTTACTAAGATGGTTGCTAAGACTTCTTAAGATGGACTAAGAAGGCTGTCGAGCTGATCCCGTTTGAAAAAGTTCTGAAATATTGTCTAAAGACCCAGTATTACAATCCATTTGTGCGAAAGAGCAACGCCTGGCGCATAATTTCATGGAGATTTACTCGCCGTGTCATCGCTCAGGGCTCACGCGGACTATATCTTCCCCTCGTCTTTTTTCCTGTCCAAATCAAAGCGCACGAGTTGACTCCGCGGAGATAAATGTGAAGGTAGATGCAAGAAAATGAATGGTTAGTGGGACAAATCCTGACAGAGAAGCGGTCAAACGCCATTAGTCACAGGTCTTAGCCCACAGGCCTCGGGATTCACCTCTTTTGCTGCATCTGACAGAAGAGAGCGTCTGTCCCAATAAAAGCCTCCTAGGATCAATCCTTTTGTTCGCATTTTTTCTCGTTTTATAATATATTTTATCGGTAGGCGTTGGCCATTTCCCCCCGTGGTTCAGCAGCAAAACTTGAAAGGTTGTGCTTTGCCATAGCACATTAAACCTTATCCACGTGTGGCACAGCATGTTCTCTGACCCAGCTCCTCACACAATTAAATCCCTCTTTTACTCTCGGTATCTCAATGGAAGAAAATGCGAGAGTGACCTATGAAACCTTCAACTATGGTGAAAGTAATGTTGTCTAGTTTTGTTATTAAGTATCTATCTATCTATCTATCTATCTATCTATCTATCTATCTATCTATCTATCTATCTATCTATCGGAGCAGAAAACAGGGTTGACTTATTATTTTTATGTATTTTTTTAAACACATTTTAGAGTGTTTTTATCATTCCTATTTGAGCTTTCAGATACTTTTTTTCAATTAGCCTATATTTAAAAAGACAATAAATTAAAGTGGTTAAAAGTAATACATTTACCAGGTTGTTGGTAAAGTTTTAAGTTAAACTGATTCAAATAAGTTTTTTTATTTTACTGTTTCCCCAGAGCTTGGGTTACCCTTTTTTTTAATCTATTTATTTATGGTTTATTATTTGTCTCAAGATGTAGATTGCCTAAAATAGTTTCACCGCCTTTGTAGGCAAAGCAGACAAAGGGTATTTTTATTTTATTGCAATCTTCGTAACGGCATGACTATGATGATGACTATGACTAACTGAAGAGTCCCTTCTTTTTATTCGTAAAAGACCGTTGTCCGCGGTTTGCTCGTGGTTCCTAATCCAATCCGAATTTATTCTGTCCAATCAGGGCGCGTCGCCTCTAGAGTAAACGGAACTCACGTGGAGAATTTGGCTGAACTTCATTGTTAGAGCTGTCACCCATGAAAAGGCTTCTCCAGCGGTCCACTATAAAACCCCTGGAAGAGAGAGAGACGGCCAAGAGCTCCTTCATTCTGCCCTCTTGGACTCTAATCTACGCAAGCCATTGCAGTGAGAGTAGTAGCACGTGAATTCCTCGCTGTCATTTTCTTTAAAAACGGTGCAATGATGTTGCCAAGTGTTATTGCGCCACCTGCTATGTATCCGAACTTTCTGCGGCCATCGGCGGCTCTTTCCTTGCCTCCCACTTTCCACTCGGCGTTCACCGCGCACTCGAGCTTCCTGGTGGAGGACCTGTTGCGGATCAGCAGACCTGCCACCTTCATGCACAGGAGCATCCCGTCCCCAAGTGCATCTCCTCCGGCCACAGGCGCCACAACTCTGAACAACTCCTCCGCTATCCACGTCGCCATGTCTACGTCTTTGCCAAAAAGATCAAGCTCTCCACAAACTTCAATTTCCAACGATCCAAATTACTTGAAGTTTGGAGTGAATGCGATTCTCGCGTCAACAACACGAAACGGTAGGTTTCTCATTTGTTTATAAACTAGCAACTTAATGTAATTGATAAAACGTCACATTTCTTACATTTTTTGTTTTGTTTAAAATACGCTAATTAAGGAAATAGCGATGACATTCATGTTACGCATTTGCCTACTTTTTTTTTTTTTGTCACATTCAACTTGTACAGTTGACTTCATTTAATTAATGTCCACTTTATTTGTGTCATAGTTTCACCACCACCTTCAGTGCACGGGATGAATGCGAAAACATTCCCGTTCCCATGTTTTGACGGCTCATTCCACCCATTCATCAGAGCATCATATTTCCCAGGTGGGTCAACTACACTATTCATACAAAAATCGCTGTGTCACTTCTTAATTCGGTCAAACTGATGGGCTTTCAGAATGTGCTTCCAATGCTGGAATTTGTAGGACATTGTGGAATCAGTCTCGCTAATTTGATGCCCTATTTAGCAAACGCAGTGACTGCTGACATTTTGCACCGCTTCCCCTAATCCACAAATTAGCCGGAATTGTCATGGTCCCAATTTAAGGCGGGTCCACTCTCACAAGCAAACTGTTGGCTTCTCTTCATCGCTGCCTTTTCCCACCGAGCCAGTGTACTTAGTTACTGATTGGCAACAATGCTTTCAGCACCATGACCAATTGGTCAGCTCCCTCTGGGCAGCCACACACAGACCAGTCGTTGACTTGAGCATGCTGCTGATAGGCATTTACCAGTCATGGACTAATTCCCCTATTAGCTTCTATTCAGTGTTTCAATATTCTCACAAGACCACATAGCGTGTGGGGAGTCTTCACGGGACGTCCAAGCTAACGTTTTGGTCTCATGTAGCAGCATGAAAATTGCTTAACAAGGTGTAGTAGTCTTAATTAGGGTACTGTGTGTCTCAAGTAGCAATATAAATGGATTGTACAGTTAATTAAAATTTACTCTAAACAATTGTATGTTTACAACAACTGTATTTGTATGTGGGTTAACGCTAAATCTATTACGTATATCTCAGAGAAAACCAATAAAAGTGGGTCTACTTTGCGTTAAGCTTTATGTCCATCACTCCAGTGAATGCGGGCTACAAATAGCCTTGTGGATCGTGCACTCATTCAGACCAACGATAATAGACTGATTCTTTTCACCGCGGTGTGAATACGTCAACAAAACAACTTGAGCAGTATGAATGGCTTTTCGTGTCCATTTAATGAAAATATTTGGGGGCAAACATAGTCCCCCGCCATCAGTATTCTCAAAATGTCCCTGGCATGCCGTTGTGTTTAGTTTTTAAGTGTAAATCTCTTTTGTGGCCGTAATATATGGCTTTAGTGGCCTGTCCTAAGCCTTTTTCAGTCAGTTCATTACTACACAATTACCGTCCACGCTTCATTAGCACCTCTATCTTTCACTGGAGCGCTCTGAATGACTGCTCGCCCTTGTTACCATACCAATGCTTTTGGGAACCAAGCAATGTGCTAATTAGCTTCCTCGTTCAGTATCACTCAAATGGACTGGTTTAAAAAAACATTAAAGCCCAACTTTCATTCCAAGCCCAAATGAGTACTTCCTGTTCTTAGAAAACACCAATAGTTGATTATTTTTGAGGGAAACGGTAATAATATCGACTTTTAAAATAATTTGTTTAGTTTCTTTTTCTCTCATAGCATCTTCAGCAGTGCCCATTCCCGGAACTTTCGCATGGCCGCTCACGGCTCGAGGGAAGCCGAGGAGAGGAATGCTTCGACGGGCAGTTTTCTCTGACGTGCAGCGCAAAGCATTGGAAAAGATGTTTCAGAAACAGAAGTACATCAGCAAACCAGATAGAAAGAAACTGGCGGCGAAACTTGGCCTCAAAGACTCTCAGGTAAGCTGAAGTTGTCCACAAACATATATATTTTTTTTGTATCGTACCTTTGTGGATGTCTGAGGTAAATTGGTCGCGCTCATATTTTGCTTACTCTTTGTTGTCAGGTAAAAATTTGGTTCCAAAACCGAAGAATGAAATGGCGCAACTCCAAAGAAAGAGAGCTTCTGTCGTCAGGAGGTTGCAGAGAACAAACTTTGCCGACGAAAATGAACCCCAATCCTGACCTGAGCGACGTTGGAAAAAAGTTCGAAAATGACGCGGCTCTGAGAGAAAGCCCGCGCGCGCCAATCAGAGATCACGAGTTCAACGCAGATTTACTTTTTAAGTCGCCTTCCATTTGCAGCAAGCACTCAGACTTCTCAGAATCGGAGGACGAGGAAATAACCGTGTCATAATCATTAAACAGTCTGTAATTTCCAATGAGTTATGTTTATGCACAAAAACTTTCAGAAACTTTGTCTTGTTTGACATGGTAGCTGTGTGAACTTTACTGATAGGAAAGCTTTCAGTTGAGGGAGAATGTTGTAACCGCTGCGTTTTTGGCAGCTTGTATAGTGTTTTGTATGAATATTTTGTATGGAATTTTTATACCAAGATTATTATAATCTTTCTTAATGATTTGGGATACTTGTCAATAATCTTAAATACGTAGATGGCACATTTCTAACTTAAAAAAGCATATATTATTTTGTATACTGATGTTTTTTGTAAAAATGTATATACATGTGAAAAAAATATTTTTACAAATTAAAAATCCAAAGCAAAATACCAAAATTTCATTTCATTTTTGTGTTTGTCTGCCTTGAAATTATTATTTTATGTTATTTAAATGGCCATACATATAATTTTATTACATTTTTGCCAAGATTGAATTTTTATTTTATTTTTTTATTTACAAGCAATATTTGTAACTGCGTGTCTGGAGACAGTTTCAACAAATAAACTTAAGTATAAAAAATAAATAAAAAAGTGAACTGGGAAATGGCTCACATTTCCCAGTAGTGGTCCCCAATATTATCAGTCCTGCCAATACAATAAATGAAACAATTTGACAACTTGTTTACTCCTTCCTCAACTTCTGAAAAACACAACTGTTGACAACTTGCCACTGAATAACTGACAGAAACTGATATTTAAACAGGAAAATGATCACATTTATTGCAAAAAGGGTCACATGCGATCACTAGGCTGAAAAAGATCATTAAACATGAACAACTTTAAAAGCATTTCTCTTAAAGACTACACCAACAACAAAATATGAGGCAAATATTTACAAAAATATAGTACAACTGAAAATATACACAAAAAAATCAAAACTCGTGACCTGCAATTTATGGAAAATTAGACTATTTGCCTCTTTTATTATTTTTATTTAAACCCATTTCAATAGGCTATATTTACACAATTGTTTTCACATGTAGATGTGTTTAAAGTGAAAAATTAAAATCTTGGCAGTACTTGAAGCACAACAATATTATTTGGCGGGATATAACACAGAAAAACACAAACAAGAAAAGAAATACTGCATAAGGTCTATTAAAACATGTTCCAGGAAATTATTTTTTACATTTTGAAACAAAAAAAAACTGACATTGTCTTGGTGAACAAAATGCAATCTTTTAAATAAAGCAACTCCCAGTAATCCATTTGGATCTCACGCTAATGTTTGCCACATTAATACTGCTGAGGGGGCCACTAGACACGCTAACCCTCAATTCACACTAAAGCACATCACACGGATCCATGTGCCAGACCTTTTCAAATGTATGTCTAACTACCCCCCATGAAGTTTCTTTCTCCCTTCAACAAGTATTTTAGAAAAACATACTCTTACACTGAACAAAGAGGACTCACATTTGTTCCTCAGAATTATTTGGGAATGAGAATTATAAAAGAGAGGTCCGTTTTGGCTTTATTGTATGTCTTCCTAATATCAACAGGTTGCATTGCATAACGCCACTGTCTCTTGATGAACGTCTGTGATGGTTTTTGTTTATTCAGATTGTTTAGAACTTTTTGTCATTAGAACCACGTTCAGTTGACTAAAGTTTTACCAGAGATTCAGTCATGATGATGTTAAATAGTCTTTGAATGTAACAATATTGCATAGAGATTATTGTACTACATTAAGAGGCACAACATATTCTCCTGGCACAAAATGATAGAACATACAATATCACTTTGATATTTTCAACACTTTTCTCAAACATCTCTTAATGATAAGAACAAGTTACCAAAACACTTTTTTTTTTTTTTTTTGGTGCCAAAAAGCAACCACAATATAGTTCACATTACACTATATATCTCTGTTAGGTCCCACAGATAGTGCATCATTTGAAGGCTATAATGTCCTTGCATTATTTGTATTTGTAGAAAGGTAGAAATCTAAGACATAAGCTAGACCATCTCAACCTATTACACAAAGATTGTAAGGCATTGTTCTCAAGTTCAGCACCAAAGAAGTTCACTAGTGCATTAAAGTCAGGCAACATGAGATCCTTTTAGAAAGTATAATATGAAAGAAAATAAACGTGACTTGGTACCAGTGTGACTCAATTTGAACTAGGTTGTTCTCCTTGTTGAACGGTCTTATACCGCCATCTACAGTCCATTTGAGGATATAATGCTCTCTGAAGCTCTTCAGCATGTTTTCCCTCGTATTTCAGGTGATTAGTGTCTTACTAATGATGCAATGATGATTTTTCAGGGTTTCCAGCACCCTGTTCTGCAGGTTTCCAGCACCTTGTAGATTCACAGAAAGCCGGACCTGATATTAAAAAGTCTCCATTTCGTAATTTAACATTTTGAAAGTGTTTTCACATTGTAGATTCTAGTGAAGAGTCACCAAGACTGTTGCTGGTGGAATCACTATCATAGCTCTCCGTTCCTGTGCAGTGGGCCGTCTCCTTCAGCCTCATTAACATATTCATCTGTAAAATCATTAGGATATTAAGTAAAGATCATGCTCCATGAAGATATTTTGTACATTTCCTACCGTAAATATATAAAACATTTATTTTAACAGGTGGTATTTATAGCATAGGGGGCGGGACGCTTTAGATTCTAGAGAGCATTTGATTGGACAGAAGATGTGATGAGAAGCTGAATTCCACAGTGATGTCATAAAAATCCATGATCCAATTTAGCGGAAGTGAGAGACTGTAAGTTTTGAATGCTTATATCTCCTAAATGCAAATTTTGTCAATTTTTTGGAACACACCAGCTTATTCATAACCTTAAGGCTAACATATTCATAATAAGAGCTAAAAAACGTATCTTTCAGGGGGCCTTTAAACTGTCGTATGAAATCAGTGTCACTTTTTCAGTCGTTATGGTATTCAGGAAAACGTTATTGTCGAGCCCTGTATATGTATACAATTTTACAGACACACACACAGCCACATATATCTTACCAGTGGGTCTTCTTCTGATTTTCCCTGAGCAGGTTGTTTGCCTGGGTTGCCCTCCTGAGATATATTGTACCCGTCGAACCCTACGTCCTCTGGCCGAAGTCGCAGCAGGGAATGCCATTCGTGTTGCTGTGGACTTGCCACCCAAGGGAAGCTCTCCATCACCCACTTCGCCGGGTCTTCCCATGCTGCCTTACGCCCATACATCTGCAGAACACATGGGGAAGTGTCGTTTGCTTGCTTTAGCATCCAACTACAACAACAGATACAACATTATGATGGAAGATGCCCTTACCTGTAGCCCTTCTCTCACAGCCTCCAGCATGTAAGGAATGATGGAGTAGTTCCACAGATCAGTGAACCACACTCTTGAGCCCTCTACATCCATTGGGCAGGACAGAAAGAGCCGAGGACCTACGGTGATTTTATTTATATTAACCATCATTAGAAGGAATTGAGAAATTATCAGGTAGGCATCTGGGTGAGTGTGACTGGCTGTGGCCTCACTCACCAATTGTGACATCAGAAGAACTATGTGTTTCCAGAAAGCGGTTGAGATTATGCCAAACACACGGGATCCACTCTATAATTTTAACTAGTTCGCCGTTCCTCACACGACTGCTGATCTCGGTTTCTAGAAGCCTCCGCCGCAGGAATCGACCCAGAAAACCTTTCACTGGTTCGGTATGATTGGCACATAAAACCCATCTGAAATAAGAGACCAAGTATAAGACCAGTTCAACCTTTATCCATGCATAATAAGCTCAAGCTAAATAAGCTTTGAGAAATGCTTGTGGGCCCTCTTGTGGAGACTTGGGGTATAGCAACCAGCTAACTCCAGTTGTATATGCTATATTATAATAAAACAAGTTTAATTCATTTAAAATAAAAAAGGTTATTTTAATCATTTTATATATATATATATATATATATATATATATATATATATATATATATATATATATATATACACACACATTATTTTTTTATATATTTTTTAATGGTATATATATATATATATATATATATACACTCACCTAAAGGATTATTAGGAACACCATACTAATACTGTGTTTGACCCCCTTTCACCTTCAGAACTGCCTTAATTCTACGTGGCATTGATTCAACAAGGTGCTGAAAGCATTCTTTAGAAATGTTGGCCCATATTGATAGGATAGCATCTTGCAGTTGATGGAGATTTGTGGGATGCACATCCAGGGCACGAAGCTCCCGTTCCACCACATCCCAAAGATGCTCTATTGGGTTGAGATCTGGTGACTGTGGGGGCCATTTTAGTACAGTGAACTCATTGTCATGTTCAAGAAACCAATTTGAAATGATTCAAGCTTTGTGACATGGTGCATTATCCTGCTGGAAGTAGCCATCAGAGGATGGGTACATGGTGGTCATAAAGGGATGGACATGGTCAGAAACAATGCTCATGTAGGCCGTGGCATTTAAACGATGCCCAATTGGCACTAAGGGGCCTAAAGTGTGCCAAGAAAACATCCCCCACACCATTACACCACCACCACCAGCCTGCACAGTGGTAACAAGGTATGATGGATCCATGTTCTCATTCTGTTTACGCCAAATTCTGACTCTACCATCTGAATGTCTCAGCAGAAATTGAGACTCATCAGACCAGGCAACATTTTTCCAGTCTTCAACTCTGTCCAATTTTGGTGAGCTCGTGCAAATTGTAGCCTCTTTTTCCTATTTGTAGTGGAGATGAGTGGTACCCGGACCCGGTGGGGTCTTCTGCTGTTGTAGCCCATCCGCCTCAAGGTTGTGCGTGTTGTGGCTTCACAAATGCTTTGCTGCATACCTCGGTTGTAACGAGTGGTTATTTCAGTCAAAGTTGCTCTTCTATCAGCTTGAATCAGTCGGCCCATTCTCCTCTGACCTCTAGCATCAACAAGGCATTTTCGCCCACAGGACTGCCGCATACTGGATGTTTTTCCCTTTTCACACCATTCTTTGTAAACCCTAGAAATGGTTGTGCGTGAAAATCCCAGTAACTGAGCAGATTGTGAAATACTCAGACCGGTCCGTCTGGCACCAACAAACATGCCATGCTCAAAATTGCTTAAATCACCTTTCTTTCCCATTCTGACATTCAGTTTGGAGTTCAGGAGATTGTCTTGACCAGGACCACACCCCTAAATGCATTGAAGCAACTGCCATGTGATTGGTTGATTAGATAATTGCATTAATGAGAAATTGAACAGGTGTTCCTAATAATCCTTTAGGTGAGTGTATACACACACACACACACACACACACACACACACACACACACACACACACACACACACATTTAAAAAGTTATTTTAATGATTTGATTTTATCTATCTATCTATCTATCTATCTATCTATCTATCTATCTATCTATCTATCTATCTATCTATCTATCTATCTATCTATCTATCCATAACCTCCCATATATATATATATAAAAAATGGGTATTTTAATGATTTTACTATATATTTATATAATTTTTGTTATACATGTATATAAACAACAAACAAAAAATTTAAATGAATAAATAATGAAAATAATGCTAATACAGCATCACAATGTAATCTGAATGGGATTATACCTGAAATTATGATGAAGATGCAGATTTGGAGTGGGTGATGGGGTTTGATTCATGGTTCCAATGATGGATGGACTGTGAGAAAATAATACAAATAAATATAAATTAAATATATTGTGAAACATGAAAATATCAGCATTTTCACAGAATCCTTCATTGATATAAACTGTTGTGTGTGTTGCTCACCACTGGTGGTTCTTGCAGTTGAGCAGCCCGTTGAAAATCTCAGCCAGTGAACTGACATGGTGAAGGTTATCCAGTATGAGCACCACAGGCATGTCCACAGCCGGTTCACTGTTTTTACACTGGTCCGCCAGGTTGGACAAGTACTGCTTCAGCTCCTGTATAATACACATTGTACCTTATTACAGGAACCTTCAAATTTACCACACGCTGAAAGGGAAACGTTTTTTTGAAGCACTAAAACGGTCACTGAAATGATTTAAATCAGCTTTCCATAATCTCCCACTGCTGACAATAAAAATTGAGTAGCATTTAAACCTGTTAATAAATGATTGCATTCCATATTATTTATTCAAGCAGCTTCGCTGACCTTAGTAGTTTTGTTATCAACATTGAAGGTGGCGATTGCTTGATGCTCCAGCTGTTTTCCCTCTTTTCGGACCATGTACTCGGCTAGTCTGCTGGCCAGAAAGCTCTTCCCTGTGCCAGAGGGCCCTGAAAAGATGATTCGTCTGTGCTCCTCGAGCTGAGAGATGTATCGCTGCAGAACCGGCTTTGGAATGAGCGTCTCGAACGCCAAGCTGTCCAGACTGTTGTCAGAGAAGTCTGTAGAGGGAGAGAGAGTGTTTGGATCATGAGGAAACTGCCAGAGACCTCTTTTGTCAATGTGTCATGTTTTCTTATAAAAGAGCAATAAGCGTACCTTTCAGCTTGACAGAGATGGTATCGCTTTCTCCCACAAGATAACCGCAGGGCAGGAGCTCTGGTGTATCTGCATCACTGGCGCGATGGATGTCTCCAATGCTGTACTCCATCACACTGTCAGTGGTCAAACCCAACTGTGTGACAGGATCTACACAGATGATATATTCCTGTTGGAGTGATAGAAACATGACGTGTGATTGTGTTGTGAAGAAGTTTTCAGCTCAAATGTCACTAAACTCCAAGCTAAGGAGTTTTTGTACCTTAAAAAGGCGTCTGACTACCCCATCTAGCACGTCCCATTTGGTTTTTCCACTGACACCAATGCAGCCCAGCAGGAACTGAGAAGGTCTACACTCCTGCCAAAAGCAACACAAAGAACTGCTTGAAGCGACACTGATGTGATCACTGGGTTATTTTTGCTGAAATGTCTTTGACTTGTACCTCTTTCCAGTCTGGATCCTTCTCCAGACTGACCACAACCTTCACATGCTGTCCCTCTTTCCAGGAACTTCCATCTCCACTATCTTCTAGCAACATGTCTAAGCGTCAACAAAGAATTTCAATAGTTTATAATGCCAGATTTCTTTGAAAAATACCATAATCCTTAAATTTGAAAAGTTTTATACCTAAGCTTGTGGATTCTGTGAGGCTGAGTTGAGAGGAAAGGCCCACAGATGAAGGGGAGATGGACATCTGAGAAGGAGCTCTGCTACCGCTTCCTCGGCTCTCAATCTTTAATCGGTCATTTTCCAATTTTAGCCTTTCGATCTCAATCTATTCGAATAAAATTACGTTTGTGACACCTCTACAAAATGAAGTAACATTACATCAAAACATATTGAATGTTTAAGTAAGATTAAGTATGTATAAGAGCATTTCAAAAATGTGGTTAAGAAGATGCTCACTTGCATGCGGTTCATTGATTCTCGAAGCTGGTCCAGTTGGTGGGCAGAGCTTAAAGCTTCCAATCTGATGTCTGTAAGTTTCATTTCTTTATCGCGCAGATCACTGCGCAACTGCATGACTGTTTCAGCCTCGCTGTCTGTACACTCAGAGATCCTGTGAAAAACACATTCGGAATATCACACACAAAAAAGAAAATAATCAAGATTGCTTTGAAATGCATTAGTAAAAAAAACAATAATAATAATTAAAAAAAAGTAAAGCAAAATATAAAAAAATACAAAGAAAAAAAATCAAGCAATATATAAACAAAATAAATAAATACAAACAAAACAAACAAACACAATCATTTAAGATTAGTTCATTGTTTTGTGTTTTGGAAAAATCACAAACCATCAGAAAATGATTAACTGTGAAAGTGAATTTTCTATTAATGAACTGTGGAAGTAGTGAATGAACATCTCCATTCAGAAATAGCAGCAATACGTAATTATTTATGAATCAGGGCACACAGTGTTTTAAAATGGGTAATTGCTCAGGATGAATAAGTCCTGAAAGGCTACTCTAGGAGTCATTGGTTGAACATCAGTTCTTGGCATTGTGATCTTGGAACTCATCATCAGAGATTGAGAAATATTAGTATGATTTGTGCCATTCTCTTTTACCGTGCCAGAGAGGCAGACCTCATGGTCTTGCTGCTACAGCCCCAGACAGGCCCATGTGCAGGCAGGGAGGACAGTTGAGGACTATGAACATACACATATATCAACCGTGAGAGAAACTCTTGAGGGTGTTCCATGTTGCATTGGACATTTATAAACTGTTATATCCGACAGTGCCATCACATTGAGAGTTACTCAGTAGCAACATAAAATCTCGGTGTGTGTAACTTTTTAGTTTATAAAATGGGTGGTATTTTCCAAATACACCACCTGGTCCTAGACTAAATCACATTGTAAATGGTGCTTGTCTATTATAAATCTTTCCTCCATCCAAATCGAGGGTTTAAAGGGATAGTTCACCAAAAATTTGAAGAATGTCAGTAACCAAACAGTTGATGGTCATTGACTTCCATAGTATTTTTTCTCCAAACTATGGAAGTCGATGGTGCCCCACAACTGTTTGGTTCCTGACATTCTTCAAAATATCTCTTTCTGTGTTCAGCAGAAGAAATAAATTCATACAGGTTTGAAACAAATTGAGAGTGAGTAAATAATGACAGAATTTTCATTTTTTGGTGAACTATCCCCTTTAAGAAGTTTCCAGAAATGTGCTAATTACCATTGTTAACAGATTATTATTATTATGGGAAAATAAGAAATAATAATACATTGATTATTTATAACAAATGAATAATATAATACTAAAAGAATCATAAAAAAATAAAATTAAAATAATTAAAATAAATAAATGTATAATAATAATAATAACTACCAATAATAATAATAATTTTTAGTTACACTAATATTAGTATAACTAATAATTATACTAATTAGTAATACTAAACTAATTTTATTAATGTAGAATTAATAATAAAATATTTACTATTATTATTTTGTTTTAATGTAACTCCTGCACACTCACTCTGAGATTAAATAAAAATAGAATAAGGGATTATGGGTTTAGTTTAGGGTTCATTGTAAAACTATTTTTATTAACAGATTTTATTATTATTATTATTAATAAGATTAATAATAAAAAAGAGTAATAAATGAATAAAATAAAATAATAATAAAGGATCATTATTATTATTGATGTGAGGATCTTACAGCGAGTTGGAGTGGGATTTGCGTATCATGGGAGAAGAGGCTGTCGATCCGCTATATGGAAGTTTGGGTGAAGATGGCAGAGAAGAGTCCGTCATCTCTTCAATGTCCGAGTGAGAGGATGCCGATTTGGGAGACTTTTTCTTCCCGAACGCTTGTTTAAAGGAGCTCCGCAGCTGTGGAAGAAACAAATCTGTTACTATGACGCTTTTGTCACAATATCTGCTAGTGGTTACAATATTTATCTTTAAGAACGATCCCTTTAAAACTTTCAAAGAGTATAAAAGGTTATATTAAAGATATTCTGAAGGAGATATTTATCTCGTCTTACCTCGAACACCTGTACCATGACATGAAAGCACAGGGGAAATCGGACAAAAACATTTAAACACCTTGGCTAAAACGTTAATCACTAAAATGTAGCTAAAATGTTCATCGCTTTTGGTAGAGTTTAATATAATCTAAAAATGTGTTTTGGATCCTACGACATTCTGAAGGAGGGGAGATCATCTACAGGACATAAATTGAATAAATCCAATGATAACACACTGGTGCCATCTCTAAAACCACACAACACCATCAACACTATAACAACAAGGTTAGAATGACATACATAGTTATCAGGTGCTTTTCCTCCCCCAGATGATACAGCCTGAATGCAAGAGGACAAATGAATGTATGATATTGATAACTGATATTCATTCTAAACTTTCAACAACAAAAAAAGCCAGTAAGTATCAACCCACAATTTTAAAGGCCAATCCACACCAACTCACAATTTCTCTGTGCTGTTATTTTTATAGTTGTGATGTGGAATCTGCTATTCTTTTATATTAAGAAAGATTTTTATAACTATATCTTTAATGTTATTGTTACAGTTATCATCCTTGGTGTGAAGAGACTTTGGCAGCTAAAAAAATAGGACACTTTTTCTTTCGTAAAGTTTCCACATTACGAAACATCAACAAATGAAAAAAAAAAAAACAAGAAACTTTTAAATGGTTAAAATAATCCGATCTAGTATTGGTCTAACTCCAAATAGCATGTTTAGTCTTGGAGAGAAGCATCTATTAGGAGAAAAGAAGATATTTTAGAAGAAATGTATGCATTGGATGGACCGGCCGGAACACTTACCCAGTTCTTCTTCTTCTTCTTGTTCTTAGCGTCGAGCTCCAGGTTGCTGCCGATGCTGGAGTGGCTGGTGGCGCTGGTCATGCTGGAGACGCTGTCCGAGGAAGGCTGCCTGTGGATCCGCAACTCCCGCCGGGACTGAGGAGACCCGCTGACAGAGTCTAGAGAAACTGAGGGAGAGGAGGAATAATAAAAACTAAGCATAGGCAAAAATTTGTCATACTGTTTATTTTATCGTACCAAAGACATTGAGAGCTCACCCTTGCGGTTTGTTAATGTTGGGTCTGCTGTGTTAATGACTCCATTGATGGTGGCTTGAGTCGCCGAGTTCTGCTTCTGAAGGAGCTCAATGTTCTTCCTCAAGTCATTCAGCTCTGTGTCCTGCAGATAAAACAATATTAAATGACAAAATAATTTTTAGATACCACATCAAATGCTATTTAGCCTCTTTATGATGCTGTTTTCCTTATAGAGACATTTTCACAAGGTACAATTTTCAGGTTAGAGTATCTCCATGAGGACTTCTTCAGATATTCTCATCCTCACAAGAATTAAAAAAAGCATCTCTTTCTCACACACACACCTTCTGTTCCGCTGTTGTCGTCAGACTCTGCAGCCGGATGGTCATGTTTCCTAAACTCTGCTCAAAAGCCGCCACAAGGTGAGACTGGGGACACACACAATTTCATTTACAAGGTAAATTCGTTTTATTTTCAGCAATCAGCAAAATGCCATAAATGGACAAAGACGCAAAGCAGTAGTAGAGTTAAACCAGATGTTGAGCAGTCAACTAAAGCATGATCACATTTCTAGAAAAATGTGGGTTGCAGCTTGTCAGTAATGCATCTAAAAGTGCCAAATATGTCTGTGAGACTGGGCTTTGTGATAAAGACAAGCTGTGGCATGAACTTGGGTTGTTAAGCTGCAGAAACTGGTAAAAGCTCCATTCATCTCCATTGCCAATTTAAAGACCCTCACCTAAAGTAAACAAACCAGGAATATAAAACAGAAATACCCTTTAAAACTGTATTGATAATATATTTTCAATAACAAATAATACAACTTTTATAAACTACATTGAATAGAATTATCATAATTTGTATATAATATAGTAGGTAACATATTATAAAAATGTATTTATAATATATTACATAATATATTTTTAACTTAATTTAATATAAAATTATATATAATATATACTATTATAATGCTACTAATAATGTATGTTATCGCAGAAAAAACCCAGACAGGGTAATCAGTCTTTATTCTGCGATAACAACCGGACGGATGTACATTATCCCGCTTACTACACGGATATTTATCACATAAGTAAATAATTAGACATGAAATATTGACTTAGTTGAAATATTTTATTAGGTCTTTAAACGCAAAGCTTCCATGAAGAAAGCAGTTGCTAGTACAAACTAGATGGACATTTAAGGGATACGGTCCAGTAATACCACTTATTACACACGTTTTTCCACATAAATAATTATGGGGGATAAGATATATTAATTTGAGATGAAACTCTTTTAAAATCGTACCTGTTTGTTATTTTATAATCCATTACAGTGCACAAAACAATCGTTGCAATATGGCAGCAGCTGCGTTTGTATGAAACAAGAGAGCGAGCCTGTGATACCGGATGACATAATTAAATAACTGTACACAAAATATTGATTTGAGTTTTAATATTTTATTAGCTCACCAAACACAAAACTTCCACGAAGAAAAAACTTTCGTAGCGAGCTTGTAGCACTGACTTCAGTTAGCCGGATGAGCCTGTGTTATCAGTTTTTACCGGTTGTAATTGGGGAATAACTTGGCATGATTGACCAATCAGAATCAAGTATTCCACAGAGCTGTGAAAACAATATACATCCCACAAAACACACCCACAACTTTAATTTAATTAAACTTTTGTGGTCTGTATATGGAAAACCACTAACGTTCACTAAAGCACATACACAACAGCTTGATAACTCATTAATGAGTCACACAACCTGTTCCACGACAACAAAAGATTAACCTCAGGAGCTCAAATCATCAATCAAAATCCTCAAAATGAACTCCCTCAAGGTTACATCATACAAAAAAATAAAACAGCTCATAAAATGAATCATTAAGAGCATCATAAAAAGACAAACAGAGCAGTCAAACCATGATCTTTAGCCCACCTCACTGAGTTCTCGCTTCCTCCATTTTACTTGGCTCTTGCGGTGTCTGAGTGGCTTTGGTTTAGTCCTCTCACAGACCCTCCTCAAGGATGGGTAATAATTCAGAGGCTGCCAAATTACTGCTCGAGTGCGGTTAGCTTTGCCTGTCAACATCTCTGGGGTGATGAACTGCGTGTGAACTGAGACACCGAGAACGACGTGCACCTTAGATTTCTGCTCAATTGTAGCCGCCAAAAATGAGCAACCACACTCGTACACAACACAACAAGCGTATCAACATGCAACATGAGCCGATAATCAAGGGACTGGAGATCTGGATGACTTCCATCGGAGGGAGTCACAGGTGTGTGTTTGGGCATGTGCTGTTTCAAACATCAGATAACCCTCAATAAATTTTCCTCAAAGGGATTTTTATCGTCCAAGCAGAGTAGCAGTCGGTGCATTTGTGTGTGTAAAACTTTAACAAACACCCAGAAGTGCAAAAGCCTCGTTTTGTTTGTGAAGCCTGTATGAGAGCTGACAGATGGATGGGGGTTTTAGGATGTGACGATTCATTAGGTTGTGTAAGCCAAATGCGGGCTGTCATATTTGTTGTTATTGAGCAAATAATTCCACTCCGTATGACACACAGATCAAATTACTAACAATCTTACTCAATACACTAGAATAAAAGTTAAATCATTTTTTTTACCAACTGTTAAAGGTGTACAAAAGTCAAAACAACACTACGGCACAAAATCCAAAATGAACCAGTTCTGTAATTACTAACCACATCTTTAGTAACACCACAATTTCCCGAAGCCAAAAAGCATTTAAAATTTCCACTGAGCGTATATACACAACGATGAGCCAAAACATTATGACCACCAGCCTAATATGTGGTTGGTCCTCCACGTGCTGCTGAAACAGCACCGACCCGCCGAGGCATGGACCCCTGAAGGTGTCCTGTGGTATCTGGTACCAAGACGTCACCAACAGATCCTTCAAGTTCTGGGGTTTCCCAGCAGAATATTGCTCAGAACATCACTCCTCCACCAGCTTGTCCTCATTCCACAGTACATCCTAGTGCCATTACTTCCCCAGATAAATGGAGCACATGTAATACATGGCCGTCTTTATCCCCCCCCCCCCAAAAAAAATCTCGGTTTTTTGTACTTTTTAAAAAATACTTTCTCTCACATTCGACTTGCTTATATGTTTTTACACATATATGATCCTTGATGCTCAAAATCTATGATATGCAGATAATGAAAACTGGTTAAAAGAAATAAGCGTTTCTGTGAGTACTGAAGGTGTATTGTGGGTAATCATGCCAAAACGACTGCCTAGTGTACTCACGTTGGCACTGAGCTGTGTTGTGAGAGCCGAGACCTTCTCCTGTGATGAGTCCAGTTCTCTCCGAAGCTTACGGATCTAAACACACATTAAAGTCACTTATTCAAACACAAGTCATGCTGCTAGAAGCTGATTTCTGAAGCTAATGTGGAACCAGTTTGTGGTTTCTCATATAATAATGTGCTAAGGAGAGACTGGCCCTTGATCAGCATGAAAGAGAAACTTTGGTTGCAGACATAAAACACAGAGATTAAAGAGTAGATATCAAGGACAGTTACCGAGAAGACCATCATGACAAACACAGACATTTTCAAGGGTTTAAAAAAGAGTTACTTCAAAGTGTGTTTAAAATTACAAACCAGCTGAGAAAAACAGTGTTTTGGACAGTTTACAGGCTTCCCATGTGCAACACACTCAATAATTTACATTATAAGAAATGATGGGTGCTGTTCTCACCTCTGTCTGAGCCTTTTCTTCAGGCTAGAGATGGAAAAGGAAGAAAAGATAAAGATTAATAGTTTGAAAAAGTCTTTGAGCATCCACGTAAAGAGAAGATACTTAAATGGGATTAGTTCACCCAAAAATGAAAATTCTGTCATCATTTATTCACCCTCACGTTGTTTTAAACCTGTATGAGTTTCTTTCTTCTGTTAAACGCAAAAGAAGATATTTTGAAGAATGTTGGTAACCAGACAGTTGACGGCACCCATTGACTTTCATAGTATATTTTTTCCCCTACTATGAAAGTCAATGGTGTCTATCAACTGTTTGGTTACTGACATTCTTCAAAATATCTTCTATTGTGTTTAGCAATTTAACTTTAACCATTAAATAACCATTAAACTTGATCATTTAGCATCAATTCAAAATCTTTTGACTCACCGTAGAGTAAACTGATGACGTGCTAGAGACCAGAGACAAAGAGGAGCCATGAACTATGGAGAGAAGAAAACTACAGTCAAAATAATATCAAGAATTACAGAGGCATGTGAGTCATTGCAAAACTAGCATGAAAAAGTAGCAGGATAAGCTAGCACATGCTGAAACACCATGAAGTGCTTATCACTTCAGCAAACCACAGCCCGTATATTTCTGATAAGGTATACGTGTATGTTTTTCTTAATGTGTTTCCGAACCAAAAAACCTAGAAAGAACAAAAAGGCAATACAAGCTTGAAAAAACAGATGTACAGTGAAATCATTTGTGAATGAGAGGATATTAAACGTGACGTTGTGATACAAGGTTATAAATCCCCTTTACTGCATATTCGCAAAGAATTATGAGTTTGTGTGTTCCTCTCATTGAATTTTCAAAAATAAAAAAATAACTATGTCAAGTACTTAAACTAAACTGCCTTTGAGGTTGCAAAGAGGGATCAGTGTTTATGACTAATCCTAAGGAACAAATGGTTCCTTCACGCTCATGAGAAGCAGCTTAAGGGCCCGTTTTAACTCTGGACAACACAGTTTTTTTTTTTTTTTTATCACTAAGCCATTATATTAGTTTACTTTAGAAAGACATGAATATTGTTGACTTGGAATATTGAATATTGTTGGCTCTCTAACAATTTGCTTGTGATGTCAGAAGAGTCAATTTGGGTAAAGGAGTCTGCTAAACGAATACATGTAAATTGAATCCTAAATATATGAAAATAATTATTTGTTTATACACACACACACACACACACACACTCACCGGCAGTGATGGGAATAACGGCGTTATAAATAACGGCGTTACTAACGGCGTTATTTTTTTCAGTAACGAGTAATCTAACTAATTACTGCTTCCTCCATTACAACGCCGTTACCGTTACTGTCAATACAAATGCGGCGTTACTTTAATTGAGCTCACTGAAGCGGTTTTCATCCGAGTAGGCTCTCTCTCAGCCATAGGAGCTGCAAAGTTTTTTTCTCAGGTGTGTGTGTGTTTATGAGGCGCGGGACTCGACAAAAGCGAGGCGAATGCCGCGAGCGTGCTCGACAGTGCACGAGAGACCGAGTGTGTCCGAGAACGCGCTCGACAGTGCGCGAGAGAGACCGAGTGTGTCCGAGAACGTGCTCGACAGTGCGCGAGAGAGACCGAGTGTGTCCGAGAACGCGCTCGACAGTGCGCGACAGAGACCGAATGTGTCCGAGCATAAATACTTTATTTATAAATAAATTACACATATCAGCATTTGAATAATCTCTGTAGCATATTGGTATCATATGCAATGTTTTAATTAGTTTATATAACATAAACTACAAAATAACCTGCAGGGAACGTTCAAACATATTTGTTTGACGGTTGTGAACACGTGCGGCAAACACGACTAGAATTTGGCTAAAATAACCTCTGATGATGACGTTCTCTGTAGGTTATAAAAATAAACCCCCAAAAGATTATATTGTATTATTTATGTTGATACATTGTTCAGTATTATATTGAAAGCACTTTTTGTTAAACTTACTATTGTGAGAAAGAAAATACTTCAAGTAGGCTATACAGAATGTCTACCAGTTGTAAAGGTGTGTGAGTTTTATTTTAATTATATGCACTAGTGTATGTGTATGTATATTTTTATTAGGCTATAATTGATTTATTTTTGGTACATTTCTTAAGAAGCATCATTTATTTTTAGACTTATTTGTTGGCCAGTTGTGGTCTGTGCAATAAATATTAAAAGTTCTAAACCATCTATTGTTTTATTGTTGCACTATAGTAATGATAATATTTTAATATTTAAGTTAATAGGTGTCTCTCACATTGTCCCACAGCAACATTAAAATAGTGTAGATTAGTGTACAATGTTTTATAATAATAAGATGTTCAATTTAGTGTCAATTTCATTAATTTAACATTTCATATTGGGGGTATCCAAGAAATGTCTTATATTTAAACTTTTTAGTTTTTTTTAAGTAACGCAATAGTTACTTTCCCTGGTAATTAGTTACTTTTTTAATGATGTAATTCAGTTACTAACGCAGTTACTTTTTGTGAGAAGTAACTAGTAACTATAACTAATTACTTTTTTTAAGTAACTTGCCCAACACTGCTCACCGGACGCATTATTAGGTACACCAGTTTAACTGCTCATTTAACGCAAATATCTAATCAGCCAATCACATGGATTTTTATAGATGGGAACCAATGCATTTACATGGTCAAGACGACCACACCGGGTGCCACTCCTGTCAGCTAAGAACAGGAAACTGAGGATACAATTTGCACCGCTTACCAAAATTGGACAATAGAAGATGGGAAAAATGTTGTCTGGTCTGATGAGTCTCGATTTCTGCTGCGATATTCAGATGGTCGGGTCAGAATTTGTTGTAAACAACATGAAAGCATGGATCGCTTCAGGCCGCTGGTGGTGTAATGGTGTGTTTGATATTTTCTTGGCACACTTTGGGACCCTTAGTACTAATTCAGCATCATTTAAACACCACAGCCTACCTAAGTATTGTTGCTGACCATATCCATATCCCTTTATGACCACAGATTATAATTATTTTAGTATATATTTAATAATAAATAATACATTTACATGACTTTTTATTAAGTGCATATAAATAAAATTCTATTATATAATCACATAATTGTAATTACTAGGGATGTCCCAATCCGATCCACGTCATCGGTATCGTGCCGATACTGGCCCAAAACGCTAGATCGGAGATCGGAGGGGAGAAAAAATATGATCCGATACCTATCCAACACAAACCATGGGAAAATATAGCTTAAACAATCGCCTAAATGCTTGAATATTAGTGTGGCGAGCAGGACGAGGCAGAGGGCCGTGAGAGAGCGGCACGAGGCCGGTGGCGTGATTACTGGTGAGCGACACCTGCGCGACGCACCGGTCTCGTATCTCTCACAAAGGAGCGGAAGCATAAAGGAGGAGCGACGACAGTGAGGAGCGAGAGAGGACAGGCCTGGAGTTATGTTGTGGTTTTTTATGTTTTATTATGTGACAGCAGTCGTCCGTGAGGGGTTGCTGTCTTATACTTTCGTTTTGTTGTTGATTTATTTGATGTCATTAAAGTCTTTAAATGTTCGCCGGTTCCCGCCTCCTTCTTCCTTCCCAGGTTTGGGAAGGAGTGAGAGAGTAACAAATCCCTCATACCTCTGTATGGAATTTGGTGCGTGTGTGCGTGTGAGAGAGAGAGAGTACCTGTATTTTTTTTTTTTTTTTTTTGTGTTTGAATAAAGGGTGACAGTCTTTCATAATCAACTGCTGTTGTGGACTATATACTGGAGAAGTATTTGTTCTCCATTTGAGTGAGATGTTTTTAGGTGGCTAATTGAGCAAAGTGCTTCCATATATTTTATTATTATTATTAGTATTAGTTCAAGAATAAAATAAAAATATCGGATTGATATCGGCATCGGCAAATAGCCAAAGCTGCGGCATCGGTATCGGAAGTGAAAAAGTGGTATCGGGACATCCCTAGTAATTACCATGTAATTCTGTAAATCTCCATGTAAATCCCATTTGTATATATCAAAATACCATAATATAATGGTACCACCACAGTGCTTTTAGGGGTCTGCAGTGCACATTCATTTCAAGAAATACAAATTTATTTAATGGTAAATCCTCTCTGAGCTTAGTTTTACATTTTTAAGCCAATAAAAAACAAACTTTGGGCAAAAATAACCCTGAAATATCTTATATTGAGTCATGCATCATTGTGAACAGCAACTGTGTTCTTTTTCACAAGCCTAAACACCACTGCTCATTGGCACATTGAAATCAACACCATCACCACCTTAGAAAGACATGAATCATAAATACAGAAAGCAAAAAAGAGCCTTGGGACAAGTGGTGCTGAGCCAAGGCAGGCGAGTTAATCATCAAATCAACATTAACTGTGGGGTAAAGGCTGCCAGGCCAACAAAGCCGCTCTTTGTTTGTTTGTGCTTTGGCGCAAGTAAGGACATACGTTACAGCCTGACTTTGTCAAAAGCCCTAACATTAATTACAACCTATCATTTATCTATTAGGTAACAGAACAAGGCAGGTCTATTTAGCACTTTTCCAAAAACATGACGTTATGGATTGAGTTGTTATGGTAAATTTTGATGGCAGACAGAAATGATAATAGTTCTTGGTATACACAGCAAATTACACACACACACACACACAAAAGGTCAAACTCCACTACAACCAAACTCTGTTCAATATAAGTATCATCCTGAAGTCTCACCTTCTTCCAGGCACTCACGGAACGATCCGGAGCTGCTCATAGTGCGGCTCTTTTCCTCCAGGGTCATTGAGGAATTCCTCAGACGTGGGTCACTGTAAGGGTCATACGGACCGTCGTGATTTCCCTGACCATTGGTCCCGCGCAAAGTTGCCATCTGTGAAGCAGTGGTGGGACTGCCTGGAATGTCAACACAGGGATCAAGGTTAAATAAGCACTACGATTAAACCCTAATGACATGAATGTGCATTCAAAGTTCACAGTAAGGGGGAGACTAGTACTTGTTTCAGTTGTTAAATCTCATGTAAACCAATAAATTAAATCATAATCCATAAGTGAGGATTCTAACATAAACTTTCTCTTTTTTTGGTAGGTAACTTGCTGCTAGAACCTTTTTTTTTGCTAGTTATGATACTCAGCAACAAAATAATATTACACAATAAAACAATTATGTGTGATTCTGATAAATCGATAATTATTTTCACATTATGGCAGATGACCAATAATTTTTTTTATTCTATACAATTTTGACTAAATAAATGAAAAATAAAACACTAAATATCAATCATTTAAAATGCTACAAGTGAATTTAGGCATCACAACATTATAATATACAGGATCAGAAAAAGATAATAATTTTGAGATTTAGATCACAGCAAAGGTACTCTAAATATAAAAATTGGGGAAATTAGCATTTTGAAATAACATTTACACAATTAAATAAAAAATATCCACTGATACCATTTAAAATAACAATTAAAACCAATACCAATTACAACTGATAAAAAATATATAATAATTATAATAATATCGACTAATAACCGACATTTAGTGCATGCCTAGTATAAACCACAGAAGTAGCCGATAAGACACTGGTTACGCAAGTTTGCTTGTTTTTACCAAGTGTGTTAAAGTTGAAGCGTGTGCCGGAGGGCGAGCTGAGTGTAGAGGCAGGGGTGTAGGGGGTCGAATCTGAGAGGCCAACAGCTGAGGGGGAACACAGCCAATCACGGGCCTCCTCATGACCTCTGACCTGAGGCCCATGGGCATACCTGCAGGTTTAAAACAAGTGTACATAAGTCCGTAGAACAGAATGTTGTTTTTCTCTTTCGCATAAAAGTTCTCATGAAAACAGCTCCAAGAAAAACGCCACAATGCCAGGAAAATTACAGTTATCCAATTTATGGTGGGTAACAGAAAACCTAAGTCCACAGCTATGAACTCCCATATTTATTTGCATACTGCAATATTTAACCAGCAGGTACATATGAAATAAAATACCATATTTCATTGTGTACTAAACAAATCAAAACTCACTTACAAACTACACTGGCATACTATTAATATACTGGTATACTATTATCATATGGTATGACAAAATCAGTGCTCCAGTTGAGCCACTGGCTCATAAAATCGAACATTTTGGAGATAAGTTACATATTTAGATTGACAGAATTAAAATATTTATTATTAAAAAAAAATTTGTGATCGTGTATCTTTAAATACAAGTAACGGTCCACTGTTCATTTTGAATCAGACATAAACATTTTGAAAAAAAGATTCACTGACAGAATGATTCAAACCCCTTACTCAGATCCGAGTTGAGACCGTTTCGTCATTCTTTTTGACTGACTCATTAAAAGAACCAGTTCAAAAGAGTAATTTGCTTGTGAATTGGTGAAACTGTATTTGTTGCATGTACGAAACTGAAGCAATTAACTCCACCTTACAGGTAGATTTTAAATCACAAGCCCTAATCACAATGCACAAAAGCAAGACAAAAACAAGAAGCAAAAGTGATAATTTGACCACACATATAGCATTACCTGTCCTGTTTCCGTGGCAGAGTGTTGTGGGTAAATTTAGGGCTAGCAGAGGGGGAGGACTGAGGGCTAGAGAAGGGTACAGGGGCAGACAAAACAAAAAGAAGCAGATAAAAGTGACAGAAAAAGGAGAGGAGATAAAGAAATGATTAAAGAGGAGTACATGTAAAGGAAGGTAGATCGCAAGTAGAGATAGCAACGCTATTTACAATTCACAAACAGCTGGAAGCATCATTTGTGTTGATGTAAAGTTAGCATGGTTGAACACTTAATTTCTTACCTGTCTGAGAGGCCAGTTCTAGCACTGTTGGTCCGATTAAGACATAAACCTTCCTTTCCCAAGGAAACATTTATAGAGTCAATACTGGTGTGGTTCGAGCTTTGACAAGGGAAGCCCAATCCATCCCTGCCTCCCCAAGGAAAGAAAGCCGATCCCGGGCTGGAGGCCACAGAGGAAAGTGTCTGCTCTCCATGACCTCCAGAGGGCACCGTCAGATTGTCACTGTAACCTGGACCGCTGCCTCCGCTGGTGACAGATGGCGTCTCCAGACAACCATTCTGCTGGATGGACTTGGCATGGGGATTGGAGATGATGGTGGAGTTCTTCATGTTCTCCGTGGTGGTGACCGGAGCTTGCTTATTGCAAGATTTGCTACCAAAGAGTCTGGTTGCAAAGGGGGAGAGGGATTTAACAATGAGACCGAATAAAAAAATGTGACTAAAATGGTCGTAAACGCGACCAAAAGTAAACATTTTGTGACAATAATTGAAAATCTAGGTTTTGTCAGTTGCCAGTGTCACTTGCACGCAGCAATGACCACAGCCGTGATGTTCTTTTTAGTGAGTCAGTAATATTCATGAAACGGTCTCAAACTCACGTTTGAATCAGATTTAATCAGTTAGAGAATCGTTCATAGAGCAGGAATGCGATGAGTGATTTCCCAAAAAACGACTATTGTGAACCATTTCTTTTTAATGCGTCAGTCAAAAAGATTCTTGAAACGGTCTCAAAATCACATGCAAATTAGCAGTTTGAATCAGACTCAATCAGTAAGAGAATCGTTCATAGCTTAGGCCACAATGACTGATTTGCAAACCAATGACTCTTATGATTTTTTAAAAATGCGTCAGTCTAAGATTTACAAACTTGCTTGTGAGTTAGTGGTTTAGATTAGATTCACAGCTATTAGTGAGTTCACAATTGACTCCCTCACTGAATCATGAGTCAGTTTTTGGCTATGGCAGATTCAAAGTGAACTTGGAACTGTTACTGTGATGTATATTTTAGGTTTGTAGGAATCATTCTATTTACAGACTGGTTATTAATATGAAAACACGTAATTAAAGATACATTTTCAAAACAGAGATCTGTTGTAATAAATGGTAATAAAAAAAAAAACTGAAATATTCGACAAAAAATATTATTAGTTACGCTATTCATTAACAAAGTAAGTTAATTTTATTAGTCTTTTGTTGTTGGGTGTCCAATCCTGCTCCTGGAGGGGCACTTTGTTTCAAAGTTTAGCCTAATTAAACACACCTGAACCATCTAATAAAGGTCTTCAGGATGAGTAAAAATGTCCAAGCAAGTGTGTTGGGGCATGTTGGATTACACTTAAAAAACTCTGCAGGACATTTGCCCTCCAGGAGCAAGATTGGACACCCCTGCTCTTCACAAAAGAAAATATGAGATAAGAAAAGTCTGGCATCTCTGATTTTTCTCATTACTTCATGGACTGACTGGTCAGATAACATCAGTCTATCTGTAGTCTGGTTCTACTAACTAGGAGAGCAATCAGTCACAGCTAGCAAGCTAATCAGCTAGAACAAACACTAGCTTCTTGGTCTGTGCCATGTCTAAGAGAAACATCAAGAAGCCCTAAGAAAATGCACTTGTGGTGGCCAGAAGACGCCTTTCAAGCCTCAGAATCTCAACCAACATCAAATCGCTCAGATAAACAATGAGTTCTGTGAACGCCGTCCAGCACCCAAGGAGGAGAATATTCTGGAACTCACACAACACAGCTGAGAACTGCTGTGTAAATATTTGAGGGACCTAAAATGGTGCTTTCATCCACATCAAGTAGAAATCATGCTTTTGCAAAATACATTTTTCATCAACAGTCTTTCAAGTCTTCATAAGCTAAACTCTGTGAATGTGGAGAACTTACCTACGAAGGGTTGGCGAGGACATTTCTGAATACTTTCCTCCTGTTTGCCTTCCAGCTTGGCACTGAGTTGGCATCCCCGTCTGGGTAGTTGCGCTAGTCTTAAGTACCTGGCTCTCCACATCGGAAAATATACCCTTCTCTCGGTCCGTCTGGTTAGTAGTTCCCATTGGGGACTTGACTAAGTTGCGACTCTTAGGGTTGGGAAGTGTGGCAGTACCCTTATTGCAAAAATTTGCATCAAGACTCGAGATGTTAGTGCGGTTAGAACAGCGAGCAGTGCCGGTACGGCTAGGTCTCGGTAAACTGCGATACTGAAGAGTTGTCCGAGCACTTGGAGGAAGGTATCCATCATCAAGAGCCGTCTGCCGACACACAATTCGACTCCCAGAAAATGCGACTGATTTTGGTATCTTGCCCACTGTAGCGGACCCGCTAGTTACCACAGCACCACTCGTGGTTATTGTCGCCATTGCGCCCGGAGCTTTCTTGAAGCCAAAAGTACTGGTCGGGGTGCGTACGTTTGAATTGAGGGGAGGCTTCTTGGTGTCATCAACACTTGAGGAATGGGTGCCGTTGGAGCGACCTTTCTCTGACACCTTAGCATCGTCGGTCTTACTTGTGGGATGATCAACAACACGGACTGTCGAGCACAAAATGAAATCATATTTTCAACAGTTTTGAATACAGTAGCACAGTCCATGTCGTGACTCATCTGAACATAAGCCTTAGCAAAGGTGATCTGTGATAAGATTTCTTTGACTGTCATCACTCAAGAAACCACATGAAAACAGAGATATGGCTCAGTCAGTGTTGTTATCTTTAACTAAAACTATTAAAACAATGTTAATTGAAATATTAGATTAAAACAAACTTCATAATAAAAATTACAATATAAAAATCAACATCAAAATATTAATAAATACTATAATACTCTATAAGTAACACTGGACTAGATTGTATTTAGCTTGTGAGCAAAATAAACTGTTTAAATTTCAGTTATTTTTAAAGGGATCAACCTAAAATGAAAATTCTGACATAATGTATTCCAAACCTGTATGACTTACATTCTTCTGTGAAGCACAAAAGGAGATACATTGAAAAATGCCTCATTGTTTTTTTTCCATACATAAACAAAACATGTTTTTGGACCCCACTGATTTTGGATGAAGTGTTCTTCAAAATAGCTTCTGTGTTCCACAGAAGACGACGACATACAGGTTTGAAAGACACGAGGTTATGCTAATTGTGACATCCATGCAACATCACGTCTAAACTATTACCATGTGCCTTGAGTGAGCTGCAGTTTGTAGATGTTGTTGCCTTTGTCCGTGGAGAGGTGACGCCCACCTGAGCGGTCATTCCCCGCCTCCAAGAGCCCGTCTGGGAGATGGTAGGAGTCTTGCGACCCATCAAGCTCCGTTCTGATTCATCTGAGAAATCTGAAGACCTGTGGTTCCATTTCGTTGTGGTCTCCATTTTGATGCCACCGTTAGAGCAGCCTTCTGAACGTTTAAGGTCGTTGTTGGACCAGTTGGGGTTGTGTTTCACTGCAGAGTGCTTCTCCGCATCCGTCTGGAACTGTGGGTGAAAAAACTAAATCGTTAGCCGCAAAGAAATGTTCTGGTCTTCAAACTTCAGAGAATATAAATCTGTTTTTTGCAAATCAGTAAAATATCTATCTATGGTATGTTATGTGGTGTGATATGTGTTCTACACCAGTTCAATTTCTCGTTAACACAAACATCAAATAAGCAAATCACATGGCAGCAACTTAACGCATTTAGGCATGTAGACATGGTCAAGACGATCTGCTGAAATTGAGCGTCAGAATGGGGAAAGATGATTTAAGTGACTTTGAACGTGGTATGGTTGTTGGTGCCAGATGAGCTGGTCTGAGTATTTCAGATACTGGGATTTTCACGCACAACCATCTCTAGGGTTTACAGAGAATGGTCTGTAAAAGAGTGAGCGGCAGTTCTGTGGGCGAAAATGCCTTGTTGATGCCAGAGGTCAGAGGAGAATGGCTAGACTGGTTTGAGCTGATAGAAATGCAACAGTAACTCAAATATCCACTCATTACAACCGAGGTCTGCAGAAGAGCATCTCTGAACGCACAACACATCGAACCTTGAAGCAGATGTGCTACAGCAGCAGAAGACACACCAGTGTCACTCCTGTCAGATAAGAACAGGAAACTGAGGATACAATTCTAACGGGCTCAACAAAATTGGACAATAAAAGACTGGGAAAACGTTTGCCTGGTATGAGGAGTCTCGATTTCTGCTGAGACATTTTGATGGTAGGGTCAGAATTTGGTGTAAACAACATGAAAGCATGGATCCATCCTGCCTTGTATCAATAGTTCAGGCTACAGGTGGTGTAATGGTGTGGAGGATATTTTCTTGGCACACTTAGTACCAATTGAGCCTGACCATGTCCATCCCTTTATGACCACAGTGTAGTACTCATCGTCTGATGGATACTTCCAGCAGGATAACGCGCCATGTCAAAAAACTCAAATTAATTTGGACCAAAATCTATGAGGAATGTTTCCAGCATCTTGTTGAATCTATGCCAAGAAGAATTAAGGCAGTTCCGAAGGCTACTAGCAAAGTGTATCTAATAAAGTGGCCAGTGAGTGTACATAATGCATATAGTTTTGTGAAACATTCTTTTTTTTATAATTTTCTTTAGTATAAAAGTCAATTATTTAATATTATTTAATTTTATAATATCAGACTTGATATTTCTCACACATGGTATAAATTATTGATTATATATAAAATCATATAACTGTTTTCTCATTTTCAGAAGCGGATCTCTGCCAAAGGTATCATCAATATTTGAGAGACCTTTGCATGAAAAAGTAAATAAAAAGTCACCGACAGCTAATTTGCGTCTTATTTATTCAGCAACACCATCAACGGTCATCATAAAATCTGATTATGTGAGACATAAGGGCCAACTCGTTCATTACATGACCTTCCACAACGTAGCCAAGATGATATCACCCCCTCTTAGAAAGTCCGTTGTTCAGCTGCTACTGAAAATCCTCATAAAAAATTATTGCCAGGGAAAGAATGTTAATAGTCTCCAGTTGTTATCAGGCCAATTCCAAAACATTGTTATCTCAACGCCGATACAATAAATCCTTCCTCCACTCCAGCCTGAAGAATGAGGGAAGACTATATAGGGAAAAAGTACAAGGGTGTGGAAGTGAAAGGTGGCAGATATTTGGCTTCAGACGCACTTTTGAGTCATGGTTCTAAACTCTTCTAAATTTGAAATCAGGCTACTAGCAGGTTTATTGTAGTTAACTAAAACCCTAAAAAACATTTTCATTACTTGAAATAAAATAAACATAAAAAAAATTTTAAAAAAGTATTTCAGCTAGTCGCCAAAGCAAATTTTGTTTTAAGTTTTCATTTAGGCCACGGTCACACAGCAGCAGAATACGGTCGTCAGTCCTAGTAATTGAGTCCTTAATACGATTACGTTCACACACATTTCAGTTATTTACTGTGTTAAAACCGCATTCTATAACTGAACTCACACCTGTACATTTTTAGAACTCAAAACCACATTCTCGGAAAACCCTTGCTGAGAGAACAGAACCGGACTGGACAACTAGTTGTCTGTCACGTCATACAGTGCGTGAGAGCCGCTCTGCGCTGCACAAACGAGTGTGTTGAAGGTTTTCGTGTGTGGTTTTGCTTTCGGTAACTTGCAGCGACAGAGATATGAGCTGAAGGTTTTAGATCCAGTCACTGTTCTCAACTGGAGCAGCTAGTGACTCAAATGCTCCGCTCGGTTGATGATTTGACGGATGAACTCGGGACTCAATTGGACTCGTCATGTCCAAAGAAATAAGACTTTTCAGTTGCATGGACGTCGCCATCTTTGATATAACTTTGGTCACTGTCGTTAAGAGAATACGGGCTTGACTCCTGTTGCACGTTCATACAGACAATATTCGAGACGCTACTGTAAGTTGCTGTTTGAACGGGACATTTCGAGACTCACACCTGTAAGTAAATGCGGTTGTCATTCCCAAAGACTGTGTGAATTGAAAAAAATGTCAGTGTGAACGTAGCCTTAGTTTAAATTGATGTATTTAAAAAAATCTATATAGAAATATTTTAAACAATAACTGAATAAGAACATTAAAGTGAAAAAATACACAACAAAATTCCTAAAACTTTAATTAATTAAATTACAATAAAAAACCTAAAATAAAAACTAATTCGAACTAATAATAAAAAAAAAAAACTAAAATAGTATCTCAATAATACTAAAATAACACTGGGTACTGAAAACCACATCTGGGCCTTTTTTCTTTTTTTTTGCAGTACCAAGATCAAAAACAAATGGAGAAACATGAGTGTTTTCATCTAAGGAAATGAATATGGAAGACTGTAGATAAATAAGGTCATGGATTTAATATTTAAAGACCAACACAAATGCACAAACCGAGAAGCCACAGGTGTGAACAAACTTATTGGCACAGAATCCAGGGTGCCACGTCTGGATTTACAGAGCTCATCTTGTTAGAACAGGCTAGATAGACACAGTGGCTTAGCTTCACTGTACTGGTCCATTTGTTCAGCATAATGTTAACCTGCTTTGAGCTTGTAAAGATGATCAATCACCGGGGCAGAGTTGAGTCGGTCTGCTGACTCACACTCACAAAGACTGCACACAGCGGGTTCAGGCCAATTCTGATAAGGGCCCACCAATGTTTCATTGAATCAAAAGCGACAATGAAGCAACAGAACCGCTCCCAAAGCACTGCTATAAATGTGCAGGCCTGTTTTTGATTGCATGTAATGATAAACAGAGATGGTGAATACAATTAAAGGACTTTTTAACAGTTCAACATGATATTTGTAAGACTGCAAGATTTCTCTGTATTATGGCTCTATATATGGGTGTCTTCAAAGTTAGGCACTTTTATGCCCCAGGGGTTGATTTTTATTCAAATGAACAGATTTCAAAGTTTTATATAAAGGTTTACGATGCATTTATTATTGATATTAACGATCAACCCTAGTGAAAAAAAACAAAAAAAACAATGTATTTGAAATACATTTATTTTATGCTAAGTGTACTACAAAAACATACAAATAAAATTACATATTTTTGTACTTAATATAAATAACCTGCAATTAATTTTAAGTATACTTTTTTTGTATACTTTTGGTATACTAAATTGGTATACTTAAAGTCTGCTAAATTGGAACAAAATAAAAATAATAATAAAACATATACATACATATACATATTAAAAGTTACATTAAAACTTTTTAGTGCCTTTATCAGTTATACTGTATAGATTACTCAATAGATTTATATTAAAATAATATTAAATAGATTTTAATTTACTATTGTTCCAGACTCAGACTTTCTTAATATATTTAATATATTAATAATATATATCTTGATATATGAAAATGCATCATTATATATATATAGTATATATATAGAACGATAGATGTAGACTTTATAATGTTAATGTTTTTTGAGAGTGTTCTGTTGTTTCCTATGTGAAGTTCTACAGATGTTTCTGATTCTGTAGACCACGAGGCTCTGAAGTTGCCTTTGGTATCAATGACTGACCTGTTCATCTACGTCTCTGTGTGGGACAGATGGGGTGTTGACGTAGGAGCTAAGGGACGAGCTGGTGTTGAGGTCATCTGTGTCCAAGGTGTCACTGATCCCGCTGCTGACTGAGCTGCTGTCGTCCCAACTGAGAACAAAGAGGAAAGAGAGAGGAACAGTTTATTCTCTACATTTCTGAGGAACACGATATCAATATAGTGAAAGGAAGACTGCGAGAAATAAAACAGAATACATGGATTCAGAATGTTCAGCATAATATGGAAAATGTAGGAATGGAAGGAAAGGTAAGCAAAAACAACATCTGTGGAGAGTCATGAAGTCTGCACCGGGACAGTGAGGGCATAAAAACCTGCATTCCCATCATGCTTCAGACATTAGGCGCGTCTCTCTGCTCCTCAAAACTTGTTTTAATTAGCTCTGCGCCTCAAATTCTCAGTGCGCTCTGCTTTGCTATCCCCCCACGAAATCCATTAGGATGCTCAGCAGGACTCAACCAAAATCATATGGACCAAAGGCACTACTAGATAAAGGGAAAACCTAGTTGTGAGAGGATTTGGATTGTACATTTTATTGTCAAATCATAAAAACTGACAGCAATAGAACTAACAATTGTGCTATTGTAGCTTAAATCAGGCTAAAAAAAGTGTCCTAATTTTTTAAAACCTGACAAAATCAGCAGTTGTGCTATTTTAGCTTAAATATGGCATCATTTTTATGTTTTTTTTCAAATAAAATTTGACAACAGAATTAGCAAATGTGAAAATTTATTTAGAATCTGGCAAAAAAAAAAAAGACATTTATTCGACAATACCAGAATCAACATTTTGCTACTTTATCTCAAATCACGAAAAAAGGTTCTTATTCATATATGAGCAATATCACATGAGTATATGTGATATGGCTTCATATCAGCATGGCTGTGATTCAGCAATAGGTAATCACAACTGTGCTGATATAGAGCAATATGGCACAACTACGAGTGTGATATTGCTCATATATAAGTACATATATAAAACATATGTGATCTCAAATAAATAAAAGTTTTATTTATTTATTTGACAAAGTCTGACAATAACAGGATCATACATTTGGATCATTTATTTTGAATAAAGACAGTTTTTATCCATGTTGGTAAAGCTAATATCACACTATTCTCAAGATTCTCAAATCAAGATTTGAGAGAGAGAGAAAATTACACTTGCTGATATGAATGTATTGTGGGTGTGTAAACAGGAAGTCCCTCCATGCTATTTGCTAAATCCAAACACAGACTGCCCAAACTCCCACAAGCCACCAGTTATGGCTACTCCAGCCTTGAGCGATGCTAAAAGAACTAGCTTTATCAACAGTGTGTGGCAACAAAACATCTTATCAACACCTAAGATACCACATAATCCTCCTCATTTCTCATGATCATTCAGGCAAACAAACCAGCCCATAAGCTCATTCACAGACAGTCATGAATCAAGAGAGGCGTGTGTTCAAACATCCACCACAGTCCTGACGTCCTGCGAAAGACCTGAATAAATACTTGTTTTGATATGAGCAAAGTCCCCATAGCTCAAGTCTGTCATAACTGACTCGACATAACTGGCGTGAAAGGACGTCTGTGGTTCCTGTTTTAATGAGCTGTGAGAAAGTTGGTCCCATTGGAGCTATTTGTCACTAATAGCTCTCACACACACACACTGTGCTAATGTGTTTGTCTGCTTGCACGTCTCTGCTTAAATGATCTGCTTCATTCATCATTTGCCATATGCTGTCAGATGCTATAGATGGCAAATGCAAACAAACACCAAAAAAGCCCCCAAAAATAGAAAGAAAACAGACACGAATGAGTCATTTCTTCCTTTTTAAAGACGCCATGAAATCCAAATCATTGTTTTGTAGATTTTAGTGCGTTTGGTTTATCTGAAGCCATTTACACAGTAGTGCCCAACTAAAAGTTTTAGTAAAAGTCTTTGTCTTCTAAGAAAATGCAGCAAAAATATTACAATTAAATGATTATATTAAATTTGAATATACATGAAATATTAGTTTATTATTGATACTATTAAAATGATTAAGAAATAATATTTTTAAAGAGATTTTTGAGAATATTTTAAATAACATTAATAGATTATTAAATGGAATGAGAACGCCTATATAAATATTAAATGTTAATTTTTTTATATTCATTAAATATTAATTTACTACTACTACTACTACTACTAATATTAAAGTATTCATAAGATATTTTTATTAGATTATTTTAGCATGACAATGAAAAGTTTTATTAAATTAGAATGAGAACCTGCCACCTGAAACTGGCTCGTAAAAGTAAAAAAGGGGGAAAACTATTTAAAAAAAGTAAATACGAAAGTAAGTAGGTCAGTATTTATTGTAAATAGTAAGTAGTATTTTATTGCAGTGTACATATAAAGTAATACTACAAGTAAAACTCTATGAATTAATGCTTTAAATACGTTGTATTGAATAAATGAGGTCAGCCCGACCAACTCCTATGCAATATTGTCCCATTTTTTAAGTTACACAACAGAACAGGTCAACATACAATTTCCTTGTTGACCAGCAAGTCAATCTCTCTGATCTTTACAACAACAAAACAAAGTTCTGCAAAAGTTCTACACAATACTTCTCACATGAAAGCGAGAGGAAGAGAGGGTGTGGGTGGCTTAGAGGGTAGAGGTGGGTCAGAAAGTGGTACTTTTATACATGTTCAAAGAATTTATTCCTCTCTTTCTTTCTTTCTTTCTTTCTTTCTTTCTTTCCAATATAATCCAAAGACATTCCTCCCCTTGCTTTGCCCAAGTGCAAACCAGCCCAAAATAGAAGGGGAGTGTGCAAAATATTGCCTCCGAACTCTTTAGAAAGAGGCATGGAATTCAAACAAAGGAATTTTCTGAAATGTCAGAGAGAAAATAAACATTTTGAATAAATTAAAAGCACAAAACAGAGTTAAAAACTTAAGAACTATTGGTAAAGAGTGACTACAACCTATGGCTCATCTGTCATATTCTCAATTAAAATAAGACAATTATTGACATACGATAAAAGTACAGAGACATTGATGTGAATAACATATCACAGATAATTTGATGAACATTTTTTTCATGTTGAAATATGACTTTTTATTGCGAAATCTGGTATCATTGGTATCGAGGCACAATGGTTGAGGTCGATTTTAGAACGATACATGTGAGATTTGTGAGACATAAGTGAAACTGCAACATCAAGCCTCAAAAAGAATGCAAAATGACCACGAACATTTGATAAAAGTAATCCATTCATCTCATGCACTATTTACCAGGTCTTCTAGAGCCAATGAACAAACCATTCTGAATGATTTGTTCACAAATGACTCAGACTTGTGTGATCACAGCTTACCGGAGATGAAGATCAGATATGAATAACGACTTAAATTTGATCTGTTTCTTACCTCAAGTTATTGAATGGCCTCAGAGTACTTCGAATATAGCAAATGGGTTGTGTGGACTACTTTTATGAACCTTTAGGATTCTCTTAAGGTGATTGTGTCCTTTTTTTAGGCTTGATATCTTCAGCCAGCGTTGAAAAGTGCTAATTTCTCATCTTATGTTCCACAGACAAAAAGTAATTTGAGTTTGGAATGACACAAGGGTGATTAAACAATGACAAAATGTGCTTTATTTAATCCCAACTGCAGTCTAAGAGGCAACGAAGCAAATCATACAGTCAAACCTGCTTTGAATAAAAACGGCAGAAAACTTCTCTCTCTCTGAGACAAGAGAACAATCCCTCACCACCAACACCGACAACATTCACCAATAATCTTAAACTAATATTATGAATTGGCAAATTTAATTAATTAGCAGTGACAGAGGACACAGGTGTGACACGGCCGAGCGCAAACCGCCACAAAACAACCTGTCATCTATCCCGCCATAGTCAAACACGTGCGTGCATGCAGAAAACACCGGCACCCGTCCCTTCCCCCGTCTGGGACATTAGATTAGTGTCAAGCCCCAAAGAAGTAAAAGCATATAGTGGGGGTTGATCCACAGGGCAGGAAATTGGTTTTTTTTCTAAAGACCTGTTATTAGAAGAGCAGCGTGGAGTTGTGAGCTACAGCTTGACTGCACACACCACCCTTGTCCTGTTTGCTTTGGGTGGCCTATCAATTAGTTCTGCAAGGATACCCATCTCTACAGCAACCCCAGCCCTGTTGCCAGGCATTGTGGGAGATCAGGAAAGGTACTTTAACCAGGAACAGCAAGACAAAAAAAGTGTATGGATAAGCTTACAAGCTTGTTGCTTTGAGAAAAATGTTCATGTTAATTGTTATGGTGGTGGCGACTAGTTTGGGGTTGGCAAGATTTTTTGTTTGTTTGTGAAAGAAGTATTTTATGCACACCAAGGCTGCATTTATTTGATCAAAAATACAGAAAAAAAACTGTAATGTTGTGAAATATTAGTACAATTAAAAATATCAGTTTTTTTTTATTTTAATACATTGTAAAATAAAATGTATTCCTGGCGATGTACTGAATATTCAGCAGCCATTACTTCGGTCTTTAGTGTCATCTCTGATTATTATCAATGTTGAAAACAGTTGTGCTGCTTAATAATTTGTTGAATAGAAATGTGAAAAGAACAGAATTTAGATCAAATAGAAATCTTTTGTGACCATATAAATGTATTTACTGGCATTTTTGATCAAGTTGATGCATCTTTGCTGAATAAAAGTATTAATTTCAAAAAAAAAAAAAAATTTGATGGACCCCAAACCATTGAATGATAATGTGTTTAAATAAAGTAAAACAGACAAAGCTGTGACAGTGTCCTAAATTTTGAGATTGTCAATACCTGACAAAAAGCAAGAAAGAGGTTTCTCGACACACGTACCAAACCTGAACACAATCACAGTCCTCACCTTTCATACTGTTACAAAATACATAAAGTACATAAATCATACTGGAAATTCTGCCTTAAATTGTGATTTCTGAGTATACTGTATAAAATTAAACATGACGACAATAATTTTCATACACATTTACTGTACAAATCCAATTCTTAATCAGTATATTCTTCTTTTTTTTTCAACAAACAAAAAAATCTTTCAAAATGCACCTGAGAAACAAAATAGCATCAAGATATTAATATTACAAATTTTCACTTGTTTTAAACATTTTATTTTTATTTTATAACAGCAATATTTAGCATATATAAAAAATATATTAAATGTATATTTCATTTTATTCTAATACAATCTAAGATCAGTAAAGCGGTGCAACCACACACCTTTCTCTTTCACACTCAGACACTCACACAAAAACAGTCCCACGTGGCAAAGCAACTTTCCACCCCATAAATCCTCAAACAAAGAAAATTCCTCCTCTCTACCTCAGAGTGTCGGAGCCAGGCTGCAGAATTCCCTGGCAAGAGCCTGATCCCGGGACAACCGGCGAGAGGCCGCTAAAGTTTGGCTGAGTGGCAGGCAGCTTCATGAGTAAAGCTCCACTGCACTCCTTCCCTCACTCTGCCTCTCACTGCTCTGAGAGAGAGAGACCGATTCTCCCCGCAAACACACACACACACACACACACACAAACCCAGCAGCCAACCACAAGCTGAGGGGAGCGGCTTTACCAACTGAAGGAATGGTAATCTGATCACAAAGCAGTCTTTAAGCCCGGCAGGACTTCAAAAGGAGATGGCTGTTGACTCTATAAACTGGTCTCAGAACAGAGCTGGATTAGAAAGAATGTCAAGATGTCAATTAAGTTGAATTATTCATGTGTAATGAGCTAAAGCTTTAAATCAAATTGTGTTTTCAAGTGGACGAAAAACCTGCTATTATCAACTTTTTATTGTGAATACTCACAAATCAACCTAAAGTTCTCTCAGATGGGGAGAGGGCCAATTAATGGCAAACAGTAGGAGATATAGTATATCTCAGTATAGATCTATAGAATTAATGTGAACACAAGTGGTCAACTAATGCATCTTAATGGCCAATGCTGATGCTAATATCTAGAAGAGACCATATAATATATGGAAAAATATGGAACAAAAAGGAAGATATTTAGAAAAATTTCCATGCAATGTTGTTTTGGACCCCATTGACATCCATTGTAGAGACAAAAACAGTTCTTCAAAATATTGTCTTTTATGTTCCACAGAAGAAGAAAGTCATATAGGCTTGGAACAACATGAGTGTGAAAAATTATGACAATTTAAATTTTGGGGTGAACTATCACTTTAAACATTTTGGGAGATCCAAGATGAGAACAATTTTATTTTAGCTTGTATATATTTTTTAATTGTTTTAGTAATTTTGTTTTGTTTTGTTTTGTGCATTTGTAATAATTCCTTTTAAAACTATAATTCTACATAGCTTTAATTTATTTATTTAAGTAATTTTAGTACTTTCAGCTTTTTTCAGTTAGTTGCTAAGGCAATATTTCAAGTTAAACATTTTCATCTTATATTTATGTTTATATTTTATTTCATATATCAACTGGTGGCAAGCAAATGTGTTTTCAAAAGTTTGTCTTTCATCTCAGTAGGAGAGGTTTGACAGTCACCGTCTTCACACGAGTTAGATCTGGACATCTGCGTTGTGTCGTAAATCCCAGGTGACCTTACAGGTTTGAGGCAAGGCAGGTTCCTACACGAAATGTGTTTGTGTGTACGTTAAAAGTGTGTGTAGGTGTGTGAAGGAGTAGGCTAATCTTCTAAAGCACACCATCTTTTGTGATAAGTTACGGCTTAAGTGTGTTTTTACAGCTTGGAAGCATAGTCCACCGTGATGCGAGTGTGGGAATCCATTTTCGGTTTACAGTTCTGTGTCTGTCTGGGGTTTAGCGTGTGGCTAGCTTGTGGCTAAAAGGCACAAAGTCAATAAGTGACTAACCTACAGACTTCACCAAACCCGGCCAATTAGTTCATTCCGCAATGCTTCACGTTCTCATGCCCTGTTGTTCACAAAAGTTTTTAAGGGTCACATCCCATAGTTAAAGGTCAAGCTGCCTTAATCCTTAGCGGAAAGATCCTGCTAACAGACAAAGATGCAATTTTGTTGCGTTTACCAAAACAGCAAACAACATTTTTGGCCTTAAACATTGGCAAAAAACTTTGTGGGCAAACGAGACCATATATATGTAGCATCTGAGCTGTTTTTGTATACACAAATACATAAAAACACAAGTAGCTGCTAATCTTGCTAGCATTAAAACCATTATAAGTGCAAATAAACGTTTAAAAATCATTGGGGATGTGTATATATATATATATATATATATATATGTATAGTGTGACTGTGACAAGAGGTTTCTGTCTTCATAGAGCAGTTTTGAGTGTGTGACTTTGTATAATAACACAGAGGCAGACAGAAAAAGAGAGAGAGAGAGAGAGAGAGAGAGAGAGAGAGAGAGAGAGAGATTCCAGCCCTCGTGCCCAAACCTTTGCCGCCAGACGTTTGTAATGACAGAGCTGCTAGTGAGCACGAGGAATTCGGAGTAGTTCCTTTCTCCATCCTGCTCGCATTCTCTCTCTTCTCTTCAACATGAATTAAACATAACATTAAATATAACAAGACAACAACTTTTTTAGCCCTCAAACGTCGGTTGCTGTGACTTTGGGCTGATTTCTAGGGAACCGCAGAGCATGATTTGAATCGTTTTGAATATGGAAAAAATTGTTAAACATGCAAAGGCAAAGCAGCTTGCAACAACAACATACTAGATTTGCGTAATACGTGTGATAAAATATGCGTCATAAAAAACAATCACAATTCAGTATCTAACAACGCCTTCATCGCAAATATGCAGCACATGACAAAGCAATGATCAAACAAGATAGAAGTCTATATTTGAACATATAGTCAGTCATATTGTGAAGTACAGTACAGTACAGTTTTCTATTTTAAAACGTAATTTGTTCCTGTGACGGCAAAGCTGAATTTTCAGCATCATTACTTCAGTCTTCATGATGATGTGCTGCTTAATATTTTTTGGAAACTGTGGATAATTGTTTTTAGGATTCTTTGATGAATTGAAAGCTCAAGAACATTTATTTGAAATAGAAATATTTTGTAACATTTTAAATAGCTTTACTGTATCTTTTGGTACACTGAGTTGAGATAGAAATAATATGCTATTTGTATAAACTAGGGTAAACTGCATGAGCAAAGGTGGGTATTCAGTGAAAATATGCTTTGTCAACAAGGCTGAACATTTTACAGTAATTTAAAATTAACTGCAAAAAGTGTAAAATTAGAAACGTTAGTAGTAGAACAGTTCTCACCTCACAAATGCTAAGATAAAAATAAATCTAGATAGAGAAGAGCTCTATTGTAGCCAATGGGTCTGTAGGGGCGAAGAGGACACTAAGCTCATGACTATTTCTCTATTGTTGTTTTCTTTCCTTCCTGTGTTTCCATCCCTTTATTTCACTTCTATGTGTTCTTTTGTTGCAAATACACAAGCCACACTGAAACAACACAAATATTCTCTTGTTCTCGTTCTCTGTCTCTCACTTTCACTCACAGAATACACAGCGACAGCACATGATGGTACACAAAAGCTGCACATTTTGCACTGTTTTTTCCCCCCTAAAATATAAATTCTCATATGAAATACCTGTACAAAATGAGATCATCACAATATCGACTATCATACTATAGCTTAAGCTATATGTTAATAATTTATAGTTAAACAAATAGACAGATAGATAGATAGACAGATAGATAGATAGATAGACAGATAGATAGATAGACAGACAGATAGATAGATAGACAGATAGATAGATAGATAGATAGATAGATAGACAGATAGACAGATAGACAGATAGATAGATAGATAGATAGATAGATAGACAGACAGACAGACAGATAGACAGACAGACAGACAGGTAGATAGATAGACAGATAGACAGATAGACAGATAGATAGATAGATAGATAGATAGATAGATAGACAGACAGACAGACAGATAGACAGACAGACAGACAGGTAGATAGATAGACAGATAGATAGATAGATAGATAGATAGATAGATAGATAGACAGACAGACAGACAGATAGACAGACAGACAGACAGGTAGATAGATAGATAGATAGACAGATAGACAGATAGATAGATAGATAGATAGATAGATAGACAGATAGACAGATAGACAGATAGATAGATAGATAGATAGATAGATAGATAGACAGATAGATAGATAGACAGATAGACAGATAGATAGATAGATAGATAGATAGATAGACAGATAGACAGATAGACAGATAGACAGATAGATAGATAGATAGATAGATAGACAGATAGACAGATAGACAGATAGATAGATAGATAGATAGATAGACAGATAGACAGATAGACAGATAGACAGATAGATAGATAGATAGATAGATAGATAGATAGATAGACAGATAGACAGATAGACAGGTAGATAGATAGACAGATAGACAGATAGATAGATAGATAGATAGATAGATAGATAGATAGATAGACAGATAGACAGATAGACAGATAGATAGATAGATAGATAGATAGATAGATAGATAGACAGATAGACAGATAGACAGATAGATAGATAGATAGATAGACAGACAGACAGACAGATAGACAGACAGACAGACAGGTAGATAGATAGACAGATAGACAGATAGATAGATAGATAGATAGATAGACAGATAGACAGATAGACAGATAGATAGATAGATAGATAGATAGATAGATAGATAGATAGATAGATAGATATTAAACGAATCAATCCAAAGGAACAGATTCCCTAGTGAATCCTCTCAATGCTTTACATGACACCGCAGACATTATTATTTTCTATTGCTGTAAAGTTGTGGTTGACAAAAACAAATAACGTTCTATAGCATTTTATTACATTAAACCGCTACTTGGTGAAAAAAAGTAGTTTGCTACTGGATAAAGCTACTAAAGGAAAAACTGTTTTGAAAACAACTACTGGCTACTGTCCTGCTCCCGAACAATGTAGTTAATTAAGTATTACTGACACTTTCCAATCCATTTATATGACTAATTCTCCTTCTCTCTCTCTCTCTCGCACACACTGTGGGGGGATGGGGGTACCATGTGTTGATGGATATCCTCCTCCCTCTGTCTTTTAGTCTGTTCTTTTCTTTTCTCTGTCCCTCCATCTCCAACTTCCTGTTCTCCGGCCACATTTGCATGTGAATGGGCTGCTGGGTGTGATGGCTGTGCTGAGTGATTAAGATCATTGTCTCAAGCATCCAGTTAGCACGGTTAAAGGTGCGATTCCTCCCCATAAAAACAAATCGCATTGTCCACGTGAACAATTTTACACGTGGGCTTCAGAATCTACCAAGCTGCAAAACTTCTCTCATTCTGTAATGTAATATTTGTAACATGTATGTGTTATTTACTGCACTTCATGTTGCTGAAAACAAAGAATGGAATGGCTTTCCTGTAGCTCAAAGAGCATTGCGTTAACAACGCAAGGTTGTGGGTTCGATCCCAGGGGATTGCACATACCTATGTATAAATGTATAGGATAACGCAATGTAAGTCGCTTTGGATAAAAGCGTCTGCCAAATGCATAAATGTAAAGTTCTAAAAATCATTCAAAAGAGAAATAATATAGTTGATAGACTATAGTGACAGCTGATGGACGATAAACATTGACAGCCAATCAGAATCCATCCTGCATTTAAAGCAGCAGACAACAAAACTGTTGCACGCTTAGAATAAACAGAACGATATTGTGTGCTGGTGTGGACGCTAATATAGTTATCGTTATATATTTATAGTTCTTGGTGTGAACAGACCTTTAGAAGTGTTCTCAGTTAGGAATGAGCAACTTCAGCTTTCCTCTAAACAAAAAGTCAAACAATAATACTTGGTCAACAGCTCCAATACCATAATTCCTAAATGGTCCCATCCAGCAACGTACAGTACATCTCCATCAGATGAGAAACCACAGAGCTTTGGCTGCCAGACTTGTGTTGTATGTAGACTGTGGTAAAGGAAGTAGCTGTTTCCTCAGATGTCAGATAAGAGCTCTCTCTCTCTTGTCCCATCCATTTAACTGTTTGGAGAGGGGTCCGCTTTGATGTGATTGCTAAGCCCCCCTCAGAGCCCATGTTCACCCGTCCTAAACCTCAGAGGAAACAGTTCTCTCTACATATCGCTTTCTCCATCAATACCAGACGTGTCAAGGGCAAATGGACGGATGTTCTTTTGCATCCTTGATTCAACCCGAAGAGACAAATCAATCAATGTCTTACATTTAAAACATCCACAAGATAGAGTTCCCATATGTTCTGCCTCAACACGCCAATAAAAAATAATTGCACGGGTGGCGACTTAAGCAGCTTAAGAGTGAAGAATGCTTCACATGCTGTCATTGAGCTTGTCCTGAGGGCTTAAGGTGAAAGAACCAGACTTACACTCATCGCAGTTTTGGCGATGGATGAGGTCGATGACTTAAGCGTAACAGATGACAATAGACAGAAGTCTCCCTTTGTGCAGGAATTCTGCAGGCAAGGCTAACTTAAATTACTTTCTGGGTTTCACTCGTTACTAATTTACCAATAATAGACCAGCCCGTTTCAATAGCTATTTGCCAATGTAAATGTGAAATATGCTAAAAGTGTTAAAATATGCGATTCATTTTTTTTTATTATAAATTTGTACTTTTTTTTTTACTTTTTAATGTTTAATCAAAATGTATAATATTTTAATAATATTACCAAATATATAATATATAAAATTGATAATATTTATAATAATATAACCAAATATATAATACAAAAATGTATAATATTTATAATAATATAAAAGACTTTGCTCTGGTGTCATATGAAAAGAGCAATAAACATCTCAAAAACCTATCATCAATTTATTGATGAATATATTTATTTGGTCCAAAAAAAAATAAAAAAAATAAAAAAATAAATAAAAACATTAAATATAAAAAATACAAAATAATAATTATACAAAATAAAAAACGAGAATAAAGCAAATAAAATGAAATACAAAAACGTAAAATATAAAAAATAACAAATAATAATTATACAAAATAAAAAACGAGAATAAAGCAAATAAAATGAAATACAAAAACAAAACAAAACAAAACCCTTCAAAACAAGATTAAAAAAAATCCCTGCAAAACAAAATAAAACAAACTCAGAACAACAAAAACAAACAAACAAAGAAAACATCTAAACCAAAAAAACAGCTATATTCCGGTTATGTAAAGCGTTAACACTTAATCAGAAGTGTTCGAGACCAGCCAAAATAAACTGCAGGTATAGTTACTGGACACACACATCTACTGTATACATGCACACAAACTCACACACAAACACAAAGAGACTTCAGCTGTCACCCTCAATAGCACACTTACTTCACAGCCTCATACACAAGCTTTAGACCAGTCTGTCAAGTCCAATGCGTTCAGTTCTCTCTGTCCATTTCTATCTGGCACTCTACAGGTACAGCAGACCACAGGGACACAGACACACCAATGCTATCCAAAGATCCTAACCAGTCTCAGCCATAACACTATCGCCACTGCGCTTTTACTGCAGAGTCTGGGTGTGCGGTGAGGGGCAGAGGGTGCGAGAGAAGCGTGAAAGCGGAGAGAGATTTTTTTCAGCCCTCCCATGAACTTAATGACTGTGCCTGCTGGGCTTGCTTGTTGGCAAGAAGGCAAGTTGCCAGCTCATCTCTCTTTTTGCATCTCTTTTGGAGAGCACGTTTGTGTAGGAGGAAGGTCTTGTAGACCCAAAGACTTCCGGTCAAATCCAGTAGGCAGAAACATTCATTTATCAACAGCCAAACAACACTGGCGGACAAACACTGACAAAATACAAAACTGCATTATAGAGAAATATCAGCAAGATAATCATTTTGACACCTAAAAACAATGAGAGGAAAAAGAAAGAAGCACATTCAATTCCATGTAAATGCCTTTGGGAAAATAATCTAAGGTTGCAACGCAAGTCATAAATCAAATATTGCTTAAAGGGGGCATATCATTTTACTGCTCTAATGTAGACATACTCACACGCAAAACTTCCTTCTGGGTGATATATTGAAGATTCACAATATAGTTGCAATGATTTTTAATGGGCAACATACTGGATATGCACAATATATTTGCGATGATTAGTTTTGCAAGTAACAAAATACATTTCTGTGAATCAGTTCAAACTGTTTGCTCCATCACTCAAAAAAGTGTCAGTGTGCCTTTTTTAATTTGATGTTTTTGTAAAAATACATCCAGGTAAACATTAATGTTTATTATATTGGTCTGTAGAAATAAAAATTATTCTTCCTTGTCTTCATTTAGTTTTTTTTTTAAATTTAAACCAGATTTTTTTACTGTATTTTACATCTTGCATTGCATATATTAAATGTTTTGAATTTACTCTGTAATAATGGTTTCTTACAGGAAAAAGAGGTTTCAGATCAAATACATAAATATCAAGATAAATGTCTAATCAAAAGGCTGAAAAATACATTAACGTTTATTAAATAAATAATATACAATTTAACCCTCTGATGGTCTATATTTATGTCTACACTCGTGTTTTTTGGGGTCTCCAGAGACCCCAGACAATAACATTTAATTTTGTAACAAGATAATAGTTTTTTTTTTTTACAAATGTAATTTTATTCTGTTTGTTAATGTTTTTACTCAACATTTGTGCAGTTTTTGGAGAATTTATGATATCTTTTAAATTTCTATAAATAAATAAATAAATATTTATTTAAATAAGCTTTTTACAAAAAAACAGCATTTGATGTAAAATTCACTTTATAAAAGACCCAGATTTCTAACTTTCATTCATGGGGATAACATGGATCATTTTAAATGGTTTAATGTAACATTTATGCCCATTTTTTGGAAAATGCAGTTTTAAAATAAAAAAAATATCACTTTAACCACTAGATGGCCATAGAGCTCCACTATATGCTATTTGCTATTTGACTACCTGAAAGATATCTTTTCACAAGTTGGATTCAGTTGGATTCATATCTAAATATTATAAAATCACAATTATAACAAAAATAAAATATTTTTGTCAAAGTTTAGCATTTTTTTGTACTCCAGAGACCCCGAAGACCACGAGTGTCACAATTTTTGTCACGCTAACATAAAAACAGATATCATTCCAATTGAAATTTTTTTTTGTAGATCTAGAAAGTGTGAAGAGCCGTAGAAGGTTTCATACCATTTGGACAAAGGGAACATTTTTTTTAATTTGAGCAAAAGTCATTTGGGGTCAAAAAGACCCCGTAAACCATCAGAGGGTTAAATTTAAATTAAATCTTTTTATAAACTAATACAAATAATATCACAAACAATATAAAGTAATACAAATCTGACAAAAAATTAAGGAAAAAAATAAAAACAATACAAAATGCACAAAAAAATGATATACAAATCAGATTTTTTATTTTTTATTTTTTAAACAATGGATTTTTCTATTATATTATATTATGAAAATATAAGATTTCAGATTTCAAATACATAAAAATCAAGATATATTTATTATATAGTCTTAAATGCATATATCAGCTATATTACCCAGCCCTAGTTTGAGGTCACAACCATAACATGATTTACACATGACCCTGTTTACATATTAATGTATATTCTGTATTCAGTAACTTAGCCAACCCTGATGAACGAAAATGTCAAGTACATTTGTAGATGGAGGTAAGAAAATCATTACATAAAGGTCATTTACATACAGAAGTCTTAAAGGTACAGTGGCGAAATCTGATCTGAAAGCCTGATCTGGTTTAGAGCATATAGCATACCAAAGGCATTCACATGCAATGAAACGAAGAACAGAAACCCACTGACCCACAAATGTGTGTGCAATATGGCACATTTCCTCTGTGTGTGGGTGTGGATTTGACCAGGTCTCTCCTTTCAGTCCAGACGTGGTCCCCAAGCCCCTTTCTCCAGGGCGAGACGCCCCGATCACGTTTCAGAGCCGTGTTTGAACTGCCACGGCCAAATTACACAGTCACACACAATGTAGCAGTCATCGCGGACCTGAAAAACGGACATCCCTCCACCGGCAGGAAACTACACTGAGATTCAGACACCACATGCTTGAGACGACTGTCATTTCTGAGGGTGTGTCTGTATGCCTATGTAAAAGTACAGGGTGGTCCTATTTCCTTTATCACAAAAAACACAGGTGCGACATGCATAATATATATAAATATAAATATATCATGTCTCTTCAGAAGACTTGGGTTAAACCCGCTTTATTCATATTGATTACTGTTACTTGTGTCATGTACTTTTTGAAGCTTGAAAATATTGAATATCTAGACTTTCAATGGATAGACAAAAAATATGAGATGATATTAAAAATATCTATGCGGCAGTTTTTCCCAGTGGTATCGAAAATGGTATCGAGTATCGATGCGTTTCATGGTATTGTATCGAAATTAGAAACTCCAGTATCATGACAACACTAGCGTGCTTATGCGAATATGCCCTGGTAATACTAATCATAGCAAAATATCAATGAAATATAATTTATCATCTGCAAGGCAAATATTGTCAATGCAAAACAAGAAGAATCATCAGCTGCAAAGGAACACCAAACCATCAAAGCGAGAGTTCTGATCTGATCACAGGAGTTTTGACTGAATTAACAGTACAGCGCAAATTAATCTGAATAATTTTCTACAGCATCCACATCATCCAACTCCAAAACCAACATGGCTCCCTTCATGATGGATTTTAAGGAGCTCTCAGAGGGATGCATCACTGAAGTTCGCACCACCTCATCTTTCTTCACTGACCGGGAGTTTGTTTTGGAAGATTTGATGACAAAGCAAGTCAAAATAACGTGAGCAAAATGATTTAATGCTTTTTTTTTTACACCAGCTGCTGTTAGAGAAAGAATTCTAAAATTATACATGACATCAAGCATTTCCAGTAAGAAAGAGGACAGAAAAGGAATTCCCATTGGATTCTCACCATCCCTGCCCTCCAGCTACATTTCACAAGGTCTTAGATCATCCCTCTTTCACCTGTATCAATCTGGGCACTAAGACGATATCTTGACAGGTACTGGGCACGGAATCCTGGGAACACACCTGGATGGGCTCAAGAAAATGACCTTATTTGGAAAACCATGGATTACAAAGCTGGTCTGTACGTCATCAATCTGACTCTTGACTCATTTTCTGCCAAGATTTTGATCGAATGCCATTTTATCTGCGAGATGTTCTGCATTGACTTCATCAAGGGCAGGGGAAGTTTAGTCTTGAAGAGCCAGACTTTTCATTGCAGACAATGTCTGGTCCACTTTGCAGGACTGGACTGTCAAACCAAAATGTCAATGACCAATCAGAGTTCACCCAACATGACGATTCTGTCAACATTTACTCGCCCTCATGTCTATGCAAACTTTCTTTTACGAAAACACAAAAAAAAGATATTTGAAAGTCAATAAAGTGCAACAGTGCCTGCCAACTTTTTAAGCCATTGTTTATCAACATTCTAGCTCACATTAGGTCTGTCTCTAAAGGTTTTTAACTTATTAAAAATCACTTCTCCATGGGATTTTTACTTGTGAAACCTGACTGTTGAACTCTATAGGGTCCAAAACAGCAAGAAAAGACAGGAATCTTTCAAAATATCTTCTTTTTGTGTTCCACAGAATATATGCATGTTTGGACAACACGAGATGCATGAATGATCAATGAGCAGCTTATGACGATCACTAATAAAAACTCTTTGAGAAGAAATAAGGAAAATTCAGTCTTTTCTGAGGCTTCTTTCAGATCCAATCCTCCCATCAATCATTCTTACTTACCTACCCCACCCACTGCTTTTCACTTTCATTTCTTCCAAATCATCTATTATGTATTTGTTTTCTATCTCTACATTTTTCATTTTCCCTTTTAAAGCAGACAAATCAAACATCTTTCTATTCTGAACTAATGAGTCACCAGACGCATTTAATAATAAATATGCCATCCACTGTCAGTTCAGAATGTGTTTAGTAAAAACACAGACGGTTTTCCATGTTCACAGACAGTATTGTTGCGCTTGAGGAGACACAGCGCAAATGGTGAGGGATGTGGGATGTTAAACAGCCACAGGGCTTGCAGGACGGCACAAAAGCACACCGAATGCGAGAGCACACACACACACACACACACACACACACACACGCAAAAAGAAGTGGATGTATGTCTAAACTGATGCATTAGCTGTTGCCTTTGGCGCTCACAAAGACAATGACTACTCTCTTCCATTGTGAGGAAACAAAAGCAACTCTGTTGCCCATCTGAAATGCTCCGGTTTGACTACCCATACATCCTGTGGCGATCTCCACTCAGGAATACTGATCATAAGAAACAGAATACATGAAAAATGAGAGTCTACAGGGTGAGTTAGTGCATGCAATGCAAAGGTGAAAGGTTAAGTCCTACCTATCAGTGTCTTCTTGACTCTTGGGATTAAAGTGGTGAACGGTCCCTCTCACGGAGTTCATGCCATCCGAGACCCGGTTAACCCTCCGGGAGTATAGGTTGAGACCTCCGTCAGTCATGTAGCTGCAGACACACACACAAATGCTAGTTTAACACACAAGATATAAACAAGACGCAATTACAGGTCTAATGCGGCGTCTTTAGCTGTTAATGGAGCATGGACAGGCTGTCTTGTGAAACACTGGAGTTAAATATGTAGCGAGACGCATTAACAAAAAGATATTTTACATGATGTTGCCCGCCGTCTGATGATCTTTGATCTATACTTATCCAGCTCCTTTGACAGCATGTTGTGTCTGGACGTTCGCTTTCATAACAAATGAATTCAATTCTCTCTACAAACAGCATGAATACAAACGGTTGTCAATGTCAAGAGAAATCAGCCACAGGAAAAACCTGTTTTACTACATGTAGTGGAAACGCAGAGACGTAGAGACGTGCTATAATGTTAGAAGATCTTGTCAGGGATTGTACCGAAAGGACACATATACTATGCATTTTTATATAGTTATTTTATTTAGATTTTAAGGGGGATCAGATCAGTGTTGTTTAGTATCGGTATACTAGTATGGTTTTTGATAATAGGTTTAATTCGTTTCAACTTCAACTTAAAATAACTCGCTGAAATATATTTATTTCATTTCAGTTAATGTTTTATATAAAAAAACAAATCTGTTTAAATGGATTTGGTTTTAGTTAATAACCATGGCTGAGATGATTGGGGTCTCAATAAATATGGTTTAGCAATTGCTATGGAAGATACCGTTTTTAGTCATTTTATAAACAAACCATAGTGAATTCCTCAAAGCCAAGATATTTTGGTATTATACTTGATGTTTTTTATGTTATATATTGATATTTTGAAATATAAAGGGTTTATATGCGTAAAAAATTTATATAATATATAACATTTTACAAACACATACAAACGTATTTTTCAAAAAAACAACAACAAACCAATTATGCCCAAACATTTATTTTAATAAGTTCCAGATGAAACCTCACATAGTATAACTCTCAATATAAACTTTACAATTTTCTTTAGCTAGTTAAAATGAATCTCAATTCAAAAACAGTTCATATTAGCCCAAAGCAGCTATAAACTAGACCTAGTGCCTATTTCAACAAAACCATAACCAACATGCAACTCAAAATATTCACTCACCTCACTAAAAGTCACAAACTAGGACTGCGACAATCAAGAAAGTCGTTGGTTTCACATGACCATGTCTATTGACTGTTAAGGTGTGTGCTTATGTGTTTATGTTCTTACTGTAAGCACCTATCTGTGTTCTTAGTATCCCTAAGGACACACTTCATTAAGAAGTGAGGAGAGAGAGAGAGAGAGAGAGAGAGAGAGAGAGAATAAGAAGTGGACAGGTGAGCTGTGTGGGACAGTGTGTTTTAACCTGAGGCACAAGGTGGATGAGTGTTTACTCTGTTGAGCCATTTAAGTGGATGTTCTACAGGTTCTCAAAGGACAGTCATTTGCCCTCTGGCGACAAGCAATATGAACCAAACACTTAAAACTACAGCAGGGGGAGAGCACCACTGATAACAGGCTGATCCGATAAGCTTAATGTTTCAGGTTAATATGATTTTCACAGTAAAACAGGTACATCTCATGCATGACAGAACTACTACAACACAATACTGAATAACACCTTGTGGCACTATTTAAAAAAAATAATATATATATATATATATATATATATATATATATATATATATATATATTTATTATATATATATATATAATAATGAATCATGAACAAAAATATAATGGATAAAATATTATCCATCATGAATGTTATTCTTCAATATTCATTATTTTATTGAAAGTAAATAAATTCTCCAGGTAAAAAATAATATAGATTTTACCCGTGAATTATGTGGTGGTATATAAACTATTTCACAATATTTGTTATTAGATTTAACAGAACAATTATATGTTTCATCCTGATAATTAGTCATTCACATTACAATAACATAAATGCTAACATTAATTTCACAATGAGCAATTATACATATTTATTTTTAGTTCATGTTAGCACAGATCCATTAAATAATATTAATAATGTATTAAAGGTTGAATTTAACATATAAGCTCAAAAAATGCATTGGTATTTTTCATTGTTAGTTCTTGTTAACTATTACAAGCAACTAATGTTAGAAAACGGAACCTTATTGTAAAGGTGTTATTATATAATCTAATAAATGTTTACTTACAGTAACATTAACACATAATAGATAACTAAGCAGATTTATAATATAAAAATAAGCATTTTTACGGTACTATCAGATTGCTTATTATAATGGGAGTGAGCTAGTTTTGGTTGTTAGGTTTGCAGATGGAGACGGCACAGCATCTTAAAAGACACACATCCTTTAGCTTGATCTCTCATTTCCTGCTGTGAAGCAATCACACTCTGAGTCAGGTGATGGTTTCATCATCTGGGCGGCTGACTAACCTGCTGGACAGGTGGGACATTTCCAAACAGCATACGCCGCACTAATGATTTATGTTTTTTCAGTTCAGACAGGTAATTAAATAATACATGAATCATCAGGTGTGATTCAGATCAGAAGAAGGAAATATGAATTTCACAATCCTGAGGTTGATCAATCATAATTTTCAAAGGATCTAGCAAAGATTTAGCAACTAGTACAGCAAAAATATTAAATAGGCTTGTTTGTATTAAACAGCAAAACAGTGACAAAACCAGTTTAGTAAATTAATGTGACCATTTAACATTGATTAAACTGATTAAAAGTAATTTTATTTTAGTATGCCCTACTCTGTAGCCTGCGGGAATTGTCTTGGCATGGTACAATAATTTGGTAAATAAACATTACCATGGTATACATAACAAGAACCACGATATGATACCATCCCTGAACTGTACTAGCATTATACTTTTTGAAGAGGTTATCTATGATTGTGAATAGTGTCTGTTTAAATGTTATAACTGGACAATATTTCCTATTAAATACCTCATTGACAGGTGCAATACTGGGCACATTTGGGATCAACGGCTTCTGTTTAACTTTGGTTACTGAGCAACAGAGGCTTGTTAAGATTATTTAAACTAGTTAAACACTCTGTCCCATGGAGTTATTCATTTGCCCTGACCTGGTGACCCGCTACAAGTCATTCAACAGCAGTCTCGACAGACTGACAGATAGATAGATAGACAATGTATAATCAAATAATAGCCTGGTGCTATGGTTGAAAACCCCCGTTGTAAAGAACAAAAATGTTTGTTTCTATTATCTTTCATCTAAATGTAATAACTTTCTCTCTATAGTGTCTGTTGACATAACCAAGGCTGAATAGGCAAGGAAAGATAAATACAAATCGGCAGGAAAAACATAAAATAAAAGAAGTGTTTTTACAAAAAAAAATTGCATCTACATTTCAATCAAATCCCAATGGATAAAATCAGTCCTTTATGTTTTTCTAAAAAATATTCAGTTTTACTCAGTTAAAAGTTATTAAAAATAGAACAGAATAAAAACACCTCAATGGATAAAATCAGTACTTATAAACAGTATAAAATTTTAATAAAAATATATAAATCACAGCATCCACAATTCAGTCAAATCTCAGTGGATATAATCAAGACTCTCCCAACATAATCTCCAACAAAACATTGTTTAAATGCCTTTTATGTTATCCTTATCCGATTATTCGAACATGTACCTAAGATGGTACTAAGATAAGCTAGTAAAAAGACACTAATCCAAACCAAAGCATCAGGTTTTAGTAACAGAATTTGCTGTAAGTACCCAATGTTGACTGCGTTTCAAAATCCATCCATATATGGTCTCAGTAATTGGGCTTAAAAGCTTTCCAACTATGATCAAATGTCTCACAAAGATTTTCTTGTGGTGACAGAATCACTCTACTGGAATTCAGCACTGAGCAGAAGGAATATGAGAATCCAATAAAAGGTGTCTGTCTGATTCCTGTTTGAACAGGACTAGGGAAAGATTATGCACGACATTTCTGAATCTGCTGCGTGCGTTTGTGCATTTAGTCGCATTTCCAAATTTGGATCCAAAGTCATATCTCTTCCATGGGGTCAAAAGGTTGCACATTTTTCCATGAAAAGTCAGCTAAATGCATCTCTGTGAGGTAAATTCAAGTACTCTCTTTCTCTTCGTGCCCCAAATATTCATATATTCGCCCTCTCTCAGGATTCAACCATGAATATTTCCCATGACCCTTGACTCCCGTTCTCTTACCAGAGGCTACATGTTGCGTTTTCATGTCCTACTGACGGACTGCGAAATTAACAGCTGATAACAGACATGTGAACAAAATAACTGCTAACATGAGAGAGCTATTGTGGCTTCTAAAATGTTATCGAACAGTAATGCACATTTATGTCAGCTACTTAAAGCTGCATAAAGAAGCAGGCGGGCTTGGGATGTGATTGCATGATCCAAACCAAAGCCAAGAGCCAAGAAACAACGCCATCTAAACATACTGTAATTTGCATGTTGCCACAAACCACACCAGTGCACCGGGGACTTTGAGCAGGCAGGCAAAAACTGGCAGAGCTCCTAGGGAACGGCACAATGAAAGAGTGAAGTGAATAAAGAAAGCTGGATCGGCGTTACATGATTACATGCTAAAAAGCTGTGGCTAACCGCTCATGGGACACAGTAGGAATTCAGTGCAGGGCGCGTCGAGCCACTGCGCACTTGCACTAACACTGCATCTTTTGATATATAGCGTTAAACGGACATTTGAACTTGTTAAATGGATGAATTGCACATTTTTGTAGCCGTCATCAAAATTTTGCATATTCAAAAAAGTTGATTGATTGATTGAAAATTGATTGATTATAATATTCTTGTTTGAAAGTAACTCACTCAAAATAAACTAGTCAAAAAAGACTAACTAAAGAGCGCCACCCAGAGGCAGATGCAAAGAGATGCATTCTTACCTGTATGTTACCTGTAAAATGTCTTAATTTTGTTTGTGTGTATATACAAATATACATGTAAACATTGACAGGCAGGTAGGACATCGTATCGGACCAAATGCAATGATTGGACGAACATTTTTTGGTCCTGAAACTTCCACAGAAGATATATGTACATGTTTTAGTATAAATTTTTGTATATTAATTTAGAATATACATTTTTATTAAATAATTGCCTACCCTACCTTTAAAGCTGATGTACCATCTATCAATAGTTATGCAGATGAAACATTTGAAAACTTTTGCAAACACACCATCAAACCACACTCACCCACTGGAAACACCATCCACCTTCATGCTCTTGCCCAGGACATCTCCATCACTCATGTACCCTGGCGTTTCCATGGCGACGCCCTCCAGCTCCTCCACCTTCTCTGAGAGCTCAAGGCCGCAGACGACTCCGTTGTGTGTGCAGATCTGATGTCTGTGTGTGTGCCGCTCACAGCCACTGCCGTGGTGTACGAACGCGTTTCCTGAAGAGGGGGCATCACCAGCTTGTAGACGAGGGCTGGATGAGCCCAGCCGCCAGGGCAGTGCAGAAGCAGGGCGGGAACTGAGGGTAAGCAAGGCCCTCTCATTGACCTCTGTGGTTATTGTGCTGTCAAAGGTCGTCTCAAGAGTGCTGGCAGGCAGTGAGACAGAAAAAAAAAACATGAGAAGTTAATGACATAACCATAAACTATAGGTTTGTTAACATCTTGACTTTGTTCTTTATTTTATTTTATTTCAATATTGAAAAAAGGGTTGTAACATCACTGACAACACCATGTGACAAATTAATTTAAGATGTTCAAAACACACACAAATGATTATGTATATTTATATTATTTATTGATTTTGTTTGCACACTTGTTAGACCTAGTACATAATGCTTAACACCTATTCTTAACCTAAAAAATCTTAAGTGTCAAAGAAGAGGTTTACATGATAAAAAGGGTTTTCAGGCACCTGACAAATTCAGGTTTTTGTATGTGCAGACAAAATAGAGTCAAACCATTTCTTATTATTGGATAAAGTGTTACATCAGATCAGTTTTTCATCAATGACAAAAAAAAGTGTTATTTTAGTATTATTTATGCCATTATAGTATTTACTAATATTTTAAATAGGCTTTTATTTCTATGTTTTCAGGTTTCATTTTAATTTGAGTAATTCTGTTATGTGCTTTTGTTACTTTTGTTGTTTTTATATATCTGTTTAGCTTTAAATTTATATTGATTTTAGTTAGTAAGTTGCCAATATTTGAAAAAAAAATATTCTTTACTTAATTTTTTTTCCAGCTTGATTTCAATTAACAAAAATATTTTTTAATTCTTGTAGCTTTAGTTAACTAACAACAATGCAAGCCATGTCTGACACTATATTTCAGCATAGACATTCTACAAAATATCTTCCAAAAAATAATAATCCTTTTTTGTTTCACAAAAGAAAAGTAAATAATATGGGTTTGGAATGACATGAAGGTGAGGAAATTATGAAAAGTTTTTTGGGGTTAATACACCTTTTTGAAAGAAAGAGTGCAAGCAGCAAGCAAAAAGCATTGTTGAATTTCTGGCAAAATTATGCATCCTGTCGGGACAGGGTTTCATTGGGATATTAAAACAAGCTTTTTATCTAGTATTAGCAGGCAGTATGTGGCCTCCAGACGATTTCACGGCCAGCTTTTGTACCCTGGAAGGCCGAGACGCGTATCAAACTGATCACGGCAAAGACAAAAACCCGGCACCCCCCAAATGAGCTCCTAATGCCAATCAAAATGTCTTCCTCAAAGCCATTTAGAGTTTAACCGTTCGCAAACCCCCAGAGATAAAAGGGTTCACACACCCGGGAACAATGGGGTGCTTTCTGAACTGTGCTGTGATGTCTGTGCCCAGTCATTATTAATGTCATGTTGTACTTCAACCCTACTGAATAGAAGTCATTTAGAGTCTGGACATGAACTGACACCAGAGAAAGTGCAGTAAGAAGCAACTACCACTAACGGGAGCCCTTTGGGTTGATCACCAGTTCGCTGGATCATTGTTGGGTTGATCAAAATAATTTCGACACTTTTAGACAATTGAAGTGAATGGGGCCTATTTTTAAATGAATGATTTAAAGCAAACATTTTAAGCTTAGAATTCTAAAAAAGCACTTAGAATAATTCTCCTGTTAAAACTTTTACGTTTACGGCTTGGCCCCGTTCGCTTCAATTGCAAGTGCTTCACTGTAATCCTTTGCTTTTTTTTAAGGAAAGTCCCAGAACATTCCTTTAAGATAAGTAATATTTTAGATGAATAAAACTAACTTTAGTCACTTCTATCAGGCTGAAAGTCGAAACACACAAAATATGAGAAAAAATTAAACACACGTCACACTGGTTTTACCTGTGACTGATATGTGTCGTCCCCCTCAAACTGGACATGGTTTCCTCAAGGTTTTGCCTCAGATCAGCAATGTTTTTCGCAGTACGTAGCCTCTTGGTTTCGGAGTCCTCACCTGAGGAAACCAGACTCATCACCATCACCACAGTCTGCAAACAGCTGCTACCATAACTCTAAAGCATGTCTGAACACACACATTCACACACCTAAAATGCTTCAGAAATGCAGCTAAAACCTGGAGAATCATGGAATAGTGTAAATGAAGCAACCCCGAACTCTGTATTAGCATCACAGCACTAACTCTGCCCCTTTTGCTCGTGAAGTTAAATCTCCGAGCGTTCTGTAAAAGAGCTTTTTGTTTTCTTGCACCAATGTTAACGTACGAAACGTTAGCCAACCGCTGCTTAAAAATAAACACGCAGTGTATGCCGTAGGTGAGAGGGGATTTGGCTGCTTGGATTAACGGCTGTTTACTGATCATAAGAGGTCCACAAGGGGCTCAGAAGGTACAGAGCAGACTCACACACACACACAAACACTCACACATGATGTAAAACGTGTAAAAGAATGAGTGCCGTGGAAAAGTACATTCCTAGAGGCTGTAAAAACCACAAACAACCTCTTTCAGAACTGCTCGCTGAGGCTAATGCTAATCTTTGTTCTCTACCCGCCTTGGTGGTAAAAAATATTAGCTTCTTCTCAAACTACATCAAATATAGAACATTTTATTTTAAAACAGCATTTAGTTTGGCTTTATTTGCAGAGATATCTGATGGGATGAAAGATTATAATGCAACGCAAGTAGGCTATGAATTGGATTTTCAATGCAAGGGGTGCTAGCGTGCATTAGCGTAAACGTCTATATTCAGTTTTTCAAGTCAACTGCTGTCATGGCAGATTTCTGCTAAGCAGGGTCATTATCTAAAACTAAAACGAAAAAAAAAAAAAAAACATTTTAACAGGTTTGCTGTAGCCAAGCAGTTAACGCACATGATTATAATTGCCAAAAGGGGCACTATGCGAAAACATCCTCTTGTACAGTCAGTTTTCTCTTTCAAGCCAACAATGGCAGACTTCCAAGAAAAAAAGAGATGGTGTCTTAACAGTTAGTCCACATGCTAATATAAAAGTCGCCGGTCAATTTCTCCTCTCGTTTCTGTCTTTATCAATAAAAAGTGACAAAAAAACCCACAAAAATGGATAATAAAGACTTCAGGTGTGTTAAATGCCTCCTAGGTAGCTTTTTAAAACAGATCAAGTCGTCCAACACTCATCTACTCACTTTCATGCTTCTCAAACATGTCCAACATGGTTAGAAGGATCTCCTCATTAACCCGAGCAATTCCATCCCACACACAAGAGTGTTGGCTCAAATGCAGCTGATATACAGAGCTGAACGTGTTGAGCTCCCTTTCATTCAAAACACATGGTTGAGTGAGTTCAGCCAAACATTTAGATGATGTTGGAGGTCCACCAGAACTGTCTACACCCCAGAACCTGTCCTTACTCCTGAGACTGAAGCAGTCGTCTAAGTCTAAGATGTCCTCATAAGAACCATCTCTTGTTCCTCCATTTCGGAGAGGAGATGCCAACGGACAATGACATTCTGCTTGGTCCATTGAGAAGAAGATTCGTTTAGGTCTTCTTCCAGTGGTACAGATTTTTGTCTCGGTTGCAGAAAAAGACTTCACAGAGCTCCTAATGTCCTGTGCTTTTTCTGGTGGCAACGTGTCCCTGACTCTCCTACGTTTCTATTAAGATGGATAAAAGGTCTGTCTGACACATTCGGAGTTGTTTTCCCAGAGAATGTCCCGATTGATTTGTGAAAGAAGCTCTTGTGACGGCGGTCCTGCCTTTTCCTTTCCTCCATGGAAAAGAGAGGGGAAATTAGAATACAGCTCTCATGTCCACACCAGCCCAGGGAACTTCCCCTGTGGAGAAGAGTTTTTCTCTCTACACAAAGTTCTGACAGACTGAGAAAGGACACACACACACACACACACACACACACACATGCTGGTAGGCCTTGGCAACTCCTTGACATTCATAGCCTTTTACATGCAGATGAGTGCTGTTTTGTTTTCTTGTTCACTCTCAGACTGGTCTGACATTGGCCTCAAAGTTCGGAAAACACTGCTCACTTATTCTTAAATAATCGGTGTTGTTTTATACAAAGACACAGTAAATGACCTTGTCCTAACTAGGCATTAGAGTTGGGGAGTAAATATCCAAAAGTGGCAACACTATTAAAATGTTTAGTAGAGTGATATTAGACTATTTTGAAACAGTTTTTCCCAGTAACAAGCAATATGTCCAACATTCAGCCATGTAACATGGTAAAACAACAGAATTGTTTTTACCTCACACATGGTTTCCTGAGCAAGCTGAACAAACATGCTAGTCTAAATTGCAATGTCTGATTCATTTAAGTGAACTGTTAAATTATTCAAATGATTTGCTAAAATTATTCACTATGAAACACTAAAATTATTCACTATAGCCGCGTTTCCACCGCAGGAACTTTACCCAGGAACTAGGAACTTTGGGCTGGTACTCGATGTGTTTACACTGCAGGAACCAGGGTCTAAATGAAGTTCCGGGTAAATATTTCCCCCTCCGATAGTCCCTGCTCATGAGGTAGTACTTTTTCAAAGTTCAGGACCTTTCAGGGGTGGGACTTGTGCGCTGCACAAGCTGATTGGTTGTGTTCACGCCGCATTTTGGTTGGATGACTCCACGCAGCATTTTATTTATTTTTAACCTCCCTTTTTAAAAAATCTATTGCGGTTCGTGTCGTGGCTTCATGCAGTAAGAGATATGGAATTTAATAAAAAAAACTGGTGGACTGGCGACGAGTTTCAGGCTTTATTAAGGGTATTTGTGGAAGAGGAAACTTTCTGCGCGTTCGTCCCAGCCATCTCACGGTCAATGTCCGCAATAGCTGATAACATACAAATTTTATATCTAACGATAGCATTACGAGCTTACTGAACACGCTTTATCAGTGCTCGTCTCTTTTCTGCCACAGCTTTTATTATTAAGTCATTATGTTTACACATTGTCATCTATTGCAAGGCACTCCAAACCATGTTACAAATTTACTATAACAGGATTGAAATAGCGCTTTGAGGTTAGTAACAAACAACTATTTACAAGACTAATCACTATTTATGATTGATAGACGAAGTTCAGGCTTTTTTTAAGCGTATTTGCGAAAGAGGAAATTTTTGCGCGTTCGTCCCAGGCATCTCACAATAACTGATAACATACGTTGTCTCATTTTATACGCATACGAGCTTTCTGAACACGCTTTAGTATCAGTGCTCGTCTATTTTGTTTTGTTAATTACCTCGTTAGTAAACCAATACATAACTGCAGCACAGTTTGAATCTCCTCCATACTTATAAATGTGGCGCTCAAAACTGATTACTGTCCGTCGCAGACTGGGAGGAGCAGTTGCGCGCAGTTTACCTTCCCGGTACTTTAGACCGCGGTGTAAACGCAGAAAGCAACCGGTCTGGGGCAAAAAAAGTTCCTGGGAAAAAAGTTCCTGGGACAAATTGTTCCGGGTAATTTCGGTGGAAACGCGGCTTTAGAAACATTAAAATGATTTGCTATGAAGGGCTATGAAATCACCAAAAAGATTTGCTACGAGTAACTAAAATTATTTGCTATAATTCTGCTAAATGCATAATGGTGCAATTCACTAAAACGATTCACTATGAATCACTGAAATTATTCACTGTGAATCACTACAATGATTAAACAACTCACTTGTGGTTGTGACTAGATATATTATTTTCAATTACAGTTTCAAAGTAGCTTCCCCAACACTGCTATTTGCAACTCAAGTTTCTTTTTCTGTACTCACTCTCATTATGCTCATAATGCTTACCTGACAGGTTCTCAAGAGAAGAATGGATGGATTTGCTGCACAGGCCTGTTCGTTCCCTCCTTTCCTCCACTCCTGCCACTAGCCCAGTCTTATAAATTTCAGTTTGAGACCTACATAGTGACAGGACAACATACTAGTTTAGAGCCAAATAGTCTCTCATGGAGTATGTATGATAACGCTTTACAGCACCACAAAGTTGTTCCGTTACCTGTACATGAATGGGGCGACAGTGGCCATGTTGGGATGGCTGTATTGTTGCTGGAGCTGTGGAAGTTGCACACTGACCATATTGCTGGTTGTTGAGTGGGTCTGCGCACCAAGGGTGAGATCTTGGCAACTTTTCCCATCTGAAAACGCTAAGCTAGAGGTAAAGCTGTAGTTTCTGTTATCTTTCTGCCCTTTATGCACAGACAGACCTCCTATCTTTGTGCTCCGTAACCGTTCTCCCTCCGCACCACAAGCGGGCGACGCTACAGGCTTATTTGCAGATGAACCCTTTCCTCCTTGGCTTGGTTTGGGAATTCCACTCATAGCTGATTTTGCATTGTCTTTCTTTGCTTTGTTTCCTTTGGGAACAGCCTTCTTAGACTCTAGTACAAGTCCATCAGTTTTTGTGTCTCCTTTAAGGTGTTCGGGTTCTGTAACAGGAAGCTGTTTGAGCTTTTCTTTCTCTTTAGGCTTTGACTTCTCTTTAAGTTTTTCAGACGCTTTTGCCGAGGTTGTTTTCGGCGCCAAAGATTTTCCAAGCGTCAACTGTGCAAAGCCTTTCAGCGCTAGCTTGGGACTTGTGCTGCCAGAACTGCTGGGGGTGACAGGCCGTTGGTTTCCAGGGTGGATGGGGCAAATCTGGCCACCTTCTGGTTCAACATCATTCACATCGTCTGTACTGACAACCTTGGAGGCTCTGGAACCCGTTTTGCTGTTGAAGAGCTTGAGCTTTTCCAGCATGGACTTCTGGGCAATCACATTAGAAGGAACCTCAAGAGAATCTGGAGCTGGTTGTTTAACAGTGATCATGGAGGATGTAGCAGTGTGTTTAGCACTGAGCGACTTGCTTCTCCAGGGTTTAGAGGTGGAAGTTGTGGTGCTGGTGCAGCTGGGTGGAGGAATGGAAGAGCTGATTGGTCCATGATCAACCATTATTGGTGATGAGGTTGTTTTCTCTGTAAATTCACGAGGAAATATAACATTTATATATAAGCTCTTCATCACAACCGCTTTTGTACTTTGCAAAACTTTTGCTCAAGTACACATCCATATTTTGAAATATCACAATGGTGAAAAGCAAGGTTGTCTAATTTCCATTTAATTCCGTGAGATTTAAATTTAATCTGAATAAAGATTATTTGTATGTAATGTAATATTCGTTAAACATTTTTTTAAGGTTTGCAAAAATATAAAAAAATATAATATAATTTATAATTAAATTGTAAAAAAGTAAAATTGCTTAAGTAAACAATTTAAGACTATAAATTAATAAACAAATATATATTTATCCATTTGCACTTTTTGTACATTCAACTACTGTAACAGGCAATTGGACAAGTAGGGAGGACAAACGGTCAATCTGGCACAGAGAAAGTGGGTCAAATCTTTCAAACACTAGCAAGTGCAGTCAAGCTGTAGCACACAGACATTAGCAAGAGTGACACCCGTGGGAGTTTGAAAATATGAGAGCGTATTGGATGAAGAGCTGAGAAAACGAAGCATGAACTATGAAGATAAATATTTAAAGTATGTGAAGTAATGTATTAATATTTATTTTTGAGATCCAGGGTTTTTCTATGATGGTTAGTAAAGGAGTGACTGTGGAGCATTTCATGACATTTGAGATTTGAGTGAAGAAACTGATTATTTGGTTAAATATAAAAACAAACCATTTCCAAGGCACATTTTTTATGTGCTTTCAGTCATAATCCTAATGCAAAAAACAAATAAAAATGGACAAAATATTTTTTATTATTATTACACACAATACATAATATAATATTTAATAGCATATATAATTAGCCTGAATTGCATGAAAATGAAGTATGTAATGAAACCAAACTCTTGCAAAGTCTAAGTAAAAATGTTAAACTTTTCATTTTACCTGTTCTGATCAGTCACTGTCTTTCCCTATTTCCCTGATTTCATTTTCCTGCACTGCTAAACTGGTGCTTGCCCTTGTATGCATTATTTAATTATTCAATTATTTACTAGCCTGTTGCATGAAAACTCGGTGCTTACCTTACAGGCAATCTGAGCAAAATTCACATAACAGTCATATTCCTTGCATGTCTTCCTAGCCGTTTGACCTCACTGTATATAAAGCTCTGTCATTATCATTGACTTTTCTCTCTCTTCTTGCGCTGGTTTTGCCACAAGTACACTAATTAGAGCTGAATCAGTGAGCAGCAAACGCCTCATCATCAACACACCAGATCCAGCAGTGTGCAGCTGAGAGTCCACCAGACCACACACACACACACACACACAGATGCATGCATGCACACAGACATGTACATCATGCATGTGCAAATGGGAAAAAATACTTTTTATATGGTTTTATGAATGTCTTGAATACAAAAATTCCACATATTCAACTATGTGACATGTTAGTGGGGAAACATCCACGCTAAATAACTAAATGCTGAAGTGTGTAAACCAAGCCGGCCATAATGTAACAACAGCGTGCCAAAAATGTGTCAACAACATGCAATTAAAGAATCATAAAAATGAATCAACCTAACTCAGAGTTTAAACAAATCATGGGAGGATGGTTTGGATCACTCATTGTGAGCAAGAAAAATGTTCAAATGAAAATGATGAAAAATTTGGTTCAAAATATTTTGTAGAACTTGAAGTGACAATTCATGTCCAATAACAGATGGTTAAAAAAATGAATACAACTATAAAGTTGTCTTTATGGTCAAAAGACCCATAAATTACCATAAAAGTACCATTTACTTGTGCGCTTTTTTCCCAGCTTTTTAAGCGATAACTTAGCATGAGGAACAGACCTAAATTCTCTTCATTATCCACTTAATTACTTTATTTTTTCAGAGCTTAAAGGGTTAGGCTACTTCATCTAAAATTGAGATTCTGTCATCATTTATTCACCCTTATGTCGTTACAAACCCGTAAGACTTCTGTTCATCTTCGAAACACAAATGAAGTTATTTTGAATGAAATCTGAGTTATTTCTGTCCCTCCATTGACAGTCCACGCAACTTCCACTTTGTCGCTTCAAAAAGTTCATAAACTAATCCATATGAATTGAGCGGTTTAGTCCAAATTTACTGAAGAGACACAATCGCTTTATATGATGATCAAATTAATTAAATTCATTCATTCATTAATTCTTGTGTTACGCAGCACGTTTAAGCTTCCGCAAGAACCAATGAGGTTTGTTCTCACGTGTCAGGCACGTTCGGTCGAGCTTCTGTTTATGTTCGCTGATGAATGTTAATTCATCAAATGAAATCTGTTCATCATATAAAGCGATCGAGTCTCCTCAGAAAATTTGGACTAAACCACTCAATTCTTATGGATTAGTTTTACGATCTCTTTATGAACTTTTTGAAGCGTCAAAGTGGTAGTTGTGTGGGCTGTCAATGGAGGAACAGACATCACTCAGATTTCATTAAAAATATCTTTATTTGTGATTCGAAGATGAACGGAAGTCTTACAGGTTTGGAACATGAGGGTGAGTAAATTATGACAAAAATGAATACAATTTTCTACTATTTGTTGAAAAGAAAAGAGCAGCTTGGACATTCTTCTAAGTAGCTTCTTTTTTTGGTTATATTTTAACTTCTGGGGGGGAAAAGACCTTTTGAGAAATATATTTACATATTAAAAATACCAGATTTAGTTTCTGAAAATAATAATAATAATAATAATAATAATATAGTGTTTTCAATAAAATATTTATAGAATAAAAAAAACAACAGTTTTATTTTCTTGAAAAAAAAAGATTTTTGACCAATAATACCAATACCAATATGTGCAAGGAAAAGTAAGATAAAGCTGTAAAAAAAATTCACAGGTAATTCTAGTAAAAAATAATACTGAAATAAAGCCTGCTGATTCCATGGGTGGTGTGACCTTGTGGTTAAAGATCTGGGTGAAAGGTTATAGGTTCAAAATACCTCAAAGAGTTATTCATTATGCACTGAGCAAGACACCTTGGGCTTTTTTTCAGGATGATTTAACAATAACAGTTTTTACTAAATGACTGCTTACATAACACACATGGAAAATTCTCAAGATTGTGTAAATGAATGTGATTAACTCACCTCTTTCATGAGCGCAGGCAGAGATTGACGGCTTTAATCGGTCACATTGGTTGAAGCTTTGGCTGCGTCTGTTGGTGTTGGAGGTTCGAGGTTTACTCTCTCCGCCCGTTCCAGCCGCCCTCACAGAGGGGCTCTGAAGCCTGACAAAGAGTTCAGTCAGAACAAACTCAACCTTTCTCTTTAAACAATAACTATTTATGCTGCAAAGACCCAAGACTGGAGTGCAAATTATATAAATAAACCTCAGTGACCTTTTTATATTCAAGTCCACATCTGATCATATGATCGAGAACAAAATGACTATTGAAGGGGATTCACATGTTTTTTGGCCCTGAGGAAACAAGATAGGCTTGAATCACCAGTAGATGGTGCTGTTGTGAAGTAATTTAAAGTAATTTACTAGGACAAGTAGATCAGGCACATTGTGATGTTTTCAAGAGTGGACATAGAAATCTGGAAAGCTGACCTAGAGTTCTTTTTCTGAGCAACTGAGAGTCTCACAGCTTTTTCCTGATCAGAGCCTTTTGATGGATGACTTCAAGATCAAGAGAAAAACAAAAGAGAAAGAAAAAGGGATGAATATATAAGAGTTAGAGAAATAACCAGTGTTGTTAGCTAAAATTAAAATGATTAAAAATGTTTTTTTGTTAATGGAAATAAAGTTGAAATAAAATACCATGTTTCTAATATTACTAATATAACTAATATTTAATATTAGATTAACAATTTTTACTTACAAATCTTAAATAAGAAATGTTGCCTAACTAAAATAAAATAAGTTTAAGTTGAGTTACTACAATTAAAAAAATAAATAAATTACATACTAACACTAAACATTTTTAATGAAACTAAAATAAATGTAAGCTAAACAGAAATATTAAAATATAATAAAAATGACAAAAGCACACATTATTATTTAAACTAAATTATTTAATTATTTAAACTAAAATGAAAATTCACTCAAAATATTAATAAATACTATAATAGTATATAAATAAATAATACTAACATAACACTGGAAATAACAGAGAACTTGTAAATTAGAAATGGAAAGGAAGAAAGGAAGAAAAAGAAGAGCAGTATGAGAGCATCTGAAAATGTAATATGTTGGCATCATGGTCACAGCAAGTCCAATGCGACAAGAATCTTATGTGTGTGTGTGTGTGTGTGTGTGTGTGTGTGTGTGTGTGTGTGTGTGTGTGTGTGTGTGTGTCTGTGTGTGTGTGTGTGTGTGTGTGTGTATATAATAAAATTTCCTCCAACCAAATTATTTAAAGATTAAAAATGTATTACTGATCTTTCAATCCAGCTGATATGTTGTCTGTCTATGAAGATGCTATCCAGTAGATGAATTGAAAACAATACCTGGACTGCAGGTCTGTCTGTGTTTTCTGTGCACATGGGGAGGAGGTGTAGTGTTGCTGGATAGGAGAAGGACAGGGAGAGCTCCGGGGAGAAGTGCGAGGAGGAAGGGCAGGACTGGCGCATCGATGGGCCTGGTTGTTCTGGAGCATCTGAACATTGCTGGAGGCCTGTTTCAAAGTCTGCTGCTGCTGCCTGAAGCGCGACAGAATGAAGAAAAGGCCTAAAATGGCTTTCAGATTGCCATTGCGGATCTCTGTGGTTTGGCAGAAAAAGAAAAGAATAGTGTTGACATCTTATTTCAAATATTATTGAGCATTAGTTAAGAGTCCGCTCACCTTCGGCACAAAGTCCCTTAATGTTCACTCCTTTAGCAGCCAGGAAGCACAGACAGGCATCAATGTTCTCAATCTGTTTGAGAGAGAAACACGGATATACATCAAGAGCTTGCTGTCGGAAATCAAGCCTAATCATTTTCCCCTCTGTAAATGTGACCTCACCACGGCCGGTTTGCACACTTACTCAGGTGTACAGGAAACATAACCAAACAGATGGTGCTCAATAGGGAAGATTTGTGGTTTACAACCATGTGGGTTCATCCTGCGGTGTTCCTGTGACATTACAGTGTATATCCTGACCACTGGCGAGACGACGGACTACAGCATGCTGGTTAACACCAGGATTTTAAGGTCAACAAGACCTGCCATTGTCATCCCTTAGGTTGTTTCTTAAAGGGACAGTTTAACCAAAAATGGATATTCTGTCATAATATACTCACTCTCATTTGCAGTCATGTATATTTGACTTAAATGGAAGATGTTCAGCGAATAGGAAAATCTACGAATTATGGGATAATTTTCTTTTTGGATGAACTAAGTTAACCCTTAAAGCTAGCTTGTCCGGATTTATTGAAAGGACAAGTGGATTTATTGAAGGGGCAAGTGAAAGAGAATTTTACTTGACCGACCAGTCAGGTAGCTTAAAATATTAGTTACAAAAAAATAAGCATCGAATGATTCAGATTTTATTACATTCAGTTTAAACAGCGATTGATAATGGTGTATTTCTGATAACAAAAGGCGCGCTGTTGAGGCTCGCGCTGCCTTGTGACTTTCGTGGAGAAATCAAAACAAATGAGCATAAAAGCACACAAAAAACACATACTGAGGTAAAAATATAAAATGTTGAGTTATATATATTTATATAACTGAACATATGATATACTTAAGTAACATAACACGACCAAGGAAGCTGTTTTGCTGAATAGTATCACGATTGAAAATGTTACACTGATTTTATAGTTCAATAAGTTGTTAAAATTACTTACATTTTAGACACAATATAGACTGTTTTGTTCTATTTCAATTTTCAACGACGAAAATGGTTCCAAAGGAAAGCAACACTCAGCGCGGTGTTTTGTTACTAAAATGATTCAGTGTTTCGAACGAATCGTTTGAATGAGTGACTCAATGACTCACTCATTAAGACGGTCACTTGCCGCCACCTTTTGGCGGTTTAGTTTCATGTTTAAAAGTATCATTGCATTTTTTTCTAGACGTATATTCAAACATTTATTTACATTATTAATCTCATAATATTATTTACTGCAGTTGTAATTTTGCTATGTAAATTATTTATTTTGATTGGTAACAGCCCTGTAGTGTCTAACTGAATTTATTGATCAAATGTAAGAATTTTACATGAAAGATGATACATACATTTAATAAGGTAAAAAAAAATTGGCCTTTATAAAAGTAAATAATGCCCTGGGGTAAATATAAAAAATGCAGATTTAAGTATGTAAAAGCTGATGAGAAAATTGCTTTAGAATAAATTATATTTACATCACCAAAAAAGTGAATGAGAGCGATTTACTTGTCCAAAGGACAAGCACATGACAAGCCTTAAAGGGTTAGTTCACTTAAAAATAAAAATTCTGTCAGTAATTACTCACCCTCATGTTGTTCCAACCCCGTAAGACCTTCGTTCATCTTCGGAACACAAATTAAGATATTTTTTATTAAATCTGAGAGCTATCTCACTCCTCCATAGGCTTCTAAGGGACTGAAACTTGCTGGCCCAGAAAATGCATTAAAGACATCATTAATATAGTCCAAGTGACTACAGTGGCTCAATCTTAAGTTTATAAAGCAACGAGAATACTTTTTGTGCGCAAAAAAACACAAAAATAAAGACTTTTCATTTCCTTCTCTCTGGGCCTCGAGTTATTTCACGTAGTGTTTTAACGCAGCGCGTCTGTGTTACACGTCACCACATAGGCTCACTATTGGTCGACGCTTGTCATGTGTGTGACGTGCAACACAGACGCGAGTTTCAGTCCCTTAGAAGCCTATGGAGGAGTGAGATAGCTCTCAGATTTAATCAAAAATATCTTAATTTGTGATCCGAAGATGAGCGAAGGTCTTACGGGGTTGGAACAACATGAGGGTGAGTAATTACTGACAGAATTTTCATTTTTGGGTGAACTAACCCTTTAAATGTCAAGGCCTGTCTACCATATTCTCAAAACTATCATTTTCAATATCTTCAAAATCAATATTTTGATCACTTCTTCACCAGATCCACCACCAAGTGACAGTGACATTCGATTAAGAGTTTGACATAATGTGGTTTGTTTCTCTTCCTATCACGCCGGTCAGAAATTACCATAACCAAATTTTGATTCTTACCATTTGAGAGCGACTCTCTGGGAATCCGTTGATATCGGCAATCTTCTCATTTGCTGAATGGAAAAAAGAAAACAGAGGCACTGAATTAAAGTAACACCATTTTATACCTGCTAGTTGGTTTTATGAACACATCATCCACTTGGAGTGGTCTTCAGGCTTTTGTATTTGTAATAGGAATGAGAATAGGAATGCGTATCCTCCTCTTGCATACATTTATTACATTTTGGCTTAATAAAATGTTCACAACTCAGTTTTGTAGCCTCATAAACCTTCACAAATTGGCCCTTTTCAGAAACTGATCTCATAAAACAGCTTCAGAACACATTCAAAATAACAAAGGTGGTGAGTTTTCTTGATACTTATGTGAGTCCATTTCTTTCCCAGCCCTCCTCCTCGAACTACTCATTATGGTTAGATTTACTGGTACGGTGGAGCAAAATTGTAGGTTTTACGTATTAACTTTTTCTGAAGGAAGAAGAGGGGTTTGTTGAAGTATGGAAAATGATTTTTTATATCTTTAATCTTACCTACAACCTGAATGATTTCTGCCAACAAAACGCCATCGGCAACATCCTGTTGGAGGTCTTTAATCAGGCGTGTGTGTCCGGACTTGGCTAGGTAGTGGTTGGCCCAATCTGTATAAATCTATTCATCCAAAGAAAAATAGAGAGAGACAGAATAAGGAAAAGGCACTTAACATCTAACTCTGGGTTTAGAGCTTACATGGATGAAAGACAAATGCCACATTGTGGCCGATCAGCTACCATTTAAATATCAGAGTGTAGACAGGGAAATTTCCAAGAAAATTTATAAAAGCAAGCTGTCAAAAGGGTCTGGAATATCAGCTTGTACATCTAATTAAAAAATAAATAAATAATGTTATACTTGAAACATCAACACACACACAAAAATAATGAAAATCGCAAAAATGTGTAAATAATAATTATAATAATAATTGTTATTTTATTTATTTGAATAAATATTTTTAAATGTTTTAAAACATTTTATATAAACAACGGAGGTCTGATGAAATTTTTTATTGTTAAATATTTAAAAAATATATACAAAATATATTTTTAAATATATTTGCACAAATTATAAATGAAAAAATGGCAGTCTGATCAAATATTATAATATTTGTTGTTGTTTTGTGAAAAAATATTTAAAGAAATAATTTAAATAAAACACAAAATTATAAATGGAAAAAAGTAGCAGTAGCAGAAAAAAAGTTTGGTTGTTATGGCTTCCAGACCATTCACCATTCTCAAAAATGGTAGATCAACTGCCTACACATTGCATTGTGTGATATGTAATGTAATGTGTTCTGGTTATATAATACAGAATGAATTTGACATTGTATGCATACAATATATTTGAATACTGTGTATGCTATACAATGCAAAATTAGCATGTGTATTATGGTACTATGCAATTCCAAACATACCTGATGCCTTTCTATCTTCTCTAAAATCATCATGCAACTACAAAAAGTGAGCATTGGGAGGCAGCAGAGTCTCAATAGGCCCCTAGAGGTCAGAAATGAAGGGCTGCAGGTGTTTTGTTGCTGGTCTAGCCATGTCTAAATGGGTCTAAATGGGACATAAGAACTGGTGTGACTGCCCATCATGCAGATCAGAGCTAAGCATGGACCATTTAAAACTGGAGCCACTGCTGGTTTTAATACAGAGACTCCTTGTGAGTTCTGCAGGGGGTTGTTTGTATTTCTGCCCACAGAGCCTGGAGAACCGTTCCACCCCTTCACTGTAAACAAAACCTCTAGGCTGCGGTGGACAGCATGTGGGAATAATAATCTTGAATAATAAAAACATAGGGGAAGAGGTATGAGTAACCAGGTTCCATGTTAACATGAAGATGCATTACGTACGCAATTACATTTGAACAAATCAGCGTTTATCTATCATGTTCTGTTTGGGGTCTAAAAGACCCCACATTCATTTTAATAACAAACATATTGGTTAATGATTTTTCTGAGAACTGTTAATAAACATCATTACATGAATCAATCTCAAGTCAATCTCAAAAAAATGAGGGTTGAGATACAAGATTAATAAACTGGTAGTGTTTTGATGGTCAATAAACATTGATGTTTTAATATTATTTATTATAGGATTTATAAAAAAAAATTATGTAGCTTTTATTTTTTATATTTTCAGGTTTTTTTACAGTTTTTTAAAATATTTTATTTAAAATATAAAATATATCTTTTGTATTTGTTTTAGGAAACATATCAGTTCAGCCAAGGCAACATTTTTAATTTTCATTTAAGTTGAAGATTTTCATCTAATATTTATATTATATTATATTAAGCTTTATTTCAATTACTGAATTTTAATAGTAGTTTACAATAACAACCCTCACTGTAAAAAAGAAAAAGTTCGTTTAACTTAAAAAAGTAAGTTACCTGGTTGCCTTAAACTTGCAAATATAAGAAGCAGTCCCCATTATGAGATAAACAGTTACAAGAAAATTTTAGTTTTTTTAGTTAGTTAATTGTAGATGTAAAGGAGCAATGACAAGAAACAAAGTTGTAATTGTGAGATATAAAGTCACATTGCGAGATATGAAGTTGCAATTATGAGAAACAAAACGTCATTGTGAGATACAGTAGTCACACTGTGAGAGAGGAGATTTTAAGTCACAATTGTGAGATATAAAGTTTCAATTATGAGAAACAAAGTCGTAGTTGCGAAATATAAAGTGTCAATTGTGAGATATAGTCACATTGCAAGAAATAAAGTTGCAAATATAAGAAACAGTCCCAATGATGAGATAAAAAGTTACAAGAAAGTTATAGTTTTGAGATATTTAGTAGCAATTACAAGAAACAAAGTTTTAATTGTGAGATATAAAGTTGCAATTACGAGAAACAAGTCACACTGCAAGATATAGTCTCAAGTATAAAAAACAAATGTCAGATAAAAAGTTACAAGAAAATTGTAATAAAGTCGTAACTGTGATATAATGTCATATTGTAAAAATATAGTCGCAATTACTTTCACATTGCAAGATATATTCGCAACTCTGAAGTATGAGAAACAAAGTTGCAATTGTGAGATATAAAGTTGCCATCACGAGAAACAAAGTCGTAATTGTGATATATCAAGTTGCATTGCAAGAAACAAAGTGAATTCAAAATATTATGTTATCTAAACCAGATTAACTATCTAAGTTGATTTGACAAAAAAAAATTGTTTACAGTGCTGCTAAAAACAAGATACCTCCCCCCAAAAAAGGAGCACCATGGTATTACTATGGTTTTGTAGGAGTTTTGACATGATAATACCATTTGAAGTATCACAGACTTGGAGTACCATGCCACTACCGAATTTAAATATGAATACCGAATCAAAGTATGGTAAACTATGGTATTTGGACAAAATCACCAAACTATGGTACCGTACGCCAAAGCACTTTTTGTAAAACAGAGCAAACATGCCACATGGCATTTCTCCATTTAAGGTTCAAGATCGAGTTTTTAAAGATATGCTCAATAAAACCCAAGCAATTCAATTTGTGCAGGACAATTTAGAGAGCAAAAAGTGGTCCCTAAACTTGTAATGGACTTTCCATTCCTTGTCTTTTTTGGTAATTCCATCATTTCCAAACACAAGACTAAAAGCAGATATTTAACAAACTAACTGCAATCATCACGTTGTTTTACAAGGCAACCAACCATGACTAATCCTCACACCAATGCTGTCCCAAAACACATTTAGTGCCATTTTCATTAATGTGTAGCATTTTCCAGCTTCCTGGCCAAAACAAAGAGGGACAGCAGTGCAGTGTGAGGGCATAGTAGTATATTAGTACCAGTGTCTGCTAAAGGGTGCCCACTATTGGCCTCTGGGATTGGTGTGTGTGGCATCCCATCCATATGGCCAAATGCCCACCTGCAGTGCGGCTCACCGCCACTAATGGAGCACTGTAGTAAAACCTCCATGACCGTGTCTATGTGTGCGTGTGCGCTGTAATTACAGGCCAACTGGCTGAGCTTTTCATTCTACCCCGCCACATGAAGAACTTGGCTCTTCGCTGCCTTCAAAGCTCGACTGAACGTATGAAGCTATATAAACACATGTACGCATACACACATAGACATAAACGTACACACCGCTGCCGTGGACCAAAAGAAGAACATTGCGACTTTTCATAGGCAATTTGCTTTGACCAGGTCAGCAGGATCTATTCTTACAAAGCATAATATTTTTAACATGTAAATGTATAAACACATGAGCTTTCAGCGGGAAGCTCTACAAACAGTAGTTACAATGGTGGTAATGTGGCCAAAGAGAAACTGTTTCGAAGACATGAATACAATGTACACAGCTGTTGTAGGTCAAGTCATGCTGGAATATGGGCACAAGCTTTACTATGCAAAGTTTGAACTTCAACATGACAAACAAAAGCATTTTGCAGTTACAAATAAATGTTATTTTTTTATTTTTCTGTTCAATAATATTCCAAAAACACACAATTAACACCTTGCAAGCAAGCCTGTTTCCATCATAGAGTAAAAAAATAAATGTTAGGTTTTGTCTAAATTTATATTGTGAGATATAAAGTTACAATTACAAGAAACAAAACGTCATTGTGAGATATAGTCACACTGTGAGAGAGGAGATTTAAAGGTCCCATATTGTCAAAACTGAAATTTTTCATGATGACAGAGGTCTAGGGGCTATGAAACTACCATATACGTTTCAAAGAAGTCAATCTACAGACAAATGCACACAGCGTACATAAAGTAGCTGTGCCTTTTCACGAGCCGTTGTGACTTCCGTATAAATGTGATGTCAGAAGTACTCAGTCACCACCCCGAGCACTGCCCACCGTCAGGAAACTACATCATAATGCTTCCGATTCCGAACAACATTAATATAAGAGAACAGTGGCTAATGTTTATTTATTCAGAAACGCCACAGCAATTTAGTTCGACCTTAACCGTCTGTTCTGCACATTTCACGAGTGACTGCTTCGTCAATCAGGAACAGTTCAATGCCGGTTTTTAAAGAAGCTACTCAAAGATGCTGCAGTCCCTACAGTTCATAGTTAAACAAGTTTACCTTGGGCGTCAATTGCAGCATGTTCTCGCGTTCTGTGAGCATCTTTGCACATATACCACAAGTACACCTTTTACAGAAAAAGTAACACTAAAAGAAATTGTAGCACGTCAACTTACTGTATCAGTAGGAAAGCAATAGTTACATAGCTTACTGCATTCGGTGTCTGTCTGCTAACGTTACATTATAAAGCAGTTAAGTGTTTTCAAAATCAGTGTATAACTAGCTATTAACGTACATATTTTGGAGAATTAAAACAAACTTGACAAAAAAAAGTCTGAGTTTGTTTACAGACAGTTTAAATTAGCGTTAACGTTGCGTGCAGCATTGATGTAATGGTAATTATAATACTCTTAACAATAACGAGGTGTTTGTCTCCTGTCGTCGCCGATTTGGGGTCTGAGTCCGGCTTGAACAGTAGGCTATAGGCTATACGGCCGGATAACATTTCCCTCAGCAATGTCCATCATTAAAGGTGTTTTATTTACCTTACTTGTTGTGAGCATCACCAAGCCACAGCAGGCTACAGCATACATGACCCTAGTTACCTGTGGTTGGCCTGGTCGTGCGTCACTCAGGAAACAACAGGCCAATCAGAAGAGAGGCTCATGAATATTAAAATCGACCTGTTCTTAGCAGAGCTCCTAAGAAAGGAGCTGTAAAAATATATTGGGATGGTTTTTGGTACTTCTACCGCAAATATATATTCTTAAGGACATCAAAACCTAAAATAAAACTTCAGAAAGGTGTACAATATATGGGACCTTTAAAGTCACAATTGTAAGTACGCAAGTATGAGAAACAGTCGCAAATGTCAGATCTAAAGTAGCAAAGTCGTAATTTGTGAGACAAAGTCACATTGCGAGGCATAAAGTTGCAAATATAAGAAACAGTCCCCATTATGCGATAAACAGTTACAAAAAAAATTGTAATTGTGAGATATAAAGTCACATTGTGAGATATGAAGTTGCAATTATGAGAAACAAAACGTCATTGTGAGATACAGTATAGTCAGAGAGGAGATTTTAAGTCACAATTGTGAGATATAAAGTTTCAATTATGAGAAACAAAGTCGTAGTTGCGAAATATAAAGTGTCAATTGTGAGATATAGTCACATTGCAAGATTTAAAGTTGCAAATATAAGAAACAGTCCCAATTATGAGATAAAAAGTTACAAGAAAGTTATAGTTTTGAGATATATAGTAGCAATTACAAGAAACAAAGTTTTAATTGTGAGATATAAAGTAGCAATTACGAGAAACAAGTCACACTGCAAGATATAGTCGCAAGTGTAAAAAACAAATGTTAGATAAAAAGTTACAAGAAATTTGTTAATTTTAACATATATAAAGTAGCCATTACAAAGTCGTAACTGTGATATAGCGTCATATTGTAAGAATATAGTCGCAATTACTTGAAAATTCACATTGCAAGATATAGTCGCAACTCTGACACAAAGTTGCAATTGTGAGATATAAAGTTTCCATTACGAGAAACAAAGTCGTAATTGTGATATATCAAGTTGCATTGTAAGAAACAAAGTAATGATTTGCACAATTACAAAATAAAAACCTGTTGTAGCCTGAAGGTCTTTTAAAGGGTGCAAGACGATCAATAGTACTATAAAGATAACTGACCAAGTGGTCAATGCACAAATTATTAATTAATTTGTATTGATTTAATCAAAGTATAAAACTGTCTGTGTGGAATCAAACTATCCATACAAGGAAGATCATCTGTTAGTACATGAATCAATGCAACCACAAAGCCACATACAAATTAAGCATCAGTGTTCCAACCTGAGGGTCTCCTGATGTTTCTTTGGCATTCTGATACTTTTTCTGTAAAGTTGCAGTGCCTTGACTTTGCTGTCTGTAGATGGGAGACTTCAAGGGGATGAGGCTGGGCTGGGTGGGCTTCAGTGGTCCATTCTGTTGGGTTGCTACCCTAGCTGGAATGGGTAGCGCGGTACCATGCGCAGGTTTGGGCAATCCCGACTTCATCTTGGACGCGACTAGAATAGCAGGCATCTTCTTATCCTTTAACATTCAACCACGCACACGCTGGCACAAAGTTGTCTGGTTGCAGAGGCACAAGGCTCGGAGCAACCGCACACGCTGACTTAACAGCTGGAGCAATGCAGTGGGAAGTGTGTCCACAAACTCACATTCATGCAGCACTGGAAAGCTTGGCAGCAGACAGACGTCTTGCTAAACCTTCTAATAATGTGATTTTCCCATGACAATCAGCCAAATCCTTCCCCGTCATCAGTATCTTCAGTGTTCTTCTTGTCCAATGAAGCTCTACTCCATATTCGACTTGGGATCCGGACTCCGCCCGCCACCTGCTACTAGTCCCACAGCAGCGAGGAGTCGCCCAATATAGCTCTCTGGCAGGCAGAAATCACAGATAAGTGGGAAGCAGGCAGGATGCAATTTGATGTCAGAGCAGAAGAAACCTACAGTTTGTACATGGAAGTGTAACCAGCCCCCAGATGCAGTGGCAGCAAGGCATGAGTCTCAAGCTTGAGAAGGATTAACAAGCCATTAGCAAGACAGCAGATGTGTCTTATGGGAAAACTCAACGCTAACACCCCTGGGTGACAGCCTAATCAGCCATAATATCACCCTGCTCACCAATGCGCCTGAGAAACGGACAATTAGCAAGCAAAGAAGAAAAGTCTTGCTTTAGTTTATAGCTTTTAAAACTTTTTGATGCCACAGACCCTAAAATATTAAAGGACAGCTGGATATTTTTTTCTTTAGAAAGTATAAAACCCATTTATACTGTGGGGAAATAAAAAAATATTATAAATTTGGAAAATACAAAAAATATTATCAGGAAAAATATTGATTTGACAATGTATCTTTTTCTACCCACAATTAAAGTACTGTATAAACTTGAAGATAAATAAAACTAGGGCTGTCAACACATTAAAATAATTGTGATTAATGTCATGATTTCCTAAGCATAATTTAAGTGTAAAAAAACATTATTATATTATTAAATAATTATTATAATATATACACATTTATTTTCTTCTAATATTTAAATAAAATGTAAAAAAAAAAATATATATATATAACTATAACTATTATAAAATAATTAATAAAAAACATAAAAATAATTAGAATTATTACTATATATATATATATATATATATATATATATATATATATATATATATATATTTAAATAAAAATGTAAATTTTATATATATAAATTATTATTAGATTAATCATTCAAATTTTTATTATTATATAACTTTTCTCTGAACTTTTCTTGCAACCCCAATTTGAAAACCCCTCTCAGTCTAATTCTGTTCCAAGAAAATCCAAAATGAATACTTTTTAACAATCTGGCTGTGTGATCATAACCAACTACAAGTACAACTAATTGAGGCAAAATGGTAAGGAGAATTGTTTGTTCTTGTTGTCATCTCAACAAAGCAATTTACCCACTGCCAAAAACATCTATTAGGCATGATTAAAATCAGCAAATGACCAAAACTGCCTCGAAGCCTAGTATTTTTACTTGCAGTTAAAATTTTGTATGCGGTTTTACCATGATTGAAATGTTAAGTCTCATTCGCCCTGTTTTTCGGCAGTCGCTGAATTCCCATGCCTGGTTGCGTTTCTAACAGCATGCTGAGAGAGGGAGTGTTTGGTTATTCACGCAGCCCGAGCCGAGGCTTTGGGAGGATGAAATTCTGTTGGAGCAGCAGTTTTGAGTGTCTACAGATTGAACCCAATAATCCCTGTGGGGACGAGTGAAACCCACTGCCTCTCTGAAGCCTGGCACTGATGCATTGTTTCCTCAGAGAATCACTGTCCACTGACTCCAAAACTATGTTGAATGTGCAAAACTGAAGATGATGCCAGTCCAGCACGGATCTGGAAAACTGAAATATCAACTACTACCGAACAGATACGTGTCAGCCAATGTTTTCTTATGAATTTGAGATATCACCCATTTTCAATGCTCTGTTTATCTCAACAGGTGCAAAAGAGCCACATTTTATGAGTACTGCACCACCAAACCCTCCCTTCATTTTCCATTGGTTAAACAAACAGATATTTTTGCACCAATGTGGACGTGTTGGACTTGGATTCTCATTATACTAATTTCAGATCATTAAAACAGCACTGGGAATCAAGCAGAGGACACAGTAATAAACCTACCGCAGGAATGGTGGGTGGTAGGTTGCAGGTTGCTAGGTTGAGGCTTTGGTAAACACACATGTGCAACCACAACACACAGCATGGGATCAGTTTTACAGACCCATGCAACAAGAATACTCCTTGAAGGCAAACTGCTTTTGGACGGCAACATCTACAGCAGTAGTACATGCCCAATCTATTTCACCCACATTTCATTTTTAAAATGAATTAGTGTAGAATTCAGAAACCCGTGTTATTAGCACCACTGGTGGCCGTTAAGTGAACTGCAGCCAGCAAATTATTGTGCTCACAGTGAAGTTCTTTTTAGTATTTTGCTTAGAAGTAAAAACAAAGTTGGAAATACCTTTGCAGCTATATATTTTAACGAACATCCCGATGCTGTACACGCTGCTGAGAGTGACGTTCAGATGAAAATATGTTCTGCGCGCTTTTCCTCTCAACAACAAAAATAAACGCACAACAAAAATGACAGCAGCGAGAAAGCAGCAGTTAAGAAAGCATCTGATCATTCGCAACAGCACTGCGATTCCCCGGCATCATGTCGACAGATGAAGTAATTAAAATTACACTGTTGATAGTTTGATTATGAAGTACGCCTCTGGCTGTGAGACTATAGTTTGAATGAATCCCCTTTTCTTATGACACATTACAGTACAGAATAGCTCTTTCGGCATTATATTGAACGGTGTAGGCTATATAAACATTCGTTTCAACTGTCATTGAACGGAAGAGAGACTATCTGGAGCACGCATGGATGGATGTTCATTAAAAATGCCACTAGATGCACCAGACAGCCCTGGGAAATGTAATGATGTTATTTAAAGCACAGAAATACTCAAATTAAAAACTAAAACTAATTAAAAAACACTGAAGAAAAACAAAAATGAAATTAAATGGAAAGGACAAGCTAAAAAATAATACATTTTTAACTAAATTCAAAACAATGCAGTAACAAGGCTGATTGTAATCAAATTTATTTTACTTTATTTACTATCTTGGTGTGATTTTTTTACTAGTCACAATGCAATCTCTATGAAAGATATATATACACTGGCTTAAAATCTGGCCAAAATTAGGTATCATAAAACCTTCTTGACAGCTACAATAACTTAAAATGCTGCTTCTGTGGGCAGGTTGTGGAACAGCAAATTATCATATTTTCTCTTTTAAGACCAGAGAATGTCCGTGCACACCACAGGGGGGTCATCTGACGCTGACTGTCCAGTTCATTAAACTCTTCTCTAAAGTTAGCCTTTAAACAGAGCCCATGAAGCAGCTTATTCCATATGGTCACTTGTTGTGAGTGGACATCTGCCCACTTCACACTCAATACGTTTCTGCGGACAGAGCGTGCCAGGTTACATCTTAGGTCACAGTAACCTTAAACTGTAAGGACAGGTTGACATCACGCTGGTCTCGGGATGGACAGTGTACGACTTTATGAAAGTAGTAAGCCATCACCATGCTACACTCTTAAAAATAAAAGTTATTTAAATGGCATCGATTAGTGGTTCAACAGATCACAAAACTCACGGTTCGGATCACTATACGCTTTTTGAGTAAAGGTTCGGATCATTTTTTGGAAAAAAAGAAGGACAAACACACAAACTACAAGCACAGATAAATACAATATAACAGTTACAAATAAAGTAAGGTCTAACGTTAGTATTCAGGTAGAGAACTGTAATAATTAATCTTAAATGTAAAATATCACTATAGTGTTCACTGTATAAATTATATATAGATAAATCTTTGCTATAGATGTGTTTTGTTGTTTGAGTAATGACACAGACAGCAACAGGTATTTATGTTTACCATCACTTAAGACATAACCAACTTACGAGAATACTTGTTGAGATTAGTATTTTGACATAATTTTGTGGCTGTGTGAACATAACAGCGCACGAGTACCGAATTGAGTTCTCTTTTGCCTCTTCTCGCACTGGAATGGTTTAAAATCACTTGAATTTGTAAACTGGCAAAACAAAACGCGTGCAAATGAGAAAATTTCACTCTATGATGGTTAAACTTTGTAATTAATCCGCGAATCACATGCGTGCCGAACCATGGGGCCTGGACTGTACGGATCACGAATCAACTACGATCCGTTTAACCCCAAAGCATCGATGGTTCCATGAACAACCTTTAGCATCCATGAAAACTTTCCAGTGCACAAAAGGTTGCTTATAGTGAAAAAAGGTTCTTTAGATTATTTTAAAAAGATCTTCACACTAAGACAAAATGGTTCTTTTAAGAACTGATAAAGTTCTTTGGGCGACCAAAACTGGTTCTTCTACGGCATCACTCGTGAAAACTCACTTTTGGACCAATTTGAACCAGAGGCCATCAATGGACCGTATCAGACAAAAGTGTGTGCAGGATGTGAAACAGACACACCACTTCAGCAAATCTCCACAGTGCTGGACAGTCACAGGACTATCAGCTACACTCTTGCTGACAGAAACAGAATCACGTCCGGATCCAAAACTATGCAGGCACTTTGAGGTATATCTTCATGCACACGTGGACACACACACACTCCCATTCCTGTTAATAATTCAGAACAAAAATATCAAATTCTCCAACATTTTTGCACTATGCAGTATATATGCTGTCCACAACTTATCAACACAAAACAGTATATTCAGGCATATTCTGCAACTTTAAACGAGTGCATGGCCAAATGTCAGCCGCACATTGACAGTGGCAAGCTTCTGCTGAACAGGATGCAGACCCAGAGATAGTGATACACTATCAGAGAATGACTGATGCCAAAAGCGGTCCGTACTGCTTTCTAAAACCTATTCAGAGACGTGCCTATTCAGAGACATAATGTTTCTTTTATTGGAAAAGATTACAATAATTACCAGCGTTAATAGTTTTGCCACTTTTGCTATGCTTGCCAATTTGTATAGAACCAAAGAGCATACTCTTTTTAAACTATTAAAAAATGATATTTGAGCAACTGCACACAATTGATATGAACTCACAAAACAACATGCTTTAATAATGTTGTTTATAATAAATTCTTTTGAATGGTAGTGTACTTTGAAAGTGTTCCTTAGATCTTATTCCACTGAAAAAAATATTTTATTCTACTGAAGTAGATATTTTAAAGGTTGTTGGCTCTTCATCAATCAATCAATCAATCAATCAATCAACCTTGATAATGAATTTTAAAGATGTGTCCACTACCCAATGTAGTGCTCACCAGCAAAAGTGAAGTAAATTCAGGGTCATTAAGGAGATCTATTCCACCCCATGCATTTCCTTTCACAAGCTTGGTGAGAAGCAGCAGACGGACTCTTGGAACGGCAGTTTATTCCACTTTTCCAAGCCAATGATCAGATTACAGTTTGCATGCCCAGTCAGCAAACAATCTTGTTACTGGCTTATATGCTGGGTTCAGAGACAGGAAGATCACACCTTCTGAGGGATCACAGCTAAATACATTGCCCTTCATGTCAAACGTCAACAGTCATACAATGTTCATGTAAATAACCTTTCAAGCAATAAATACGATTTAAAGGTATATTTCAACCACAAATTAAATGTTGGTGAGTAAATTACCTTTTTAACTTTGGGTTGACATTCAGCAAAAGCCTCTTAAAATGATTTGACTATAATTTCGTAAATGTTCTTTTCCACAAAACAGTTCAAACGGAGATGAAGAAAAAGGACAAAGGAGGAATCTCAGCTTTAACATGGTGTTTCCAAAGTAAATGAATGTGTTGTTTTGCTCAGAATCAAACACAGAAGGTCACGTCGTCACACCAAACACCACCTGCTTCTGAATCCTCTTACCAAAACCACACATCTCCAGCTCAGTCTGCAGTCAGCAGTGATAAGCAACATTCACAAACTGCTAATAGCATAAGGGCATTAGTGACATATCACACAAGATTAGCATCTTAGCCTGATGCCTGTACACCCGAGCCATGCTAGCAGAGGTTGAACCTGTGAAAACACTGCTTGCTTGTTGTGATGAGCTTGAAAACATACTGGAACTTATTAACACTATAGATCAACCTTGAAAAACAATGTTCAAAATTTTTTAATTAGTGCTGTTATTTATAATCAACCATTTTATTTACTATTGTAGATGTATTAATTGTGAAAAATAAATTAGTAGTACTCATTAGTAGAAGTACTCATTATAAAATGTACTCATTTACAAAAATAAAATGAATATAACATTTAATAAAATAATATAAAATATTTATAAAGTAGCAAATAAATAAGATAGCTTGCATACAACTGCGTATTCGAATGGAAATTCAAACCACAAGTTTAATTGCAACAAACTTCATACGGATGGTCAAAAGTCTGACTCCAGCTGGGGTCAAACCTGATGTGTTACCAGCTTAGAGAGCACCAGGCTATCACCACTCACATACAGTCAGTACACTGCGCCATTTAAAAGAGAATGGGAGATGTTACTCAACTGAAATCAATCTTTATGGTTTACGGCACTTCTACACTCCCTGAATGGCCTTCCTTTCTAAGCTAGGAGGAGGTCAAAGCCTTGAGCAGTGCTGCTTGAACTGAGATAACTTGCAAGGAGGTATAAATAGAAGGAGATAGAGAAGAGAATCACAGCGGCACGCGACATGAGACACAGTTGGCCTGGAGGAAGCAAACGTGTGAAACAGGAACACACACGGAACAATGCCTCCGATAAGACGAGGTGTCTGAGGGACCCGAGATTGTGCTCTTCTCACTCCCATTGGGGAGATAAGGCGCAAGCAACTGCAATGAGATAAATAGTTGCTTCCTTAAAGAAACAATACTGAAAGCTTAAGCAAGAAACTTCTAGAAATGAATACACCACTTAGAAAATCTCCAAATTGTCTCATTTAGGTGGTTTGAAAAGGTTTGAATTAGAGGAAAGGAAGAACACATGTTAAATCAATTGCCTACCGAGCCAGATAGAAATAAAAACAAACCATCCGATTAATGTCATATTTGGGGCTGTTCAATTGTAGACTTCTTTGCTGCCAGATCCTCATGGCTTTGATATCTGGTTAAACACACACCCGCTTCTAGACTCCGCAGTCCAACTTAACGCTAATAGCAGGAAACACACAAAAACCCCAAAAACACATCAACCTGTGTGATGTCACTCATCCCCAAAAACTTCTGAGCTCATGGCAAAATGAACCAGAATATACCAGCCTACATGCAACCACTGGGACAAATTAAGTCAGGAACTACTTTAGGAAGTACTTTTTCAAGCCTTTTAGTGAGTTAGCGGTGGGATTATCGCATGTGGCAATGATTCCAGAATATTCAGCAAGAAGTAAAAACTGTAACTTGATTTTTACATTGCAAAACTCACCACTACAATGCCTGAGTGTTGTAAAAAAAAAAGAAAAAAAAAGAAAAAAAAAGTCAATATTTGAAAATAATAATAATAATTAAAGCTGCAAGCAGCGATGAAAGGGCCCTCGCACCCGTGCCATCGTCACTCGTTGGCTTTAGGAAGACAGAGCATGGTTGGGCAATGTGCATTTAAGGAGGTATACAGTATATAGTAGTTGCTAGCATGTTTAGTATGTTTTTAGCATGCTTAGTACACAATAGGTATGTGGTTAGTACTGCATTACTGTGTTAACCAGTTCAGTTTCTGTTGGCAGTAGGTGGGGTTATATATCTGAATATTGCTTTGTAGATGTGTTCAGTGCAGGACTTTTATCAAGTATGTGAAGTTTGGGGCAGATTGGATATTGTATGTTTGAGTTACAGCAAATTCATATTTAATTGTAGTAATAGTATGGTTTAGTACTTATAGTGTTTACTAGTATGTTTTAGCATGTTTCTAGTATGTTGGTAGGATGTTAAGCACCTACTGGCATTTTTTTTTATATGTTATTAGGAGTCCACAACAGTGTTTAACATGTCACTTCCTGTTGCCAGCAGGTGGCGCATTGACTGTAACTGAATATGAGCATTGTCATGTGTTCAAGACAGAACGCTTATCAAAAGTGTGAAGTTTGGCGCAGATTGGACATTGCCTTCTTGAGTAACAACAACATCCTGTTTCATTATATTAGCATGCTTTAGCACTTAGCTTAGTATTGCTAGCATGTTTTAACATGTTTCTAGCATGTTTAGAAGTCAATGGTATTTTTAACATGTTGCTAGAACGGCATCAACGTGTTAAACATGACACTTCCTGTTACCAGTAGGTGGCACTATTACTATAACTGAATATTCTCATGTAGATGTGTTCAGGCCATGACTCTTATCAAACGTGTGAAGTTTGGGGCAGACTGGACATTCCGTGCCTGTGTTACAGCAAATTCCTATTTAATTGCAGTATTAGCATGCTTTAGCACTAAGCTAAGTGTTTGCTAGCATTTTTTAACATGTTTCTAGTATGTTGTTAGCATGTTTAGCACATGCTGGAACTTTTTTATATGTTATTAGGAGTCCACAACAGTGTTTAACATGTCACTTCCTGTTGCCAGCAGGTGGCGCTATGACTGTAACTGAATATGAGCATGGTCATGTGTTCAGGACAGAACGCTTATCAAAAGAGTGAAGTTTGGCGCAGATTGGACATTGCCTTCTTGAGTAACAACAACATCCTGTTTCATTGAATTAACATGCTTTAGCACTTAGCTAAGTTTTGCTAGCATGTTTTAACATGTTTCTAGCATGTTTAGAAGTCAATGGCATTTTTAACATGTTGCTAGAACGGCATCAACGTGTTAAACATGACACTTCCTGTTACCAGTAGGTGGCGCTATTACTATAACTGAATATTCTCATGTAGATGTGTTCAGGCCATGACTCTTATCAAACGTGTGACGTTTGGGGCAGACTGGACATTCCGTGCCTGTGTTTCAGCAAATTCCTATTTAATTGCAGTATTAGCATGCTTAAGCACTAAGCTAAGTGTTTGCTAGCATGTTTTAACATGTTTCTAGTATGTTGTTAGCATGTTTAGCACATGCTGGAACTTTTTTATATGTTATTAGGAGTCCACAACAGTGTTTAACATGTCACTTCCTGTTGCCAGCAGGTGGCGCTATGACTGTAACTGAATATGAGCATGGTCATGTGTCCAGGACAGAACGCTTATCAAAAGTGTGAAGTTTGGCGCAGATTGGACATTGCCTTCTTGAGTAACAACAACATCCTGTTTCATTGAATTAGCATGCTTTAGCACTTAGCTAAGTATTGCTAGCATGTTTTAACATGTTTCTAGCATGTTTAGAAGTCAATGGCATTTTTAACATGTTGCTAGAATGGCATCAACGTGTTAAACATGACACTTCCTGTTACCAGTAGGTGGCGCTATTACTATAACTGAATATTCTCATGTAGATGTGTTCAGGACAGAACGATTATCAAAAGTGTGAAGTTTGGGGCAGATTGGACATTCCATGCCTGAGTTACAGCAAATTCCTATTTAATTGCAAAAATAGCATGCTTTAGCACTTAGCTAAGAGTTTGCTAGCATGTTTTAGCATGCTTCTAGTATGTTGTTAGCATGTTTAGCACTTGCTGGCACTTTTTTATATGTTATTAGGAGTCCATAACAGTGTTAAACATGTCACTTCCTGTTGCCAGCAGGTGGCGCTATGACTATAACTGAATATGAGCATGGTCATGTGTTCAGGACAGAACGCTTATCAAACGTGTGAAGTTCGGGGCAGATTGGACATTCCATGCCTGAGTTACAGCAACTTCCTGTTTCATGGCGAAACATCGAAATTTGTCAGGCCGCCGAGGACCCGCCCTTCGACGAAAACTCAAGATCTTCGCAATTTAACGTCGCAAAGGCCTTAAGATTACACTCACCAAATTTGAAGATGATCAGATTAAAACTGTAGGAGGAGTTCGTTAAAGTACGAGGCATGAAAATGGCAAAAACTGCACAAAAATCTGAGAGGAAGTTCAAAATGGCTGACTTCCTGTTGTGTTTAGGGCTATGCTCCAAGAGACTTTTTTGTAGGTATTAGGTGATTACATGTATGTACCGAATTTCGTGCACGTACGTGGAACGTTGCGGGAGGCGCACTCCGTTGAACTTTTATAGGTGGCGCTATCGAGCCATTTTGCCCCGTCCAATTCTGAAACCTATATCAGATGTAAATTTTCGCCAGTTCTGACGCGTGTGCAAAGTTTTGTGAGTTTTCGAGCATGTTTAGGCCCTCAAAAATGCAATTAAATGCGGAGAAGAATAATAATAATAAACAGAGCAATTCCAAGAGGGTCCTCACACCATCGGTGCTCGGGCCCTAATAATTCAATAAATAGACTGGGTCCCTCCTTCAACATCTAGATATTATTTAAATTAAACATTTTAAAATTCAGGCAGAAATTGTAGATTTAGAAATTGTAGAATATTAAGTCATTAACATTTTAATATTATATAATATCAGAAAATAAATAACTCAATACCCACCTTACTAAGTGCTTAATTTTGGAAACCTATAGATATTATCTTCTCTTGAAACGCAATGAAGTGGTCATTTCCAATGGTCTAATTCTAATAAGTTAGCAGGCTAACCCCAATTATTTTAGCCTGACTTTTTTAAATATATGAACCCAAACCCTAAGTGTAAGCTTAAAGGCATTTTCAGTTTGAGTCAAGTGGTATTTAAAACCAGTCATAGAGAATAATCATTACATTGGCAGTAAATGTGCAATTTGCAGCAGTGCTGCCACCTACTGTTAGACTGACCCCATCACAGCAAAGGGCAGTAACATGCTTTTTGTTTATATACTTATAAAAACAGTGTTCAAATACCATATGAGACAGCAAAACTTTCTTCTGCTCTCACAAAGACATCAATGTCACTTTTGCAAGGGAATTTACTTTGGATTTGAACTGCAAGTGCTTTGCTTCACTGAAAATTAAAGGGTGCAAAGATAAAATAAAAAATGTAACTAAATGTTACACAGTGATCAGGCATTGATGCAAGTGAACTAATCACTCACAGTGAAACTATTCAATTGAATTCCATCTGGGGGTCTTTGAGAGGCTTGTGTTCAGCAGCCCCTTACTCTGATTGTGAGGCGTTTCTGAGACTGCATCTATTATTTAGCGAAGCAAAGCACGGATGGGGGAGGTTTGCCCTTTGAAAACACACCACTGTCATGAGGTGGTCTTCACACCCTCAGTCCCAGTCACTTACTTATTAAAAAGCCACATTCTCGTTTCTACACAAGGAAAGATGGAGGACAAATGGATGAAAGTGGGTTAGATACGTTTGAACAGTAGTCTATATTAGTTGAAAACGTATTCTTACTTAATTTCTTTATTACATTTAGGGTGAATTCAGGTAAATCAGGCCAGTTTTGATATAACCAAAGCACCCACATTCACCTGAATTCACCCTATACTTATCTGCATGCATCTGATCTTATCCAGTGTGCTTCAATAGCATAAAAGATGAGCAGGCTAAGAGACAATAGCAAAGCCAAAGGCAGAGTTAAAAGGAAAGAAAACTCAGCTGCCTGAGTCTATCAGAACACCAGTCATCTCCCATCACATCACTGGGGCCATTTACAGTACATTGTGCCACTGAGCTTCCAGCTCAAAGGAAGGACAAAAAGAAATAGAACAGAAACAAGAAGGGGAACAGGATCTGCTAAGAAATACTTGGAATTTCCTTATCATAAAATGTTTACGACTCTTAAATTCCAATGGATTCCAGACAGACATAACATGTCTATCATAAAAATGAAAATGCAATGATGCACTGATAAGTATAGCATAGTATGCATCTCATTCTGCTTTTTTAAACTCCAGGGATTTTTTTTAATTATTATTATTGTGAAGAGTACAATCAATGCAATTCAATTTAAAACCAGGATGTAATATTTTGCATCTGATGTGAAATCAATTTGAATTCAAACACTGTTGAGATGAAATGAACAAAAGATTTCCACAATGCAATAGTGGGTAGTCATTCACCTAATTGAACCCAAACTGCATCTGATGGTACTCTAAAGAAAAAAAAGTGAATTAGCATTACAAAAGATAAATGAAGAGGTCACAAAAATGTCCTATAGAGAATGTTATCCAATGGCACAGCAAGAGAAGACGATGTTTAAGCATAAAGAAACAGTTCAGCCAAAAGAGACACGATCGCTTTAAATGATGAACAGATTTTATTCACATATTTGTGAATCAAACATTGATCAACGAACATAAACAGAAGCTTAACCAAACCTGCTTGACACACGAGAACAAACCACTTGTGGAAGCTCAAACGTGCTGCGTAACATGAGAATGAACCTCATTGGTTCCTGCGGAAGCTCAAACGTGCTGCGTAACATGAGAATGAACCTCATTGGTTCTTGAGGAAGCTCAAACGTGCTGCGCAACATGAGAATGAACCTCATTGGTTCCTGCGGAAGCTCAAACGTGGTGCGTAACACGAGAATGAACCTCATTGATTCCTGCGGAAGCTCAAACGTGGTGCGTAACATGAGAATGAACCTCATTGGTTCCTGCGGAAGCTCAAACGTGCTGCGTAACATGAGAATGAACCTCATTGGTTCCTGCGGAAGCTCAAACGTGCTGCGTAACATGAGAATGAACCTCATTGGTTCCTGAGGAAGCTCAAACGTGGTGCGCAACACGAGAATGAACCTCATTGGTTCTTGCAGAAGCTCAAACGTGCTGCGCAACATGAGAATGAACCTCATTGGTTCCTGCGGAAGCTCAAACGTGGTGCGTAACACGAGAATGAACCTCATTGGTTCTTGAGGAAGCTCAACCGTGCTGCGTAACACGAGAATGAACCTCATTGGATCTTGCGGAAGCTCAAACGTGCTGCGCAACATGAGAATGAACCTCATTGGTTCCTGCGGAAGCTCAAACGTGGTGCGTAACATGAGAATGAACCTCATTGGTTTCTGTGGAAGCTCAAACGTGCTGCGTAACATGAGAATGAATCTTATTGGTTCTTGTAGAAGCTCAAACGTGCTGGTTAACACAAGAATGAATGAAATAACACAATAACTCATTGGTTCTCGCACGCAAAGCAAACATGCTTGAGCTTCCGTTCACCACAACTGATGTGTGAGCTGATGAATGTTTATATGTGAATAAAAGTGCATAGGCCTCTCTAAAACTGTTTGGATGCCCAGGAAGTCCGATTTCAGAACAAAGAAGATACTGCAGCGGATGGCTGATTTTGTGAGAGAAACAACCACACAAGAAACAGAACCTTAACTTGCCAAAAAAAAAAAAAAAAACTGTCAATAGATTAAATAGTAAATTAGGACTGAATAGAAAATTCATCTTTGTATTTCAATGCTGTTTTTACTCACCTCAAAGCAACTTCAATCTAAAATGACATCAATGCACCATATTGGTTCAACAAGGTTACTCGTAAACTTTTCAACTTTCAGTATTCAATGAATAATAGTGAAAATACTGTATGTCAGAGTTTAATATGAATATACTGTATACACTGGACCACATTCTCTTTTTCTAAGTACAGGTGAACCAACAACTCGAACAACTGAAAAATTGTGCACTGAAAAACTTAAAAAGACATAAAAGCAAACCACAAACTTCAAAATGTTGAACTTCAGCCCAGTGTAACCTGATTGGGCGAGTGCCTGGAATAGAAAGCTAAATCAGAACAGCTCACATGTGCATCTTACAAATTTTTGCGAAAAGAACTTTAGCTTTGCTAGTCAGTCAGGCCAGTAGAGCCTAATGTCTACTGGCAAGCTCGTCTTCATTGAGAAGGAGGACTTTGGACAATTCTTCGTTCCTCATGGCCCCTATAAAGTGATTAGATTCCGTGTCAGTGGAACCAGTTAATGGCGATGACAGGGCTAACAGTGAATTAACACACAAGTCCACAGGCCGAGCTAAGCTCAGTCGTGAAAGAAAAGCATTCAGAGGGGGGTGATTGGGAGGGCTTCAACAATTTAATCTGGATTTATGTTGCAGACCTCAGTGGAAATTTTGCTGGAAAACCACACATAGATATAAATGGTTGCTATAAAATCAACATCTCTTTTTAATTCAGAGAAATAGGGTATGCCAAGGGTTGGTGAGAACAACCTGTTCTTTGTTGAACTGTCAAGCCGTGACACCCTTATCGTCATAATGAATGTGCAGCTGCACTGCAGGTGAACTGAGCAAACACTCATTCTTTATTGACCACAGAAGGAGGGAAAAATATGAAGATGAATGTTTCATCCATTCTACAAGCAATAGAACATACCAGTATGCAGTGACCCTAAAAAGTATTCTGACATGTAAGCTATGCTTAATAATATTAGTATTTGACATCACATTTGAGCATGATTTTTAATAAATGGTCTCAAGGTAATTTTTGTCCAAATATATATGTTTGTGTATGTGTGTTTGTTGAAGTAACACATACTTTGACTAATCATAAACCTAGTTCATCCAGACAATTAGCCTGGCATACGTCAGGAGAGATTTGAGTCTGATTCTTTATGATGTTTAAGTTCCTACGAGGGCCTCTAGGTCCGTCTAACACCCAGCAAATCATTAGATCTAATCACCCTCACTTATCATGGCAAATTAACTAATGGCTTTGACAGTGAACATGGAATGTGGCTTCTTCAAAGCACGAGCAGGGATGGTGCCCCAGCTGTTCGGATATAGGCATCTGGGGTACCAGTGTCAATAGAAACTCTCCATAGACCATATGGATCTCGTGCTGCTTGAGCATTCACTTTAAATTATTCTAAGCACATATTTTGGAATATTTAGTGAATGAAGGCTCGGGAATTGCCATCCATGTGGAAACTACTAAGTATTTGATGTATTTGTTTATGAAATGTATAGTTCACCCAAAAAATAACAGTTCTGTCATCGTTTACTCACCCTCATGTTGTTAAAAAAAAAAAAAAAAATCTGTGGAAAAAAATTTGATTTGGACCCCATTTACTTTAATTGTATGGTCAGAATAGTTTTTCTTTTGTGTTCTACTGAAGAAAGAGAGGAAAAGTCATGGGATTGGGTAAAATAAGATTTTTATTTCACTTTAAAATGTTTTAATTTTAAAAGTTCTTGTTCTATCTTCAAGCATTCTTGAATGAGACAAACGTGGGAGAGAGAACGCTTGGTCTGAAAGAAATAACCTACTTTACCAAACGTACACCTTGCGAGCAAAATAGGCAAGGAGATTTCAGAGAGGTTTTTGCAGCAAATACAAGCTATGAATTTTTCGATAATTTGAATTAAATATGCTCAACTTACTTTTTTCTGGTCTTCGAGAGCATGGGTGACAGTCCTCCTCTTCTGTTGAAGCTGCTGTTGCTGGTGATGGGGACAGAGGTGTTGGCATGTCTCCGAACCTACCTCCATTATATCGGAAACCCCGGGGCTCCCAACCAAATCTACTCTCCGAAACGTGCGAGATATTCCGAGATCCTTCCTCGATCAAGATGTTCCTTGATCCCCCTTATCAGACATTAAATTTAGTCATTAAAGCTACAATCAAACGAGGGGCTTTGCTAACCTTCATTTGGCTGCTCCGCTGCTCAATGGATTGATCCAGCACAACAAGAGTTGGAGGATCTGCAGACACTGATCTTTGGTTCATGATCCCAAAT